>NC_060122.1:217457370-218082370 GCF_021461395.2 Schistocerca americana | reverse complement strand
TAAACCTAACTAACCTAAGGACATCACACACATCCATGCCCGAGGGAGGATTCGAACCTGCGACCGTAGCAGCAGCGCGGTTCCGGACTGAAGCGCCTATAACCGCTGGGCTCCGGCGACACAGGCTTCTCAGTTGTGTCCTCTGCTCAGACTCTCTCAACACCTTCTAAGTCTCTGTGCGCTGTACACTTCCCATACCCAGTGCAACGGGTCCAGGAAAACTGTCATTGGCTCACTCTTGATGGAGACAAAGTGATGTCACGTCGATCTGCAAGGAAACGAGGCTGCTGACGCTGCTGCCAAGGCTGCAGTCCTCGTACCTCAGCCCACTAGCTGTTATATTCCTTCCGATGGTGTTTGTGTTGCCGTCTGTCAGGAGGAGGTGTCACTTTGGCATCACCACAGGTCCTCACCTCATGGGAGTAAGCTCCAGACTATTAAGCCTCACCCAGAGGCTTGGACAGCCTCCTGTGGGCCCTTCCGCCAGGAGAAGGTCATCTTAACCATATTGCGTATAGGGCACTGCCATTTTAGCCATCACCATTTGTTAAATGGCGCTCCCTAACCACTTTGTGAACACTGTGCCCAAGTTTTAGATGTTCCTGACGGAACGCCCATTTTTTAACCGTTTACGCTCCCGCTTGGTTTGCCGTCTGAGTTATCGGCCGTTTTAGCGAATGACGCGCGGGCTGTCGACCACGTTTTACTTTTTGTCCATCATAAAAATATGGCGAAGACCATTTAATTTTTAGTACTAGACCTCCGATTGTCTATGGTGTATTTTATAGCCCTTTCTCCACGTCCCTGTTATTAGCTATCTTCTCTTACGTCGATTGGGATTGGCGTTTAGTCGTTTTTAACTCCTCTCTGTCTTCGTGTTCTATAGTTTTGACTTGGGTGAGTATGACCCCAGTTGTTTTTGCGCCGTAAAACAAAACAAACCAAACCCGTTCCAGTCACGTACAGTTCGTGGGAAGAACGACTGTTGGTAAGTCTCCGTGTGGGCTCGAATCTCTCGAATTTTATCTTCATGGTCTTGTCGAGAGATGTACGTATCAGGAAGCGATGCATTTGTTGACTCTTGTTGGAACGTCAGCTCTCTTAACAGTAAACCACACTCTGATGCAGAACAGCTCTTTTACAGCGTCTTCCACAAGAACTGGTTGATCACTTTCATGAAGTTTTCGTGCTTATTAAATGACCCTGTACCGAAAACCGCGGCGCTTCTTTGGATTTTTTTGATTTTCTCTATCGATCCTATCTCATGCAGGTTCCTTACTGACAGCAATACGGAAGTAGTGGTGGAACGAGTGTTTTGTAAGCTACCTCCTGTGTTTACTGACTACATTTCCTGAGGAATCTCCCAATCAACTTCAGTCTCGCCTTTTCTGCACCTGATTTTTTGTGGTCGTTTCACTTGTAATCGCCCTGTTCGTATACATCTAGATGTGTTCTGTACTGTATCACTGCTTCCAGTGATAGTACTTCAATCGTGTAATCATTCAGTAATCTTTTTTAAGTCTAAGTATACGCATCACGTTGCATTTGTTTATGTTGAAGGCCGGTTGCCTCTCCCTGCGCCAACCGTGGATCCTGCGCAGGTTTTCTTGCATTTAGCTAAAATTTTCTAGTATTGCAAGTTCTTTGTACTCGACAGCATCGTCCTCAAAGAGCAGCATGAACTTCCAATGTTGTCTGCTGTGTCGTTTGTGTAGGTTGTCTCAAAGGAACACCGACAAATTTTAGGGAGAGGTTACTTACAGAAAAATGAGTAAAAAAGTACAGTAAATATGGACTCTAAAATACATACAGTAAGAGGTATGTCTCCTTGTTTATCTACGATACCGTGAAACAGATCTCTTCTGCTGCAAAAGTCTTTGCTTTCCATATTTCGGGGGAGGAAGTACTGAGCAAAACAAGGAAACATGGGTTCTAAAATGCATACCTTAAGAGCTACTAACTCTTGTTCATCTTCTCTAGTGTGAAACTCATGTTTTCGACTGAATAAGGGCTCGTAGAAGGCATGCATTTTAGAACCCACGTTTCTTGTTGTGGTCCATACTACGTCTTCCCAAAATATGCAAAGCAAGGATCTTGTAGTAGAAGAGTTTACTTCATAGCATCGAGGATGAACAAGCGCTCATATTTCTTCAGGTAAGCCTTTTGGAGCAACTGTTTACTAGACTTTTTTGCTAATTTCTGTATAAGAGACCTGTCCCCCTGTCCTATAGATTGTCAGTGCTTTTTTTTGTACATACTGTAAAAATTAATGGATTATTACACCCCATCGGGATATGCCTGAAGTCACTTTTACGTTTGAAGACTTCTCTCCATTGAGAACGACGTAAGTGTTCTCACTGCTAGAAAATCTTCAGTCCAATAGCACTGTCAGTTAGTCTAATATTCCGTGTTCTCGTATTTTGTTCATTAGGAGGCAAGTGCGGAACTGTATCGAATGCCCACCGCAAGTCAAGAAACACGGCATCTGCCTGGATGCCGATATCTAACGCCTTCTGGGTCGTACGAACGGGACGGAGCGAGCTGGGTTTCACACCGTTGTATTCGGAACCCATGCTGATTTCTTTAGAGAAGATATTCGGTTTCCAGAAATATCTTACTATGTGAGTGTAAAACATGTTCCAAAATTCTACAACTGATCTGTGTCAAAGATATAGACCTACAATTCCGTGCCTCTGTTCGACAACCCTTCTTGAAAACGGGAGTGACCTATGCTTTTTTCCGATCAACAGGAATACTTCGCTCTTCCGAAGACCTACGGTATAGTGCTGCTAGAAGAGAGGCAAGTTCTTTCAAGTACTCTATGTACACACATTAAAAAGTATTTTGTCTCACCTCGGTTCCGAGAGTTCCGGAACCTGTTCAGAAAATTGCAATAGAGATCAACATAAACATAATTTCAGCCCTTTTTATTGCTCATGAAAACCAAACATTGCATGTTGTACCACCATACACCGGTACCTCTAATACCCAGTAGCACGCCCTCTTGCATTGATGTATGCCTGTATTCGTCGTGGCATACGATCCACAAGTTCATCATGGCACTGTTGGTCCAGATTGCCCCATTCCTCAAGGCGATTCGGCGTAGATCCCTCAGAGTGGTTGGTGGGTCACGTCGTCCATAAACAGCCCTTTTCAAACCATCACAGGCATACTCGATAGGGTTCATGTCTGGAGGACTTACTGGCCACTCTAGTCGAGCGATGTCGTTATCCTGAAGGAAGTCATTCACAAGATTTGTGCGATGGAGGCGCGAATTGTCGTCCGTGAAGACAATGCCTTAATATGCTGCCGATATGGTTGCACTTTCGGTCGGAGGATGGCATTCACGTATCGTACAGCCGTTACGGCGCCTTGCATGACCACCACCAGCGGCGTACGTCGGCCCAACATAATGCCACCCCAAAACAGTAGGGAACCTCCACCTTCGTTCACTCGCTCTGTGTGTAAGGCGTTCAGCCTGACCGAGTTGCCTCAAAACAGTCTCCGACGATTGTGTGCTTGAAGGCTTATGCGACACTCATCGGTGAAGAGAACGTGATGCCAATCCTGAGCGATCCATTCGGCATGTTGTACCGCGCTGCATGGCGTCGTGGTTGCAAAGATGGACCTCGACATGGACGTCATCATGGAGCCTACTGCGTACAGTTTGAGTCGTAACACGACTTCCTGTGGCTGCACGAAAAAGCGTTATTCAACATGGTGGTGTTGTTGTCAGGGTTCCTCCGAGCCATTATCCGTAGGTAGCGGTCGTCCACTGCAGTAGTAGCCTTTGGGCGGTCTGAGCGAGGCATGTCATCGACAGTTCCTATCTCTCTGTATCTCCTCCATGTCAGAACAACATCGCTTTTTTTTACTCCGAGACGCCTGGACGCTTCTCTTTTTTAGAGCCCTTCCTGGTACAAAGTAACAATGCGGATACGATCGAACCGCGGTATTGACCAGTAGGCATGGTTGAACTACAGACAAAACGAGCCGTGTACCTCCGTTTCTGGTGGAATGACTGGAACTGATTGGCTGTCGGACCCGCTTATGTCGTTCGTGTGACGATTCACAGGTGATACTGTAGTACGGTTTTTTTCCCTGCCGTACTCTGATCACGTTGTACACGACGTAGTTTATCTGGGTATGGGTGATTGGTTTCGGTCGAAGTCGGTGTTTGCTTTGCGCGCAAAGGCCGGAGGTGCACGGCTACAGCCAGAGCTATCTATATGGGGGGGAGGGGGAGGAGTGAGTTGGCGGTACGCAGAGGCGGTGTGGCTGACCCCAGCGCGGCAGCACGTATTCCTGTCCAATGCAAATGAGGACGAACGTGACGTCAGTTGAGCGCACGCGCACCGAGGCATGGTTTATACTGTCGATGTTTGCACATGTGTAGTGCAAACTATTGGATGTACAGAGGGCGACGATGTGTCCAATGAAAGATGAGATGCATAGCATTCTGCAAGTATGCATATAGGTTTTGTAATTGACAGGTGTGCGAAATTAAAAGTACCGAGAAGATATATCAACCCGAAACTCAACAATTTACTAATAACTCATAATATTTATGTACAAAAGAGATAAAGTCATCAAACTGCACCGCTCATTAATGCGCATCGGCTAAATTACTCACATGTTAACCTGTGAACCCTGTTTAGTTGAACTTTAATTAAGGTCAGTATATCATTTGATACAAGATACCCACAAAATTAGGATGCATTATGCATTGGAAGAAATAACGACATATCACATGCAACATTTAGTTCGTGAGTTTTATATTTTTTATCGGGTTAATTGTTTATTGATTTGAACAGTTTCAACCTGAAATGTATTAAAGTTACATTCTGAGTTTGGAAGAAGAAAGAGGAGGAAAATTCCTATAAGAAAGAGATGCCATATTCGTTTTTATTGTAATAATTGATTCCACCGAAATTATGAACCTTTTTTTTTGAGTGCAACAAAATTTGCATTAGTTTAAATTTTGGGCGAACGATTACATGAAAAATTAAGTGTGAGGTATCAATTTTGTTTAGAATTTAAACACACGGATAATTCAGTTTTTCGTTATCTTCCATGTGTCAAATTCTGTAATCATTCTGATGGCAACATGAAGTTGTTAAGTGACGTAGATACATAGTATTTATTTGGACGGGAGTGCCAAGTGCTTAATCGGGCGGCAGCCATCTTCCTCTTGCGCATTGTTCGAACTGGATTTGAAGAGGTGAGATCTACGCTGGTCCGAGCGGTGATCTAGCCGCGCCCTTTTCAGTATATCTCAACTACATTTAACAAGGTGCAGGCCTTTCTTCTTTGCTTTCTGATAGCGGTTTGGGAACAGGGAGCACACAGGATGTGGGACAGGTAAGACAGTGTCCAACAGAAAAGAAGATGTTGGCTCGAGCAGCCTTTAGGAAGTCTGGCATTTACTCAACGCACATATCGTAGGGTGTTGTCTCTGTGAAAGGTGCCTGGTCGGGCAAGCTCTGGGGATCACGTGCTATTGTTCATCTACGACTGGTCCCCTGCCTAGCAGATTAGTAGTGGCAAGAGGAGGACCTTTTATCAGAGAGAAACCGGCGCTGTGCCTTGTTCTGAGGAGTACCTTCAGAGACAACAGTCTAGCGCTTTCCTAAATAAACACGGAATGCCATAAAATGAGAGCCTAACCTCAAGTTCAATTTTTCACTTTCTGAAGCCCCTGATGCAAGGTTAGCAACTGGGCGCGAAAACACGTGATTGGTAAAAATGTTTCTGATGTCAGATAATGGTTCAGAGGGAGAAGCCTTTTTGGAAAAGAGAGGTGGATCGAAAACTCATTGGAATGTTAACTCCAAACATTTTTGTTTGTGGTAGTAGATGCATGTTTTCCTTAGTCCAATAGCAGACCAATAATCATTGTGTTCATTTAGTTAGAAGCTCGTGGGTCAGTTTTAGAATGTCAATTGCGTCAAAATGCCATATTCTAAAGACTTTCAAGTAACTATGAGAACCAGCAGGGTTATTTGGTGTAATTCATGCAATACTGCTTTGTAGTATTAACTGAAGTTGTTAGTAAAATGTGTTAATTTAAAACTTGTTTCTGTTAACTTATTTCTGTTAACACCTTCAATTACTCTCGTTTTTAATATTATGCAGTTCTCCACTTTAAGATCCACAGCCAGGGCTATAATTTCTTCTCGTTAGTTAATTCGTTTGTGCACAGCAGTTCAGCTCTGGTCTTAAAGATGTGTCCCGCTCTTAACTAATTTTCTGGTCCCGTGTAACTATTTGAAACACTCGCAGGTTTCTGCAACCTAACTACTACTACTACTACTACTACTACTACTACTAGTAGTAGTAGCTTTATTCAACCTTAGATCTCTCTTTACAAGGATATAGTACATTTCAAAGTATTAACAAGTTTAGACCAATGTAAAATAGGCTAATTCGTATACACATAGATTTACGGACTTCTAGATAGAGACAGTAACTATATTTGCTCCTGCTATACAATACTTTTTTTACAAATAACTTATTAAATAATGTAATGCCACACTGTTCACTCATATCTCACTATCAGTCACTGCACACACTATACACACATTTTTTCATAACACTTCATTCATTACACACACAAACACATACACACACAAACACACACACACACACACACACACATACACACACTGGTGATCCCTGGGCCTTTTTCTGTACCGCAACTTCCCATTTTCTATCATGAAAAACTGAGTCAGTTCCCTACATAATGATTGAGATGTTGAGCTCAAAAAGAGGAGGAGGTGTTAGTATTGTGCTATGCATAGTTCGAGAGTAAGTTTTTCTAGAAAAGGAAAAAAGAAGAGAGGAAGATAATGCGAAGATGTTATGTGGAATGTTGGACGTTTTATAATCATTATTATTATTTATTTGTATAACATTTTTATCAAACTCCTACTCTGTTTTATCTAATTAATCCTCCAATGCATAAAATGTATTGCATAACCTTTTAGCTGCCTTTTTAAATAAGTATATTTTTGTAATTTCTTTAATCTGTTTTGTTAATTTATTGTACAGTTTTATTCCTTGGTAGAAAATGCTGTTTTGAGTTTTATATTTATTTTTTCTTGGTAAATGTAAGTTGAGTCTATCTCTTGTTCCATGGTCAGGGACGGAGCCGTTATTTAGATGTCTACAACTGACTGGTAAACGTATTCACACGAAGCAGTTAAAATCCCCATTGCTCTGAACAGATCTTTACAAAGTCCGCTGAACTGCACAGTTTCGTGCTGGCTGGCATAATGATGTTTCCGAACACTGATTGCTTCTAACGGCCATTGCCGCTTCTCTGGTACCTCTCTGGTGTATTCACTCGCGAATAAGCATTCAGACCAAGAACAAAGGGCTCGCTATGAACGGAGAACGTTGTTTAAGTGAAAATTACCAGCGTTTGAACTCAACTGCAATTACAACTAGCACACATTATGAACAATACCTCTACACTTCGGCATCACCACTGTCTGTCTTGCGTCTGCCTTCGAAACACACACAAAATAGCAAATAAAATTAAAGTCAAAATTAATTAATTCATTTAGGACTATCATTGCTAGTCTCAAAGATTTGGTTTCTGATGTAGTGATAACAGTTTACCACCCATGGAGAGAGCTGCATCACAATTTGTATTTTATTGCACAGAGGATGAGTGCAACGTGAACTGTAGAAAGTAGAGAAGACTTATTGTAAATGTGGAATCAAATATCCACGGTACGTAAAACAGAATACTAGTTAATAAAAACCCCATAATGTAAAAGTAATGAACAATAACGAAAGCAAGAGAATAAGCTGGTATATGACAGTAGACACAGCGAGAGATCACTTATATCCGAAGAATGGGAGACGAAAGAAAGCTAACACAGGTAACAGAACGAATTGCATGAGAAATAGAAAGAGGAAATTAATTAACTACAACAACCAATAATTGACGTACAAGTTTCTCAAATGGTAGCTCTAGGGAGAAGAAGCATGTGGAAACGAAAAGCGAACGGTGCATAATAAATCGAAATAACACCTGGAGGTATTTGCTGCTTCGCACTGGAGCTGAATACGAAAAATTACTAAGATTACATATGATACAGTGGGCAGGATCGAGTGAGGATCTTTAGGGAGCCGCTTAACGGAAATTGTTTGCTGAAATTTATTCCATCATGTGCATCTCTTGTCTTTTAGAAGTGGACGTAACAGAAAGTAGAGAAAAGGTGTCGGGGACGACAAGGTCTGGGCTATATGAGATTTGGGCATATACAACAATGCGCACTGTATAAGTAGAACGATTGAGTAGCTTGGGTCGCAGATATCAGTAACTGCTGAATTAGTTTTCAAAACAATTTTTTTAAACAAAAGCTAATCAAATGTTCAGTCTAAGAACATAAGTAGCTTACCAACCAAGTTACTGAGACTCAGAGTAACTGAACAAAGCAGATAGAAGTCCCTGGAATTAAATTTAATTTTTGAAATACGATTTCGAAATATCTTTTCACGTCAATATTTCGACGTTAATCCACAAACACGACACTCTAAAGTACTACTATTCTTCAAATGCAGATCTTCATCCAGAATATTATGTATCCAACGATATCAGATACCTGATCATTATACATATTAATGCGGCCGTATTCTGTCACTGTATCTCAAATTTATTCTC
The DNA here is from genome assembly GCF_021461395.2 of Schistocerca americana. Classification (NCBI taxonomy): domain Eukaryota; kingdom Metazoa; phylum Arthropoda; class Insecta; order Orthoptera; family Acrididae; genus Schistocerca; species Schistocerca americana. The sequence goes on along the minus strand of NC_060122.1, from coordinate 218,073,696 downwards.
AAATTCTTAATGTTACCTGTAAATGATGAGAAGAGAGAATATCTGGTCACATGTAAAAAATTTCGAAGTGTTGCACCTTCCACGTCGGTGAATTTACCCTGAAGGCAGTTGAGGGCTTCAAGTACCAAAAATAGAACGGATGTAGAAATAGATCACCGTCCAGCAGCCACGAACAAAAGTTTTTTATTGTATGTCAATGAAAAGAAACTTCAAAATTCGTCTGTGTCAGTCAGCTATTGTACTAATAACATTATATGGGTGTGAAGCACTAATACTTAGAAAGCAAGATGAAGTAAAACTAAAGAAAAATTTTTGTACTTGTGGTAGATGAAAGTAACGTGGAACGGAGAATAAGAAAAAAATGAAGAACTACGAGAGCTGTACAAACATGGTAACATCGTCGAAGTGCTAAAGAAGACAAGGTTGAGTGGGGCTGGTCATGTAGGAAGAACCGCAGAGAATAGCGTTCTGCAGAGCAACAGATGGAACGAGAGGAGGAGGAACACCGAAAGTCTGGCACGGCAAAGTCAGTATGAACATCAACTCCAGCTATGGACAGAAGCGCGTAAATACCCAGATCATGCAATACGAGTTGGAGGCGATTTTAAGCTATCGAGTATAGCCAGTCTTGCGAAGTGTTTTTGAACATGTTTCCGAAAACTGTCCTGAGCAACTGGTTCGTCAGACCACACACAATGGAAATATCTTAGACTTTGTAACTATGAACAGGTCGGATCTCATCGATGGCGTCAGTACAGAGACGGACATTAGTGTAGTCGTGATGTCACCATAGCAACTATGGCTATGAAAGTTACTAATCAGTCAAGAAGGCTGAGACAGTGTTGTTTCTGCTGAAAAGAGGAGATAAGCAGTCATTAGCATTTCACGTAGACGATGAACTGAGATTATTTAGTTCCAGTATGATGGACATAGGGGAATTATGCGCAAACTTTAAACGTATTATAAATCATTCTTTGACAAGTATGTTCCAAGCAAGTAGGTTAAGGACGGAAAGGACCCACCGTGATTTAAGAACGGGAATCTGAAATTGCTGAGGAAACAAAGGCAGCTGTACTCTAAGTTCAAGACAGAACGCTCAAATGACGACAGGTCTTGGTCATTATGGGTTCCTGAGTCTGCGAAAAGATCTATTCGCGAAGCATACAATAACGGCTATCGTCATACCTCAGCAAAAGAACCCGAGAACATTCTGGTCCTGAGCAAAATCGCTAAGCGGGTCTAAGGCTTTTTTAGAGTCACTCGTTGTCCATTCAGGTGTAGTAGTAGAAGATAGCAAAACGAAAGCTGCAAAATCGTACAAATATACCGTCATTTGACAGTCCCACCGTCCCATAATAAGCATTCTTGGGGTAGGAAAAAACTGAAACGATTGAAAACAAATAAGCTGCCAGGTGTGGATGGAATCCCAACTCGGTTTTTCAATGAATACTCTACGGCATTTGAACTTTACTTAGCTTGTGTTTATCGCGTATCTCTTGCCCAGCGCAGTCCCAAGCAACTGGAAGAATGCGCATGTAAGAGGGAAGAAAACGGTCCCGCAGAATTACAGACCAATATCCTTAACATTTGTTTGCTGCAGAATTTTTGAAGATATTTTTAGTTGCCTCGCGGAGTGGCCGGTTTGAGGCGCCATGTCACGGATTGCGCGGCCCCTCCCGCAGAAGGTTCGAGTCCTCCTTTGGACCTGGATGTGTGTGTTGTTATTAGCATAGGTTAGTTTAAGTAGTGTGTAGATGTAGGGACCGACGACCTCAGCAGTTGGGTCCCTTAGCAATTCACACACATTTGAACACACACATTTATTCTTTCTTCGAATACAATAAATTTTAGAGAGACCGAAAAGCTTATGTCCTAAAATCAGTACGATTTCGGAAAGCATCCCTCGTGCGAAAGTCAGCTTCCTCTTTTCCCATATGATATACTTCGAACTATGAACGGCTACAGGCACACTCCATATTTCTAGATTCCTGTAAAGCACTTGACGCGGTGCCCGACTACGACCTACGGCGAGTGTTTATCAGAGACAAAGGTATCGTCAGAAATGCCCCAAGGAAGCGTGATAGGACCACTGTTGTTCTCTCTCTCTCTCTCTCTCTCTCTCTCTCTCTCTCTCTCTATATATATATATATATATATATATATATATATATATATGGTTGTTTGAAGATGATGCCATGGTGTACGGGGCAGTGGCGAAGTTGAATGTCTGTGGAGGATACAAAATGACTTAGACAAGATTTCCTGGTTGATGTCATGAAAGGCAGCTAGCTCTCTAAATGTAGAGAAAATGTAAGTTAATGCGGGCGAACAGGGAAAACAAACCAATAACGTCCAAATACAGCATTATTATGTGCTGCTTGTCACAGTCAGGCCTTCTAAATATTGGACGTATCGTTGCAAAGCGATATGAAATGGATGAGCATGTGAGGGTTGTGGTAGCGAAGGTGAATTGTCGCCTTTGTTTTATTGTGAGCATTTTAGGAAGGTGAGGTTCATCTGTAATGTGTGACCTATTCTTGGCTACTGCTCGAGTGTTTGGGATCTCCACCAGGTCAGATTAAAGGAAGCATATCAGAGCCAGGTTGCTAGATTAGTAATAGACAGTTTCGAGCAACACGCAAGTATTGCAGAGATGCTTCGTGAACTGAAACGGGCACACGATGCTTTTGCTATTGTGGAAATTTAGGAAACCGGCATCTGAGGCCGACTGAAGTTCAATTCTACTGCCACCAACGTACAGTTAGCGTAAGGATTACGAAGGTAACTAAAGATAAACTGGGGCTCGTAAGGAATTGTTTTTCTCTCCCTCTTTTTGTAAGTGGAATAGTAATGGGAATGAATAGTAGTGGGAGAGGATACCCTCAGCAGCGCACCGTATGGTGACCTTTGGAATATACCGGGTGATCAAAAAGGCAGTATAAATTTGAAAACTTAATAAACCACGGAATAATGTAGATAGAGAGGTAAAAATTGACACACATGCTTGGAATGACATGGGGTTTTATTAGAACAAAAAAAAGTATTGCTAGACGCGTGAAAGATCTCTTGCGCGCGTCGTTTGGTGATGATCGTGTGCTCAGCCGCCACTTTCGTCATGCTTGGCCTCCCAGGTCCCCAGACCTCAGTCCGTGCGATTATTGGCTTTGGGGTTACCTGAAGTCGCAAGTGTATCGTGATCGACCGACGTCTCTAGGGATGCTGAATGACAACATCCGACACCAATGCCTCACCATAACTCCGGACATTCTTTACAGTGCTGTTCACAACATTATTCCTCGACTACAGCTATTGTTGAGGAATGATGGTGGACATATTGAGCATTTCCTGTAAAGAACATCATCTTTGCTTTGTCTCACTTTGTTATGCTAATTATTGCTATTCTGATCAGATGAAGCGCCATCTGTTGGCCATTTTTTGAACGTTTGTATTTTTTTGGTTCTAATAAAATCTCCATGTCATTCCAAGCATGTGTGTCAATTTATACCTCTCTATGTACATTCTTCCGCGATTTATTCAGTTTTCAAATTTATACTGACTTTTTAATCACGTGGTATATGAAGGTGTAGATGTAGGGCACGCAGTTTTGAATGGATCCATGAGACCAATTGAAAGACGTGAGAGAAGAGTTTTTATTGAGTTTCAGTATACAGTGGGGAATGTTAGGTGTGATTTACGGCAGGATTCTTTGCGTAGGAGGTCGTGTCCCAGTTCCCTGCAGACGTCGGTACGACTTGGCCGCGTTCCTAATGGCGGCGGCGCGAGCTGCTCAAGTAGCACAGAGAGCGGCCGCGTGGTGTCTTGTACCGTAGCGAGAAGAAACGAGCCACAGGGAATCGCAGGACACGCCGGTCAGCCCACGCCGGCTGCGACTACAGTCCGGGTGCCGCCCAGTGCCCGCTGGCCCGTGAGGAAGGGGCGGGACCAGCCGTGTTCGGGATTTACTGCCGGCCCAGCCGGGCTGACGGATGGCGGGAGGCCAGTCGGTCGCAGGTGGTCCTGGTGCTGACAGCCGCCAAGGCGGTGAGCTATGACAGCGGTGGGACTGGCAGGGACAGTAGCAGTAACAATGTGCCAGCTGCAGGGGGCGGCGAGGCTGTTCACTTGCTGGAGCATAAGCTTCGGCCTCATTGAAGAAAGCCGTAACATAAACGCTTCAAGTCACTCGAAATTTTCATTTTCTTATAAATAATGTTTTACCTGTATGTTTTTAATGTTTACATCAGTGACATGATAGACAATGAGTCAAGTAAGTTTTGCTACGCTGATGACATGGCTATAGCTACTCAAAGCAAATGGCTACAAGATGGTGAAAGAACTCTAACTACAAGATGGTGAAAGAACTCTAACTGCTGACCTAGAAGTACTAAACCAGTACTACAAAAAATGTAGACTGTGCCCAAACCCAAATAAAACAGAGATCTGCGCCCTCCATTTAAATAACAGACTAGCAGACAGAGAACTAAATATTACTTTCTGCCGAAAACGAATTAAACATAACAAATTTACCAAATATTTAGGCATAACTCTTGACAGGTCACTTACCTTCAAGAAACACCTAGAACTAGCTAGCCAGAAATTGAAAACCCGAAATAACATCATCCAGAGATTAGCAGGTACCACATGGGTTGGTTGGTTTGGGGAAGGAGACCAGACAGCGAGGTCATCGGTCTCATCGGATTAGGGAAGGACGGGGAAGGAAGTCGGCCGTGCCCTTTGAAAGGAACCATCCCGGCATTTGCCTGGAGCGATTTAGGGAAATCACGGAAAACCGAAATCAGGATGGCCGGACGCGGGATTGAACCGTCGTCCTCCCGAATGTACCACATGGGGAGCGGATGCAAATGCACTACGTCTTGCAGCAATATCACACGTCTATTCCGTGGCAGAGTACTGTGCCCCTGTGTGGAGTAGGAGTACCCATCAATGAAGCCATGAGGACAATAACAGGGACACTAAAGTCAACATCTTTATGTCATCTCAGTGTCCTCTCAAACATCACTCCGCCTGAAATCCGTAGACAGCAGGCAACAATTCAGGAATGGCAAAAAATAAATCCTGCAGATAAGGCAAGAGTACTACCGATACACCAAGTACTAGATGACCGCTGTCGATATCGCCTCAAATCAAGAGCGCCCATATGAGAAGACAGAACACTTGCCCAAGGAAATACCTATGACTGCCACGAATCCTGGAAAACAAAGTGGAACAACACAATATAGAGGACCCCAGCCAACAACTCCCAGGAATGCAGCTTCCTCGTAAAATCTGGTGCCAGCTTAACCGTGTGAGAACTGGACACGCGAGAACTAAATCCATGCTGTCCAAATGGGACGCCAATGATAACCCAATGTGTGACTGTGAAACTGATGAACAAACATTACAACATCCAGTGCAAGATTGCCCACTGCGAAGATTCTGTGGTCACTGGAGAGACTTCGTGCAGGCCAACCCTGCTGCCATTAAATGGCTGTCACATTTGGACATAACTTTTTGACGAACTGTAACTGTGTTTATATTTCAACTTTGCTCAGATTTAATAATGACTGGTGTTTGTTCTGTTTATATTATTATGTACGTGTGTATATGTATATTTGTATTTATATGTTATGTAAATTTACGATGTCAATAACGCACTTGCACTGGTAAAGCCATACGATAAATAAAATAATAAATAACCTGTATTTTGTGCATATTTTCTTAATACCGTTACGCCACAGAACAGAAATACGAAGACATTAAATTTTTCTTAAGCTCACTGTAACACAACCACAGTCAATTCCATGCTGAGGCAGTGACATTGTTATGCAGCAGAAAGAAACAGTCACCATTGTACATCAGTCACGTACATGAGGACATTCTGATACATTGGCATCAGTGTAGATCACTTATTGTAGTCCCCTCGTATACAGTTTACATTGGTTCACGCATATAGTCCACATGGTTGTAACGATAGAGTAATAAAAACTGCAGGGAAATCCCTCTGTGTTACGGAGGCAAAAGTAGCCAATGAAAATGTCTGAGGAAGCGTTGACCCCAACGGAGAATGAAATACCAGGCTGTCGTTAGCCATACTGATGTGGATGCCAGGCTAAAGTATCTTCAATTCGAAGGAATTAAAGCATCAGATAGATGATGGTTCTGCACTGAAAGATGTGGAATGCTACTATTGCACTCCATGGCAGCTGGTAACTGGAAGAAGAGCCGTGTGTGTGCCATACGTCTAAATAATGGTTAAATTTTGTTCAGCATTTTGTTATTTTGATGTGTCACAGATCTATATATTCATATATAAAAAACTGCAAATCTGTACAACATCTTCCATGATAACTTTATAAGTTTATTTGTTAAGAACCACAAAGCTTATTTTCATATTTGTTAATGTGGAGAAATGATTTCCTTGTTAATCAGTATCTAACAGCAAAGAGTAAAATTAATATTTTTGCGAAGAATGAATTTAATTTGTTTATTGAAACTTTATGTTTAAGGATTGCAACTACTTTCTTTACTAAAACATGTCTGACTTGGCCTGGTTATCTTGTTACAACTACAATAGTAACAGCTGACAAAAAAAAGGTTCAGAACCTCCAGTTTTCTGAGTACTGATTATAATTTGCTGATGAAAAGTAAATAACAGAATAAATGAAACAATGGAAAATCCAGAATGGAATGTAACAATACGAGAGAAGGGAAGTTGCTACTCACCATATAGTGGAGGTGCTGAGTCGCGATAGGCACAATAAAAAGATTCTCACAATCATAGCTTTCGGCCATTAAGGTCTTTGTCAGCAGTAGACACACATACACACACGCACACACACTTTCCTTCTCTCGTATTGTTACATTCCATCCTGGATATTCCATCGTTTGACTTTTGCCTGACGGCTTTTCTTCGATCCTAACCCTGTGCTCTTTTCTTTTGTAACCACTTTCTTTTGCATCGCTCTACTCAATGTCCACCCTTCTTTCTTTGCTTTCCTGTGTTTCTCTTGTTGCCTTACGAGTGTGTGTGTGCGTGTGTGTACTTGTGTCTACTGCTGACAAAGGCCTTAATGGCCGAAAGCTATGATTGTGTGAATCTTTTTATTGTGCCCATCGCGACTCAACAAAAAAATGGCTCTGAGCACTATGGGACTCAACGTCTCAGGTCATAATTCCCCTAGAACTTAGAACTACTTAAACCTAACTAACCTAAGGACATCACTCACATCCATGCCCGAGGCAGGATTCGAACCTGCGACCGCGCGACTCAACACATCCAATATATGGTGAGCAGCAACTTTCCTTCTCTCGTATTATTAATAGAATAAATGACTGTTTTTGTCGATAATTTTGCATTGCTTCATAAATTCTGTTGCGCTATGCTATGAAAGCATGCTAATACCTAAATATCACTTACGTAAGTGAGATCGCGTTGCTTTTCGTTCATGGGTCAAAATTTTGCCAAAAAAGGGGAATATTTTCAAGCAATTTATTATATACTCAGATTAAAAACTACCAGGTAGTAGGCTAGCTTTCAAATACAAGAGACGTAAATTCTAAGAAATTTCTGCCTCAAATTAACGCCTGTATTACAAGCCAGTAGAGTTCTTTTGGAAGGGAACGCTATATTTCCCGTCTGTTTCAAGCCGCTTGTCCACTAGTACTGTGTTGAGCGACGAATCTTAAACAGCGTATTTGAAGAACCAAAGAGCTCACTAAAAAGTTGTCCCCACCAGTGCCCAGTACATAGCGTCAGATCTCTGCAGGCTGGAGAGCAGGAACAGGATTTAGTATATTTCCCATACTGCAGACGCAGCACGTCATCTGACTTGTTGTTGTTGTGGTCTTCAGTCCAGAGACTGGTTTGATGCAGCTCTCCTTGCTACTCCATCCTGTGCAAGCTTCTTCATCTCCCAGTACCTACTGCAATCTACATCCTTTTGAATCTGCTTAGTGTATTCATCTCTTGGTCTCCCTCTACGATTTTTACCCTCCACGCTGCCCTCCTATACTAAATTGGTGATCCCTTGATGCCTCAGAACATGTCCTGCCAACCGATCCCTTCTTCTAGTCAAATTGTGCCACAAACTCCTCTTCTCCCCAATTCTATTCAATACCTCCTCATTAGTTATCTGATCTACCCATCTAATCTTCAGCATTCATCTGTAGCACCACGTTTCGAAAGCTTCTATTCTCTTCTTGTCCAAACTATTTATCGTCCATGTTTCACTTCCATACATGGCTACACTCCATACAAATACTTTCAGAAATGACTTCCTGACACTTAAATCTATACTCGACGTTAACAAATTTCTCTTCTTCAGAAACGCTTTCCTTGCCATTGCCAGTCTACATTTTATATGTTCTCTACTTTGACATCAGTTATTTTGCTCCCCAAATAGCAAAACTCCTTTACTACTTTAAGTGTTTCATTTCCTAATCTAATTCCCTCAGCGTCACCCGACTTAATTCGACTACATTCCATTATCCTCGTTTTGCTTTTGTTGATGTTCATCTTATACCCTCCTCTCAAAACAATTTCCATTCCGTTCAACTGCTCTTCCAACTCCTTTGCTGTCTCTGACAGAATTACGATGTCATCGGCGAATCTCAAAGGATTTTAATACCTACTCCGAATTTTTCTTTTGTTTCCTTTACTGCTTGCACAATATACAGATTGAACAACATCGGGGAGAGGCTACAACCCTGTCTCACTCCCTTCCCAACCACTGCTTCCCTTTGATGTCCCTCGACTCTTATAACTGCCATCTGGTTTCTGTACAAATTGTAAATAGCCTTTCGCTCTCTGTATTTTACCCCTGCCACCTTCAGAATTTGAAAGAGAGTATTCCAGTCAACATTGTCAAAGGCTTTCCCTAATTCTACAAATGCTAGAAACGTAGGTTTGCCTTTCCTTAATCTAGCTTCTAAGATAAGTCGTAGGGTCAGAATTGCCTCAAGTGTTCCATCTGACTTAATACTTAGCCTTAATACTTAGATTATCTAACGAACGTCCTCTACAGATTCTAAGAATTTATTAGGCAAATTTAGAAACAATCCGCTCGTTCCCTAGTTTTCCAGACAGACATCTCTGGCTGTTGGCTTGTCCGGACAGAGATGACTACAGTTCAGACCGTTCAGATATATCGGACGGAACCTGCACCAGGCGTATATGTGAGATCTTTTGACAGACGGGAGGCAGGACAGTAAAAACTTTGGAGTGTGGTGCGGACGATGTTTACGGTCGAGTTACAAGTCGATAAGTTGATCCCTGGTGAAGCGGGCCGGCTGTGGAGGAGGAGGAGGGACAGCAGCTCCGGCGCGGCTTTTTGTGTGGTGCAGCTGCGCACTAGAGCACAGGCGCGGGGGTTCCTCCCGCATCTGAGGGAGCCCGCGACCCGCGACCACTGATAGTCGAACGGGGCACACCCGCCACAGGCCCAATCTCGCTCGGAGCTGCCGCTTGCGTCGAAAACTGTATTATTCAGTAGAGCATGCTTGAGTACTGCACGAGCGTTTGGGATCCCTATCAGGTCGGATTGAGGGAGGACATAGAAGCAATTCAGAGGTGGGCTGCTAGATTTGTTACTGGTGGGTTTGATCATCACGCGAGTGTTACGGAAATGCTTCAGGAACTCGGGTGGGAGTCTCTAGAGGAAAGGAGGCGTTCTTTCCGTGAATCGCTACTGAGGAAATTTAGAGAACGAGCTTTTGAGACTGACTGCAGTACAATTTTACTGCCGCCAACTTACATTTCGCGGGAAGACCGCAAAGATAAGATAAGACAGATTAGGGCTCGTACAGAGGCATATAGGCAGTCATTTTTCCCTCGTTCTGTTTGGTAGTGGAACAGGGAGAGAAGATGCTAGTTGTGGTACGAGGTACCCCCCGCCACGCACCGTATGGTGGATTGCGGAGTATGCATGTAGATGTAGATGTAGATGAGCTTGTAGAGCAACTCGAGAAAATACGGACTCAAGTCAGTTTATCAGGTCCTATTCACTCATAAGAGTCTTTCACATCGATCGGCGTAGACGTGTCAATGGCAGAGGCCGCGGAAATCGCAGGTTTAGCGGTTGCGCGACAAGTGGCGGTTACTAAGCGACGTGAGCACCGACCACGCGTATAGTCAGCCTCGCCAACAAAAATGGGCATACCAAGTGGTAGTACAATTATTTCTACCGACTAGACACAGAAACCTAAGAATAAATAATCTAAGAAAACCAGCCAACCAGTTGCAGGTATAAAAATTTGTTAACAACACTTCGACGACGGTTCAATCCCGCGTCCGGCCATCCTGATTTAGGTTTTCCGTGATTTCCCTAAATCGCTCCCGGCAAATGCCGGTATGGTTCCTTTGAAAGGCCACGGCCGACTTCCTTCCCCATCCTTCCCTAATCCTATGAGACCGATAACCACGCTGTTTGGTCTCTTCCCCCAAAAAACCAACCGACAACACTTCACCATGGTTTTAATAATTGTAAAATTGTCTTCTTCAGAAGCACATGGACCCGTAAAAACCACATAGACGCGACGACAAATTTCAGATTAAAGAAGCTCATGCCAAGCCATTAATTATATACTCAGATTAAAAACTAACAGCTTTCAGATACTGGAGACATACATTCTAAGAAATTTATGCCTCAAATTAAAGCCTGTATTACAAGCCAGTAGAGTTCTTTTGGAGGGGAACACTGTGTTTTGCACGATATTTCTTGTCTGTTTTAAACTGCTTGTCCGCTAGCACTGCGTTGAGAGACGAATCTGAAACTATCTGGTAGATAGTGTCGGAAGTTCCATGCGGCTTTTCGCGGATGATGCTGTGGTATACAGAGAAGTTGGAGCATTAGAAAATTGCAGCGAAATGCAGGAAGATCTGCAGCGGATAGGCACTTGATGCAGGGAGTGCCAATTGACCCTTAACATAGACAAATGTAATGTATTGCGAATACATAGAAAGAAGGATCCTTTATTGTACGATTATATGATAGCGGAACAAACACTGGTAGCAGTTACTTCTGTAAAATATCTGGGAGTACGTGTGCGGAACGATTTGAAGTGGAATGATCATATAAAATTAATTGTTGGTAAGGGGGGTACCAGGTTGAGATTCATTGGGAGAGTCCTTAGAAAACGTAGCCCATCAACAAAGAAGGTGGCTTACAAAATACTCGTTCGGCCTATACTTGAGTATTGCTCATCAGTGTGGGATCCGGACTAGGTCGGGTTGACAGAGGAGATAGAGAAGATCCAAAGAAGAGCGGCGCGTTTCGTCACAGGGTTATTTGGTAAGCGTGATACCGTTACGGAGATGTTTAGCAAACTCAAGTGGCAGACTCTGCAAGAGAAGCGCTCTGCATCGCGGTGTAGCTTGCTGTTCACGTTTCGAGAGGGTGCGTTTCTGGATGAGGTATCGAATATATTGCTTCCCCCTACTTATACCTCCCGAGGAAATCACGAATGTAAAATTAGAGAGATTCGAGCACGCAAGGAGGCTTTCCGGCAGTCGTTCTTCCCGCGAACCATACACGAGTGGAACAGGAAAGGGAGGTAATGACAGTGGCACGTAAAGTGCCCTCCGTCACACACCGTTTGGTGGCTTGCGGAGTATAAATGTAGATGTAGATGTAGAAGTAATATGTTATACGAAAGAAGATCAGCTCCAGTTGTCGAAACTACGAGAAAGGGTTGTTAATAAATGAGACCAAAGTATCCATCCATTTGGTACTAAAAGGTTTTTTTCAACCTTTGACCACGTGCGTATGCATGTGTTAAACTGGGGACTTACAAACGACGGAGAGGCTTCGTCCCGCCATAGCCTTAAGTGGTTCACAACTCCACAGCAGGCCACAGCAGTTTACCCACCTCACCGCCGCCCCCAGTGGACCCCCGCCTCTCCTCCCACTCCCTCCTCCCCATCCCCTCCCCCCTCCCCCACTCCGGGAACGTCTCATACCAGACGAGTGTAACCCCTAATGTTTGCGTGGTAGAGTAATGATGGTGTACGCGTACGTGGAGACAGTGTTTGCGCAATAATAGCCGACATAGTGTAACTGAGGGGAACCAGCCCGCATTCGCCGAGGTAGATGGAAAACCGCCTTGAAAACCACCGACAGGCTGGCCGGCACACCGGACCTCGACACTAACCTGCCTGGCAGAACTAGCATTAGACTGCGCGGCTAGCCGGGCGGGCATCTTTGACCATGGTTTCGACGGATGTAAGCCCGTCTTCTTCAGAAACATAACTAAAATTTCGAATTGGAAAAACACCAAATAATGAAATGATCTGATATTTGCCCAGTGGAACAATCCTGCTAGAACGCTATTTAGTGTTTATCAAATAATGAAGTGATCTGACATTTGTCTAATAAAAATGTGCTGTCAGATCGCTTCATTATTTAGTGTTTTTCTTAGGTGAAAGTGTTGCAGCTGATTACTGCTTTGCATGCATTAACTGAAGCGCAGCCATGTTAAAATTATTGTTTTTGTAGGTGTGTGTGTGTGTGTGTGTGTGTGTGTGTGTGTGTGTGTGTGTATAGTGTGTCATCAGAGTAGCACAGAGCGGTGGACACATTCGGTGAAAAAGAGAGAGAGAACCGTAAAATACCATTTTAAAGACTTTAATTAAGCAGGAGCAACCAAGAAAAAGCTAAATCTCCTACTAGAAAAGTAGTTTCTCTAGAAAAGTAGTTTCTCTAGACGAATTCGAGAGAGTGCTTATTAGATGAAAATGTTTGTAGGGTTTTCACCAAATGAAGAAAATAACAAAGTTAGCAAAGCTCCTTATATTTTCAAAAACTACGGCAAATTTTCCGGAGGGAGGGGAAAACCTGTATGAAATTATGAAAACGATGGGATTTCATTCCAAAAAATTTGAAAATAAGAGAACCATCCAAACAGCACGTTGCGAGATTGTTGCAAAGCGTACTGAATACCTGAGAGCAATCAGAAATGATCAAATGGGGCCAAATAAACCAGTGGTATTCGCAACTGTGCTGGCAGGATAAAGAAGTTCCGGGTGCAATGATTAATGGTAGTGCAGGCCAAAGAGCTATTGTCCATGCTCGAGGAGCTGGTGGTTTCGTAGAGGGAGCAGAGTTAATATTTATGATCCGAAATCTAATTCCTAAGATTGTCACGATGGGTATAATTATGGTTAGAACAAACTGATTCCCAACAGCCCAACTGCTAGTATCGTTGTTCTTGGTAACACACCGTATCACGTTGTTCCCTCCACTCATAAAAACGACGTATGTGAATGACCGTTTCAGAAAAAATTCAGTTTTGAACCAAGCTTAACATCAAATGAGCTTTTACAAATTATGCGTTGTAATAAGCCAAAGCCTGTTTTTAAAGCAGATGCAGTTTTATAGCGTAAAGAATATACTGTTCTGAGGTTCCCACCATACCACTGTGATTGAACCCTATAGAGCTAATCTGAAATACAAAGAACCGAAAAACTGCAGAAAAAAAGATTCTTCCTTTAATTTAATAATGAACAAAGAGTCTTTATTTATGGCTACCCAACATGATTGGATACAAGTTTGTGGACATGTAAAAGAAATTGAAGCTCAGTATTGGTACAGAAATTGTTTAGTTAAAGAAGCAATAGAAAATATAACAATCAATGACTGTCGTGAGAGTGAAGATGAATATGCAGCACGTGAGGAGGACAGTGATATGGAAACTGGCACGGCAGATGGAGTTGGAACGGATTCCAGTAAATCAGAATGCAGCAAAAAAATGGTTCAAATGGCTCTAAGAACTATGGGACTTAACATCTGAGGTCATCAGTCCCCTAGAACTTAGAAGTACTTAAACCTAACTAACCTAAGGACATCACATAACACCCAGTCATCACGAGGCAGAGAAAATCCCGGACCCCGCCGGGAATCGAACCCGGGAACGCGGGCGTGGGAAGCGAGAACGCTATCGCACGACCAAGAGCTGCGGACCAGAATGCAGCAAATTAAAGACTTGGCCTCTACCCCTTGTGCAACCGACCATCCACTTCATAGCTCTAATCACCAAGATTAGTACGGTTTCCAGTGCATAATTGTAGCAGTTCCGTCCGTCCTTTCCCCCGCAACCCGGATTAAGCGCTGACTCACAATAAGCCGATCAAAGTGCCCTCACTGCCAGGTGGAATAATATTGCGCTCGACTAAAGCAGAGATCGGCACGGCAGTGGGTGGCGCATAGTGTGTGCGCTTGGTCGAGTCGCCAGTGAGACCGACCAGCTCTAAACTGCGTTGCAGTACTAACAGCTGTTTCTTCAAATGCAAGAATAGCCGCAGTACGCCGCACATTTCTGAATGCTGTTCGTCAAGATGTCGTTCGACGCCAGCTATTGTATGGCCAACAGTTGTCGTTCGAAAGTTGTTTCAAGGAAACGTTACAACATGAGGGCACCGTTAGAATCACCACTAGCGTCGTATGGTATGTTGAATTTTGTTTGTTCCTTACTTATTAGCGACGTTGTTGGTTAAGCAGCTCCTTAACGACGTTGCTGGTTAAGCAGTCTCTAAACAATGTTGTGGTCCCAGCTCATTAGTTATTACCTTGCTTTTTGGTTTTGCATTTGCTTTTAGAAGAAGGTTGCAAAATCTGCAGGACCCGAGCTTTACGTCTGGCCCTTTAAAGAAAATTTTTTTAAGAAACATTAGTACCTGTTAAGATTTACTACTTATTTTACTCGTTTATTTGATATGAATTAAACTCCAGGGAAAAGAAATAAAAACCTTAATGTCTGCCGATAACTTTGAAATTTTGTCAGAGACAACAAAGGTCTTGAAAGAGCAGTTGAACGAAATGGAAACTGCCTTGAAAGGAGGATACAAAATGGACAACAACAAAGACGCGTTTCTCAGGGTGTATTGCTAACAATACACCCTGAGGAAGGCATCTTGCAATAGTCGCCGAAACGTACGGAATTTTATAGTTGACAATGCGGTCCCAAACCCAGAAGTATTTTATTGAGAGTGACAACTGCCGCGGAAGTCTACATTTACATAATAGTCTACATTTACCTAATAGAACATAGTCAAATTAAATCAGGTGATGCTAAGGGAATAAGATTAGGAAACGAGACACTTAAAGTAGTGGATAAGTTTTGTTATTTGGGCTGCAAAACAACTGATGATGGCCGAAGTAGCGAGGATATAAAATGTAACTGGCAGTGGGAAGACAAAAATTTCTGAAGAAATTTGTGTAAAAATCTTAAAGGGAGACCAAGAAATGAATACAGCAACCAGATTCAAAAGAATGTGGGTTGCAGCAGATATTTGGAGATGAAAATGCTCGTACAGGACAGAGTAGCATGGAGAGCTGAATCAAATAAGTCTTAGGACTGATACCACAACAACAACAATTTGCTATTTACATTTGTGTCCTTCAAACAATTAAAATTGTAAAATTCTTAAGTTTACCTTGCATATTTTTAGAAGGTTATTTTAAGATCAGAAATTGTTAAATTAACGTTTATTAGATTTATTGTAACAGAAATTATTATGGCTGTTACAGTTTTGGTTATTCTTTTGTGGGATTGACTACTGGAAAATAGTTATCGAAAAACGTAGGTTCTTGTCCAGAAACTTCTTACTGTTATTGAAATGAGTGATTATTGTTCCTTTAACATTGTAAGCTATAAGTAGAAAAACCAGCAAGCTCCACTTCCCAAACCCGACTCTCTATCCATTTTCAAGTATTATGCTAAGTGTACTGTACTGCTCGTTGCCAGGGCTTTGGATTGATGACACGAGTACCGTCGCCAACCGATTCGCTGTACAGCAACTGAAACGTATTAGTTGCAGTTGCCAGGCGAATTCCTTCAGGGGGGAGCTGAGTGACGTAATATTACTTTGTCGGACGAATTCCCCCTTAGTATTACAACATTGGAATGGCCACATGTCTTGGACATTACCACGGTGACCGTAAACTATAGCCGGCCACGGTGGTCTCGCGGTTCTAGGCGCGCAGTCCGGAACCGCGCGACTGCTACGGTCGCAGGTTCGAATCCTGCCTCGGGGATGGATGTGTGTGATGTCCTTAGGTCAGTTCGGTTTAAGTAGTTCTAGGTTCTAGGGGACTGATGACCACGGCTGTTAAGTCCCATAGTGCTCAGAGCCATTTGAACCATTTTTGAACGTAAACTATAGGATGCATTGTTGAGCGACATACGGAGCAAACTTCAACTGCGATGGTTTAAGGCCATAATGGGATACTATGCTGATAGAAATCTGATCATCAGTTGCTACATAATCGAGTTTATAGGGCCCTTGACTCAGGGAAGTCCACATGCCATATTTCAACAGAACAATGCCCATTCATATGTAGCTAAAAATAAGCAACCCTTCTAACAAACTAAAAGACATCCATTCGGTGATCGTGTAAAATATTTCTTTAATGTGTCTTAAACACAGAAATATTTTATGCGGCCTAGGACGTTGAAAGTTTTTTAGAAAGTAGATACAGATTCCTTTCTCAGTACTCTGAAAATGAAAAAATTTAGCCCTCGAAGAAGAACTACCGATACCACATCCCTATTTTCCAAGCGTACGCATTCTCCTGGCTTGTGCCCAGTCAGTAGGTCTAAAACACGGTTCGTCGGCAACCTGCACAACATGGTCCTTCAGCAACTCCTGTTGATGCCATCTGCACCCGAAAACAAAACTATGGGAAGGGCTAGTCCCCAGAAACAAATGTATGTCGTAATGAATTTTTCACTCTGTAGAGGAGTGTGCGCTGATATGAAACTCTCTGGCAGATTATAACTCTGTTCCGACCCGATACACGAACTCGGGACCTTTTATTTTAGCGGATAAGTAATCTACCGACTGAGCTACCCAGGCGCGGCCACGACCCGTTCTCACACTAGTACTTCCGCCAGTACCCCAGTTACCCCCGAGAATTTACTCCACAAAACAAAGATACCGAGTTGGAGTCTTGTCCGGCACGCACTTTTAATCTACCAGGAAGTTTCATATGTTTGCCATCTTTGGTCGTATGCCAGAAGGTTAAAAAGCCGGCCGAAGTGGCCGTGCGGTTAAAGGCGCTGCAGTCTGGAACCGCAAGACCACTACGGTCGCAGGTTCGAATCCTGCCTCGGGCATGGGTGTTTGTGATGTCCTTAGGTTAGTTAGGTTTAACTAGTTCTAAGTTCTAGGGGACTAATGACCTCAGCAGTTGAGTCCCATAGTGCTCAGAGCCACTTGAACCATTTTTGAACCAGAAGGTTAAAAGGTCCTGATAACAGTGCACTCGTTACGCCGCATCTTTCAAAATGGTGATGTCCTTAGGTTAGTTAGGTTTAACTAGTTCTAAGTTCTAGGGGACTAATGACCTCAGCAGTTGAGTCCCATAGTGCTCAGAGCCACTTGAACCATTTTTGAACCAGAAGGTTAAAAGGTCCTGATAACAGTGCACTCGTTACGCCGCATCTTTCAAAATGGTTCAAATGGCTCTGAGCACTATGGGACCTAATATCTGAGCTCATCAGTCCCCTAGAACTTAGAACTACTTAAACCTAACTAACCTAAGGACATCACATACATCCATGCCCGAGGCAGGATACGAACCTGCGACCGTAGCAGCAGCGTGGTTCCAGACTGAAGCGCCTAGAACCGCTCGGCCACAGCGGCCGGCACGCCGCATCTTTATATGAATGTTCTGAGAGTTAATTATCACGTACACTGAGGTGACCAAGTCATGAGATAGCGATATGCTCACATACAGATGGCGCTAATATGATGTTCACAAAGCATAAAAGGCCAATGCTCTGGCGGAGCTGTCACTTGTACTCATGCGACGCATGTGAAAAGGTTTACGACGTATGGCCACACGACAGGAATCAACAAATTTTGAATGCGGAATGGCAGTTGGAGCTAGAACCATGGGACATTCCATTTCGGAAGTCGTTAGGGAATTCAGTATTCCGCGATATACAGTGTCAAGAGTGTGCCGCGAATACCGCATTTCAGGCATTACCTCTCAGCACGGACAACGCAGTGGCCGAGGGCCTTCACTTAACGACCGAGAGCAGTTGCGTTTGCATAGGGTTGTCAGTGTTAACAGACAAGCAACGCTGCTCGAAATAACCACAGAAAGTCCGCCCCGATCGCTGCCGGCACGGTAGCTCAGCGTGTTCGGTCAGAGGGCTGCACGCTCTCTGTAATAAAACAACTGAATCAAGGAATCAACGATCAACAGATGTCTTGTGGCGTCTGCCCAGAACAAACACAACGAATAATATCGAACAAAATGAATTAAAAGAAAAAAAAAGATAGCTCAATTATCATCGTGACGGACTGCCGTCCACAGGGACCCGGGTTTGATTCCCGGCTGGGTCGGGGATTTTCTCCGCTCAGGGACTGAGTGTTTTGTTGACTTCATCATCATTTCATCCCCATCCGGCGCGCAGGTCGCCCAATGCGGCCGGACCTGCCCCGTACGGGGCCTCCCGGCCAATGGCGCCAAACGCTCGTTTCCATTTTACCACAGAAATCAATGTGGAGCGCACGACGAACGTACCCGTTAGAGCAGTGAGGCAAAAATTTTGCGTTTACGGGCTATGGTAGCAGATGACTGACGTGAGTGCCTTTGCTAGCAGCACGACCTCGCCTGCAGCGCTTCTCTTGGGCACGTGACGATATCGGTTGGACCCTACACGACTGGAAATCCGTGAGCTGGTCAGGTGAGTCCTTATTTCAGTTCGTAATAGCTGATGGTATGATTCGAGCGTGGCTCAGATCCTACAAAGCCGTGTACCCAAGTTGTCAACAACGCAGTGGCTCCTTACAAGGGAACCTCCCCATCGCACCCCCCCTCAGATTTAGTTATAAGTTGGCACATTGGATAGGCCTTGAAAAACTGAACACAGATCAATTGAGAAAACAGGAAGAAGTTGTGTGGAACTGTGAAAAAATAAGCAAAATATACAAACTGAGTAGTTTATGGGAAGATAAGCAACATCAAGGACACTGGGATTGCAGGAACGCTGTGGTCTCGTGGTAACGTGAGCAGCTGCGGAACGAAAGGTTCTTGGTTCAAATCTTCCATCGAGTGAAAACTTTAATTTTTTATTTTCAGTTTATGTGACAAACTCTTATGTTTTCATCACTTTTTTGGGAGTGATTATCACATCCACAACAAAACCTAAATCGGGCAAGGTAGAAGAATCTTTTTACCCATTCGCAAAGGGTACAAGTTAGGTGGGTCGACAACATATTCCTGTCATGTGACGCACATGCCGTCACCAGTGTCGTATAGAATATATCAGACGTGTTTTCCTGTGGAGGAATCGGTTGACCTATGACCTTTCGATCAAATGTTTTCGGTTCCGATTGGAGAGGCACGTCCTTTCGTCTACTAATCGCACGGTTTTGCGATGCGGTCGCAAAACACAGACACTAAACTTATTACAGTGAACAGAGACGTCAATGAACGAACGGACAGATAATAACTATGCAAAAATAAAGAAAGTAAAATTTTCACTTGTGCGGAGACTTGAATCAAGGACCTCTCCTCCGGCAGCTGCTCACGCTACCACGAGACCACGGCGTTCCTGAGCTCACCTGCTACTTGATGTTGCCTATATGGCCCATGGACTACTCAGTTTGTATATTTTGCTTATTTTTTCACAGTTTCACACAACTTCTTCCTGTTTTCTCAATTGATCTGTGTTCGGTTTATCAAGGCCTATCCACTGTGCCAAGTTATAACTAAATCTGAGGGGGGTGCGATGGGGAGGTTCCCTTGTTAGTAGCGTGGGCTGTGTTTACGTGGATCATTGACTGGTAATGGCCGTTTTCCTATTTGGAGACTATCTGTAGCCATTCATGGATTTTATATTCCCAGACAACGATGGGTTCTTTATGGATGACAATGAGAAATGTGACCGGGCCATAACTGTTCGCGACTGGTTCGAAGAATATTTCGGACAATTTGAGGGAAAGATTTGGCCACCCAGATCGCCGAACATGAACATTCGTTGGACATAATCGAGAGGTCAGTTCGTGCACAAAATACGGCATCGGCAACTATTCCGCAATTACGGACGGTTATAGAGGCAGCGTGATTCAATATTTCTGCAGGGTACTTTCAACGACTTGTCGAGTCCATGCCACGTCTAGTTACAGCAATGCAGCGGTCAAAAGGAGGTGATACCTCATCACCTTCGTCACCTCGCTGTAGTCTAACCATTAAATGGAAATGAAATGAGCTTACGGCATCGTTAGCCGGGAGGCCCCTATTCGGTGAAGTTCAGGCAACAAGTGCAAGTCTTATTTCATTTGACGTCACATTGGGTGACTTACGCGCCGGTGGTGAGGATGAAATGATCATGAGGACAACACACCTAATCTCCGAGTGTAGAAAACCTCCAACCCGGTGGGAATCGAATCCGGGCTTGCTTGCATGGGAGGCGAGAACGTTACCACCCAGCTAAGCTGGCGGAAACTCTAACCATAATCATTGATTATGTACACAAATCTGGTCTACAAAGTTACTGTGACTGTTTAAATTAAGAAAGAGATAGAGGTTAATATCTCGCCCTGGCACAAATTTTCTTTTGGCACAACATATTCGTTATGTTACAGGTTTCCAATTTCCTAAAGGCATTTGTGTAATACAGTTCACTTTTATTGGATTCGTCGCTAATGATTCCATTTAATTCTATTCAGCAAATATAATTCATTAGAATAACGTGAATGATGAAGAAATAACTACTTTAGTATGTTTACCGTACAATGGTACCTCGAGAGGGACATCAATGTCAAGGAAGGTAGATTAGACGAGGGAGAAGTATGTTAGTGCGGTTTGTGCTATGAAACAGCTCTCTTCTACCTTCTCTCTGAAGAGATAATTGTAAAGGGGAGCCAGCTGTGAGCAAGAAGAACGCAATGCAGGAGATTTCAGAAGATACCAGCACATAATACTGAAGAACGAGGAGAAAAACTTCTGACTTTTGTAAAAGAGCTACAGGCTATGGTTTTCCTTCATATATGTCTACAACAATTCGTTGTAAGTACTAATTTGCATTGTTATATGGTCTACAGTGCATTACCACGTGTTATCAGTATTGAGTCACTTGGACGCATGACGGAGTTTCTGAGAACGAAAGGTCGTTTGAATGCAGATAACTGCGCTGACTGAATTATTCCAAGAAACCCTGTAACCACCCACTCAATTGATCCACAGACGAACTATAGCAACTTCTTCACTCACAGTCACGAATGATTAAGTTTGTAACGTTACAAAACTAATAACTTATTTGGTTGTCAGTGTTGTGAAGAATGATTGGAAATGATAATGCATGAAATACAAATTGGCTCACGTTGACATTAGTCTGTAGAAACAAAGAGGGAGCTTAAGTTAGCTGAAGTCTGCACCAGGTTTGGCCACAAGAGAGAGTATATAATGATTCATACATAGGCAGTACTGTACTGCATGCATTTTGACGCGAGAATGCCAGAATTTTATGTGGTTCATTCATTTCATGCAAACGCGCAGTTTAGTCAGGACATACGTATCTTTCACTTACTTCGTCTAATGCATCATGATTTAAATATGTTACTACCCAACCAGTTTCATGCATAAACAGACTATCTTGAGGTGTATTGTTAAATCGTAATCAGATGTGTGACAACTCATAACCACTGACAAATCATCCTGTCACAAACCACTGATGTTAGCTTGTAACATGATGGTTGAGAGTGTTTATGGGTTGTCACACATCTGATTACGATTTCACAATGCACCTGCTGAAGACGGTCTGTTTACGCTTAAACTGGTTACGTAATAAACTGATTTATACAACTGTTTGCAACCGAGTTTTTCAACAACTTTCACAAGCTATAAATGATCGTTTCTCCAAAATAACTGAAATATGTCTTTGGTCAAATACCTTGTATAATATGACTACGTAGGCTTTCCCGGCGTAATAAGTCTTGAAAGTCTTTTCGGGTTTGCTGCCGGATCCTAAACTCAACTTGACTCGGTATTTCGGCGATCCAACTGTTCGCCATCTTCAGGAAATGCTGCTTCTGCCGATGAGTCCCGCTGAGAACTGACGCAAGATTGCAATTCGACGTCGAATATCAAGTTGATTTTAGGATCCGGCAGCAAACCCGAAAAGACTTTCAAGACCTTGTATAATAGCCTTAGCAAAATGCGAGCGTACTACTTTCCACAAGTTATGTATGTGAAGATCTGGCAGCTGCGTGATCAGATGTTCAGTCAAAGAGTGCAAGACAGATGAAGTACTGACGAATAATGGAACCAAGACCATTCAAATCAGGAATAAGACAAAGTAAGCACGAATAATTTATTCATTATTTATTTTGTTGAAATGTCAAATGATAAAAAGCTATTATAGCACGCCTTAAATGTCGTCTCAAGAAATTCATGAAAGAAACACTCAGCGAATCGTGTTGTTTTCAGTGAACATCGTCTTTCTACATCGCACGACGGCACAAGTTTGTGTGACAGACGCACCGGTGCTCTCCGGTTAGTTACTTCTAAATACGTATTTCTACACATTATTATTTATACCGTCAGAAAGGAGCTGAAATACCTTATTTGCTGCAGCTGGATTCGACTATTGCGTCGTCCTCTGAGAACCTTGCAAATCTTAGAGCGGTTCAAGCTACGTATCCAAAATTGCGGAGTATGTTAATTATGTAATTAATGCCGTGGAAGCTAGCACATAGGACAAGATACTCCAGCTGTCGGAAAGGATTTAGTCAATAGTTATGCTTGTTGTTTACTTTTAAACCAACGTAACGAACACTGCAGTTTGAAGCGTCAGCGGAAGTATGCACTGAAGACCTAAAAATTTCAGGACAACTGGAGTATGAGTGGTGGACTAGAGAAATTAATGACAATAAAGTCTATCGGGAACACAGAGAGAAAGAGAAGACAGAAGAGAGATACAGAGAGAGGAGGATAGACAGCGAAAACTTGATAGGGAGAGATCAAGCGAGATGTTATGAACTAGTGGAAATTCCAGCGACGTGATGAAGTGGTCAATTAGGTGCGCTCACAGTGTTCTGGGTCCATTATCCGGGGCACACCTTGTTGACAGTGACAATGGCTGATTTCCATATACGAACGTGTTATGCAGGGCGAGGTTCTGATGGGTTTCCAAGCACGTGCGGCTTTAAAACAGCTGATTAGGTACTCTTAACGAACCGAACACGCGTGGGCCGGCGGCACATGTGTGAACTTCGATGCAGCGTTAGTCTCGTGGTGACAAAAGCGAGTTTAAGGATTCTTATAGCAGTTTGAGTTCAAAATTTCAGATTATAATTTCCACTATTTCTAATTTGGTGCACATGACAATCGTCTGTATGGAGTCAAACAATGCAGACGTTCTGTACTTTCAGAAGAGTTCTCAAATCAATATTGAAGAAACATTTATGTTAATTAATTAATCTAACTCCTTGTGACATCAATAGAAGCAGCTTTTCACTTGTGTACCTTCTTATCATTTTCCAGAATTAAATTATATCTGCAGAGGAAGAATGCTATCATCCGTGAAATAAATTTGCTGGTATCACTAGTATAACTGGGAGCGGAGAGATTCAGATCTTTTACATGTGGTGCTATACCATGATTGTAAAATTTAAATGGAAAAATGATTCAAGACAAGAAATGATAAGGAAGGTGATTTAAAAGTATGGCGAAACACGTATGCAGATGGTAAGCACTCAAGTAGAGATCTGAGCTGAAACATCTGTCTCACATTATCATGAACGTTGTTTGTAGAAGTTATATGTAGATAACGAGCATTATGTGGATGCCGAGAGGCTACAGGATATTAATTACGAAATGTTGGCCGCTATAAAGGTACTGAAGGTAGGAAACGTATACGTTAACGGAGGTAAAAGTAGCAGTTTGTACATCTGCGAGTTTTTAGAAATATACCGTTCAGACACATATGTGATCAGGCTAATAATAGCTACTCGCCAAGTGCTGAATTGTACATAGTATACGGAAGGTTCAAATGGCTCTGAGCACTATGGGACTTAACATCTGAGGTCATGAGTCCCCTAGAACTTAGAACTACTTAAACCTAACTAACCTAAGGACATCACACACAGCCATGCCCGTAGCGGTCGCTTGGTTCCAGACTGAAGCGCCTAGAACCGCTCGGCCACAACAGCCAGCTAGTATATGGAAGCTAATTAGGGAATGCATTATCGCAGGTGACATTCTAACTGCTAGAATGTAACATGAAAACTCTTGCTAATGAATCCATTTTAATACATCCATCTTTAAAGGAGTTAGATTTTAGCTGTAACTGTTTTATTAATCTATTCGAGTTACGAATTTGGTGCCATTTTCATTTTATATTATGGGACAGAAATAAGTGAGAAATAACGTTTTTGTAGGGCTATGTCACTCTCGATAGTGTTATCAGTGACAAGAGTAGATTTGCTATTTTCCATCAAGAGTGACACACTCGTATAAGAATGTTATTATTAGCCTATTTCCGTGCTATGACATATAAAATGGTACAAAATTTGAAATTGCAATAGCGCAGTCATATGGTCATGTCGTCATTCAATCTAAAAATACCTGGAAGCATATTACAAAAGGTTAATAAATCCATTGCAGCATTTATTTTTCTATTGTCCCTAAGGAAACTGATGGCTCACTGAACTGAACTGGGCAATACAATGACTATCCACGAGAATAGCTTTGATATTGTATTAACACATTATTTGCTGTACGTGTTAACTAATACGACTTCTTACCATCTGAGTACGTAGTATTTCCATCCCATGTAACGAAGTTTATAGTTCCATTGAAAGTAAACGACGACCCAATAGGCATCTTGGTAGTCAGTGCTCCCAGGGATATGCACACTCACACCAAACACAAAACAGGTGCTACTGCAGTGTACTAAATTCGTAAATGATCAGGAACTACATTAGGTCGAACTACGTGCACACGTCGCAGACCATTCCTTACACCAGTCACCATATCCACACCGCGGAGACGCGCGCACGACTGCCGCCTATGGACGAAGCAGCGACAGTGGCCATGTTCAGATACGGCGGACAAGTCAGAGCCTGCCAGACCCCAGCTGCCAGCGCGAGTACAGAGGCCCCTGAGGATGGCTGATAAGAGCCGCCACAAACCTCCTACAGACTTGGACTCTCTCTTCAAAAGCTTCAGTATCTGTCATTTGCAGGTGTAAGCAAAGACGTTCCCTATTACACAGTGCCTTCTTATCAATACCCATTAGCGTATTCATTAGTATTTATGCAGTTTGTCCACTTCAAAGTGTAAACTCTGGATGACGTTTGATATCCTAACCCCTTGCAGACAATTCGGGGGGGGGGGGGGGGCGATAGTCAAGAAACCGTAGTTCCGTTAAGCGCTGAGAGTTACAGTGGGTAAGCCAAGCGTTAACACATATTCAATTACCGTGCATAACATATCGTATGAGAAAATGACAACGCAAGTAAACACAATGAGGAATGAAATTTTCACTCTACAGCGGAGTGTGCGCTATTATAAAACTTCCTGACAGATTAAAACTGTGTGCCGGACCGAGACTCGAACTCGGGACCTTTGCCTTTCGCGAGCAAGTGCTCTACCAACTGAGCTACCCAAGCACGACTCACCCCCCGTCCTCACAGCTTTAATTCCGCCAGTGGAGCACTTGCCCGCGAAAGGCAACGGTCCCGAGTTCGATTCTCGGTCCGGCACACAGTTTTAATCTGCCAGGAAGTTTCAAACACAATGAGATTTTAAGCTTGGTGCAAGGTATTTCCTGCATCTGTGAGGCTGTACATCATTTTGCCGTTGCTTAGTTGCGTTTGCATATCCGTGTTTGTTGCATAGACCATATGCAGGGGATAGGCAAAATAATGCGAACTCCTGTACTTACTTGGGAATTACGGTATACTGATAATTTTTACTTATGGACCGTCTGACAGCAACTGAATAAAACACAATTTTAGTGCCATACGCGTTTCGCCTTTATTTTCTGCAAGGCATCATCAGTGGCAGGTTGCGTGGACGATTTCCTACATATCACGCTCCTGTTGCATTCTTGGTGTTGTTCTTCTTATGAATGCCAATTTGCGGTTTTTTTCTCACATTCCACAGCACTATGACCTGAACACTTTTTGCGATGCCATGTTTTGAATGCTGTCAGACGGTTCATAAGTAAAAATTATCAATATACCGTAATATTACACGAAACTGAGGAAGACAGGACTACAAAAGTTGTAGATGTCAATATTTCGGAATTGTTTATTAATAAGGTTCAAAATGGTTCAAATGGCTCTGAGCACTATGGGACTTAACTTCTGAGGTCATCAATTCCCTAGAACGTAGAACTACATAATCCTAACCAACTTAAGGACATCACACACATCCATGCTCGAGGCAGGATTCGAACCTGCGACCGTAGCGGTCGCGCAGTTCCAGACTGTAGCGCCTAGAACCGCTCGGCCACCCCGGCCGGCTATTAATAAGGGGTTGGACTCGCATTTTCCCGTAATACAGCTGCGATTCTTCTCGGAATACCGGCCTATAAGGATTGTATAGTCTCGAGTGGAATGTTGTGCCACTCTTCGATCAGAACCTCTTAACTCCTGTTCCAGAGTCTTCACTCCAATACCGCCCACAAGGGTTCGATAATGTTCAACTCCGGGGACGGTGCTGGCAAGGGAAAACGCTGCAGTTCTGTTGCTTGCTCCTCATACCACGATTGCACTGTTTGGCTGTGTGAATGGGTGCATTATCGCCCTGAAATATAGCATTATTGTTGGGGAACGGTATTAGAATGGTGGGGTCATCCGATCACCTAATCGTTGGCTGTAACAAGGCCTATGAGAGTAATGATGGGACCAGCAGAATACCATGATATGGCTGACCACACCATCAGACTTCCACCTCCACGCTTAACCGTTGGAATCAAGCAATTAGAATTGTAGGCTTCTTTTGCCGTTCTCCAGACGCAAACTCAGCCCCGATGTTGGAAATAACGAAAAAGCTGACTCCTCGGACAATATGACGTGTTTCTACTGATCAGGCGTTCGGGATTTATGCTCCTGGCACCATGTTGGTTGTCGTCACTAATGGTTTCGGTATAGCAGCTCGTCCATGAATATTCGCTTTATGGAGTTGTTGGCGGATAGTGTCGATAGATACGGGGTCTCGAAGATGGCTATTGAGCTCTTCAGTCACTTTAGCCACCGCAGTTTTTTGTTGTTTTGACGCAATTCGTGTTAGCGTACGACGATCTCTGTCATTTAGTTTTGATTTGCGCCAACTATTACGTTTACACAATGATGTCTTTTTGTCTTTCCATGTTTTGTGTAGTCTGTCATGACTGTTCAAAGAGTTCCTCTTGAAACATTGAATAAGGCGTCTTTCTTGGTTACTGGTGCTCCAGCTAATTGGGCCCCCACAATCTGCCCACTTTGGAACTCTGTTAGATCCTCCACTGCACATCGACCTCGGCCTCTGAATGCAAAAACGAAGCGTGTACTAGTCGTAACGCCCGCATCTCGTGGTCGTGCGGTAGCGTTCTCGCTTCCCACGCCCGGGTTCCCGGGTTCGGTTCCCGGCGGGGTCAGGGATTTTCCCTGCCTCGTGATGGCTGGGTGTTGTGTGATGTCCTTAGGTTAGTTAGGTTTAAGTAGTTCTAAGTTCTAGGGGACTGATGACCATAGATGTTAAGTCCCATAGTGCTCAGAGCCATTTGAACTAGTCGTAAACAATCTGCATAGATGCCTAATCCGTACTGAACACGCACAGTCCAGAGCGACAAGTGCTTTACCTGCGTTGTTGACCGTCAAACACAACCATCCCATCATTACCACTGTTCACATTACTTTGCCTATCCCCTGTACATAATCGAAATGGGTAACCGCACTCATATTCTCCGGGTCACATTTCTACCTACGGTGTGAGTTGTCTATGGTATGTCCGAATAAAGGTCTGACTTAGTTGGTAGGGGGATTTGAGTCTACACCTGTGATGTCGGTGCTATACATGAGGTATCCCTGAACTGCAACACCAATAAAGAGTTTCACAGAGTTCGTTTTTTGTTTACTTTCGATTTACGTATGGTTGTAATTCTTCTGTTCATACATTTACATCTACTACAAACCACATCATCGAAGATCTCATTTCCACATTCTAAATTTTGTCTGCTGTCACAATTTTCCCTTGAACTGTTTCATGCAGTGCTTGTTCAAGCATTATCTGCTCAAGCTATTTACACCGCCATGCTATACCAGAATTGCTTAAATATCTCCCTTTGCTTCTCCTGCAGTTTCCCATAATCAATGCTATAGTAGAATTGTTTAAATACGTCCATTTTCTTCTTCATCTGTTTCCCAGAGTCTACACTCCTGGAAATTGAAATAAGAACACCGTGAATTCATTGTCCCAGGAAGGGGAAACTTTATTGACACATTCCTGGGGTCAGATACATCACATGATCACACTGACAGAACCACAGGCACATAGACACAGGCAACAGAGCATGCACAATGTCGGCACTAGTACAGTGTATATCCACCTTTCGCAGCAATGCAGGCTGCTATTCTCCCATGGAGACGATCGTAGAGATGCTGGATGTAGTCCTGTGGAACGGCTTGCCATGCCATTTCCACCTGGCGCCTCAGTTGGACCAGCGTTCGTGCTGGACGTGCAGACCGCGTGAGACGACGCTTCATCCAGTCCCAAACATGCTCAATGGGGGACAGATCCGGAGATCTTGCTGGCCAGGGTAGTTGACTTACACCTTCTAGAGCACGTTGGGTGGCACGGGATACATGCGGACGTGCATTGTCCTGTTGGAACAGCAAGTTCCCTAGCCGGTCTAGGAATGGTAGAACGATGGGTTCGATGACGGTTTGGATGTACCGTGCACTATTCAGTGTCCCCTCGACGATCACCAGTGGTGTACGGTCAGTGTAGGAGATCGCTCCCCACACCATGATGCCGGGTGTTGGCCCTGTGTGCCTCGGTCGTATGCAGTCCTGATTGTGGCGCTCACCTGCACGGCGCCAAACACGCATACGACCATCATTGGCACCAAGGCAGAAGCGACTCTCATCGCTGAAGACGACACGCCTCCATTCGTCCCTCCATTCACGCCTGTCGCGACACCACTGGAGGCGGGCTGCACGATGTTGGGGCGTGAGCGGAAGACGGCCTAACGGTGTGCGGGACCGTAGCCCAGCTTCATGGAGACGGTTGCGAATGGTCCTCGCCGATACCCCAGGAGCAACAGTGTCCCCAATTTGCTGGGAAGTGGCGGTGCGGTCCCCTACGGCACTGCGTAGGATCCTACGGTCTTGGCGTGCATCCGTGCGTCGCTGCGGTCCGGTCCCAGGTCGACGGGCACGTGCACCTTCCGCCGACCACTGGCGAAAACATCGATGTACTGTGGAGACCTCACGCCCCACGTGTTGAGCAATTCGGCGGTACGTCCACCCGGCCTCCCGCATGCCCACTATACGCCCTCGCTCAAAGTCCGTCAACTGCACATACGGTTCACGTCCACGCTGTCGCGGCATGCTACCAGTGTTAAAGACTGCGATGGAGCTCCGTATGCCACGGCAAACTGGCTGACACTGACGGCGGCGGTGCACAAATGCTGCGCAGCTAGCGCCATTGGACGGCCAACACCGCGGTTCCTGGTGTGTCCGCTGTGCCGTGCATGTGATCATTGCTTGTACAGGCCTCTCGCAGTGTCCGGAGCAAGTATGGTGGGTCTGACACACCGGTGTCAATGTGTTCTTTTTTCCATTTCCAGGAGTGTATGTTTCACTTCGATGAAGTGGTGTACTTGAGACGTATTAATTTTACTAACAATTTCTTCCGTTTCACACCTGTCCTTACAGTGCAGCTCTTATCTGAGAGAGGGTTTTCTTCACCTGTTCAAAATATGCTACTGCTGCCTTCCATCCACAGTAATCTTGCTTCCTTAACAGCACAATTTCTTCATTTATTTTACAGTGTCCCTTCAGCCATTGAAGTTCAGCAAGTTGCTATTCTCGTTGACAATTCTCCTGAAGTTTTCGGGTACGCTATGTTTGATTACCGGTAGAACTAACGACTTTACGGAAAATAGTACGTTAGAAAGTTCGTTTTAAAACAAACCTATCCTGGTAGCTCGAGAAACAAACAAGAAACAACAATAGAATAATATTGAAATAAATTAACAAAAATAACTTTCTTGGAGAATGAGTAGGGGCCAAGAAACCAGTTCTATCAGGCAGACATTCCACCATCGATCTCTAGAAACGTATCCAATGTTTCCCTTGCTTCGCTTGTCGAAGGAATACAATACAACTACAGATACACCGACAGAAAAGAAATCTCAACATACACAAAAAAAGAAAAAAACACTGTTAAGTAATGAAATTTCGGATTTACATGTGTCTAGGTAACATATTTAGGTGATTAACGAATGGAAAAACTAGTAGAAGCCAACCTCGGGGAAGATCAGTTTGGATTCCGTAGAAACACTGGAACACGTGAGGCAATACTGACCTTACGACTTATCTTAGAAGAAAGATTAAGGAAAGGCAAACCTACGTTTCTAGCATTTGTAGACTTAGAGAAAGCTTTTGACAATGTTGACATGAATACTCTCTTTCAAATTCTAAAGGTGGCAGGGGTAAAATACAGGGAGCGAAGGCTATTTACAATTTGTACAGAAACCAGATGGCAGTTATAAGAGTCGAGGGACATGAAAGGGAAGCAGTGGTTGGGAAGGGAGTAAGACAGGGTTGTAGCCTCTCCCCGATGTTGTTCAATCTGTATATTGAGCAAGCAGTAAAGGAAACAACAGAAAAATTCGGAGTAGGTATTAAAATTCATGGAGAAGAAATAAAAACTTTGAGGTTCGCCGATGACATTGTAATTCTGTCAGAGACAGCAAAGGACTTGGAAGAGCAGTTGAATGGAATGGACAGTGTCTTGAAAGGAGGATATAAGATGAACATCAACAAAAGCAAAACAAGGATAATGGAATGTAGTCTAATTAATTCGGGTGATGCTGAGGGAATTAGATTAGGAAATGAGGCACTTAAAGTAGTAAAGGAGTTTTGCTATTTGGGGAGCAAAATAACTGATGATGGTCGAAGTAGAGAGGATATAAAATGTAGGCTGGCAATGGCAAGGAAAGCGTTTCTGAAGAAGAGAAATTTGTTAACATCCAGTATTGATTTAAGTGTCAGGAAGTCGTTTCTGAAAGTATTCGTATGGAGTGTAGCCATGTATGGAAGTGAAACATGGACGATAAATAGTTTGGACAAGAAGAGAATAGAAGCTTTCGAAATGTGGTGCTACAGAAGAATGTTGAAGATTAGATGGGTAGATCACATAACTAATGAGGAAGTATTGAATAGGATTGGGGAGAAGAGAAGTTTGTGGCACAATTTGACCAGAAGAAGGGATCGGTTGGTAGGACATGTTCTGAGGCATCAAGGGATCACCAACTTAGTATTGGTGTGCAGCGTGGAGGGTAAAAATCGTAGAGGGAGACCAAGAGATGAATACACTAAGCAGATTCAGAAGGATGTAGGTTGCAGTAGGTACTGGGAGATGAAAAAGCTTGCACAGGATAGAGTAGCATGGAGAGCTGCATCAAACCAGTCTCAGGACTGAAGACCACAACAACAACAACATTGCAGACTGATGTAATTGCGAGATAAGTCACTGAAAATGTGAAACACTGGTACGTTAATAACCTTGTAACCACCCCAATACTGAATACAAGCAAGCAAACGTGCACACACTGTGTTGTACAGGTGCCGGATGTCAGTTTATGAGACGGAGTTTCACGCATGTTACACTTGGCCAGCCAGTACAGGAACAGATCAAGCCAACATGTCGACACTCTGTGGAACAAGTTGGGTAACAACAGCGTTATGTGGACGAGCGTTATCCTATTGGTAATATCCCTTGGAAGGCTGTTCATGAATGACAGCACAAAAGATGTAATCACCAGATTGACGTACAAATTTGAAGTCAGGGTGCGCGGGATAACTACGAGGGTACTCTTGCTGTCATACCAAATCGCACCCCAGATCATAGCTCCAACTGTAGGACCAGGGTGCCAAACATGCAAAAGAGGTTGGTTGCACACCCTCAACTGGCCTTGATCTAACCAACACAAGGCCATCACTGGAGCCGAAACAGAAACAGACCTCTACACTGCCTTCAATGAGTTCTCGATTAAGCCACCGAAGTAGCAGGTGGCTGTGATTTGGGGTCAGTGGTTGCGAGCAATAGGCTGTCTGGCTCGGAGCTGTCCTTGAAGTAGCCGATTTGCAACAGTTTATTGTGTCACTGTGGTGCCAACTACTGCTCAAATTGCTGCTACAGATGCAGTACAATGCACCAGAGCCATATGCTGAACAAGATGGCCTCCCCTCTCGGTAATGCCACATGGCGATCGGGAGTCCGGCCTCCTTGCGACTGTACATTCTGGTGACCACCGCTGCCAGCAGTCATGAATAGTGTCTACATACCTGCCAAGTCTTCGTGCAATATCGCAGAAGTAACGTCGAACTCCTCATAGCCCTGTTACACGACCTCGTTCAATTTTAGTGAGGTGCTGATAACGTCGTCTTCAACCCCTTTTAAGGGATTCTTGACAAACATCAACTCATCACATCCATCCTCATAGATAACTATCGCTCACGACCGGTATAGCGAGAATTTAAAGCAAAACTGATTTACACTCCCTTAGTGGCGCTCCTGTCGTTACTCTTATGCGACTGGTGCGAAATTTAAATAGATATCTTTCAGATGTAGAATCATCTTTAGCAACTTTCGATTAAGTCGCACAACTGTTTCTTGGTGTTAGGATTTTTTTTCGCCAGTCTAATAAAATTCTTCTTTGAAGCTACTTAATTTCAGCTCGTTCCGTAAAAATTCAAAATTATACGGTTTTATGTTACTTTATACCTTTGAAACGAAGTTCGGCATAATGAGCATTTGAAGCTTTACTCTGTTACTTGATAAACTGCAAACAGAAACGTCAGGATGAAATGATCGCTAATTTCGTCCTTCTCAGATCGTGTTGGCAAATGTTTTGTTTTTCATTCTCTAATCGTTGTGTCAGTCTGTAAATGACATCCTAGAGGTACATCTACGCTTATGCATTATGAAAATATATGCCACGTTTTGTTTTGGGCACATATTGAAGTGTTATGGAAGAGGTTTTCCAGTATGATTACATATTTCTCTTCTGCTCATGATCGCCTCGAGCTTCCTTCTACGTGCTCTATCTCAAGTTTCAACGTAATCAAAAACTAAGATGTTGCTGCCTTTCCATTTCTAACTTTCCTTGGTGATATTTCTCATTACAAAAAAAGTTGCTTAGGATCAGCTCAAATGGAAACCAATCTGTTCTTCAAGCCTGGTATATACGACATTTGATCAGGAGTGACACATACCTCCGTGTAAAATATTTAATCAGTGTACTGTGGGCTCATTGTTCTGTAGCTATTCGGAATGATTACATCTTTTTAGATATATATATATATATATATATATATATATATATATATATATATATATATATATATATAGTGTCTTAGAAAATCCATTGTTGTAAAAACATTTGTCCCTCCCTTAGCAGACTCATCAAACCTCATAAACTCTCCCTCCTGTAAAATTCCACCTCCGGATATGAGTTCAGAGTCCTATCCTATTTAGTGCGGAGTGCTCAGAATCTCGTTTGCCCGGAACATCTGGTAACGTGATTCGCTGAGGGCTCGTTGGAAGTTGCGTTATGGAGATGAAAGGAAGGAATGGTTAGCGTAACGCGAGAAAGCTCCGTCGCCTGATGGCCGATCCGTCTGTGTCACGCGGGATCGTCGCCTCAGGCGAAAGAGGCGTTACCAGAGGCAGTGGCAGGAAGGACGGGGCATAGTACACAATGCTAGCCCAGGGAGCAGGTACCACATCTGCCCCGCTCCACCAAGGGAATAGTGAAACAAATGTATCCCACTAAAGCTAAATTAGTGCCCAGTTCATTACTTAAAAACATTGCTTCATTCCTCAGTAATTTTCACGGTTTGTTCATCATTTCTAGGTAGTGGGGTGTATATACCTCAGAAAACGTCATAGAATGTAAGATACGTTGATATGAGGTATGATATGAGATACGTTAAATCCATCTTCAGAGTTTATGTTGAAAATTTTTATGTGATATGCCTAATTTTTTTAGTATCAAGAGTATGAGTTTTGGCAGTGACGTGCTATGATTACTTTCGTACTTAGCACCCTGATAATGTCTATCAGTAAACAAAAATAGAACTTTCCGCTCGGAAGGTAACATCGAAAGCTCGGACCTACAAAGGTGCGTGGAAGCAACCCACTAATTTTAAAAATTAAAAACTTTCTGTTGGTGGAAGTGCGACCGTTTTCATCTTTCATTTGTCAAGTGTGTAAAAGTAATTTTGACCATTAAAGGGTTAAAAAATAAAAGTACAGGGCATCCAATGGATCCCATACAACTATAAACGTCTGCGAAATAGCGGAAAGTTAAGCCAAATGATATGACTGTGAGTGGGATTTACCTGTGCTAATTTCCATCATTTATTCGAACGTCCATAAGTCGATACCCAAGTCCACATCTCCCGTGGACGTACTTACATTAATCGATTTCGTTTCTGCCACTGCAGCAGCCCCACAGCTTCGTCGGACGTCTGATACTGAGATTTAAATAACAAAGAAAAACTTTACAATTAGTTTATTATTAACATCTGAATCGCTTGAGCACGGCTACCACTAAGGTCTACACCGCGCCATTACGCAAAACGAAAACACTGTGTCACGTGAAGTGATACACAGTACTATTGGCGGTACTCTGTTAATCTCTGTCAAACTCTGCCACTAACTGCACACCGTCGGCTGAAGCAACTTCTTTTACAGTGATGGCTTGTGGTGCCCTTATTATACTGGTGGCTATGGCTTTAACCGAGGTAAACATCAGGCATATATAATTATATAATTTAAAATTTCACTGACGACTCATTTTATGGAAGTTTCAGTGCAGAAAAACATAAATTGGAATTCCTGTTCTGTTAGAATTCAGATCAGGTTTAGAATATTTCGATTGAACAGGACTGACATAGAGATCTGGAAATATACAAAACCAAAAATCGGTATAAAATGTCGAAGTAAAAATCGAACCAAATTTTGTTCTCAGGCATATCAGATTTTATCCAGGCAAAGTATTTGGAGTGTTCAAATGGTTCAAATGACTCTGAGCACTATGGGACGTAACAGCTATGGTCATCAGTCCCCTACAACTTAGAACTACTTAAACCTAACTAACCTAAGGACAGCACACAACACCCAGTCATCACGAGGCAGAGAAACTCCCTGACCCCGCCGGGAATCGAACCCGGGAACCCGGGCGTGGGAAGCGAGAACGCTACCGCACGACCACGAGCTGCGGACCATCTGGAGTGTTATCGATGTCTTTTTATATTGATGTTCTATTTGATATTACAAAATTACCTATTTGATGTAACTAGACGTATGAATTGAGGTACTTGGACATCGTTTTTAGAATGACATATTTCAATTTCTTCAACTTTTTCAATCGATTTCAAGAAGTAAGTCGAGCATAACTCTCGTATTACGTTTCATCAGATTGGTACAATCTGGTGCGTCCCAAGGAAGCGCGATAGAACGTCTAATATTGTCAATATACTCAAATGATTTATCAGGACCAGCAGCGGTATGAGATTGTAAACTGATGATGGTGCTGTCAGCTGGAAATTATCATTGCTGTACCATCCTAGGAAATGCAGAAAAACTTGAACTAATGTCTACATTGTGTAGTGAGTGACAACTCCGTTTAAATGTAGTTAATGCAATACAACCCGTATAACCAAGAGAAAGAATCATCTGCTAAGTGGCGAACACTGAGCACGTCACATATAAATAATAGGTGTAATACTAAGAAATTGCACGGAACATGGTGATCGGGCAATGTAAGTACTAGGAAAGCGAAGTGAAAATTTATAAAGTGCTCTTTATCTGTAGATTATATTGTTTGTGTCTGTTAAGATCCTGGCACAGTGAGCAAAGTGTAAGGCGACTGCTCTTTCATTCTTGCTGTTTCGTTTATTTTTAAATTTTTATTTGTCAGTAGTTTTTTAAATGATGATTTTATGTGATGTAATTATCAATGAAATGTTAGTGATAGAATCTGCCAAAGGCAAACATTAATGTTCATCACTGAAATTCCAGAGTGTTTATCTTGAAACGATGTTCTAATGGGTCATCTATTTTGAAGAAATATTTTGCTACACATGAGGATCAGCTGCTCCGCTACAAGGGGTATACCTTTTTTTGACGTTGATTCCTAGGTAAATGTTTAACTGAGACGGTAGACTTACAGTAAAGTTTCCATTCTGATCACTTATATACATTTTATTTTATGACAGTTACTGATATCGCACAAAATATCTGCCGGCCGCGGTGGCCGAGCGGTTCTAGGCCCTACAGTCTGGAACCGCGCGACCGCTACGGTTGCAGGTTCGAATCCTGCCTCGGTCATGGATGTGTGTGATGTCCTTAGGTTAGTTAGGTTTAAGTAGTTCTAAGTTCTAGGGGACTGATGACCTCATAAGTTAAGTCCCATAGTGCCCAGAGCCATTTTTGAACAAAATATCTATTGATTACATCACACTGTTTCATTATGTTCACTATTTTGTTGAAATAAAGTTTGTTGGATAATATTCTTATCCAGTAATCAGCTGACCTTACGCCCTAGGTAATCTGTTTAAAACTTTTACCTATCTCAAATATCTACTACACTTCCATATAATTTGCGTTGTTCACTCTTTATCAACAACACGTCGTTTGAAGCTATTCTCTATCGACGCCGTGAAGCTAACTTCGCGCCTTTTCCAGCAGTTTAGCATCCCTGCCTTGCATGTTATGTTTTTCGCCGATTTCACCACATGGGTTTACGTGATTGTCCATGATTACGAGTCGCGAGGGGCAGCCGAGCGGTCAGAGGTGTCTCCTCACGGTTCGCGCGGCTCCCCCCGTCGGAGGTTCGAGTCCTCCCTCGGGCATGGGTGTGTGTCTTGTCCTTAGCGTAAGTAAGTTTAAGTTAGATTAAGTAGTGTGTAAGCTTAGGGACCGATGACCTCAGCAGTTTTACCTTATCACAAATTTCCATGATAACGATATTCTTCCAAACCGTTTCCTCTTACTAGCGGTCCCTTTTGTTATCAAACTTTTACAAGAAATTTGGACTGAATCAAGGGTAAATTTAACTTTTCATTTATTTCTACAAAAGTTTTAATTATTTTTCAGTTATAAAATATTAGGAGACGTCGAAGGTCAACTTGGTACTTAGAATTATTTGTAATGGAGTGTCGTCCATCTGCAAAGGAAATCACATACAAGAGGCTAGTGCGACAAATTCTAGAGTATGGTACCAATGTTTGGAGTCTTTAACAACAAACATCAAATATAGCGACGCGCTATTACTATGAGGACAGATCGATACAGCCTATGCAAAAATGTGACAGAAACACACCGTGAGCTCAGATGAAAAACCTTGGAAGAAGGCGCAGTTCTCGCAACATTCCTTTGGATAAATTTAGAGAACCTGCATCCATAGAACACTGCTGTCACTATGTTTCCGGCGGTTTGTGTATCTTGTAGCGATCATGAACATAGGATGAGACAGGTTAGAGACCGCACAGCCACATACAGACATTTTATCGATGTTCAATATGCTGGTGAGGCAGGACAGAAAACAATATACCCTCTAACTTTCAGTATACAGCGTGTCGCAGGTTATAGATTTGGATAGTTTATACGGTGAGATCACTGACCACCAATTTCGAGTCCCTATCAGGTGCATAGTTGAAGTTTGCCAGGTAGCTGAAGGTTCTGGAGTGCACGTTTAATTGAATGCTGCTCTGCCTAACTCTTGTGGTAAATCTGTCACGGACGTAACATGTGTGACTGCGCAGTTGATTCGTCAGCGTCACGGCAATTTAAATTCCCGTACCGCACGATCGGTTCACTTCCCTGGAATACATGTCATTTACTTCGAGAATAACTGATAGAGAGCAGGTATTAGACGTATGACTCGCACTAGGAAATGTGTGGAGAACTGCAGCTTCATACCTCTCATATGTTAGTAGCATTGTTCCTTCCTTGCTTTAATCCGAACTGTCACACAGTTTGGTATAAAGCGTGATTGCCGTGTAGCTGTCAAGATTTATCGCGTGATTTTCCAGCAGTTAAATCTCCTGCATGTGACAGCACACAGTGTATAAATTGTAATGTGTTGCTGCGGTCAGCGCGCTGCGAGGCCTGCCGTGTGAGTGCTAGTTGGAAGTGCTTTTCCGCGAAGCTGGCAGTGGCAGCGGATGTGGTTAGCGGGCTGCAGAGCCTGTAGGAGCGTTGCAACACGCATCACAGAAGCGCTGGCTCAGGGCTCTCAGGCTAAAGCAGAGCCGAGTTCAACGGAGACGTGAGACATAAATAACGCATTTACGTGGTACACGTGGCTATTAGAGCAGCCAACACACAGACTCCTCTAAAAGTCAATAGAATACCAAGATTTAGATACACGTTCACGTTCTAGCTGTAGCGCTGACTGTCTGATCTGTCTGTATCGAAATACGAGCACGAAAAACTTTAAACACATTTTTTTTTTATGATTCTCAGTCCGAAGAATGGCTCGACGGAACTTTCCATGATAGTCGTCTCGTGCTAGCCTGTTTAGTTATGTCTAATGCACACTACTTCCACATTGACACTACATCTACATTCGTAGTGAGATCAAAAAGTAATGGGTATTTTTTTTTTTTTAATTTCGCGGGCTTCATACATCCGGTTTTCAACTTTTTTATTACAAATGTTCCTGAAGAATGTTTATATTTTCAGCTGTTTTGAATATTTAGCTTATTGTTGACAGTGAAAAGATTATATGTGTTTTAGAGTGTTCAGAAAATTTTTACGTTCGAAAAAGATAGATAAAAGAGTTTGCATTAAATTTTGCTTGAAAAATGGAATTAAGTGCAGCATAGCGTACGAAATGTTGATTGTGGCTTTTGGCGAATCTACTGTGAGTAAAACAAAAGTTTACGCGTGCTATAAACGTTTCAAAGTGGATGGACAAGTCGTTGAAGATAGTTACCGCCCTGGACGCCCTAGCTCATCAATTGCTGACGATAGTGTGGAAAAAATGAAGAAAATGGGTCTAGAAAATCGTCGAACCACTATCAATGAGGCTGGTGTCAGCCTTTCTTTTGGCTCATGACTAGCATTTTTTTCGCATTTTTGGGGCATGAAACATGTAACACCGAAGTTTATTCCACAATAGTTGAATTTGGATCAAAAACGACGTCGCTCAGGAACTGCTGAATGAGGTCGACAACCATCCAGAAAACGTGATGAGACATGGGTATACAGGTATGACGTCGGAAACAAAGCCCAATCGTCCAAGTAGAAGCCACCTGAAGAACGAAGACCGAAAAAGATTCGACAAGTTCGATCACATGTGACGGTCTTTCCGAGTGTTTTCTTCGGTTGCAATGACATAGTGTATGAGGAGGTCCTGCCTGCCAATAAGGAATACTACCTGAAAATAATGCTCCGTTTGTGTGGAACAATCCGAAGAAATGATCCGAATTGTGACAAAACCACTCGACGAAATTGCATCACGATGATGCTCCCGCTCACACCTAAATGCAGGTTCCAGGCTTTTTGGCAGAAAACGAAACCATTACGTTGCCTTAGCCACCGTGTTCGCCAGTATGGACCCCTGCGACTTCTTTCTGTTTCCGAGGCTGAAGAGAACCATGAAGCGACGTAGTTTTGCCATCACGGATGAGACGAAAACAGAATCGCTGAAGGTGCCTGAACACCATTACGAAAAGTGGGTTCCAGAAGAGATTCCGTGATTAAAAAAAAGCGCTAGTATAATTATATTGTTTGAGGAGATTTGCGTTGAAGAGGCCAATTTTGGTATTGAGGAATAAATAAAGATTCTTTAATAAAAACAAAAATTACAGTTACTTTTTGATCACACCTCGTGTATACTGTGAAGACCGCTGTGAAGTGTATAGCGGAGGATACTTAACATGATAACACGTCTTAGGATTTCTAGCAACTCAACACGTGGATGGAGCTTAAATAGTTCTGTGAAGGATTATTATTAGTCGAAACTTCTCGTCACGATGCCTAAGGTGGCCATACGTAGGTGATTAAAGAACAGGCTGGTCTGGGTGGCCGAGCGGTTCTAGGCGCTACAGTCTGGAGCCGCGCGACCGCTACGGTCGGAGGTTCGAATCTTGCCTCGGGCATGTAAGTGTGTGACGTCCTTAGGTTAGTTAAGTTTAAGTAGTTCTAAGTTCTAAGGAACTGATGACCTCAGAAGTTAAGCCCCATAGTGCTCAGAGCCATTTGAGCCGTTTGATTGAAGAACAGACGTTTCATTTAGTAGTGGTTGCTGAAATTTTGTGACTCGGTTTTCGTGAGACAACTTACATTTATCTTCAAGAGTATGCCAAATTTTAGACTTTCAACCACTCAGTAACACACTCGTGGCTGCCGTTAATAATTCACGGACTGCGCAGCTACAGTGACAATTGTAAAAGAAACGTTTCTGAATCAATTTATAAATCACGCAGCAGTTTCTCAGTAGGTTGTTCATTTATAAATGTTGGATATTCTTCATATTGTACTGAGTAAATGCAACATGACTGGTATTAGTTCAAATTATAAACAGTTAACAGCCTGACCAGAGCTAAGGGTGGGGTGAGCACTTTAAAATGTTATCGTATTGTGAACCGTTCGTATGGAACAGCTTTTCACCAGCAGTGCACAGACCTCACCAAATAATAATCGAACTATGTTATTAGTACCGACTACACTACAATGCAAATATTTACTAACCTTTACTTTTCCACCTCTGCTGAAAGTTTGATAGTTCCATCCAACTTCTCAAATTTTGCAAATTTCTCGACATGTAAATGATTTAAGATGACTCTTCAATGCGATGGTCGTGCATCCTTTCCGCGAATATACTTTCTTACACATTTTGCATTTGGCTCTTAAATCATTAATGTCAAATACTAGTTCCAAAAAAGACTTGTTTCTGGTTTCATTATTGCGCTCTTAGCTAACATTACACCACAAAACTATTGACTAAAAAACACCATACAGAATGGTAATATTATACAGCAACACAAAGTAAGCTGACGAGCGAGAAACGCTATACTTTCACCGCGATGGACAGAGATCGCCCCGGCCGGGGTAGCCGAGCGGTTCGAGGCGCTACAGTCTGGAACCGCGTGACGGCTACGGTCGCAGGTTCGAATCCTGCCTCGGGCATGGATGTGTGTGATGTCCTTAGGT
Source organism: Schistocerca americana (assembly GCF_021461395.2). NCBI lineage: Eukaryota > Metazoa > Arthropoda > Insecta > Orthoptera > Acrididae > Schistocerca > Schistocerca americana. Next base: position 218,032,300 of record NC_060122.1, on the reverse strand, counting down.
TAGTTAGGTTTAAGTAGTTCTAAGTTATAGGGGACTGATGACCTCAGATGTTAAGTCTCATAGTGCTCAGAGCCATTTGAACCATTTTGAACAGAGATCGCTGCGTACTGATCGAATAAACGCAATAACTGCTACGGGCACGTGTCGACTTGCTACACGCCCCACCCAAAGAACTCACGTCTGCGCAGCAGCTGGCGCGTTGAGCTAATAAGCGCGCGCATCGAAAAACTCACCATTGCTGAAAGTTCCGATAAACTTTCGATATAAAAATTCCGAACTGGATGCCGAAGCGGGTGTGAAAAAAATGTGGCGAAGCGGAAGCAGAGATCGGTTGCATCACTAATATTGACTCTTTCAACATTTTCTTGCTTCCTTAACTTTTCGTTGTATATCACTCTTTTTTTTAAACTTCAGTCATGTGGTAGACTTGCAGCAACCCCGTATATAAGGTACAGGGGATTTATTCTCGTCAAAGATTTTTCCTTTCAAGGTGCACATTTTCTACTGACGACGAATGCGAATCTATGTGAGTGTTTTAGGTCATCTTAATGAACCTCTAGCTCACTAAAATAATTTTGAAGTACGAAAAATCCTTCATGTGAATGACAGAGCCAAATCATGATGAGGTAATACTGGTATGTATTAATTTTAATTTTAATAATTAACAGCCTCACTTGCACTGTTTACCTAGAATGTACCTAGATTTTAGTCGGGTTAAAATGGCTCTGAGCACTGTGGGACTTAACACCTGAGGTCATCAGTCCCCTAGAACTTAGAACTACTTAAACCTAACTAACCTAAGGACAGCACACACATCCATGCCCGAGGCAGGATTCTAACCTGCGACCGTAGCGGTCGCGCAGTTCCAGACTGAAGCGCCTAGAAGCGCTCGGCTACAACGGCCAGCTTAGTCGGGTTAACCCGACCTTCTTCAGAATAACAGTTGCTACCGTTTGTCCATAGTGGACATCGTCAAGCTAAAACTTCAAATCCATAAATTATCGTCAGACTATAAAACAACTTCGAATTTCATTTTTGTATTACTTTTTACGTATTTAATTTATAGGGGTACTTTACTATTTTTGTTGTGTCGATTTTATAGGTTTCTTTTATTCCAGCCAAAGATGCTTAACAACAAATTAAATTGCAACAAAGTCTGCAAGAAGATGATTAGTAGGATTACTCACACCTAAAGTCTCAATAAAATTGTCGCATGATTGCTGAAGTGATTGCCCTCCAGAACTTATCGTTTAATTTTGTCGAATGTACCGGCTTTCGCAGAGCAATAAATGCTGCTCTTCCAAGGTATAAGTGGATATGTTGTGATTTTTTTTCACTTCGTATTTGTATGATAACTCTTACAAGAAGTTGAAAACAAAAATCGAAAATTTACTAGAAGAATTTGAAATAATATCTTCCACAACTGACATATGGTCTGATCTACATTCTGGAATTTTATTATGTAGATTGACTTTTCATTATATTTAAAAGGATTTTTGCAAGATGTCTATCACGTTGAAATGTGAACTCATGATTCGGCGTCATATAGGTGACGTAAAATGGACAAAATTTGAAACGATATATCAGCAATGGGGAATAAATCATTGCATTTTATTATTCGTGGATCTAACATGGCTGAAGCTTTGCAGTTGTCTAACTTTGATGATGTGAATTGTGCAACACATCAGTTACAACCTTGCATTCGACCTGCTATGGCATCACTCGATTGGCTCCTACAACCTAAACTGATGGAAATTGCCACCAATTTCAATCATTTCTTGGTCGCACAAACCGAGCTGGCAAAAACTGAAAGGAAACGCCTTAATCAACCTGCTTTATCTGTCATTCAGGATTGCCGAACATAGTAAATATTTTTAGGTATACATAAATGAATTTTAATTTTATGTTATTTCCGTAGTGTAAGTATTGTGTGTTTTGTTTTTTTGAAAATTCTCTTTGTTAATTTAGTTTCTTCTGTTTCCAGCTATAATAGCACGTTCTACTTGATGGAACGAGTTTCAAAGCTCAAAGATTCGCTAATTTTGTACTGACGTTCAAATCTAATCACGATGGTCCCGCTGGAGACTGGATAAATGTGCAAAAATTTGTAGAAGTAATGAAACCATTCGAAAAAATTCATAAAAAGTTCTCAAGCGAGCATTTCATCAGTCATACGGATAATTCAAGTTCTTGTAACCACTTTACAGTAAGACTAAACAAAATCTGATACTCCAGAACAATTCCAAAATTTTACAAGAAAATTACGTGATGAATTTAATTCAAGCATGAGATTTGGAGAACTGACCAAAAAGGATAAGTACGCAATTGCGACATATTTAGATCCATGGTAAAAGTAAAAAATTTTCAATGGCATCGTCACAGAACAAGTTTAGTCTCAAATAATTTGATGGTGATGAAAGCCAGAGATCCAAACTCTTCTAAGGATGACTGCGTACATACTAGCTGTAAAAGAAGGAGATTTGAAACTGGAAATCAGCCTTCAACAAATTGTGTCTTAACCACAGAATCTTGCTTAGAAACATCGTTACAAACGTTAGAATTCATGTTCAGTATGAACGAAGATCAGCGAGACCTGACTACGGCTAACAAAAACGACAGTGTGCTATTGATGCTACAATCAAACCTACTGGAGTACATAAAGGAAAAAAGGCTTCCTCTGAAAGATGATGCGTTGATGTGGTGGAAATCAAAATGGACACAAGTACCTCTATCTATCCCCACTTGCTCGCCAGGATTTGTTGGCTCCTCCTTGTAGCGTAGCCAGTGAACTATTACTCAGCGGAACTGGCCTCATATACAAAAAACATCGAAATAGACTTCAGGGTGAAAAAGTGGTAAAATTACTTTTTGTTAAACATAACCTGTCATTGTTAAATTGGAGTATTAATATAATAAAAAATAGCGTAATAAAAAATATTGTTTGATAAAGAATTGTTACTTTTTTCTTAATATACACACTTCCGCTTCCGTTTCTACTTCTGTTTTCGCTTCCGCTAAAATTGGTTTTTGACATCTCTTTCCGTTTCTTCTTCTGTTATCACACTTAGATATCATTACGACTGACAGATTGTTTTCAACAGATTCATTTGTAAGTGCAGATCGCTTTACTACAAAATGAGATGACCTGCTTCGGCCAGTTACAGCAATCTGCAGCTCTGTAATTAAATAAGTTATGTATGTACCTAATCCTTGTACACGTGGTTTAGGGGTACCGTCTTTGATACATAATCAAAACGACTTCGGTCCCGGGTTCGATCCCCGCCAGTGACTAAATTTTGATAAATAATCAGCATTGGCGGCCGAAGACTTCCGGCATAAGAAGTCAGCCTCATTCTGCCAACGGCCTTGTCAAAGAGGCCGGAGGAGCGGATAGAGGTTCAGGGCACCCTCTTGTCCTAGGGGTGGGAAATTGCCCCTAAAAGGCGGAAGAATCAGCAATGATCAACGACATGACGATGCAGAAGGCAATGGAAACCACTGCATTAAAGACACGTAACGTGTATCCACAGGAACAGGACATTAGGGCCTGTAATTGAAGAAGTGTCATGATGATCTCTCCATTGGCAAAAGGTTCCGGAATAGTCCCCCATTCGGATCTCCGGGAGGGGACTGCCAAGGGGGACATGAGAAAAAGATTGAATAATCAACGAAAAGATAACGTTCTACGAGTGGGGGCGTGGAATGTCAGAAGCTTGAACGTGGTAGGGAAACTAGAAAATCTAAAAAGAGAAATGCAAAGGCTCAATCTAGATATAGTAGGGGTCAGTGAAGTGAAGTGGAAGGAAGACAAGGATTTCTGGTCAGATGAGTATCGGGTAATATCAACAGCAGCAGAAAATGGTATAACAGGTGTAGGATTCGTTATGAATAGGAAGGTAGGGCAGAGGGTGTGTTACTGTGAACAGTTCAGTGACCGGGTTGTTCTAATCAGAATCGACAGCAGACCAACACCGACGACGATAGTTCAGGTATACATGCCGACGTCGCAAGCTGAAGATGAACAGATAGAGAAAGTGTATGAGGATATTGAAAGGGCAGTGCAGTATGTAAAGGGGGACGAAAATCTAATAGCGATGGGCGACTGGAATGCAGTTGTAGGGGAAGGAGTAGAAGGAAAGGTTACAGGAGGATATGGGCTTGGGACACGGAATGAAAGAGGACAACGACTAACTGAGTTCTGTAACAAGTTTCAGCTAGTAATACCGAATACCCTGTTCAAGAATCATAAGAGGAGGAGGTATACTTGGAAAAGGCCGGGAGATACGGGAAGATTTCAATTAGATTACATCATGGTCAGACAGAGATTCCGAAATCAGATACTGGATTGTAAGGCGTACCCAGGAGCAGATATAGACTCAGATCACAATGTAGTAGTGATGAAGAGTAGGCTGAAGTTCAAGACATTAGTCAGGAAGAATCAATACGCAAAGAAGTGGGATACGGAAGTACTAAGGAATGACGAGATACGTTTGAAGTTCTCTGACGCTATAGATACAGCAATAAGGAATAGCGCAGTAGGCAGTACAGTTGAAGAGGAACGGACATCTCTAAAAAGGGCCATCACAGAAGTTGGGAAAGAAAACATAGGTACAAAGAAGGTAGCTGCGAGGAAACCAAGGGTAACAGAAGAAATACTTCAATTGATTGATGAAAGGAGGAAGTACAAACATGTTCCGGGAAAATCAGGAATACAGAAATACAAGTCGCTGAGGAATGAAATAAATAGGAAGTGCAGGGAAGCTAAGACGAAATGGCTGCAGGAAAAATGTGAAGACATCGAAAAAGATATGATTGTCGGAAGGACAGACTCAGCATACAGGAAAGTCAAAACAACCTTTGGTGACATTAAAAGCAACGGTGGTAACATTAAGAGTGCAACGGGAATTCCACTGTTAAATGCAGAGGAGAGAGCAGATAGGTGGAAAGAATACATTGAAAGTCTCTATGAGGGTGAAGATTTGTCTGATGTGATAGAAGAAGAAACAGGAGTCGATTTAGAAGAGATAGGGGATCCAGTATTAGAATCGGAATTTAAAAGAGCTTTGGGGGACTTACGGTCAAATAAGGCAGAAGGGATAGATAACATTCCATCAGAATTTCTAAAATCATTGGGGGAAGTGGCAACAAAACGACTATTCACGTTGGTGTGTAGAATATATGAGTCTGGCGATATACCATCTGACTTTCGGAAAGGCATCATCCACACAGTTCCGAAGACGACAAGAGCTGACAAGTGTGAGAATTATCGCACAATCAGCTTAACAGCTCATGCATCGAAGCTGCTTACAAGAATAATATACAGAAGAATGGAAAAGAAAATTGAGAATGCGCTAGGTGACGATCAGTTTGTCTTTAGGAAAAGTAAAGGGACGAGAGAGGCAATTCTGACGTTACGGCTAATAATGGAAGCAAGGCTAAAGAAAAATCAAGACACTTTCATAGGATTTGTCGACCTGGAAAAAGCGTTCGACAATATAAAATGGTGCAAGCTGTTCGAGATTCTGAAAAAACTAGGGGTAAGCTATAGGGAGAAACGGGTCATATACAATATGTACAACAACCAAGAGGGAATAATAAGAGTGGACGATCAAGAACGAAGTGCTCGTATTAAGAAGGGTGTAAGACATGGCTGTAGCCTTTCGCCCCTACTCCTCAGTCTGTATATCGAGGAAGCAATGATGGAAATAAAAGAAAGGTTCAGGAGTGGAATTAAAATAGAAGGTGAAAGGATGTCAATGATATGATTCGCTGATGACATTGCTATCCTGAGTGAAAGTGAAGAAGAATTAAATGATCTGCTGAACGGAATGAACAGTCTAATGAGTACACAGTATGGTTTGAGAGTAAAGCGGAGAAGGACGAAGGTAAGGAGGAGTAGTAGAAATGAGAACAGCGAGAAACTTAACATCAGGATTGATGGTCACGAAGTCAATGAAGTTAAGGAATTCTGCTACCTAGGCTGTAAAATAACCAATGACGGACGGAGCATGGAGGACATCAAAAGCAGACTCGCAACGGCAAAAAAGGCATTTCTGGCCAAGAGAAGTCTACTAATATCAAATACCGGCCTTAATTTGAGGAAGAAATTTCTGAGGATGTACGTCTGGAGTACAGCATTGTATGGTAGTGAAACATGGACTGTGGGAAAACCGGAACAGAAGAGAATCGAAGCATTTGAGATGTGGTGCTATAGACGAATGTTGAAAATTAGGTGGACTGATAAGGTAAGGAATGAGGAGGTTCTACGCAGAATCGGAGAGGAAAGGAATATGTGGAAAAGACTGATAAGGAGAAGGGACAGGATGATATGACATCTGCTAAGACATGAGGGAATGACTTCCATGGTACTAGAGGAAGCTGTAGAGGGCAAAAACTGTAGAGGAAGGCAGAGATTGGAATACATCAAGCAAATAATTGAGGACGTAGGTTGCAAATGCTACTGTGAGATAAAGAGGTTAGCACAGGAAAGGAATTCGTGGCGGGCCGCATCAAACCAGTCAGTAGCCCGATGACAAAAAAAAAAAAAAAAGTAACTACTAGTATCTATATGAAAACAACATACGCTTTCTTAGGTCTGTGTCTACGGCAGAAAACGACAAAACAAGATATCCTATACGTTCATTGTCCATCTACCACTTCGTATAGCACACTGGACTCGCATTCGGGAGAATCTCGTCTCCGGCCATCCTGATTTAGGTTTTCAGTAATTTCCCTAAATTGCTTCAGGCAACTGCCGGGATGGTTCCTTTGAAAGGGCACGGCCGATTTCCTTCCCCATCCTTCCCTCACCCGAGCTTGCACTCCGTCTCTAACGACCTCGTTGTCGACGGGACGTTAAACACAATCTTCTCCTCCTCCCTCCTCCACTTCGTAATCACATCACTAGCAATGCTTTCTTCCCTTTAAACACTTTCTAGCAAAACAAGTCAACTCAATAATTTCTATAAATATTCAATTAGATACTCCAAAAAATCTAAACTCAAAAGCAGGCTTTTGATTTATTTTCCTCTCTCAAAGCAATAAAAAAATATAATTATTCTTATAATTTCCGTCAACAAACTGTCATTTTTTTCAAAATTAAAAGGCTTTTATGGGAAAGTACCTTATTAAATGAAAAATCCTAACAAAGCGAATAAGCTATAAAAAGAGTTTTAATTATTTGAGCGGGACAATCTGATACCAAGATGATCTGGCCAAAACATAGAATCTAAAAATTCTATGCGACGAACTGCACTAAAAAAATACGGGAAAGAGATGATTGTAAGCTTTTGTTAAAGCACTTTAATACCAAAATGGGAAAAGGAATCCAGTAATCAGTCGGAAAATTTTACTGCGGTTCTAGATTTCACCTGCTAAATAGTTATCTTCAGTGCTGAAAGGTAACAAGCATTTATACAGAAATCATTGCTTAAGACATGTAAATCAAAACCACGTTGTACGATATTATTGACAAAATTTGATAACGTGCCATTTAAATCAAGCTTCTGATAAGATGTTGTTCTACGTTCCACAGGACGTACGTGGCCAGATTCCATCTGAAGCTGTTGTTTACAGAGAAATAGAGGCAGCTTTAGCTTGCATCTTGTAACTAGAACAACGCACTCTATGCCACTAACATTGGTTCAAATTTACCAGCACAATTTTTTAATAAAATTGATAATAGATTTAAAAAACTGAAACCCAACAACTTTGAATAAAATTAACAGTTTTGGTATAAAGCAAATCCCATGTTAAAATATTGTATTTGTGACTGACTGCTGAATTATTTGTTCTTGTTTAAAACATACTCTACATGCGCTCTGCACGACGGTTACCATGGAATCAAATTTGGTTTCATTCAGTATCAGATTTTATTCACGGAAGTGGCAGCACCTGCTAATAATCTCGAAAGTATCACGTACACAAAGTGCCGAAATATGGTTTGCGAAACACGTCGCTAAATATAAAACACAAACTTAGAAAAGAAACAAAGAAATAAGGAAGGAGTAATGAATATCTACTATAAATTTAAAACGGACGATTCGTTGTGAAAACTTTTAAAAGCATCTCGCATTAAAATCGGCACTAAGTTTCACGCTTTACTAAAAGTCGCCAATCGTGGAGTTTTGCGTTCATTTAAAGCTAGCGTGCTTTTTCCTTTGCCTCTAGAATTGCAGTCTGACCTGTTTTGTATACATGGGGAATCAGTGCCACCTCCTATCAATTTATTTTATGAATCTCTCAACGTCTGTCGACACTATTTGTTTAATTTAAGCCACTTCTAGTCGAAACTTAGGTAGTCTGGAAGGAATTGATTCTCTAAGTACGATTACGGACGGTGTGTCATACGTTCCACCGACTTTAAGCTGGTACTTTTAGCAAACAATCGACGGTAGATTCAAGTCACCACCAAATAATTGTATGAGTGGGGGACCTACTTCAAACGAGACTCAAATTTTTATTGCACTGTTCAGCAAATGTAGTATTTGAATGGCCGGAGGGGGTCGTTAAAAGGAAACAATGCGCAGGAACTATCTACTTTCATTTCGCTACAAGATAAACTACTAGCCCCATCAACAAACACGCCACCGCCAATTCAAAAAAATGGTTCAAATGGCTCTGAGCACTATGGGACTTAACTTCTGAGGTCATCAGCCACCTAGAACGTAGAACTACTTAAACCTAACTAACCTAAGGATATCACACACATCCATGCCCGAGGTAGGATTCGAACCTGCGACCATAGCGGTCGCGGGGTTGCAGACTGTAGCGCCTAGAACCGCTCGGCCACCCCGGCCGGTATCACCTCCAATTGTATTTAATCTATCCTTTCTGAACGACGTAAGATCCTTTGTACAGATTTAAGCTAAACTTTTATCCACCTTTATCTAGCTTGCAGTACCTATAGCGAATTGAGCTTCAGCGCTTTCTATTAGATTTTGGAATTCAGATTTCTTCCGATACAGCTGCGACAATACCGTTTGTTACTAGGTACACCGTCGTCCTATGTTTGCCCAGCACCCTTTGAGACTCATGGCCTTTGTGTACCTCCCAAGACTCTCGGAAAAAAACAACCGCCTAGTCCACGCCGAACAGCCCCTCACATACTAAGTGGACCCCAAACAATAGCTCGAGTTACTGGGACCAAATTTTTGGTAAAGCCTATAGGTTGTTTATAGTTAAAATATTTTTCCTTTACTTCTCTACGCTTGTATTTCATGTTAAATTTAATTTTGTTCACGAAAACATAGGACTATTTCCATATTTAGTATTATGTTCTAAAGCCTCCTTTTGTCTTCAGGAAAGGCTTAAAAATACATTAACCCTCGACGCGTTGCGACACTCCCGGTATCGATATTTTTGTGTCGATTTTGTAAAATGATCGATTAAAATATAGATTTTAGTGTTGATGACATGGTATCGAAGCTGGTATTTGAACGTCCCTAAGAATGTGTGCGTAGTTGTAGTAACGAGATACAGAGGCAACAATATAAATACCGATCTGAAGATGACTATATCCAGTCGTAACCAGTCACAATACATTGTGAAGTTATGATTCAAAGGGTTCATACTAGTAAATCTACAGAAAAAATATAGTTTTCTGACATAGAATTTTCTTGTAGAACTTTAAGCGAGAATAACAAAACAAATATCTATGCTTGTAAGGTAAGAAAAAGTATTTTTGTCCTGATACTTTGGTCTGCAACCCTAAAATAATGCTTTAAATGTGTCCTAATTTCGATGAGGCTGTCTTATTTGAAAGGAGTTTTGTGTTCGTATTTTCCTGGTCAATTTGGCCCGCAAGGTCATTATCATGCGTAGGCCTACGTGACACTTTATAGTAATCATATTTATTAAGATGGGGATGTGAGTAAAATTTAGAAAAAATTATTGCTATCAGTTCTGTAGCATGTCAAAATCTCTCTGCAATTTTCAGACTGTGATTCGAGCTACAAATTAAGCAAAAGCCATCTTCTTTCAACCAATGCGCAATGCCATGCCCCGTTTCCTACACGACTCTGCCCTTGTTTGCGGTATTTTATTGTTTCCTGCCGTCAGAGAAAAGATCTGTACAGTATGTACGAATGTGTGCTCGTTTACGAATCCATTAATTAAGATTTATTAAAGAATGTCCACATGCTGCAACACACAACCCGAATGCAAGCTGTAATAACCTCATTTAGGGAGACGCACGAATACAACATTTTGCTCATATACTATTGCAAAAATTTTCTCGTATGATACTTTCTGATGTTCAATTGTGGTAACTCTGGAAGATTCAGAACCCTTATGAGAGTAGGACTTGGTTTAGTTTGCTTCAACGATGGATGTATTGATAGTTCGCAAAAGTCAGTGAAGGATATTCCTAGCAGGGCATACCAGAAGAATCAGTCTAGAAGAAAAGAGCTACATGAAGAAGAAGAAAACCATACGTAATGTCGTGGCCAACATTAAGGCATTTGTTTCTGATATAAACGCTGAGAAGAACATTTTTCTGCCTTTGCCCCAAGTTTCAGTTTTCATTGCATAAGGCACACATTCTGCTGAACCGTTGCGATAAAAAGGTGAAATTTACTACTGACTTTGTGCACAATATAACAGAAATTCCTGTGGCACTTTTTTTTTCAAATTGTATTACTGTCAAATTTATTTAAATTTTTGTGAAATAAAAATTATGCATATCATACATGTGTTGTTGCTGTTGTTGTTGTGGTCTTCAGTCCAGAGACTGGTTTGATGTAGCTCTCCATGCTACTTTATCCTGTGCAAGCTTCTCCATCTCCCAGTACCTACTGCAACCTACATCCTTCTGAATCCGCTTAGTGTATTCATCTCTTGGTCTCCCTCTCCGATTTTTACCCTCCACGTTACCCTTCAATACTAAATTGGTGATCCCTTGATGCTTCAGAATATGTCCTACCAAGGGATGTTATGTGATTTACCTATCTAATCTTCAGCATTCTTCTGTAGCACCACATTTCGAAAGCTTTTATTCTCTTCTTTTCTAAACTACTTATCGTCCACGTTTCACTTCCATACATGGCTACACTCCATACAAATACTTTCAGAAACGACTTCCTGACACTTAAATCTATATTCAATGTTAATAAATTTCTCTTCTTCAGGAACGCTTTCCTTGTCATTGCCAGTCTACATTTTATATCGTCTCTATTTCGAACTCCATCAACTATTTTGCTCCCCAAATAGCAAAACTCATTTACTACTTTAAACGTCTCATTTCCTAATCTAATTCCCTGAGCATCACCTGATTTAATTCGACTCCATGCCACTATCCTCGTTTTGCTTTTGTTGATATCACACATATAAATTTATAAATCTATTGCGAGAGTTCCTAGACTGACATTTAGAAACTAGTACACAGATTTGTTAATGTAATTACTCTGTATAACCTACCACATTGTGAAATTCATGAGTGAAGCAATCATTGAGAAAATGTTCCCCATGTGATATAATGTGTTCTAAAAGTATACACAACGTCCCGGTCAAAGTATTAAAAAAAAACTGGCAAATCAGATTATAGCCAATACCATAAATACTACTAGTGCAGCCGGCCTGTGTGGCCGTGCGGTTCTAGGCGCTTCAGTCTGGAACCGCGTCACCACTACGGTCGCAGGTTTGAATCGTGCCTGGGGCATGGATGTGTGTGATGTCCTTAGGTTAGTTAGGTTTAAGTAGTTCCAGGTTCTCGGGGACTGATGACCTCAGATGTTAAGTCCCATAGTGCTCAGAGCCATTTTAACCATTTTTGAACAAGTGCAAAATTTGGTTTACTTATCTGTCAAACAGTAAAAGTTACATTAGCTTTTATGGACCCATGATTTTACTCATGCGTCCACCCCCTTCACGTATAAGATATAATATACTTTATTGAAACAAGACTGCCTCTGCTGAACTGCAAAGGCCTGTAAACTGTTACAAAACGCCTCAGAAGTAAAATCAGTCTTTTACGGCGCGCGTCCGGCTGTTCATACGAGTTCCTATTTCCATTTTGCGCACAGTATGTCGACGACCGACCCACTCGTCTTGTTCACACGGTGCGAGTTCTGCTGTTGTGTGTGCCTGGAGCACCTGGAGAAGTCGGGCTGGTCCGTCGTCTACATACTGTGCGCAAAATGGAAACAGGAACTCGTATGAACAGGAAGTCGGCGGAACCCCCGGAAGCATACAAAAAATCAATCACAGCGACAAAAGCGCAGAGATGCAGAACAAATCTCTCGCGATTACCATAAGCTGTGTAAGAGCCCCTGGTGAGCTGTGTGGTCGGTGCATTACGCAGCCCCGTGCCGCCACTGTGTCACGCCGCGTCGGTGAGTCAGCGGGCAGGGCCCAGACGCAGACAGAGATCTGCAGTCGATACTGCGTGCCGCCACTGGGAGCGATGCTCCGGCAACAGCAGCAGCGAGAGGAACAACTGGGGGGCCGGGCCGTCGGTAGTGCGCACGTGAGCGCGTCAGAAAAAACGCTAACCAACGTGTGTAAGCTTACAAGCAAACTGCATGCTGTCCACGGAGATTTATCGATTCGTCATGTCCTATTATTATTTATGTTTTTTTTTGTATTTTGGTCTTCAGTCTGTCGATATATAACAACAGGATGAAAGGAATATTTACAGAAACTATAAAATCAGTCAAGTAACTAATTAGGTAATCATAAGAAGCAATAAAATTATAATTTATAGTAAATAAATATGTAAATCTACCGGGTGATCAAAAAGTCAGTATAAATCTGAAAACTGAATAAATCACGGAATAATGTAGATAGAGAGGTACAAATTGACACACCTGCTTGGAATGACATGGGGTTTTATTAGAACCAAAAAAATACAAAAGTTCAAAAAATGTCCGACAGATGGCGCTTCATCTGATCAGAATAGCAATAATTAGCATAACAATGTAAGACAAAGCAAAGATGATGTTCATTACAGGATATGATCAATATGTCCACCATCATTCCTCAACAATAGCTGTAGTCGAGGAATAATGTTGTGAACAGCACTGTAAAGCATGTCCGGAGTTATGGTGAGGGATTGGCGTCGAATGTTGTCTTTCAGCATCCCTAGAGATGTCGGTCGATGAAGATACACTTGCGATTTCAGGTAACCCCAAAGCCAATAATCGCACGGACTGAGGTCTGTGGACCCGAGAGGCCAAGCATGACGAAAGTGGCGGCTGAGCACACGATCATCACCAAACGACGCGAGCAAGAGATCTTTCACGTTCCATCTGTCGGACATTTGTGAACTTCTTTTTTTTTTTTTTTGTTCTAATACACTCCTGGAAATGGAAAAAAGAACACATTGACACCGGTGTGTCAGACCCACCATACTTGCTCCGGACACTGCGAGAGGGCTGTACAAGCAATGATCACACGCACAGCGGACACACCAGGAACCGCGGTGTTGGCCGTCGAATGGCGCTAGCTGCGCAGCATTTGTGCGCCGCCGCCGTCAGTGTCAGCCAGTTTGCTGTGGCATACGGAGCTCCATCGCAGTCTTTAACACTGGTAGCATGCCGCGACAGCGTGGACGTGAACCGTATGTGCAGTTGACGGACTTTGAGCGAGGGCGTACAGTGGGCATGTGGGAGGCTGGGTGGACGTACCGCCGAATTGCTCAACACGTGGGGCGTGAGGTCTCCACAGTACATCGATGTTGTCGCCAGTGGTCGGCGGAAGGTGCACGTGCCCGTCGACCTGGGACCGGACCGCAGCGACGCACGGATGCACGCCAAGACCGTAGGATCCTACGCAGTGCCGCAGGGGACCGCACCGCCACTTCCCAGCAAATTAGGGACACTGTTGCTCCTGGGGTATCGGCGAGGACCATTCGCAACCGTCTCCATGAAGCTGGGCTACGGTCCCGCACACCGTTAGGCCGTCTTCCACTCACTACCCAACATCGTGCAGCCCGCCTCCAGTGGTGTCGCGATAGGCGTGAATGGAGGGACGAATGGAGACGTGTCGTCTTCAGCGATGAGAGTCGCTTCTGCCTTGGTGCCAATGATGGTCGTATGCGTGTTTGGCGCCGTGCAGGTGAGCGCCACAATCAGGACTGCATACGACCGAGGCACACAGGGCCAACACCCGGCATCATGGTGTGGGGAGCGATCTCCTACACTGGCCGTACACCACTGTTGATCGTCGAGGGAACACTGAATAGTGCACGGTACATCCAAACCGTCATCGAACCCATCGTTCTACCATTCCTAGACCGGCAAGGGAACTTGCTGTTCCAACAGGACAATGCACGTCCGCATGTATCCCCGTGCCACCCAACGTGCTCTAGAAGGTGTAAGTCAACTACCCTGGCCAGCAAGATCTCCGGATCTGTCCCCCATTGAGCATGTTTGGGACTGGATGAAGCGTCGTCTCACGCGGTCTGCACGTCCAGCACGAACGCTGGTCCAACTGAGGCGCCAGGTGGAAATGGCATGGCAAGCCGTTCCACAGGACTACATCCAGCATCTCTACGATCGTCTCCATGGGAGAACAGCAGCCTGCATTGCTGCGAATGGTGGATATACACTGTACTAGTGCCGACATTGTGCATGCTCTGTTGCCTGTGTCTATGTGCCTGTGGTTCTGTCAGTGTGATCATGTGATGTATCTGACCCCAGGAATGTGTCAATAAAGTTTCCCCTTCCTGGGACAATGAATTCACGGTGTTCTTATTTCAATTTCCAGGAGTGTAGAACCCCATGTCATTCCAAGCATGTGTGTGAATTTTTTACCTCACTATCTACATTATTCCGTGATTTATTACTTTTTCAGATTTATACTGACTTTTTGATCACCCTGTATATACCGTCTGGCTAGATAATAAAGCAGCAAAAGAGGAGGAGAAAATTCGGAAAGGGTGGAAGAAACGAAATAAAGCTACAGAGGCTGACAGGGTAGGTGGCGTTATTTCAGTGACAGCAAAATCAAATCAGACATAGAAAGAACTTGACAGTATAAACCCACTCATCAGTACGACAGGAAAAAAAAAGAACCGGAATGACATTGCTGCGGGCGGAGCTTGTGTAGTACGCGTTTCTGCCGCGTGTAAGGAGCAACTCATTTCCAGTTCAGTGCCGCCTGTGTTGTCGACCTAGTTTGTTCTGTTCAACAGAAGTGATTGTTTTGGCTAGCGCTGTTTTGTTCTTGTTTCGCTTTTTATTATACAAAGTTGAAGCGAACAACTTTCAGCTGTAGAATTTTGTTTTCTACTCAGTAAAAATGCTGCCAAATCTTTCTTAACATTGAAAACAGCATACCAAGATGACGCTATGGGAAAAATTCAAGCATATGAGTGGTTTGCTCGATTTAAAAATGGTAACATATCGATTGATGAGAAACCTCGTTTTGGACGTCCATCAACTGCTCGAATAGACGAAAATATTGAAATAATTAGAGAACTTGTGCTCGCAGACTGTCGACAGACCACTGATCAACTGTCAGAGATTTGTGAGCTACTTTGGAGCTCGGTTCGGTGAGTTTTAACGTACGATTTGGAAAAGAAAAGGGTTGCTGGAAAGTTTGTTCCTGGTTTTCTGAATGACAGCCAAAGGAACGTCGAGATGGAATATGTCGTGCTTTGAAACAACAGCTTGAAACTGATTCATATTTTCTGTCAAAGATCATTACTTGTGATGAGTCGTGGTACTATGGCTAAAGCACAGAAACAAAGCAACAGTCAAGCCACTTGCAGATGTCGTCGTCACACCGTCCAAAAAAAAATGTTGTCAAGTCAAATCAAACACCAAAACAAAGCTAATGTGCTTTTTTGCTGCCAATGGCGTAGTTCATTCACAATTTTTCCCCCAGGTCAGACCGTCAATCAAATCTTTTATTTGGAAGTTTTAAGAATATTGCGGAACAGTGACCGTAAAAAAGACCCAATATGTGACAGACTGGTTCCCCCATCACGACAGCGCTCCTGCACACGCAGCCATCTTTGTTAGACAGGCCTTGGCTAAAAATGGCGTGGTTCCACTGTGTCAGGCACCTTACTCGCCTGACCTGGCTCCATGCAAGATAAGAGACGTGAAAGGACACCGATTTGACAACACTGAAGTAGTCAAGAAAAAAACGAGGGAGGAGCTGTCAGCCATTTTAAAGATGATTACAAAAAATGCTTCAACAGTGACAGTATTCCGAGGTGGATAAGGTTGTTTTGTAAACAAATTGAAAATATTACATTACTGGACATTAAAATTGCTACACCACGAAGATGACGTCCTACAGACGCGAAATTTAAACGACAGGAAGGAGATGCTGTGATATGCTAAATTATTAGCTTTTCTGACCATTCACACAAGGTTGGCGCCGGTGGCGACACATACAACGTGCTGAATGACGAAAGTTTTCAACCGATTTCTCATACACAAACAGCAGTTGACCGGCGTTGACTGGTGAAACGTTGTTGTGATGCCTCGTGTAAGGAGGAGAAATGCGTACCATCACGTTTCCGACTTTGATAAAGGTCGGACTGTAGTCTATCGCGATTACGTTTTATCGTATCGCGACACTGCTGGTCGCGTTGTTAGAGATCCAATGACTGTTAGCAGAATATGGAATCGGTGGGTTCACGAGGGTAATACGGAACGCCGTGCTCGATCCCAACGGCCTCGAATCACGAGCAGTCTACATGACAGGCTTCTTATCCGCATGGCTGTAACGGATCGTGCAGCCACGTCTCGATCCCTGAGTCAACAGATGGGGACGTTTACAAGACAATAACCATCTGCACGAACAGTTCGACGACGTTTGCAGCAGCATGGCCTATCAGCTCGGAGACCATGGCTGCGGTTACCCTTGACGCTGCATCACAGACAGGAGCGCCTGCGATGGTGTACTCAACGAGGAACCTGGGTGCACAAATGGCAAATGTCATTTTTTCGGATGAATCCAGGTTCTGTTAACAGCATCATGATGGTCGCATCCGTGTTTGGCGATATGGCGGTGAATGCACATTGGAAGCGTGTATTCGTCATCGCTATACTGGCGTATCACCCGACGTGATGGTATAGGGTGCCATTGGTTACACGTCTCGGTCACCTCTTGTTCGCATTGACGGCACTTTGAACAGTGGACGTTATATTTCAGATGTGTAACGACCTGTGGCTCTACCCTTTACTGGATTCCTGCGAAACACTACATTCCAGCAGGATAATGCACGACCGCATGTTGCAGGTCCTGTACGGGCCTTTCTGGATATAGAAAATGCTCGACTGCCGCCCTGGCCAGCACATTCTCCAGATCTCTCACCAATTGAAAACGCCTGGTCAATGGTGGCCGAGCAACTGGCTCGCCACAGTACGCCAGTCACTACTCTTGATGAACTGTGGTATCGTGTTGAAGTTGCATGGGCAGCTGTACCTGTACACGCCATCCAAGCTCTGTTTGACTCAATGCCCAGGCGTATCAAGGCCGTTATTATGGCCAGAGGTGGTTGTTTTGGGTACTGATTTCAAAGGACCTACGCACCCAAATTGCGTGAAAATGTAATCATATGTCAATGTGATGTCCAATGAATACCCGTTTAACATCTGCATTTCTTCTTGGTGTAACAATTTTAATGACCAGTAGCGTAGTTGGGTAGAAGAAATTTACCTACTGATTAAGAGCAGACAGTTCAAAAATCTGGTATAGATGGTTTCTTTATCTTCAACTTCAGAATATTTTGTACCAGTTCGGGAGCAAGAAATCTCCAGGTACTGACGAAGTACCAGTAGAACCCTTATGGACGTCAAGCCCAAAGTCGAGACAATAGTGCTTTATAGAAGCAAGAAAGAGGAAACTGAATATTAGGAAATGATAGTTTAGTTTTAGGATGAGTAGGAGCAATCAATAAGCATTTCAGCTCTTGGGCTAGTAGTAGTGGTCATGTTTAGGAAAAATAAGGGAATACTCTGAATGGAATAAAATGTCCTCCATTTTTAGGCAGTGTGGTATCAACTGTAGGGACATAAGGGGAATTCATACTGTTTTTACGAAACAGACTGATGTATTCACTGCAATGTAAGGCATTGTTGCTCGTTGTCCAGCACTGTACTCATTTATTGACATGGCGATGAGGGAAGAAAAAATATGTTTAATATGACCTCTTCTGACCATGTAAAAGATTTGTCAGGCACTATCAGCAGATATGAAAGATTGTTCACTGGTGACGCTGTTGTCTACAGAATCATTATTGGGCGATGGTAAGGAAATGCAGAGGCAATGGACAAAATTTGTACTTGGCAGAATGACTGGCAGCTTGCAAGTGGCCGCGTGTGAGCGTCGATGTAACTTATCGGCTTTAATGTCCGATGCCGGCCAGAGCTGCCCAGCACTCAGAACTTTCCCCATTTATTCGAATACGTTATGTAAGATCTGCGCAACGGATTACAACTAAAAAGGTCCTCGTAAATGAACAATGGGTGCCGGATTTGCAAAATTACTAAATAATGATGATAGTGGCTAAGACTGTCTAACTACAAACTTAATAAACAGATATACAGGGGGACAGTTATTGAATTATGTGAAATAAAATCGTAACAACTTCTGAACGGCTTGCGTTAGGACGTTCAAACTGCACGGCAGGCTTCGGGGCGTAATGGGAATTAGTTTGGTTTGGTTTAGCGACGAAGCCCACGTTTATTTGTATGGGTTCGTCAATAAGCGGAATCGGCGCATTTGGGGGACTGAGAATCCGCAATTCGCGATCGAGAAGTCTCTTCAACCTCAGCGGCTGACTTTGCGGTTGTGCATTGTCCAGGCATGAAGTAATCGGTGCGGTATTTCTTGATGGCATGGTGACTACCGAACGATACGTGAAGGTTTTGGAAGATGGTTTCATTCTCATTACCCAAAGTGACCCTGATATCGACTAAACGAGCTTCACGCAAGAGGGAGCTCGATCTCATCGAAGCAGAAAACTATCTGATGTCCCGGAGAAGAACTCTGGGGACCGCATTCTGGCTCCGGGGTACCCATAGGTCTCTGGCATGGCCCTCGTTTGGCGCCATATTCTCCGGAACATATGCGACTCCGTTTTGTGGAGCTATGTTAAACACAAGGTGTACATCAATAACATCAAAATCATTGCTGAGCATAAACAGTGATTCACAGCGTCGATGTTCCCACTCTTCAGCGGTTCATGCACAATTTCGCTATTCGTTCGCGCCACATCATCGCCAACGATGACAGGCATATCGAACATGTCATAACCTAAATCCGAATATCTGCAGTGAAGTTTACATGTTGAATAAAGTGTGTGCACACAGTAGTTTGTAAGTAATTTACGTTTTTCTCATGTAGTCCAATAACTGACACCCTGTAGAAAACAACGTAAAGAAAATTACACTCTAATATCATCATCATGCATGGGAAAGTGTTAAATTATGTGGATCACACTTAAGACGTGAGTGACCCCACAAGGTACGAAGAAAACGAAACGGAAACATTGCCTCCAGAGATCGCTCTCAAATCTACATTCACGAATAATGCAGAAAACATTCACCACTCTGTAAGAGTGGGGTGCTAGGCAGGTACGCAAACGAGTCAGTGGTATCCAGTTGGCACTGTAATGACAAATTACATGGAAGAATATGCACAAAGAATCACACAGATAAAGCCCGTACGCGGAAAAAAATATCCGGTGCTAAACAAATCAGCGATGCCTGATCGAAACTACATATTGTCCACTCTCGGTTCAGGTCAACAACTGGAGCGAATCAGCAGTTATTGGCTAAGTGTCGACCTCACAGAGCCAACGTCCAGATTGATGAACTTGCTCATCTCTCCTCCCGGTATCTCCGCGGAAAAAGCATGCCTATACAAGAAACGGTCAGTGAGACATGTGACCTATTGTCACCCCAGAACATGAGGGGATATCGCCCTCGGGAGTTCCTCACCCCAGGGAAATTCGGAAGTAACCGACCAGGCGCCACGGTGGAAGATAAACCGCGCCCAGACTGGTAACGGTTAGTCGAGGTGCCGAGCCATCTTAGTGAACGTGAGATGAAACGCTGTTGTAAATCCCTCTGCCCAGAGGAAACGTGAAATGACCAATTAAAACGAAACGCGAATACTTAACGTCTCTTTGTGGAGGAACTTTTATCACTTTGATCGTAATTGTTTCTGTTAATCCTGATATATCCTTGATGGCAGGTCGAATCACCGGGCGAAATTGATCTTTATAATGACGCAATTAATCTTACAAGAAACAAGCCAGCCAAAAGTCGGCGGCTGCATTTCAAGCTCTCTTTAACGCTTTGAGTCCCAACAACATACAAATATTCAAATTTTGTACAAGCCTTGCGTTTATTATCATAATGAACAACGAGTAAAATAAGAAACTGGCAAAAAGTAAACAATCAATTGCTTTAAAGTTGTGGCTTCATTTTGGAACCACTAGGACATACGGTTTTCAACCACCCTTTACGCATTTCGTGAGATATATTTGAAAGCACTTTCGACTTTCTCCTAGACGAATCTCGACATATCAAAACTTCCATTACTTATAATGCCTAAAACAAACTGTTATCTTCAATAACGCACAAAAATGGACCCAAAATTCAATAAATTCATTTCAAAAGTACATACTGGTCCAATGGTTTCATTTCCAAATCATTCATCACAGCAGTAGTACAAACTCAAATTTATATTACAATAACTTCAGATATACTTACTTTCAATGTCAATGATCTCCATAATATGATCACTATAAAAGTACCAGATGTCACAATTTTCTACAACTCCGTAGCACAGTCACCGTGCCAATTGTTGTTTTGAACGCTTGAAGTAACTGCTGTAGTGCACTACATTCATAGACTACCGGAGTGTACCACTAGATGTCTCTGTCTTCCAGTAGCATCGGTGGTTTTTTTTTCCAGTTTCAGCATTTTGTTCATACAGGGCCAGGAACATTTTTAAAAATATTTCTGAAGCGCTCGTTAACAAGACTGTCGCAGCTGTGGTACACATGTTTGGCGACTAGTTTCCAACGAGACCTATTGGTTCATTCTCAAGCTTGTCCTACTGAGGCTACACTGAAAGTGCCGACCTCAACAAAAATCAAGATGAAAATAAACGGTTGAGAAAATAATCGTAGATGACTGTCGCAAACAAACTGATTCTGACTTGATAAGTAGGAACATGTAGATTGTGACAGCATCTACGATTACTTTATATTGCTAGTTTCACGTTCGTTATTAAGATGAGAGACTTTCACAGTAGCCTCAGAGTAGATCACGGTTTACAATCATCCAAATGGTTCGATACTAATCGCAAAACGTATGTACTCCAACTGTGACATATCTGTTAATAAACACTTCAAGAAAAAATAAAATTATGGTTTCAGGCAGAAACCATTGGTACTCACAGGGTTAAATGATGGAAAACAAGCCGCGCGGAGTGCCCGCGTAGTTTGGGGCGTCATGTCACGGACTGCGAGGCCCCTCCCGCCGGAGGTCTGAGTCCTCCCTCGGGCGTGGGTGTGTTTGTTGTTCTTAGTACAAGTTAGTTTAAGTAGTGTGTAAGTCTAGGGACCGATGACCTAAGCAGTTTGGTCCCTTAGGAATTCACACGCATTTGAACATATGATGGAAAACGCATGGTAACGCATTAACAAAGAGCGAACTCGATGATATCCAATTACAGTGTTAGTGGCATACGTCTGGGGTAATTTACAGCTTATAAGTATACTAAAAAGGAATATGAAATGAAACGATTCGTTGTAAGCATTCTAGGGAATTTCGAAATATCTGTAAAGGTTGGGTTGGGTTGTTTGGGGAAGGAGACCAGACAGCGAGGTCATCGGTCTCATCGGATTAGGGAAGGTTGGGGAAGGAAGTCGGCCGTGTCCTTTCAAAGGAAGCGTCCCGGAATTTGCCTGGAGCGATTTAGGGAAATGATGCAAAACCTAAATCAGGATGGCCGGACGCGGGATTGAACCGTCGTCCTCCCGAATGCGAGTCCAGTGTCTAACCACTGCGCCACCTCGCTCGGTCTATCTGTAAAGGAAATTACGTCTGAGACATTAGTGCGAACAAGTCTTTATCAAGTACGCGTGTCAAAAGGCACTGAAAGAATTCGGAAACGTAGAGTAGTATACTCCATACAGAAGTGAAATGCTCGGAGTAGTGTAAACTGAAATGTTTGGAATCGAGACACAGTTCTCCAGAAATGGTGCTGGGTTAATTTATAGAACATGTATTCGAGACTGACTGAGTGACAAAACTGCTCCTAACATCGCTTGTCTCGTAGAAGAGCCGTGAGAATAAGAACGAGCGATTAAGTGACATACAGAGGTGTGGGGGCAGTCATTCGTCCCAAGTTTAGTGCGCGAATGGGATATGACACCGTGGCTTGCTGAGTGTATATGTAGGTGTTGATATAAGTTATTTTTGATGGACAAGTAATTGTCTTGCTACGGCTCGTTTATGGTATAGCAGTGAGCAAGGATTGAGGAGATTTTTTACGCTGTAGTTGCTGAAACAGGAAGAGATGGAGGGATAAGGAGGCGGAGGGGGGGGGGGGGGGGGGGAAGGAGAAGGGCCTGTGCACTTACAAGTGCTAGTGTTAGTTGTTCCTTTCTGGGAGGATTTATTGTCGATGCCGGTTAATATGCTCCAGACAATCTGTTGGGTGGAGTACCTGCTGCGGTCCTTGGGTTTGGCCGACAGTCCGGGAAGCACTTTGCGCTTTATTTACATGGCGGGCTGACAGCTGCGGGCACGCGGCACTGTTTATCCCTCGGCCTGTGTTTACGGCGGTCATAGGATTGCCGTGCCAATCACCCGAAAGCAGCGCGCGCCGCTGTCCAAATAGACACCGCTGCCGCTCGAAAAAGTGTTCCTCCCAGACCTGCAGCCAACGCGGCTCCGACAACACTCTGCAGGATTTGAGCAACGCAACGCGAATAATGACAGAAGCGCCTGCTAACAATCATCAAAACAATACTAACCCTAGGGCGCACTTTACAGAAGGTAGAGCGCAATAGAAACTTTCGAGTTGTACAATCGAGAATGAAAGGCGTATTCAAAAAATTTTGTTTAAATATATTTGAATGTTCAGAACAAATTTGCACCAATACGAAGTCATCTGTCGACTTCTCGTGAAGCCAAAGAGATCATTGCATTAATTCAGTAATAGTCTGACTGTAAGCGAAGGCAAACAAATATGGCTTGAATAACCGTTTCTCTAGCTAGTTGCGAAGTGTGAATCCGTTTTTGTTTCCAAATGCTGCTACAGCTTATCAGATACACCAGGATTGTGCCTGCTTTATGAACCTCCCAGAAGGAGTGAAGGACAGTGGCGCCTAGATGATTAACGCCGGAAACTCAGATATCGTAACTTGTCTGTAAGGCGAGTACCGGAAACGCTTATCAACCACCGCAAGGAGAAATCAATGACAACCAAATGTGTGTGTGAATTCCTGAGGGACGAAACTGCTGAGGTCATCCGTCCCTAGACTTACACACTACTTAAACGAACTTAAACTAACTTATGCTAAGAACAAAACGCATACCCATGTCCGAGGACTCGAACCTCCGGTGGGAGGGGGCGCGCAATTCGTGACATGATGCCTCAAACCGCGCGGCCATTCCGCGCGGCAAACAATGC
Organism: Schistocerca americana; assembly: GCF_021461395.2. NCBI lineage: Eukaryota > Metazoa > Arthropoda > Insecta > Orthoptera > Acrididae > Schistocerca > Schistocerca americana. Next base: position 218,008,690 of record NC_060122.1, on the reverse strand, counting down.
ATGTTTTTGGAACGCTGTCGACGAGATGGAGATAATTGTTTTTCTACAGTGTTATTGGTGCCAAGTATATCCTACAGCAATGCTGAAATATGACGAGGAAATGACGACAGCCGTTAACAACTAGTCCAATTCTCAGGTGACAAACTTACATACAGAGGACTTGGAGAAGCAGTGCAACAATAAGAAAAATGCTTAAAATTGAACGACGAGTTCGAAAGAAGAGAAATTAGTTTGTAGAACACTAGAAATGGCAATAGATACACAAGGTGATTCAGCTGCCCCTACCTATGTCGTTTTATACAACCCGCAGTGCTATATCTGGTCTTCTCTTGCTCGCTGCGGGTAAGCTGTTTGTGCTACAGCCAAACTGACCAGAAAATTTTTGGATGAAGTTTAATGTAGTTAAATTTTATACTGGGATACGTTTTCGCTGGAGGCCACGGTTTTCAAGTTATTCAAGAAAAAAGTACGAAAGTTACCTTCAGACGTACCTCCACTCCTACCCTCATCCCTCATCAGCTACCACAATACAAAAATTTCCTGCAACACGAGCTATTCCCAACGCTCGACTTTTTTTGGTCTGTATTGATTGGATCGTTAATGCCACAAGCACAATCGGCTATTTCGTTGAACGTTAAACGTTATTGATTTAAACGTGAGGGTAATGAAAGTAAAACGAGTTTGTAAATGTTATGCTAAAACGAATTATGTTGATAACTCGATAGAAACTTAACCCGTTCAAGCACAATGATTTCGTAGTCAAAAAGCCCAACGAATACAAGAGTATAATTTTTTATTTTATGCTTTTAAAATCCACAAAATCTTTAGGTAAAATTTAAACACTTTTACAATTTGTAAGTGCTCAACTAAGCCGACGGCATAATAAGGACAGTCAATGAAGACTAAAACAGTTCGAATGTGGGATATAATTTGTGCAGTCACAAATTTTTGTGCGATTATGGGATGGAAGAACATACTAGAAACCCTGGCTGAGTGTAGGAGGGGGGAAGCGTTTGAAGGTCACTTTTGTACATTTCTCTTGAATAACTCGAAAACTACGGCCTCTAGCGAAAACGTATGCAAAACAAAATTTTACTACATTAAATTTCCTGTACAAAGGTCGTAATCATTTTTTCTGTTGGACTAATAGTTTGCGCGTAGCGCGCGAGAGAATGTGAAAATATCGGCGTGGTTTCTGAAAGCCAGATATACTCCGTGGGTTGCATAAAACGCGCAAATTCTAACATTCAGCCAGGTACAATTAGTTAGTTTTTCTCATAAGTAGATATAGCGCATGAGACTGGTCAGTCAATAGCTTGGGTTCGATCCTTACAAATGTTTCATCTCCAATTTGTGTGTCATTTTGTTGTTCGCCGTTAGGAAACCAAACGAAGGACGCTATTGACGACACCGTTTCTTTCGGGCTGCTTGAATTTGCGCGCGCAATGGCCTAACTGGCTATCTTAAATGCTAATTAACTCGAAAACGGTGCAACATATCGAATGTTTTTATTAACAATTATTTCTGAGCACAACCTACCTAAACACGCTTACAAGCTTTTGAGACTGTTTCTGCCTACACTGTATGGTGTCTAACAAAAATACCTCGCATAAGAGATGAGAATGAATAACGTTTTGTACTGTGGTTTAGTTACGTCGATAAAACTTGTTCGCGAGGAATCCAGACTGTACGAAGCTTCACCATTTTGTGTTTGCTTCATATCAAAACTTATTTCATTTAAAGAGAGATCGAGTTTGACTAAAGACTTACTACACTGTTATGAATGCTTCATGATATTTCCCGCACCAGTAAAATTTAATACCGATTCTGAATCCCGGATGGCGTGCCATTCGCCAGAAGACAACACGGTGTGAAACGGGAAATAATAGCTGCATCACGGAGGGCTCAGGAACAGCAGCCCTGTAATGCAGAGAAAAATATTAAGTTACTTAAATTAGATGTTTATTATCGCGTGAGCAATTTCACATGCATTTTTTTAAAGTTCAAAGCGCAGTGTGTTGTCGACGAGCACCTTTCCCGTAAAAGGTACTTGGGTGGTATCATATGAAACACTTGAACGTTGTTCCTGTGGTTGAAATGTTTCAGAACAATTCCTTTTTGATACAAATCACAGTACCATTCCACATTTTCCAAATTTTACAGTCAAATACTCTTGACGGAGAGGCCTTCATCCTCTCTTTGTCCCACACTCTGGTCAGTGACCAAAACTGTCGTATCGTACCTCATTCACTGGCACAGAGGCTGCCGTTCTCGTCTTATTTCGGACAGGTTGTCACCCAGTGACGGTCTACCAGGCTTCTCACCCCAGAAAACACATCCATTTACAATATCGCACTTAATAATTCGCTAACATATTTGTATAGCTCACCTTCAAAACTTCGTCTTTCCGTTTATGAGCAGTTTTCGTTTCACAAAATAAAACAGCGCGACAAAATCGAAAGAAACTGCTTCACCGGTCTCTGATGCTCGCGTAAAATAGCACGATGTCTGCCATAAACGCAATCCATTAAGAAATTTTGCATCACAGAGAACTGAACAATGCGAGGCGGGCCGGCCGAAGTGACCGTGCGGTTCTAGGCGCTGCAGTCCGGAACCGTGAGACCGCTACGGTCGCAGGTTCGAATCCTGCCTCAGGCATGGATGTGTGTGATGTCCTTAGGTTAGTTAGGTTTAACTAGTTCTAAGTTCTAGGGGATTAATGACCTCAGAAGTTGAGTCCCATAGTGCTCAGAGCCATTTGAGCCAATGCGATACGGGAGACGTGAAATGTTGCAAACATCGAAGGACGAAACTTGAAACATGTCGCAGAAAAAAGTTTGCAATTTTGACGTTGTTTGAGATCAACACTGCTCAATAATGCATTGAGTACAGCGAGAATGAAAAAATTAAAAACTAGAATTAATTGTATGCAATACATGAATATCATTTGCTGCTGTCTTGAAATGTACTTTTTTAAATCTATGCGTTGAAATGAATACAGAGTGATGCACTAATGAACGTTATCTAGGGCGCCTTCTATCTGCGAACAATATTACATTTTTTGATTAAACTGCAGAAAATCTTCAAGGAACACTGGACCAACTTAATAGAGAAGGTAGGACTGCAAGGTCCACCGTGAAGTACGACTAGCGTGCTACAATAAACACAATAAAGTTCAACAACGACGTTATAGAAGCAACCAAAGAAAACAAGAGAACTGAGAGCCTCTAGTTTGGGGTTAATCTATGAAATAATACCACATCCAAACTGTTGAAAAAAAGGGGGAACTGGTCTCCATAAGCGAATCCACAAGCTTATCAAGTTGATGTGATCTCAGGAAAGAACCCCAGAAGAATGGACCTTAGGGCTAACCCTGTCAATCGATAAGAAAGGGGACATGACTTCTTATTCGAATCAGCAAGGAATTATCCTGCTGAACGTAACCTAGAAAATTCTTTCTAGCATTATTTACAACGGGGTAGCTCCATATGCAGAACTGATTGTGGGGGAATAACAGAGTGGGTCTCCGCCTAAGAGGTTAACAACGAATCAGATATTTGAGCCGAGGCAAATTCGTGAAAAGCCACATCAGTACAATATTGCGCTTCTTAGCTACGTAGAATTCAAGCAGGCCTTTTATAGCCTTAATAGGGCAGAAATGCTAACTGATTTGCTACGATCTAACTGTGTTTCATTTTACCAAGCAACATTGGCTGGTTCCAAGGCTGCAGTGTTAGTGGATGGAGAACCCAGTAAATGGCTTAGCATTAGCAAAGGAGTCAAAGAAGGGGATGCCCTTTCTACAATGCTTTTTAATGTGGGTCTCAAAAGCGTCAAATATCTGGTTTCATAGATACGAAGTCAACGCAGATTTGTGCATATGCTAATGATGTTGCAGTTATTAGTAGAAGAAGAATTTCACTGGAGAGAACAGTAAGCGAGTTGAAAGATGCCACACTACCTAGATGCCTTGCTGTTAATGAAAAGAAGACTAAATACAGGAATTTCATCGGGAAAGGAAATAAGAACTTGGATAAACTACGTGTTCACGTGCCTATCCCTGGGGTTAACCGACCTACGTCGACTTGGGCGGAGCTGTTGTGCTTGCCTGACACTCGTGTGCAGAAGGAAGTGCAGACAATGTCTCTACTCAGGGGTTAGGTGTGCTGCTCTGTCATATCGCTCCCTGTTGTGGCCGAGCGGGAGTCTTCTACTTGATGCTTTTGTTTCTGCTACGCTTCCTGCAGTCCTGGCCGGGCTTAGCCCGAGTGCATTAACAATGGCACACAACACCGACAGCTATGAAATCTTTATTCCAGGACGGTTGCAGAGGAAAATAATTTTAGTGAGACCTTCATGTTAAAAGTTGTTTTTTCGGATCTCGCCGGAGACTGCACTGAACTTAACTGTTACTGCCATGGTAAGCACGGACATAAGAAGAACTTCACCACCATAAGACGACTTTATGTTAGAGTTTCCCATTGATATGACTGTGGGCTTTTTTTGTACCGCAGTATTCTCCCGCTAGGCCACAACAGGGAGTGATATGAGTAGCGCGTCTAATCCCAGAGAGGCGACATTGTCCGCACTTCCTCCTGCTTACGAATGTCAGGCGAGCCCGAACGCTCCGCTCAAGACGGGGTAGGTAGGTTAACCTCTGGGCAAGGCAGGTGAACACGTTCTGCCATGGTTGTCGTTTCGTGTTTGTGTTCACCTGTGCCATTTTATCCTGAATGATGTCACGTACTGATATTCCTTTTGAGTCGCTCAGCTATGGAATCCTTTTGTAACATGATCATTGTATGTTGCCAAAGCAGAGTATAGTTTACAACTTTTAACCATAGCTCACATAACTAATTAGGAGGTATTGAATAGAACTGGGGAGAAGAGAAATTTGTGGCACAACTTGACTAGAATAAGGGATCGTTTGGTAGGACATATTCTGAGGCATCAATGGATTATCAATTTAGTATTGGAGGGCAGCGTGGAGGGTAAAAATCGTAGAGGGAGACCAAGAGATGAATACACTAAACAGATTCATAAGGATGTAGGTTGGAGTAGGTACTGGGAGATGAAGAAATTTGCACAGGATAGAGTAGCATGGAGAGCTGCATCAAACCAATCTCTGAACTGAAGACCACAACAACAACAACCATAGCTACTACCTTGTTTATATTCTGCTATGATTTTAAATATTTTAAAGTTTTATTCATCGTATATTTGGGTATATGTCGTTTTTTTTAGTACCCAGATTTGATTTGTCTTTAAACTGATGTTTTAAACGTCTAAATGCTGTTTTTAATTATGTTGCCTTCCGTATGTTATAGTAATCCATTATTTGTTTTCCTGTCCAGTCGACTGGTTACACCAACACCAGTGAACCAGAAATATTATTCGTTCATTGTTTTTTGTTGTTTAATAATCTCAACTATATTCTGAGGTAATGTTTGTTAATAAGTTCAGCTAACCGAAGGTTCTACTTGTTGTTCTTCTGTTGAATTCAGTAAATGCTTTTGTGATGAAATGTGTAAATATATTTGCAAAATAGTTTTATGCTTGTCATTTAATTAATTAAAAACTTTGTGCTATTATCTTGGTTAACAATATCGTCGACACCTTACTACTTCCAACACCCCCTCCTCCCCCCCTCCCCCACCACGGTTTATTCTTTTTTTGTTCTTCAGCAGAGCTTCCCACATTTCGCTACAATTTCTAGCGTTGCGACTTCTCCCTCTACAGCATCATCATCTGTGAAGAGCCTCGCAGGTATAATCAACGAATACAGCGTACTTGTGTACATTAAACCCCGGGTGTGCATAGGGTAAAAGTTAAAACCATTGTAAAACAGTGCAACGGAAAGAGGCCTTAGTTTTTTAGTCAGGCATCAGTTCTGATATGAAAGTCGGGTGAATCCAACTTCTTTCAATGCAGGGAAAATCCATATCAAGGCACGACGCTATCTTCCAGCTGGTAGTCCTTCACTTAGACTGATTGGCAGCCTCAAGAGGTCGAGGTTTCCACCCAAATCCCGTGTCAGAAATGACGCTGTGCAGTCGAGGCCGCGTGGGCACAAGATACTGTGTGCGTCAAGTGGGCTTCCACAGGCACTAGTTTAATGTTTCACGAGATCTGAGACATCGATGGACGGTTTTCCATTACAGGTAGATGTCGAATTGTTTTGCTTCATAGTTCACGAGATTAGAAATCCGAATAACAGCCTTTTCATCAGGAGTACTTCCCCTCATCCATTGAACATTACGTTCCATTCCATAAGGAGGAGGAATGTGCAAATGTGCTCGTATAGTTACGGGCACAATTGCCTCTAGCCTTCAACATTCACCTTGTATGTCAACCCTTTCAACATACCTAGCATATGAAAGGTCAGCTTGCTCATCAGGATCAATTAGGACCCACCATGTGGAAGTATGAAACGTACTATAGACCTGACGACTGGGCAATGGTGAAGTTTCAGAGGCCAATCAGATGAACCTTCTAGAAAAAATTTCAAAACAACGCAAACGTAAAATTTCGGCAACATCAAGTTCGTGTCATTGTCTGGGAAAGACCACAACCAATAGAAAATCTTTAATGACACTGTCATATTAGAACCGGTGTTTTATGAAAGTAAGACATCGGAGCGATATCATTATGATGTATTCCAGATCTAACAACGAAGTGATGCTCCTACTCAGAGTAAAAGCTGCTCCAAATGAGGTCACATAAGTGATAAATTAGAGAAAAGATAGACGTTTATTTCCTTAGACAAAAAATACATTACAAAAAGAGGCATCAAACCTGCAGTGTGAATAGATAGAAAATACATAACAAAATAGACAAACTTTTCTCATTCTCAGTGTATGGTAGCATAGAGAGAAACAAACTGACATACCGGAACAGGAAATGTAATTGATCCACGAAACTGTCTTGATGACTGTGACGACGACGAATATGATTGCTGTGACTATGACGAGTCGCAGTAAGATACAGGAAAATATTTCGTTTGTAACGTCAGATCTCGGCGTCGTATCTGTTGAAGAACTGCTGACCATTATTTCTATTCAGACTTATGTACTTGAACGATGCATTTTTTCCTCGTATTCACACTTCGAACTAGTTAACGTGAGGAGGAAGTCCATGATGTATAGCCGAGCGGTCTAAGGCGCTGCAGTCATGGACTGTGCGGCTGGTCCCGGCGAGGTTCGACTCCTCCCTCGGGCATGGGTGTGTGTGTTTGTCCTTTGGATAATTTAGGTTAACTAGTGTGTAAGCTTAGGGACTGATCACCGTAGCAGTTAAGTCCCATAAGATTTCACACACATCCCATACCATCCATGATGTAGCAGTTTTCAGCGGACTCTTATCCGAAGATGATGTAGTGCGACTATGATTGGTGATATGATTCTACTTAACCAAACCTTTATATTAACTGAAGATCTATCTGAAAAGCCGGAACTGAGAAATGCTCGCGAGGTGAAATCTAGACTGTACTACACGCTACTTATGAAAGCAAGCGTTAATATAATTAGCTAAAACAACAACTAACTACAGTTCTTGCCTCTGGCATCGAGTTACATCTACGTATATGCATCGCTACGCTATTTCCATTGTCCAATGACAACTGAATTAGTAAACCCAGCGGTTCGTCGTGGCATGGATTCATCATGCGACCACAAGTTTTATGATCCTATAATGATTCACAAGTGTTTGTCAGCAGTCCGTAAGTGCCCAAACACACAAAGGCCGCATTCGAGTACCTTTCCCTCTCGATAACATTCTGCATCATCCCAAAAGCGTTTAGATAGGGAGGAGTAGATTTCAGGTAACTTCGTCTGTTTGGTCTTCACCAATCCATAGGGTTATACAGAAATATTTTAAAAAATTGGCCATGACACACGCTCAAGGTCTTTCACGATAAATGAGGCGGTATTTATCCTGGATCAAAAAATAAATGAGGGAGTTGTCATTCGAAATCACACATTTGGTCAGAAAGTGAAGCGAAACCAGTGTTTACAGAGATTACAAATAGCAAGGAACGTGATTAAGAAATCAAGACAGCAATTACGGTTCGACCTTCAGAATACAAGGTTTACAGCATCGATACCCGTAGCCGAAGTCCAATTTCGTGCCGGAGCAGGTGTCCTTGCAGCCTGTCCTTCATTTATTCCGAAAAGTTTACGCTCAAACAAACACAAGGATTATTTACAAGTTACACGTGCTAAATGTCAGACAGTCTCGGAATCACAGAATTCTGTGAGCAAGTGTTTTAGCTGTGGATCAAGCACTATGGATCAAACACTCTAACAACAAAATTAATATAAAGCAAAAGCATGAATTTTATGGTCTCTACAATTTATATTACGACTACGCACGTAACTTTTGCACCTATTGCTGCAGTATACGACACTAAGGTTTTTACTAAGTGAATATGGTCGTCTGCTTTCTGTGAGGAATGTTTCAGCAACTGAATCGTCGAGGGGAACTCTACGGCTAGATTAGAAAGTTCACTTAGCGAATAGTTTCAAATTTAGTTCGTTCACCCAGAAATGTCAGTGGCTAAGACAATGATCCCGCATTCAGGGTTCAACCCCCCCCCCCCCCCCAACCTTGATGGCAGAGATTAAGATTTTCCGTGGTTTCCCTGAACTGCATTGGACAAATGGTTCAAATGGCTCTGAGAACTATGGGACTCAATATCTGAGGTCATCAGTCTTCCTTTTTTTTTGGTCATCAGTCTAATGGCTGGTTTGATGCGGCCCGCCCTTTCCTGTGCTAACCTCTTCATCTCAGAGTAGCGCTTGCAACCTATGTCCTCAATTATTTGCTTGACGTATTCCAATCTCTGTCTTCCTCTACAGTTTTTGCCCTCTACAGCTCCCTCTAGTACCATGGAAGTCATTCCCTCATGTCTTAGCAGATGTCCTATCATCCTGTCGCTTCTCCTTATCAGTGTTTTCCACATATTCCTTTCCTCTCCGATTCTGCGTAGAACCTCCTCATTATCGGTCCACCTAATTTTCAACATTCGTCTATAGCACCACATCTCAAATGCTTCGATTCTCTTCTGTTCCGGTTTTCCCACAGTCCATGTTTCACTACCATACAATGCTGTACTCCAGACGTACATCCTCAGAAATTTCTTCCTCAAATTAAGGCCAGTATTTGATATTAGTAGACTTCTCTTGGCCGGAAATGCCTTTTTTGCCATAGCGAGTCTGCTTTTGATGTCCTCCTTGCTCCGTCCTTCATTGGTTATTTTACTGCCTAGGTAGCAGAATTCCTTAACTTCATTGACTTCGTGACCATCAATCCTGATGTTAAATTTCTCGCTGTTCTCATTTCTACTACTTCTCATTACCTTCGTCTTCCTCCGATTTACTCTCAAACCATATTGTGTACTCATTAGATTGTTTATTCCGTTCAGCAGATCATTTAATTCTTCTTCACTTTCACTCAGGATAGCAATGTCATCAGCGAATCGTATCATTGAAATCCTTTCACCTTGTATTTTAATTCCACTCTTAAACCTTTCTTTTATTTCCATCATTGCTTCCTCGATGTACAGATTGAAGAGTAGGGGCGAACGGCTACAGCCTTGTCTTACACCCTTCTTAATACGAGTAATTCGATCTTGATCGTCCACTCTCATTATTCCCTCTTGGTTGTTGTACATATTGTATATGACCCGTCTCTCCCTATAGCTTACCCCTACTTCTTTTCAGAATCTCGAACAGCTTGCACCATTTTATATTGTCGAACGCTTTTTCCAGGTCGACAAATTCTATGAAAGTGTCTTGATTTTTCTTTAGCCTTGCTTCCATTATTAGCCGTAACGTCAGAATTGCCTCTCTCGTCCCTTTACTTTTCCTAAAGCCAAACTGATCGCCACCTAGCGCATTCTCAATTTTCTTTTCCATTCTTCTATATATTATTCTTGTAAGCAGCTTCGATGCATGAGCTGTTAAACTGATTGTGCGATAATTCTCGCACTTGTCAGCTCTTGCCGTCTTCGGAATTGTGTGGATGATGCTTTTCCGAAAGTCAGATGGTATATCGCCAGACTCATATATTCTACACACCAACGTGAATAGTCGTTTTGTTGCCACTTCCCCCAATGATTTTAGAAATTCTGATGGAATGTTATCTATCACTTCTGCCTTATTTGACCGTAAGTCCTCCAAAGCTCTTTTAAATTCCGATTCTAATACTGGATCCCCTATCTCTTCTAAATCGACTCCTGTTTCTTCTTCTATCACATCAGACAAATCTTCACCCTCATAGAGGCTTTCAATGTATTCCTTTCCACCTATCTGCTCTCTCCTCTGCATTTAACAGTGGAATTCCCGTTGCATTCTTATTGTTACCACCGTTGCTTTTAATGTCACCAAAGGTTGTTTTGACTTTCCTGTATGCTGAGTCTGTCCTTCCGACAATCATATCTTTTTCGATGTCTTCACATTTTTGCTGCACCCATTTCGTCTTAGCTTCCCTGCACTTCCTATTTATTTCATTCCTCAGCGACTTGTATTTCTGTATTCCTGATTTTTCCGGAACATGTTTGTACTTCCTCCTTTCATCAATCAACTGAAGAATTTCTTCTGTTACCCAAGGTTTCTTCGCAGCTACCTTCTTTGTACCTATGTTTACCTTCCCAACTTCTGTGATGGCCCTTTTTAGAGATGTCCATTCCTCTTCAACTGTACTGCCTACTGCGCTATTCCTTATTGCTGTATCTATAGCGTTAGAGAACTTCAAACGTATCTCTTCATTCCTTAGTACTTCTGTATCCCACTTCTTTGCGTATTGATTCTTCCTGACTAATGTCTTGAACTTCAGCCTACTCTTCATCACTACTATATTGTGATCTGAGTCTATATCTGCTCATGGGTACGCCTTACAATCCAGTATCTGATTTCGGAATCTCTGTCTGACCATGATGTAATCTAATTGAAATCTTCGCGTATCTCCTGGCCTTTTCCAAGTATACCTCCTCCTCTTATGATTCTTAAACAGGGTATTCGCTATTACTAGCTGAAACTTCTTACAGAACTCAATTAGTCTTTCTCCTCTTTCATTCCTTGTCCCAAGCCCATATTCTCCTGTAACCTTTCCTTCTACTCCTTCCCCTACAACTGCATTCCAGTCGCCCATGACTATCAGTCTCCTAGAACTACTTAAACCTAACTAACCTAAGGACATCACACATATCCATGGCCGAGGCAGGATTCGAACCTGCGACCGTAGCAGTCACGCGGTTCCGGACTGAAGTGCCTAGAACCACACGGCCACCGCTGCCGGCCATGGGACAAATAGTGAGACTGTTCCTTTGGAATTTACGGCCGATATCTTACGCTATCCTTGTACAACTTGCGCTTGTGTACCATTTTTTATCACCTCCACGTCGACAACAACTGAAATCATATGCTTCCTTCTTCCCAATTCAAAGCTTCACCACATTGTTTGAGAGAGTGTGCTGAGATTGTAGCAGGCGATACGTGACTCAACAGAACAGCAGTGCCTGCGAAACAGAAGACATCATACAGTTTTCAGCATTAACGTCAGCTTTCCCTTGGTTCTGGGGACATAACTGCTTTTGAAAACTGGCGGCGTTATTGTCGTAATTGCTAATTATTCAGCTAGCACTTCACAAAGTTAGGACATATAGCGTCTAATCAGTCATCAAGGCACATAACTACATTTATCCATTCGCATATTTGTGATACCGTTGCTGCACAAACTGCTGTCGTGCCCATTCGCCCATTCCCGTAGCGTTCGAACAATGCCACAATGTACGTGGATTTTTTTCAGATCCTCTTCAGTCTCGAGAGGTGTCTTGTACAAAAGAAGAAATCAAGTGCAGTGAGATTAGGTTCACGAGATGCTCGCGGAATATGACCGTCACTAACGTCAATTTTTCAGGGAACGTCAGATGACGATGTTTACGGGCAGCACAATGATGCTGCCCATATTCGCCTTGTGTGCGTCCACACAATGATTCTAAGAGACAGTTGATAGTAAATAAGCCGCCCATTTCATTATACATTATGGATTCCATCCTAATTGTCAACCCACAGCTCAAATCCTTTTAAAGTTGTTAATTTTATTCCGAGCTTCATTAAGTTTTAAATCTAAATTAATCTCTTAACAAAAATTTCAAGCAAAAGCAGCCCAGAATAAACAAAACCCTTAAATTACAGAGGAACTACGGAACAGAATTTCTGGGTTGTCATTTCGAGAAAAGTGAATAATTTCCTCAAAATGATTACATTAAGTCTCAGACGGCTTCTAACCCGTACACTTTTCGGGGGAATAGACAGCACTTAGCGTGGCCGCAGATACTGACCTTTCCAGCGCGAGAAACGAAGAGCGAGTGTGATATAAAATTAATTCAGATAGTAATCTGATTACTGATTCACATTTCTGATAATAGAAAAGGTTGATAGATACATTGATGCCTTACATGGACCTATCAATTGATTGGTTTATTGAGTTTAAAAGTTCCTTAATTTAATCATTGGTTTTGACCATTAAACTTTCGTTTTTCACCCAATCAAACAAAACCGATGTCATGTCTTCAAAGCCGGCCTTCAGGTGGAGGTTTCTAACTATTTTTCCTGTTCACGGTTTGATTAATATTAAATTACCTCTAGATGGGGGGGGGGGTTGTCAAATAATTCTAACAGTAAGTTAAAATATATCTAGAGTAAAAGCGGTCGCGCAGGGTCAGCAATTCGCCTCGCGCTTCGTAGAGCTGGCTCCCAAAAAGGGCCGGTAACCTAATCTTCAAACGCCGAGCCGAGGCTCCAGTCCTCCCTCCTGCAATTATGTTGGCTTCTGGCACCTTTTCACGTATCGTTGAAGTTCAATGTTGGGAGGTGCTCGTGGCACCAAAAGCTCCGGAGACCAGGTCTCAACCCAGTTGTACGTAGTTGTTTCATCATTTGGGAAGCATAAATTTCTATTATTTCCGTCTACGATCACAAAATTGTTTGTCTATAGATTACCGGTTTCGGTCATCAATGATCATCTTCGGATCTGTTTTAAAACATGTCCTAATATAACGAAACCATGGTGGCATCGTCAAAAAATATACACGATGCCAATATGACTTCATTATATTAGGATGTGTTTTGAAACAGGTCTGAAGACTCTCATCGTTGAGCGAAGCGGTTAGTCTAAGGTCCAAACGATGTTGTGATCATAGACGTAAATAAAAACACTTTACTCTACACTTTCTGGCTCACTGCTCTATTCGGTCCAAAGTCGTAGCTTGTAAAACTTAGGAAGCAGTCTCGTGTAGCTTCCACTTGCTATCTACATCTTCATTTACGCTCTGCGAACTGCTGTGAAGTGCATAGCAGTGGGTACGTCCCATAGCATCAGTAGGGGTTTTCCCCATCTCATTCACGTATGGAGCGCACAAAAAATGATTGTTTAAACCCCTCTGTGGATGCTGTAACTAATCAAATATTGTGCTCCGTATGTGAGCTATTAGTAGGGAGTTGTAGCATATTCCTACAGTCGTTATTTAAAGCCGGCCGGCTCTTAGTAGATTTTATTGCGATAGTTTCCGTCTATGTTCAAGAGTCTGCGAGTTCAGTTCTTTCAGTATCTCTGTCACAAAGTAGACTCACCACCACAGCCGTATCAGACTAGTCGTTTGAAATAAATTTCTTTGATGATAAGACTGTGGGGCCGCGCTTTGTTTACTTACATTATCAGCCGCTGTCCCGTCTTCCCGACAACGATGGACCCCCAGTGGGTTAAAAAAACCCGAGACCGTCAGTGCTGCCCTTCTCTGTGTTCGTCCAATATTCGTTCCTAGTCCTCTTTTGTGCGGGTCCCGCACTCTTCAGCAGTATTCTAGGATGGGTCGCACGAGTGATTTGGAAGCAGTCTCCTTTGTAGACTCATTCCATTTCCATAGTATCCTACCAATAAACCGACGTCTGCAGCATCCTTTACGCACTACTATGTGATCGTTCCGTATCCCTACTAGGCTGTGAACGACCAACATAATATTCAGAGGATACTATGTTTCTTCGATATCTGAAGCACAAAGTTTTATATTTCTGAAAATTTATTGCTAGTTCCCAATCTTTGCACCACTTTGAAATCTTTTTAGCGTCTGACTGATTATTTATGCAGCTTCTTTTAGAAAGTACTTCATTGTAGATAACTACATCATCTGCAATAATGCTGAAGTTACTATTAATATTGTCCGCGGGATCATTGATATACAACGTGAACAGGAAGGGCCGCAACACACTTTGCTTTGGTACACCCGAAGTTACTCCACACCTCCCGATGAATCTCTATCCAAGATAACATGCTGTATCCTCCTTACGAAGAAATCCACAGTCCAGTCACAAATTTCGCCTAATCCCTGACGATCGTAAAAGGAAATAGGCATAGATGTGGTACTGAGTCTAATGCTTTTCGGAAAACGAGAAATACTGCATCTATCTGTTTTCCTTGATCCATGGCTTTCTATTTGTGTGTGAAAAAAGTGCGAGTGGGGTTGTTGGGCGTCATGAATACGATCGGGATCTTGCACCAACTCAGGTTGATGGTCAACCGCCGTTACGTGAAGTATCATGCGCGTCTCTACAACCGTGACTCCATAGCAGTAATGCAGTAATTTACACCAAACTGCCACTGTTTCTGGTTTTGCATTTCATCTCCTGCCGCTTTCATCAGTAAATGAATTAGGACCAACGAAGAATCCTCCACTCTCTGGCCAGTGTAGAATTGTTTCTGGGAGACGTACTTCGCATACTCTTGGGTGATATCCCCTTTGATCTTCGTTCCAGTACATAGGTATTTCCACAGTGATGAAGCCACAGGTCATTTTGCCCTTGTTGGGGCTACCGTCTACAGGAACAGTTCAAAATGATTCAAATGGCTCTGAGCACTATGGGACTTAACATCTGTGGTCATCAGACCCCTAGAACTTAGAACTACTTAAACCTAACTAACCTAAGGACATCACACACATCCATGCCCAAGGCAGGATTCGAACCTGCGGCCGTAGCAGTCGCGCGGTTCCGGACTGAGCGCCTAGAACCGCTAGACCACCGCGGCCGGCACAGGAACAGTAAAATTAACACAACGCTCGGATTTAAATTAACTTCCTTCTCTGTCTCGACTGTGGAAAGCATCGGATTCGTACATTTACAACTAGATTTACACCTACATTTACACCTACATTTACATCTACGTACATACTCGGAAGCCAACGTAAGGTGCATGGCGGAGCGTACCTTTTAACATATTTCTTTTCATGTTCCAATCGCAGATAGAGCAGGGAAAAATGACTATCTATAAGACTTGGTAGTTCTCAATTTTATTGCTTCCTTGATCTTCACACGTCTTTATCTTATTTGTTTCCTAGCCTACAATAGGATGAAAGCTCGCAGTCAATATTCGTGATGATGCTGTCGTAACTTTTGTAACAGGGCTATTTCAAATTATGTTCTCTTTCGCAATAATATATTTTCAAATTAAAGTGTAAAAAGACCTCTGACCGGCTGTAACTTCCCCCTGTCCGCTTTCTATTCGTTCCACTCAAAACTATGCGACAACACACCCGCCAGTAGCTAAAGAATCCGGTGGCCTACGCTGTCAACGGACTGTACACCTGCAGGTGAGTGACTATCTCTCTGTCTGGTGGGGAAAAGTGTGAGGTCATTTAACAGTCAAAAATACTAGTCTCGACAGACGCGTCGATTGTTTTGATCACAGTGACAATTCTTTAAGTACAAGTGATTAACCGAATTCCTAATAGCAGCAGCAGTCTTTCTCTTCTCGTGGTGGTACAGCGATAGAGTAACGACCTTTTTTCGACAGTTGGAACTGATTGGAAAGTAAAACCCTTGTCAGCAAAAGACGTGGTCTGTTTCCTACGCCATAGCAGGTAGTGATCGGACTGTGTTCCTCCCCCTGTGTTCTACTTTTTATGTAGGGAAATTCACTGAAGTGCAGCTATTCTGGCACCAGCGCAACCGGCACTAGCTTCATTTCCTCATTCCTTATTCTGTTAGCTGCATCCGGTGTGCCGGCTGCCTCGAGATGACGACATGGCGAACGCGCTTCACCCTTGACACGTGGCTTCTTGCAGTTACTCAAATGGTTCAAATGCCTCTGAGCACTGTGGGACTTAACATCTGAGGTCATCAGTCCCGTAGAACTTAGAACTACTTAAACCTAACTAACTTAAGGACATCACCCACATCCATGCCCGAGGCAGGATTCGAACCTGCGACCGTAGCAGTCCCGCGGTTCCGGACTGTGGCGCCTAGAGCCGCACGGCCACCGCGCCCGGTCTTGCAGTTACTCACAGTTCGTGTAGATATTATTAATTTCTGGGTCAGGTCTCTATTGATAGATACTGTGTTTCTTTGTTTGATGTAACGTCAGTGAAGGCTGCTCCCAACGCATTTTTCGAACTCTCCAACTTTTTCTTTTTATTCGTGGTGTAGCCAGCATCGAACTCCTTCAGCCTCCTAATTAATCAGGAACTCACTGCAAGTAGGCAGGGAAGGTGAATGGTAGACTTCGATTCATTGGGGGGAACTTTGGGTAGCTAAGTGTTCCTCATCTGTAAATGAGACCCCGTAAGAACACTAGTGCGACCTATTCCTGAGTACTGCTCGAGTGTTAGGGTTCCTCATCAAGTCTGCTCATGCAAACAGAGATCTTGCGAAATTCAGCTCACCCTTTTCATCTACTAGAGTGGTTCCCAATCTTTCTTTGACCATTACCCCTGAGTGCAATTAGACATTAGTTAGTAGCCCCAACCTCTCCCCCTCGTGCTGTCAGTTGTCTCACCCCTCCTCGCCGGCCGAAGTGGCCGTGTGGTTAAAGGCGCTGCAGTCTGGAACCGCAAGACCGCTACGGTCGCAGGTTCGAATCCTGCCTCGGGCATGGATGTTTGTGATGTCCTTAGGTTAGTTAGGTTTAAATAGTTCTAAGTTCTAGGGGACTAATGACCTCAGCAGTTGAGTCCCATAGTGCTCAGAGCCATTTGAACCATTTCACTCTTCCTCTCACCAACTTTAGCACCTAATTAAACTGTACAACTTCTAGTTTTACACTGATGAGAGATGAATCGTGTTTTGTTTGCGCGTGCGGGCGTGTGTGTGTGTGTGTGTGTGTGTGTGTGTGTGTGTGTGTGTGTGTGTGTGTGTTTGTGTTTGTTTGTTTGTGTGTGTGAGTGTATGTGTGTTAGAATGAATGACGAAGGAATTCGTAATACAGCGCAAGTGTTACTCAAAAATAATTATCGACAGTGATGGTAGACACTTGTTACGAAACATACTTCCCTTGCATTACTCCTCTCCACTGCGGAACTTGCTTGACCTGCAAACTGCAACCCCATTTAAAATCAACGAAACTGAAATGTTTGCGTTACACTTACTGTTCGTAAATCAGTTGGTTGCAGCACTTCTGACCTAGCAGAAATTAGAAGACTTCAGGCTGTTAATGCTTTGTGTCTGAACACAACCACTAATATTAATATTAATAATAATAATAATAATATGTGCAGTTGTACAACAGCCCTTATCTAGTTATTACAATATTGTTTGTCAATAAATTAATTTATCTGTCTCGAGGCGAGTAATGAAGCAATTTCTGGACTACTGCAGTTACTATCTACAATTTCGAGAAGATATTTTCTTGAGATATTTGTTACGTATATGTCTCATTTTTATCATCAGCGATATACTGGACGAAGCACAACATGTTTGCAATGGATGGTCTATGTGAGAAACTTGTAACCTCCATCGGATTAACAAAAAGGAACCATTGATAATTTACTCGTATATAATCAATATTATATACTTATAATTGTGATAATAGTAATGACCTTTCGAAAGTAATTTAGTTTCTTGACTGAAACAAAATCTTTTTGCTTCCATGGAGATACACAGCCTCCAAGTTTTTAATAAAAGAATACATTGACCGTTGTAGACTGTATTGTGCTCTATTAAAATCGTGCTATTCGCTAATTTCAGCCTTGAGCCATTATCAAGCACATTTGCTATGCCATGTATTACATATCGTTCTCATTGTGTGATGGGAACGATACATTATGCATGACATAGCAAATGCGCTTGTTTTATTAAACTCTTGCTGTTAGCTAATTTCGGCAGTGAGCCATTATCAAGCACATTTACTAAGCTATGTATTACATATCGTGCTCATTGTGTGAC
Source organism: Schistocerca americana (assembly GCF_021461395.2). NCBI lineage: Eukaryota > Metazoa > Arthropoda > Insecta > Orthoptera > Acrididae > Schistocerca > Schistocerca americana. The sequence continues at coordinate 217,990,478 of NC_060122.1, read as the reverse complement.
AGGCACGATACATTATATATGACATAGCAAATTTTCTTGATAATGGCTCACTGCCGAAATTAGCTAATAGCAAGATTTTAATAAAACACAATACCGCCCACAATTGACGATGTTTTCTTTTATGAAACAGAACTGAATCGCTTAGTTTTTACCCCTCAGAAAATTTCATTTTACCTCTCAGGGGGTAATTACCCCCGGGTTGGGACCCACTGGTCTACCACATCCAGTGCGCTGTAGACATGTGCGCTGAGGTTGATACCGTGTTCCTTGAGTTCTGGGTGGTCATTTAGCGAAAAAAATGTATTGGTTACCGAGTATCGTACCAGATATATAACTGGATCCAGAACTTCATTGCACACAGAATGCAACACGTCGCTGTTAATGGAATGAAATGTACAGACGTAAAAGTAATTTCATCAGTATCTTAGGGAAGTGTGACAGGACCGTTGCTGTCTACAATCCAAGTAAATGATGTAATGGAGAACATCGGAGTCTTTATGACGGTGTTCATAGATGATGGCGGTTGTCTAAAGGAAGGCAGAAACAGCAGAAGATTGTGAGATTGTAGGGAATTACAGGAAACCCTGCAGAGTGCATAGAGCGCCTAAACAAGCGAAGAAATCTGATACTGTACGATCACACTATTGACGACGATCAGTCGAAACAGCAGCTACCATAAAATACCTAGCAGCAACCATCTGCAGCAACCTAAGTGGAATAACCACAAAAACAGACTGTAAAATAATGGAATGTCTGGCTAAGACTGATTGGAAGGAACTTAAACAAACGTAATTCAACCACGAAAGGAGTGGCTTACTATTGCTCAAGTGATTATTGAGTAGTAACTGAAGAAAACTCACCACGCCACCACGCAAGACGCCTAAAATGCATGTCACCGGATCTTATGCTTATATTACGATATACTGTTCATCACTGTTGCAAGTTGTATCGAATTGCATATACGCTTACCACTGTTATGATCACTACAAATCGGCGAGTCAAATGTAAAATTGTTGTGCACGAACATAACGTAACTGCATTGCGCCAATTACAAGTGGTGAATTGATCGTTATCCGTAATGTCAGTGTTGTAATATATACTGGTTTATTTAAGTTGAGTCATCTTGACTCGGCTATAACTGCCCTCAAGATAGCTGTATAACAGATGAACTCGATCTGCAGTACGCAGATTAAAATTTACGACGGGTGAGGCCTTTCGTCCTTTCTTGGACAGACAAGTGTCTTATGCCACGCTCATACCGATTCATCTTGCAATTTAACACTGAAAAATAGTAGCAACATAAAAGGGAACACGCAGTAATGATCACAAGAGACATAACAGTTCGTCGCCGAGTGTGGCAGTAAATGCAGCTGTAACACCACTGTTTCAGGTAGTGACCAGTCGGCTGTTGTCGAAGTGCTCATTTGAATAAAGGGCGTGCACGTCCCAGTTCAGTGACACGAGGCGCGTGTTGAAACAAACGGTACGTCAGCGCCAGACTGTTCGGCCCGTGGCGCTGACAAGAGCGCCTAATGGTAATTGTGGTCTGGTCTCTTCCAAACTCTCCCCTCCACGGTAGCAATCAGCACTCGGCCGACAACGCTAGCTGTAGACGGGGCGCTACCGGCTGTCAGCGACTCTGAACGAGAGTAGTTTATGCTCTGCTCCGTCGTGGCTGCTGCTTTGCATACTCGCCCGGACTAGCGTAAAGACGAGCCAGCTCAGTGAGGAGTAGCGGCCAGCTGACGTATGTCGCAACGCGCCAGCAGACGCCAGGCGCTGCGGCTCCGGGGCGCCGCTATCTCTTCCGCCGGTCCCTTGTCGACAAGTTGCAGATCGCTAACAAGGAGCCGCGGTCTGGTAAGTGGCGACCGCTGTTCCCTGAGCGGTGCACTGGCCAGGATTGACCACCTGTCCCCAGAGAATTCTACTGCAGTGCGGTCCATTACAACAACGAGCATGGCGTACATACAACAACAATGTTTCACTGCTCTCCCACACTTTTTTAGCTTCCGCATACATTGCTCTGCAAAATTTAGGGGCGACAAAGATATAGACATAAGCGCTAAATAAATGGTTGAAATGGCTCTGTGCACTATGTGACTTAACTTCTAAGGTCATCAGTCCCCTATAACTTAGAACTACTTAAACCTAACTAACCTAAGGACGTCACACACATCCATGCCCGAGGCAGGATTCGAACCTGCGACCGTAGCAGTCGCGCGGTTCCGGACTGAAGCGCCTAGAACCGCTTGGCCACACTGGCCGCCACGCTGCCATAGGTCAAACGGATATCAACTGCGTTTTTTTTAAAAATAGGAACCCCCATTTTCATTACATATTCGTCTAGTAAGTAAATATATATGACTGTTTTAGTTGGACCACTTTTTTTGCTTTGTGATAGCTGGCGCTGTAATAGTCACAAACATATGGCTCACAATTTTAGACGTACAGTTGGTAACAGGTAGGTTTTTAAATTAAAATACAGATCGTAGGTACGTTTGAACATTTTATTTCGGTTGTTCCAATGTGATACATGTGCCTTTGTGAAAATATCATTTCTGAGAACGCATGCTGTTACAGCGTCATTACCCGTAAATATCACATTAATGCAATAAATGCTCAAAATGATGTCCGTCAACCTCAGTGCATTTGGCAATACGTGTAACGACATTCCTCTCAACAGCCAGTAGTTCGCCTTCCGTAAAGTTCGCACATGTATTGACAATGCGCTGACGCATGTTGTCAGGCGTTGTCGGTGGATCACGATAGCAAATATCCTTCAACTTTTCCCACAAATCCGGCGAACGTGCAGGCCATGGTATGGTGCATCGACGACCAATCCACCTGTCATGAAATATGGTATTCAATACCGCTTCAACCGCACGTGAGTTATGTGTCGGACACCCATCACGTTGGAAGTACATCGCCATTCTGTCGTGCAGTGAAACATCTTGTGGTAACATCGGTAGAACATTACATAAGAAATCAGCACACATTGCACCATTTAGATTGCCATCGATAAAATGGGGGCCAATTATCCTTCCTTCCATAATGCCGCACCTTACATTAACCCGCCAAGGTCGCTGATGTTCCACTTGTCGAAGCCATCGTGGATTTCCCGTTCCCCAATAGTGCATAATATTCCGGTTTACGTTACCGCTGTTGGTGAATGACGCTTCGTCGCTAAATAGAACACGTGCAAAAAATCTGTCATCGTCCCGTAATTTCTCTTATGGCCAGGGGCAGAACTGTACACGACGTTCAAAGTTGTCGCCATGCAATTCCTGGTGCATAGAAATATAGTGCGGGTGCAATCGATGTTGACGAAGCATTCTCATCACCGACGTTTTTGAGATTCCCGATTCTCGCGCAGTTTGTTTGCTGCTGATGTGCGGATTAGCCGCGACAGCAGCTAAAGCACCTACTTGGGCATCATCATTTGTTGCAGGTCGTGGTTGACGTTTCACATTTGGCTGAACACTCCCGTTTCCTTAAATAACGTAACTATCCGGTGAACGGTCCGGACACTTGGATGATGTCGTCCAGGATACCGAGCGGCAAACATAGCACACGCTCCTTGGGCATTTTGATCACAACAGCCATACATCAGTACGATATCGATCTTTTTCGCAATTGGTAAATTTGGTAATATTAACACGGGTAATGTATCACGAAGTAAATACCGTCCGAGCTGGCGGAATGTTACGTGATACCACGTACTTATACGTTTGTGACTATTACAGCGCCATTTATCAAAGCCGAAAAAGTGGTCCAACTAAAACATTCATATTTCTTTACGTACTACACGAATATGAAATAAGAAATGGGGGTTTCTATTTTTAAAAAACGCTCTTGATATCCGTTTGACCTATGGCATCGCCATCTAGTGGGCCAACCATACTGCCATCTGTTTTCCCCCTTCAAGCTAGACGAGTTTCGTTCTTTGTAGTGTTTTCGTTTGATGCTTATTTCGTGAGATATATGGCCCGTCACTATCAATGGACCACCCTGTATAAGACAAGAAGTGTCTGGAGCAGTTGTTAGATCGGTTACTGCTGCACAGTGGCAGATTATCAAGATTTAAGTGAGTTTGAACGTGGTGTTATAGTTGGCGTACGTGCCTTGGGACACAGCACCTGCGAGGTAGCGATGAAGTGGGGATTTTCTTGTACGGCCATCTCACGAGTGCACCGTGAATATCAGGAACCCGATAAAACATCAAATCTCCGACGTCGCGTGGGTCGGAAAATGATTCTGCAAGACGGGGCCAACGACGACTGAAGCGCAACCCTACCGCTAATTGCTGCAGATTTCGATGCTGGGCCCAACAAGTGTCAGCTTGTGACCCACTCAACGAAACATCATCAATATGAACTTTCCGAGCAGAAGGCCCCCTCGTCTGTCCTTGCACGACACAAAACTTTAAGCCTCGCCTGGGCCCGTCAGCACTGACACTGGACTTTGATGACTGGAAACTTGTGCCTGGTCGGACGAGTCTCGTTTCAAATTATATCGAGTGGATGGACGTGTACGGGTATGGAGACAACCTCATGAATCCATGGACCCTGCATGTTAGCAGGTCAGTTCAAGCTTGTGGAGGCGCTGTAATGGTGTGGAGCGTGTGAAGTTGGAGTGATATGGGACCCGTGATACGTCTAGATAGGAGTCTCACAAGTGACACGTACGTAAGCATCCTGCTTAATCAACTGCATCCAGTCATGTCCAGCGTGCATCCCGTTGGACTTGGACAATTCGAGCAGGAAAATACGACAACCTACACGTCCAGAATTGCTACAGAGGGGCTCCAGGAACACTCATCTAAGTTTAAATGCTTCCCCAGACATGAACATTATTGAGCATATCTGGGATGTCTTGCAACGTGGTGTTCGGAAGAGATCTCGAACACCTGTTACGGATTTGTGGACAGCTCTGTAAGATTCATGGGGTCAATTCCCTAGAGCACTGCTTCAGACATTAGTCAAGTCCATGACACGTCGTGTTGCAGCACTTCTGCTTGGTCTCGGGTGCCCTACACCATATTAGGGAGGGTTTCTGCGGCTCAGTGTACAACCTAACATACTGACAATCTCGAACATGGCTGTAGCAGCAACTCTGAGTGAGTTCTCATCTACATGATTACACTGAAATTAATAATGAGGTGCCTTGCAGAACCACTTTTAAGCTACTTATATGAAGATGGTATCTGTTCTTTCGGACAAGTCCCAAGAAGATATCATCTTCATATACACTCCTGGAAATGGAAAAAAGAACACATTGACACCGGTGTGTCAGACCCACCATACTTGCTCCGGACACTGCGAGAGGGCTGTACAAGCAATGATCACACGCACGGCACAGCGGACACACCAGGAACCGCGGTGTTGGCCGTCGAATGGCGCTAGCTGCGCAGCATTTGTGCACCGCCGCCGTCAGTGTCAGCCAGTTTGCCGTGGCATACGGAGCTCCATCGCAGTCTTTAACACTGGTAGCATGCCGCGACAGCGTGAACGTGAACCGTATGTGCAGTTGACGGACTTTGAGCGAGGGCGTATAGTGGGCATACGGGAGGCCGGGTGGACGTACCGCCGAATTGCTCAACACGTGGGGCGTGAGGTCTCCACTGTACATCGATGTTGTCGCCAGTGGTCGGCGGAAGGTGCACGTGCCCGTCGACCTGGGACCAGACCGCAGCGACGCACGGATGCACGCCAAGACCGTAGGATCCTACACAGTGCCGTAGGGGACCGCACCGCCACTTCCCAGCAAATTAGGGACACTGTTGCTCCTGGGGTATCGGCGAGGACCGTTCGCAACCGTCTCCATGAAGCTGGGCTACGGTCCTGCATACCGTTAGGCCATCTTCCGCTCACGCCCCAACATCGTGCAGCCCGCCTCCAGTGGTGTCGCGACAGGCGTGAATGGAGGGACGAATGGAGACGTGTCGTCTTCAGCGATGAGAGTCGCTTCTGCCCTGGTGCCAATGATGGTCGTATGCGTGTTTGGCGCCGTGCAGGTGAGCGCCACAATCAGGACTGCATACGACCGAGGCACACAGGGCCAACACCCGGCATCATGGTGTGGGGAGCGATCTCCTACACTGGCCGTACACCACTGGTGATCGTCGAGGGGACACTGAATAGTGCACGGTACATCCAAACCGTCATCGAACCCATCGTTCTACCATTCCTAGACCGGCAAGGGAACTTGCTGTTCCAACAGGACAATGCACGTCCGCATGTATCCCGTGCCACCCAACGTGCTCTAGAAGGTGTAAGTCAACTACCCTGGCCAGCAAGATCTCCGGATCTGTGCCCCCATTCAGCATGTTTGGGACTGGACTAAGCGTCGTCTCACGCGGTTTGCACGTCCAGCACGAACGCTGGTCCAACTGAGGCGCCAGGTGGAAATGGCATGGCAAGCCGTTCCACAGGACTACATCCAGCATCTCTACGATCGTCTCCATGGGAGAATAGCAGCCTGCATTGCTGCGAAAGGTGGATATACACTGTACTAGTGCCGACATTGTGCATGCTCTGTTGCCTGTGTCTATGTGCCTGTGGTTCTGTCAGTGTGATCATGTGATGTATCTGACCCCAGGAATGTGTCAATAGAGTTTCCCCTTCCTGGGACAATGAATTCACGGTGTTCTTATTTCAATTTCCAGGAGTGTAGTTAAGGCTAACCGGCCATTGACCTTCTTCTTCTGTGCTGGATGCACACGCATTGCCCGAACTCTTACGGGACTGGGTAAGATTGTCTGCCGCGAGCAATGAGCGTAGTGGGCAGGGGCACTACGGATGTAGTAAGTTGGGAATGTGGGTCTCACGGGGAGCGTGCGACGCATAAATCCCTGCAGTTGCGCTCTCCTCTGGGCCCTCGATGGCTCAGATGAACCGCCGGCACGGTAGCTCAGCGTGTTCGGTCAGAGGATTAGCTCCCCTCTGTAATAAAAAGAACTGAGACAACGGTTCAACACTGAACTTGAACGGGTGTTATGAAACAACCGCACCGAATAAATGCAACGAACAACACCGGAAAAAAGATATGCATAGAGCGTCTGCCATGTAAGTAGGAGATACCGTGTTCGAGTCCAGATCTGGGCACACATTTTCAACTGTCACCGTTGATGTATATCAACGCCTGTCGACAGCTCAGGGTCTTGATTTGTCATTTAAGCTACTTGTTTTCTTTTCCAGTCTCGAACAACGCGCGGGTAAAACGAACAGTTTATTCTTTATGTGCGAGCTCTGATTTATTTTATTGTGATCGTCATTTCTCCCTATGTAGGTGAGCGCCAAAAAAATATATTCGCACTGTGAGTAGGAAGTTGGTGATTAAAAGTTTGTGAGAAAGCCCTGCCGCAGCGAAAAACGTCTTTGTTTTAATGAATACCATCCCAATTCGTATATCACATCCGTGGCACTCTCTCCCCTATTTTGCGATGATGGAAGAGGAGTTGTCCATGTTTGAACGTTTTCCCCGTCAGTCCTATCTGATGCGGATTGCACACCGCAGAGCAGCATGAGGGCGGACGAGCCTAGTGTAAGCAGTCTCTTCAGTAGATCTGTTACATTTGCTAAGTGTTCTGCCAATAAGTCGCAGTCTTTAGTTTGCTTTCGCCACAACATTATCGAGATTCCAAAAATAAAGTACACAGCTAATCAGTTTCCGGAATTTATTTGTTTTTAGACGTGACCCAGTAGTCAACACCACTAAAAGTGTCTTCTGCGGGAGAACCAGGAGTTGCTTGGATTACTTTACGTAAAACACCTTGTTCTTCTTCTGAAGATACCCTTAGCGGTCTCGAAATTCGGGTCAAGTGTAAAAATAAATAAATTCCGGCAACTGACTACCTATGTACTTTATTACTTGGATAACACAATAACAACTCGGTGTAAAATGCGGGAATATCTTGCCACAGGTTTCCCAGTCGTGCACGGGATGCTGGATGTCGCATGGTGTGATGTCAGCGTGACTAAGCCGCCAACTGACGCTGGTCCCTAAACACACGAGGAAGTTGAAGGAACGGCAGAAGACAGTGCGTGTCAGTCAGTGAGCGATCGCTGAGGTTTTTGTAGGCGTGTTTTAATAGTGAGTTTCCGGGTTTTCAGCCGAGCTCTTCTTTCCATTTCATGCTCAATATTCCGCAGACCGATTCAGCCGTCTCTTTTAGGTGCTGCAAGTTCTGCTGTTAAGTGTACTCACTGCCTAGATTCCAGTTGCTTTTCACACAAGCCTAGAGCACTTAGTGCTCCATGTCACCAGCTCCAGCAGTCGGGAAGGAGTGTGTAACGGCCTGAGGATGATCAGGAAATGATCGAAAATGGCCACCGCTTTGAAAATAAATTTTTTATGTGGTCTAAACAGTGCTTATTATATTTTAATAGTATTTTATGACCACTGATATTTTCGAAAATTATGATTCAAAAAATTTTTAAAACAAGCAAATACCAACACAGGGTATATAGAAGGGACCACACGCGATAATTAGGTTTGAACTTGTTTTCTACACAACTTGTTTTTATACAAACCACGGCAACTTGCGGTAGCCTGAGATCAACAGTTAATTTATTTTCCATTCGCCCGAGGCAGTTCTTTAAGTGTTCCAGAATCCGGTTGCTTGCAAAGACTCGTGGAGGAATTACGTAAGTAGCTGATTAGGTGAACAGACGTCAAGTAATTATACTTCTTTTAATCCCAGATCCTTTTTTATTTTTGGAACTTTCAGAACTGATCTACCTGAATACTGTTTGAGATAATTATGATGGAGTCTAAAAACACAGCATCTTTGTAGCAAGATTAACGATATCGTATTAAGCAAGAGGCTAACGGTTTGACGACATCTTTAACGCGGTGGACTACAACTGCGCTCGAAAATATATGAAATAGGATACAGGAGACAAAATGAAACACGATGTACTTAATGTACATAAAGCATCAGAGGAATGCTAACAAAAAACGTAGCAGCGGTTCACATAAGGAGTTGGTGGACCACTTGGTTAAACTACTGAAGACCAGGTTTCCTACAATGGTCTAGCACACGTTCCACAAATGGATACACACATGGCAGAATCCTCAACTGTCAGAAGAAGAAAACTACGCCACAGATCATCTCACACCCAAGCCTCTAGATGTTAAACACTCAGATCGGTACTAAATGTTGTATGTCGACAGTGTGCCAACAAAGCTCCGATTTAATTTGTACTATGTGCTGTCGTTACTATGTGCTGTCGTCCAATAGAACGGAAGTAAATCTTAATTGAAAGTAACACCAGAACTTCTGAGCATAGGAAAAGCATAACTGTGCATATGTTGCACGCATAGCTCCCGTGAGGAAGTTGGTACAGAGTTAAATCATCGTAAGAAGGGTCCTGGGTTCGAACCACGACGACTACTTTTTTTACTGTATTATGCGTGAATGTGTCGTATGGGATTATTATTACTTCCGTACGTGTGATGCAATTGTTTCTTTATTCTACTGTTCCGATTGTTTATGTCAATTCCGTGAAACTTCAAACGGACTAGCTGCTTCATCAAGACTGGTGTCGCACATGTGCGACAGAACACCACACTTATCTATACAAATCCACTCTATACAGGTTTGCTACTTTCATTTAACGAAGCGAAAGCAGACAGGCAAAAGAATGTTGCTGCGAACTCCATAAAGTCCTTTTACTAGACAGAAAAATAACAGTTCCCCTCATGAAAAGTGAGAATAGATTTTAATCAACTAGGTTTGAACATGGGGCCTTTGGTATGACGGTCTCACGGTAATCAACTCACCCACGCGAAATCTACAAAACCATCCCTCACCCGTACGCTTTTCCTGTGATCTGTACTTCTGGTGTTATTCTCAAATACCGTTAGCATATGTTCTACTGGACGACAGCACATAGCACGAACTAAATCGGTGCTTTGGTAGATTATCAACGTACAACGTTTGGTACTTATCAGAGTGTCTGACATCTGAAAGCTTGAGTGTCTGCGTCAGCCCTTCGTTTTTAGAGATGAAATTGTTGCACTATAGCTACTGAAGGATAATAAATATAATCATTTGCTTTCACTATCATCATCAAAAGATGAAACTTGTGACATTTTCTTAGTAGACAGAACATCCAATAAGATCGTGGATTTCAATGGCGGAACGTTCATGATAAGATAAGCAGCTGTTACAATTATTATTTGTCATCCCACCTGTGTTGTAGTACTGTTCTGGCAACTGGACAGGTCGGAATACATTAATTCTCGATCCTTGACAGAATTCGATTTTCATTGGTAGCATCGATGTAAGCGTAGCCTTAAGATTGTGAGCTCTCTACATCGATATTCGCTCCTCTGAAGCCACTGGGTCGTCCATTTCCAAGAGAGTACGAAAACGACTAAGCGCAATCATTCACGGCTGCATGGTGACATTTAGTATAATCTCTTTATAAAAATAGTACCGACTAACGAAAATATATTTTTATTACTTTCTGTTTGGTAATAATGTAATCCTATAATATTTGGTCTCTGAAACTATATCTTCCCAAAGTTTTTGCTGCATCTTTTGTGTTAGACGCCTCAGTGAGGCGTAAGAGCGACGTAAGAGCGATGACATACTTCGACATTCCCTATTTCGAAATCCCACTTATGCAGACCTTTATTTGCAGGCTATGCTGGCCGGGGTGGCCGAGTGGTTCTAAGCGCTACAGTCTGGAACTGCGAGACCGCTACGGTCGCAGGTTCGAATCCTGCCTCGGGCATGGATGTGTGTGATGTCCTTAGGTTAGTTAGGTTTAAGTAGTTCTAAGTTCTAGGGGACTGATTACCTTAGAAGTTAAGTCCCATAGTGCTCAGAGCCATTTGCTAGCTATTAGTTGCCACCATCCTGCACATACAATGGACATTCTGATCACCTAGACTCTCAAAGCCCAGATCCCGCTAACCTGCAAGTGGAATTGAGACGTCTCCAAACTTCTGTCCTGAACAAAGCTTATTCGTCTCGGCAGGCACAAAGAGCAAGCACTACAAACGTATAAACGCCGAAACAAGAAAAAGGATGAAGCCTTCAAAACCACAGCTTACCTGCAATGTATTGGGAATTTTTCCGCGAATATAGACAGCGTAGTAAGGAACGATACGGTTTAAGTAATCCCTCATCCTCGACCAAAAATTTCGTCACTTCTGGGATCTCTCAAAGACGAGTTAGAGCTACGCAAGGCAGATGTTTATGGATTTCCGTGTGAAGTGCTCCAGATGTTATGCGAGACAAATGATGTAACTGTTGAGGAGCAGATCGTGAATACAGCGACACCCTCGCCTCCTCCAAGCCAACATGTCCGCCATCGCTGAACACTTTAATTTTACTGGTCATTCGATGATATACAATCAAACAAAATTTCTGGTCTGAACGGCAAAATTTTGAAACTGATGAAATACGACCGACTGAGGCTCACATCAGTCGGGACGTCGGTTTCCATTTAAATACTGCTATGTTCTATGATTGTACCTTGTGTGCCGCACGGGATTAGCCGAGCGGTCTAGGGCGCTGCAGTCATGGACTGTGCGGCTGGTCCCGGCGGAGGTTCGAGTCCTCCCTCGGGCTTGGGTGTGTGTGTTTGTCCTTAGGGTAATTTAGGTTAAGTAGTATGTAAGCCTAGGGACTGATGGCCTTAGCAGTTAAGTCCCATAAGATTTCACACACATTTTAACATTTTCTACCTTGTGTAGACGATCGATCTCATATCGATGAGGTGAACTCTCTCCTCGGAGGGCGCGTGGCGTAGTTGACTGATTTGTAGTAGATGTGCACGTGGCCACGCAAAAAAAAAAAAAAGGGTTCAAATGGCTCTGAGCACTATGGGACTTAACATCTGAGATCATCAGTCCCCTAGAACTTAGAACTACTTAAACCTAACTAACCTAAGGACATCACACACATCCATGCACAAGGCAGGATTCGAACCTGCGACCGTAGCGGTCACGCGGTTCCAGACTGAAGCGCCTAGAACCGCATGGCCATACTGTGTATGTGCTGCCATGCAGCACATACACAGTAACAGCTGCCGGCGGGATCTTAAACATGGAAGCTCAGTCAGTATACACCTGAAGAGAGCCTGAAGACTAACCGTCGAGATATCGTGGCAGCAAGTTACAGACAACGGCTAGTTCGCGCGAAATTCATATAACACAGTTGTTTTTGTATCGTCTCGTTGTCACTGTGGGCTTGTACTATGGGGAGCAAAGAGAGGATGTTGTTTGGTGGCCGGTATCCTCTTCTATAACACAAGCTGCTTGCATCTATTAACAGAGTTATTCATAAGAACAAGAAGTTACATAACTTAAGGTAGTCCAGGTGTTGTGGTACAAGTTCTCCGTGATAGTCCGCGTTAGCCTCACTGCTGGTGAAATACAAGTCCCGCTATGTACACTACTCTGGTCGCTATGTACTGACTGACTCTTAGCTAGACACTGGGCTAACTGCGACTGTGAGTCCCACTGGGCTGCGACTGATGACTTGACTCGTTGACTCACTGGATGAGTGACTGTAACTGACTGGGCCCTCTGGTCCGCAGCGGCTATCTAAATAATAGCGGCCGAAAGGGCGTTGGCTGTCCGTTTCTTGCGAGTTTGTCTTTGGCCTCTCTCCTGATAGGCACATTGCTTGCGCCTACTATCGATCTCCTCGCAACCTCCTTGCCACCTGGTGTGTTGACGAGAGCTTATGCCAGCACAGTTGTCGTCCATACTACTTTGCAAGACACAAGAAAATTAGTGAAACATCAGTAAGTGAATGAAAAAAATTAATTTTTCAACATTAACAAAGTTTTTGCTCACGTATAACCATAACACATATCTTTCTTATGTTGGAAGTACACTGATTCAAGGTATATTGACATTAATTTGGAGGCCGGCCGCGGTGGCCGTGCGGTTCTAGGCGCTTCAGTCGGGAACCGCGAGACTGCTACGGTCGCAGGTTCGAATCCTGCTTCGGGCATGGATGTGTGTTTCGTCCTTAGGTTAGTTAGGTTTAAGTCGTTCTAAGTTCTAGGGGACTGATGACCTCAGATGTTAAGTCCCATAGTGCTCAGAGCCATTTGAAACATTAATTTGGAGTGTGTCTATCCTTCGCCTTTTTGGCGGCTTGGACTCTACTAAGGTCACCTACTGTGAGGTGTCTGAATGTCTGTGAAGGAATGTCAGCCCATTCTTCCTCAGCAGCCGAAAGCAGAGAAGGTGGTGATGTTGTACTCTGGGATCTTGAGCGACGTCGATGTCCAAACTCGTCCGAAAGGAGTTACATTGGGTTAATGTCGGGACTTTGGACCGGTCAGTCAATTTCAGGAACGTTAATATCCACAAATCTTTGCCTCACAGATGCTGCTTTATGACAGCAAGCATTTTCATGTTGAAACAAGCAACCATCGTCTCCAAACTCTTCCTGTGCAGTAGGCAGAATATAGTGCTGTAAAATTCTTCCGCATATAAAGTTTTTCTTAAAAGAGTAAAGGGGTTTGATCCTCACCGCGAGAAACGCGCTCCTATCGTAACAACACCTTCTCCCTACTTCATTGCTGGTATTACACATCATAGCAGGTAACGTTCTCTAACTATTCCCTAAACACAAACCATTCCACCGAACTGCCATATAGTACAACGTGGTTTGCGGAGTATAGATGCAGATGTCGATTTAACACTCCATCACTACAAATTATTCGTTACCAATCACCCACTTTCCTACACTGCCTCAAGCGTCACTTAGAAGCAGATACAGAAATGTGTTGCTTTTGAGGGGCCGCTCGATCATTGCACTCCACTCTTTTTAACTCCCTAAACACAGTCGTTGTACTGGCGAGGCTGCTGGTGCCACTTTGGAACTCTCTAGTCATTCCCTACGCTGATTTGATGCGATTTTTTCAACCAAATTCCGCGATGCACGATGGTCTCGGTGGGATCTACTTGGTCTTGGTTTATGTATCGTTTCTCTTCTCGATTCCTCTTCATGATAGCATTACCAACAGCCGGGCAGCTTACAAGGGCTGACGTATCTCTATTAAATTTGTTGCTCACATGGTACCCAATGGATAGTCCAAGTTCGCAGTCGTTAAGCTCTCCCGACCGTCTCACTCTGCTGTTACTACACACATCAAAAAAAGTTTTGCATCACGTCCATTCCGAGAGTCTCGGAAACTGTACACAAAAATTGGAATAGAGATCCACATAAACATCATTTTCGCCCTTTTTATTGCTCATGAAAACCACACATTGCATGTTGTACCACCATACAGCGGGACCTTCAGAGATCGTGGTCCCGATTTCTGTACACAACGGTAGCTCTAGTACCCAGTAGCACGTCCTCTTGCATTGATGCATGCCTGTTTCTGTCGTGGCATAGTATCCACAGGTTCATCAAGGTACTGTTGGTCCAGATTGTTCCACTCCTCAACGACGATTCGCTGTAGATCTCTCAGAGTGGTTGGTGAGTCACATCGTCCAAAAACATCCCTTTTCAATCTAACCCAGGCATGTTCGATATGGCTCATATCTGGAAAACTTGCTGGCCACTCTAGTCGAGCGATGTCGTTGTCCTGAAGGAAATCATTCACAAGATGTGCACCATTGGGGCGCTAATTGTCGTCCCTGAAGACGAATGCTTCGCCAATATGCTGCCGATATGGTTGCACTATCGGTCGGTGGATGGCATTCACGTATAGTACAGCCGTTACAGTGCCTTTCATGACCACCAGTGGCGTACATAGGCCCTACATAATGCCACCCCAAAACAGCAGGGAACCTCCCCCTTGCTGTGCTCGCTAGACAGTGTGTCTAAGATGTTCAGCCTCACCGGGTTGCCTCCAAACACGTCTCCGGCGATTATCTGGTTGAAGACATATGTGACACTCATCGGTGAAGAGAACATGATGCCAATTCCGAGCGGTCCATTCGGCATGTTGTTGCGACAATCTGCACCGAACTGTATGGTGTCGTGATTGCAAAGATGGGCCTCGCCATGGACGTCGGGAGTGAAGTTCTGCATCATGCAGGTTATTGCGCACAGTTGTAACACGACGTCCTGTGGCTGCACGAAAAGCATAATTCAACATGGTGGCATTGCTGTGAGGGTTCCTTCAAGCCATAATCCGTAGGTAGCGGTCATCCACTGCACTTGAGTGGCTAGAGCGAGGCATGTCATCGACAGTTCCTGTCTCTCTCTGTCTCCTCCATGTCCGAACAACATCACTTTGGTTCACTCCGAGGCACCTGGACTCTTCCCTTGTTGAGAGCCCTTCCTGGCACAAAGTACCAATGCGGACGCGATCGAACCGCGGTACTGACCGTCTAGGCATGGTTGAACTACGACAACACGAGCCGTGTACCTCCATCCTGGTGAAATGACTGGTTGTTTACATATTTGGGCGGGTCTAGTGACATCTCTGAACAATCAAAGGGACTGTGTCTGTGATTTTAGGAACCGGTGTGATGCAAGATTTTTTCTGATGTGTGTACTTCTCTTCTAACAACACAATAGTCACCTCCTCGTTTTATACTGGCGGGTCCACCTGTCGTGACGTGGTCCGTTCCATGTTGCTGTAGAGGTGTACACACACTTTATATCAAATAGTGGAGGTTCTCATAGGATTATATTTCTTTCTTCGCCATGGAGCATATAATACAGCTTTTTCTCGAATGAATTTCCTATTGAATATCTCGGTGAAACGATCAACTGTAGTCTCTCATCATATCGGTACTCCAGACAGTTTTCATATCGTCTTTCTGTCACTCTGAGTTCTTCACTAAAGCACTGACCTTGTCCCTCCCACGCCGGCCGGAGTGGCCGAGCGGTTCTAGGCGCTACAATCTGGAACCGCGCAACCGCTACGGTCGCAGGTTCGAATCCAACCTCGGGCATGGATCTGTGTGATGTCCTTAGGTTAGTTAGGTTTAAGTAGTTCTAATTCTAGGGGACTGATGACCTCAGAAGTTAAGTCCCATAGTGCTCAGAGCCATTTGAACCTTTTCTTTTTGTCCCTCCCACACATCGTCGAAGTTTTTGGGGGTAAATCAAAGCGGCTGTTCCAAATGCGAGTCATCAGTCTTCCGACTGGTCTGATGCGGCCCACCACGAATCCTTCTCCTGTGCCAATCTTCTCATCTTAGAGTAGGACTTGCAACGTATGTCTTCAATTATTTGTTGGATGTGTTCCAGTATCTATCTTCCTCTACAGTTTTTACTCTCTACAGCTTCCTCTGGCACCATGGAAGTTATTCCCTGATGTCTTAACAGATCATCCTGTCCTTTCTTGTCGGTGTTTTCCACGTATTCCTTTCCTGTCTGATTCTGTAAAGCCTAACAAGTTCAAATTTTGCGGAGTGTTGGCTACAACACAATTGTGAGTCCTTTTTGTTGGGTATTAAATTAGCAACAACCTCCTTGGAAGTCACGTAAACCTCACTCTCGCTCATAGTCATTTTTGATTCAAGGTTGGAGTCAAGCTTCATTTTGGGAATGTCTCTGAAGTATAAAGTTTTGAACGCTCTTGCTGTCAGATTTTCGGTGTTTTGGAATGTTAACTCCAACAAAAAAACTTCTGCTTCGCCCCTAACAGATGATGAAACGTCTTCCTCCAGAGATGCTTGTAACGTTCCCCATCTTTGGTTGAGGCTAAAACAAACGATTCCGTTAGGCCAACTAAATGTGTGATATTTTTTTCAAATACACGAAGTTCTCGAGCAAAAGTTACAGCCAGAGAGCATGTTATGGTAGTTGCTGTATATATTAACCAGTGCAACCGCTGCCACTGAAATTTCATCTCTATATTTTTAACTGAAATAATTATAATCGAAAGGGGTGGGGTGGGGAGAAGAGGGGAGGGGAGGGGAGAGGAGGAGCGGTAGCTGTGGGGAAGGGTTAGGGGATTAATTTCCGGCGTCTGCCACAAGCAGCAGGTTATGTTCCAGCTTCCATTACGCAAATAAAAAAGGTGAGGATGTAAAAGCAGAACATATATATCTTTTAAAAATAAACCTCGAGAACAGGTAGCCTAAGGTTTTAAATGACATACCGAGGTAATTATGCAAATTTTCGCCAGAATGAATAACTATGTGGCCTCTTCGTGTAGTCCCTAAAATGGTGCATCCGTCTGCTGAGAAGCATTCCATTTGTCAAGTTCCATGTACGATGACATATCTCGGTATAAGCGGAAGAAAATGTAACATTGTTTTTACATTAAATTTTCTTTCCTCTCTTTGGATCTGAAGATGTTAACATCCACCGGAACATGTGACTTTAACAAAACTGCTTGGTTACGGTCACTGACTGCAAGTAGTATTGTCCTCTAGGAAGTTTCTTTCGGTCGGTAATTCTCTCACACACATAGTCTGCTTTTCAGGAAATTCATAAATCAATTCAAGTATCCAATACTGGTTCGGAAAATCTGACAGCAGCATTGTTCAAAGCTTTATACTACAGTGGAAACGAACGAACTCCACATACGGTTGTACCATTTGAAATTTACGCTCTATTTATAAAAAGAATTTCTCATTCAGTCAGATCCGCACACATATCTCTCAAAGGCATCGTCTGATTATTAGGAAATGTTTAATTAAATCTGGGTATGCTATGTTATTTATTCCGAAAATCTGACAGGAATATCATTCAAAGTTTTACATTACAGTGGCAGCGAACATATCTATCATACGTTTACGTTACCCGAGGTTTTATGTTTTATTTTTTTTAAATTCTCGTATGTCAAATTAGCTTACGTGGCATATCTGTAAAACACGTACACGTGTACACACACACACACACACACACACACACACACACACACACACACACACACACACGACAATCAGCTACAGAAGAGACAAAAAAGCGGACACCCTGAACTTCTTCATCTGGCGTCAACAAACTGTACATCTTTCGTAAAACAGTGATCCTTGTTATAGCGGACACGCCACATTCCAGGGACATTAAAAAATATTTAACAGGTGATGTAGGGAAGTGTGTGGGGTAAAAATTGTAGAGGGAGTCAAAGGTCTTAATACAGTGAACTGGTTCAAGTGAATATAGGTTGCAGAAGCCACGCAGAGATGGAGAGACTAGCGCAGTGTAGACAAGCTTGGAGAACTGCATCAAACAAGCCATAGGACAGAAAACAACAAGAGGTACCACACGTTATCTGTAGAGGCATGTTAAGTCACTGCGATTCCTTTGAACCATGCAACCGCCTAGAGAAGAAAACTAATTTGGTAGTAGATGAAATCTGTTAAGGAGAGGCATATTGTAAAATGACGATTACATCAAGAAAGCCGAACAAGCTCGATCTGAAAGAAATTGAAGAAACTGACCATACCGTTTTCTGTGGAAATATCACAGTATTTGCCTTCAACGGTTTAGGGAAACTATGGAGAAAATAATTCTGGAAGGCTGTATGTGACTGCGTCTCCCATTCCTGCAGAATGAGAGCCCATTGTCTGAAACGCTGCCCCGCGACGCTTGGAGTCATAGCTCCAGTGGCGTACTGTATATGTGATAGCAGCACACACTTTCGCATGACTCATACACACTTTTAAATAAATATATCGCTATCGCACGGGAAAGCGGTCTGCGTGGCGCCACCTGGGGAAGGTGTGTTGCCTTCCGAAACTGGGTTAAAACCGCCAGGAGACCCTCTGATTCCTGGAAATCTTCAGAATGTCTGAAGTGCTCTGTGGCTCAGAGGAACCTGAGTGGGGCGGGGACCGTAATGTCCTATCCCGTGGCCTTGACGTGGCCCCGGCGCTCAGTAACCCCCTTAGTGGGGTGAAGCTAACACGGGAAGGGCCGTCCATGCATGACGTTAAAAGGCTAGCCCCTAACTGGGTGCAATCCTCACTGAACCGCACTGGCCCACCGTGAATTATCAAAAGCGGTGGGTGAGACATGGTCGGCCATGATCCCCCAGTACGCGTGGAGGCCCTCTGGGGAACGTAACTCGGGTTTGAGTGCCGCACCGTCTCGATGATGTCAAACTCCACAACATAAGACCCGGGCCATACCATCATTTTTATCGCATCATCACTCTCATAACACCTACGGGCTGTGGAACGGTGAGGGTTGTCGTTGTGTCAAGGAAGGACGTTAAACTCCTGTCAAGGTAGGACGTTAAACGCCCCCAACGCAAGGCGAAAGCAAAGGGTGCGTGGCACAGGGGGAGCTGTGTCTGAGGGACTAACCATCTGTCCCTCTCTCAATTCGCAGGGCACAAGACCAGCTGGTGCTCTGCATGCCGGCGACCTCGTTTGTCGGCGTGGGACCACGGCGCGAGTCGGCAAGTGCGCTTCGCCGCGCCCGTGGGTAACCGGGGCGTGTTCTGCCAAACCCAGGGGGTGGTGACATCGCCTGGGCCAGGTTAGCTGCGTCCAGACCGTCGAACGACTGGGTGACCGGCCCGCCACCTGAGTAGGAGCGGGTCCTTGGCCTGCAGGTGGGAACTCGGGCTAGTAGGCGGCGAAGGACGAGAAGTGAATCCGCTTCTCCGGAGTGTGGGGTGCACTTGCCGATGAACACTGGGAGAAATCGTCGGTGACGAGGCCACTGAAGGGGACCAGAACACTGGCAACGGTGTGCTGAACTCGGCGGCTCAGGGATGCCCTTGACCTAGGGTCGAGGTTGGTGGGCGAGCTGTATCTTAGTCCCCCCCCCCCTCCCCCCCATGCCAGAAGAGCCGGTCTGGGGTAAGAGACGGGCTTCCAACCCCTTTTTCGCTTGTCTAACAATGATGGCCACTGAAGAGACAAGCGACCTAAGTGCGCCCATAAGGGCTTCGATGCTATCTGATCCCTCGCCACAGGACAGCCTGGGTCAGATGATGGAAGAGAGCAATCTAGAGAGACACATGAGGATTACACAGTTTTTAGATCAGAATGTCAAAAACGGGAAAATCAGTCAGGCCGCAGTGCAGGCAATTAAAATTGAACTGGTGGCATGGGCGATAGCCAATGCAAAGCTTGAAGGGAGAATTGAGGAGCTGGAAAGGGAGAATGAACGGCTTAGGAAACAACCAGGGAAGACATGTGCCGGCGTCGCAGCACAAGCTGCACCAAAGACCCAAACAACTAAAGAGACTATTGCAAAGGTCTCTAAACGACCAGCCACTGCAGTCTTCTTAAGACCATTACCCGGCCAGGACATTAAGAAGATGCAGGAAGTTTTTGCCACCACCGTAAACCCCGTAAGGGAAAAGATCAGGATTAACAAGGTAAAAGTAACAAAAAATGTAGTTATTGTAGACGTAGCTTCAGAGGATGACAAAAAAAAGCTTTTAGGAAACCAAAAGTTATGTAAGTCAGTTAAATGTGAACCCCCCCCCCCCCCCCAAAACGAAATCCACTTGTCATATGACGTCCCAAAATCAATGATGGATGAGGACCTATGTGAGACGCTATATCAACAAAACCTTGAGGACTCAGATATAAGCATGGAAACTTTTCTAAAAGATTTTAAACTGAGATTTAAGACGGGACCTAGGGATAGAGACGTAGTTCACCATGTTGCTGAAGTTACAGGGGGATTATGGAGGAAACTAACAGCTACGGGCAGGGTGTACATAGGTTTTCACGCCATAAACGTGACAGACTACCTAATCGTACCCCGCTGCCACAATTGTGGGGACATTGATCATATACATAAGTATTGCAGTAGGAAGCCGGCTTGCTCCAGGTGCAGAGAGGAGAACCATGTAAGAAAAGAATGTTGGAAATCTGCTGTATGCATACCACGTACACGAAGGGGCAAAAAGACCTGTGGCACAACCGGGAGGAACTGCCCAACATATAAGTTACTCGAACAACGCCTAATCTCTAGAACAGATTATGGCTAATGGCAACAACAAAACTGGATCAACCAAAATAAAGTCTCCAAGTAAGAAGAAAAGGGATGCGGAAAGAGCGGAGAAATTCAAAGAATTTTTAAAATCTCTCCAGGAGACAAAGAAAAAGGAGACAATTATGGTTGATTCAAGCATCCAAACTGAACCAGAAATAGAGATTGAAGAAGTAAAAGAAATGGCCGATTCAGACAATTTGACAGAGCCCAAGACTCTGGTTCACCTGAGTGTCAACTCAACACTCAACCCAGCTGTAAGCTTCGTCACCAATCAAGAAAAAACAAGCCGGCAACAGATAGTCATGGTTGACCTATGCATACAGACAGAGCCAGAAGAGGAAACAGAAGGCAGACTGCAACCGGCAGAGAGTAATAGCATTGTTCCAGTTCAAAAAGGATCTCTCCAAACTGTTGTCCAAGACAATACAATCACGAGTACAATGCAGTTGGAAGCATTTCCGAGAGCCCCAGATCCGGATTCTAGAAGGATCTACCCGAACTTGGAGTTTGCTATGCAACTTTCGTGCTTGGAGCAGCCGGCTGTCCTCACCACGGCACTCAGGCACGTCGTACGTATAGGGCATAAATATGGCAGAAAGGTCACCTTCTCGACAATTGAGGCTGTGGACAGGATACAGTTAAAGTCAATGAATCTTCCCACAGATTTCGGAGCTCTGCGTGACTTGCTCAGAAGGATTTTCGAGAGAAGAAGTGAGGAATTCAATATGCAAGAGATCTACGTGCAATCTGTCCTTGCAAATGGCCGAATTGCTTCATATTATAACAAACCATGGCCTGATTGCAATTTCCACACCTACTTCCCATAACATCTGAAATTGTAATAGGACAAATAAACACCCATAATAGTCGGCTGGTCATGCAAGAGCTTCGAAAGGTAGTGGAGGAGAGGAGACTGGATGTAGTCTGTCTGCAGGAACCATACTCCCGGGCCGGGCAGATCTCCTTCATGTCTACCACTTGGCAGATAATCTCTACTGGAGAAGAGCCGAAGGCAGTCTTAATAGTCCCAAACAAGGCCCTAAGGGCCACTAGACTACCACAGCTATCAAACAGTCACTGCAATGTAGTAGAACTACAAACACCGGTACGATTAATACACCTTGTGAACATGTATTTCCAATATGGGGGAAATTTTGAAGAATTCTAGGACCACTTTCCGAGAACCAGGGTTATTGTTACGGCAGACATCAATGCCAAGTCCCCTATGTGGTACAGCGGCACAAGGGATGCTAATGGTGAGAAGGCTGAAGAACTCATCATGGCTTCCCAACTTGTAGTGGCAAACAAACCTGGTAATCCCCCCACCTACAGAGGAGGCGGAGGGCAGGGGACAAACATTGATGTCACCCTGGCAACTGCCAATGCCATCAGCATCATTGAAGGTTCGAAGGTTATCGAACACGCCACTACAAGTGATCACAACCTAATTACCTTCTGCCTCAGAGAAGAAGGGTGCCGCTGGGACCTAGGATGGGAAATCCAACTCAATTACTATAAAACCGACTGGGACTGCCTGGCTCGGGAGTGTGACATTCCGCCATTGCCGGGAGGTGACCTGGACATAGATAGGTATGCAGAAGAACTGGTAGGGTCTATAGTCAGCGCGGTCAAGGCCGCTGTGCCAACCAGGAGGAGAGCCGTGGCGGCTTCCCCATCGCCATGGTCTGCCGATCTTGAACGTATGCGTCAGTCTGTGAGACGGGCGAGGAGGTACTACCAGCGAAGTGCCGTCTGGCAAGAAAAACAGTTCTGGCTGCAGCAGTACAGGGAGGAAAAAGAAGTATTCCAAAAAGAACTAAAGGAGGTAAGAATGAAAAGTTGGGAGAGGTATGTTCTGAGCCAGCTAGCCACTGACCCTTGGGGAATACCATACAAACTGGTCAGGGAAAAAATCAGGTCCCCTGCGGTCCTCTCGACGATCGGAGACGGAGGCGGAATGACAGAGTCGTGGCAGGAAACTGCTGAAGTTCTCCTCCGCACTCTGCTGCCGGATGACGAGGAAAATGAGGAGGATGAACTCCAACAACAAATTCGTAGGGAGGATCTAAATGAATACACCAACAACACCATGGTGTACCCCTTCTCAGAAGAAGAAGTGGCTGCACAAATCAAATCATTGAAAAAGGGCAAAGCACCAGGGCCAGACGGCATAGTCGCCGAGGCGGTGCAGTTTCTCGCCCCTCAGCTAGTGGCATCTCTCACGGGACTGCTCAATGAATGTCTAAGAACTGGGAGATTCCCTAAAATCTGGAAAAGGGCTAATGTAATAATTGTTCAAAAACGGAAGGATAAGGACCCCACAGAACCCAAATCCTACAGGCCAATCTGCCTCCTAGACAACCTAGGAAAACTGTTGGAGAAGCTACTGGCTGACAGACTGACAGCGCACAGGATACTGCGTGGGATGAGCGACAGGCAGTTCGGCTTTAGGCTGGGGCGATCGGCGTCTGACGCAATTGCCCTGGCAGCTGAGGTCTGCAGCTGAACCCCGCACAAGTATGTGGTAGGCATCATGGTGGACATCAGTGGCGCCTTTGACAACCTGTGGTGGCCCTCGCTCTTCTCCCTCTTGCGTGAGAAGGAGTGCCCAGGGCCCCTCTATGGCTGTCTGAGGAGCTATTGCATGGACAGGGAGGTATGGCTATCGTCACCTAGCGGAAGAACAAGTAAAACGATCACGAAAGGGTGCCCCAGGGATCAGTTCTGGGGCCACTCTTTTGGGATATAAACATAGAACCCCTCCTAGAGAAATTACAACTAAGTGAGGACGTGCTAGACGTGATAGCTTATGCAGACGACCTCCTCCTGCTGGTAGGCGGCCGCAGCCGAGAGGAACTTGAGCCTAAGGTAGAGCAAGCAATGATAGTGCTTCAGAAATGGTGCCAAGGAGCAAAAATGAAAGTTGCACTGCACAAATCCACATATTTGTTAATGAAAGGCAGTCTCGTCAGAAATCCAACTGTCAGAATTGAAGGAAGTCCAGTTCTTCGGCGTCGAGAGGCCAGACACCTAGGAGTCACAACAGACGAAAAATGGAATTATAATACTCACATAGAAAACATAACGCAGCGAGCATTAGAAGTTCTAAATAATCTCATCAGTATAGGCCATAGAAGATTCCACCTACCTCCCAACTTGATCAAACTGTACCACAACAGTATCCTAACGTCCTTAGTAGGATAAGCGAGTGGGGCTTGGGCACACAGGCTTACGAGGGTGGTGCCCGCAGTGACCGTGAGAAGGGTGCAGCGGAACATGCTGTTGTGTTCTGTCGGGGCATATCGAACAACACCTGGGGGGGCCTTACTGATAATAATAGGATTATGTCCTTTAGACAGGGAGCGTAGTACTGGGTCTCCAAAGGAAAAATAGATAAGAACAGGGAAATCATGGGGGTACATGTGGGGGATAAGTATGCAATAAAGAGAAGGGGCGAAGAGTTATGGCAACAGCAATGGGAAATTGAGGAAACGGGAAGAAGGGTTTTCCAGCTACTACCAAATATCAGAGAAAGGCTTCAAATGAGCTACTTTGAGCCGAGCAGAGGTCTGCTGTACTTTCTTACAGGTCACGGGCCATATCCGACATATTTATGTCGATTTGGGAAACGGGCAACACCAGCGTGCGACTGTGGTGCTCCGGATGGAACACCCGAACATGTCGCCTATGACTGCACGTTATATGACGATGTGGCGCTCGAATTTAGAAATCAATTACCAAACAGAGACACATACACACTACTGCGACGTGCCGAGACCTTTAATGTCCTCAACAATTTGGCAAATGAAATATCCATAAAGATCCTGAGAGATTTTATTAGAAACCAACACGATTAGAGACCAAAAAAATATAACCCGATAAAGACTTAGGTGCACTGCAATTGCCGCCGAGCGCGGTACTGGCCGGTTGTTTTACAACCGGAATCCGCCGCGTTGTCGGATCAGGGGAGCAGGAGCACCATTCCCGGACTTGACTTATGCACTAGATTCTACAGGAAGTAGTTACACTAGAATAATGTAGAATTAGAACATTAACACCACTAACATAGGTAGGGACTGCAGCGATTTCAAAAGTAATTGGCCAGCCCAGTGCCAGGGGCACGCTCACTGGGATTAGCTCAGTGAGCAGGCCTTATGAGTAGGTTTATATATTATCTGGCACACCCGTAACGCTGCAGAGTAGCTAGTCTTAGAATAACCAGAGTAGTCAAGTAGTTAGATTAACCCTGTCCATAGCAAGTGCCATTAATCAATTAGTATAAGCTGCTTATTTTAATATATATATATATATATATATATATATATAATTGGACCCACTAATTATATAAGGTGGTGGGTTAGTCTGTATCATACAATGCTTGTTGTTTATGAATCATTTGTATCATAATACTTGTTTTCAATCGTGTTATAATGTTGTTGTATCAATAAAGATTAAATATATATATATATCGCTATTCTTCAAGTGTAGTGCCAAAGACTGAATAAATTTTTAAAATACACCACGTATATAGGATGATGTTGTTAAACAGGATCAAATTGCAGGGTCCCTGAGATGATTTTATTGTATTGTATTCTGTTTAGGGGTAGATCCGTGTCTTCATCCAGAGAATCTATGTGTCAAAGATCACATGCACACGTGGCCAGAAATTCTTGGTCTCTATGCTACT
Source organism: Schistocerca americana (assembly GCF_021461395.2). Classification (NCBI taxonomy): domain Eukaryota; kingdom Metazoa; phylum Arthropoda; class Insecta; order Orthoptera; family Acrididae; genus Schistocerca; species Schistocerca americana. The sequence continues at coordinate 217,964,940 of NC_060122.1, read as the reverse complement.
GGGTATTTTTTAATTCATAATGAATGCACAGTACAATGTAGAGCACGATATTCTGCGTGTTTAAACTGGCCCACGCGGGCCTTGTTCAAATGTCCACTCCTGCTACTGAATGGCGCCACAGGCAGCATAATCGTGTTGTTACATTCAACACATCCAAGGTTTGAGGATCTCAAAAAGGCTGACTATATGGCTGCAGCATATCGTGCGATCCATTGGCCTTGGAAGATGAGATGTCTCCATAGAATGCCGAATTGAGCTGGAACTAGCACTCCCGAAAGAAAGGATATTGCGGAGACACGGCTTAGCCACAACCTGGGGGATGTTTCCAGAATGAGAATTTCTGCAAGGTTCGCAGAAGAGCTTCTGTAAAGTTTGGAAGGAAGGAGACGAGATACTGGCAGAAATAAAGCTGTGAGGACGGGGCGTGGGTCGTGCTTGGGTAGCTCAGTTGGTAGAGCACTTGCCCGCAAAAGGCAAAGGTCCCGAGTTCGAGTCTCGCTCCGGCACACAGTTTTAATCTGTCAGAAAGTTTCATATTAGCGCACACTCTGCTGCAGAGTGAAAATCTCATTCTGCTTAGTCTCCTTGTCACTATGCAGAAGCGCTAACCATTGCATCACCATGGCACTGCACTGATTACCCTAGCACATCTGCCTCCCTATATAAACTCCATTTCACGCCTCAGCCCTTTTTGATGCTGCCCTTCTTAATTCTTGTCAGTATTGGAACAGCTATCAAAGATAGAAAGAGCACCTTAACATTGGACAAAATGGGAATAATACCGCCTGTAACTCAAATTACATAAATGATATGTTCCAGAGACATATGAAGTCCAACTTTATCTGTGATAATGGTTAAGGTCAAAGAAGGGAGGGAGTCGTACTAGAGTAATCTGTGCAGGTCTTAGCTGCAGTGCCAGGGTGGTGCGGTGGATAGCACATCTGCCTAGTGGGCAGGAGACCTGGATTCAATCCCTGCCTGGCAGGCAGGCAGACGGACTGACAACAAAGCGATTGTATAAGGGTTCCACTTTTACAGATTGAAGCACGGAACCCTAAATAGGTACCACTTTGACACCAGCAACCACAGGATGTTGCTTTGTGTGATGGATGGTTCCATACTTTTACTGCAACACGCACAGCCACCCTATCTTTCTCTCTGTTATTGAGGGTGTAGGCCTTGTCTAGTGCATCCCTATCTCCTAGTTGCAGCAGCAGACACTGCGCTCACATCAGATTTCATTTCAGTGAGCAGCAACCTGCTCATCTCAGTGTTCACAAGGTTCACAGCAAGGTTCACAGCAGGGTTAACCCAGGACTGGTCACGGCGCTATAAGCTTTCCACAAAACTCTCACTCGTGCATGTAAATTTCTCTGCTGTTTCATCCAGGTCACCCCTAACGCTGTAATATCTCTCTGTAGCTAGGCCCCTGCTCTACCTATTGTGATCCTCTTTGTAAAAAATCGTTACACAAATTCCCTATGTCCGCTGCCACCTGGCTAAGGCCAGCACTTGGTTTCACAATACTTGTGACTTGCTACCCTGTTCCTAATATGTCCTGTATCACCTTACCTACAATCCTGCCATGGCTACTACCTAGCAGCAACACTCATTTCCTCATACTCTCTTTTGGTGCTGACCTACACTTAGTTTCTTTGCTGGAAGTCAGCTGCACCCTACATCTGGATGGGGGTCTTACCCTTTTACTTCCGGTGGCAAGTCAAACTTATTAGATACTGTATTGGTAACTTCCGCCTGCTTCACGTCTGCTGTGCAGCGAGCTACCTTAATTTAAGTATAAACTGTATTTTTCTTACTTGTCACTTCTTCTTCCGTGTGTTTTCGCTTTTAGGAAGCTTTAATTGTCGAGTGCTAGTAATAGTGTTCCATAGATTTCGTGTTTGTTTTGTATACAGTCAGAGAGAGTCCCTTTAGTCAGCCACAGTGCCAGTAGTGCTAGTGTTTGTTTTGAATACAGTCCAGAGACAGGTAGTGCTATTTTCATTGTTTTCTGCAAGAACTGGCTAGCAATCACAGTTTAGTCAACAATCAGCCGCCTTTAGTGAATTAGCAGTCTAGTTAAAAGTTGATTAACTCTCTACAGTAAATTGATTCCTTAGGATGGATAGGATGTGTGACTGCTGTGCACGGACGCAGGAGGAGCTGGCCACTGTTCGCGAACAGCTGAGCGTGTTGATGGCCGCGGTCAGCCGTCTTCAGGCTGCTGCCTCGGAGTGTAGCGGCAGTGGCGAGTCTGGTGCGTCGCATGGTACACCCCAGGTGTTACATGCTTCACCCACTGTCCCTGCTGTCGAGACATCTAGCGGGTACCGGGCGCGGTTGGGCCACCCTCTCCCCCAAGAGGAGAGGCGGGTTCAGCGGCGTTCGCGGCGCACGAGGCGGAGGGTAAATGCGGAGGCTGGCCGTGTGGCATCGCCCGCTCTGCCTGTGAGTGGACATGTGGCTGCTCCTTCAGCAAGGTCCGAGCAGGCACACGGGGGGAGGGGTTTATTAGTTATTGGGAGCTCCAACGTTTGGGAAATAGCGGAAAGGTCGGGGAAGAAGGCCAGTGTTCACTCTGTCTGCTTGCCGGGGGGTCTCATCCGAGATGTAGAGGAGGCCCTGCTGGCGGCGATAGAGAGCACTGGGTGCACCCGACTGCAAATTGTTGCTCATGTCGGCACCAATGACTCCTGCCGCCTGGGTTCAGAGGTCATCCTCAGTTCGTACAGGCGGTTGGCGGAATTGGTGAAGGCGGAAAGCCTCGCTCGCGGGGTGGAATCAGAGCTAACTATTTGTAGTCTCGTTCCCAGAACCGATCGCGGTCCTCTGGTTTGTAGCCGAGTGGAAGGCTTAAACCAGAGGCTCAGGCGATTCTGCGGAGATCTGGGGTGCTAATTTCTCGACCTCCGCCATCGGGTGGAGAAATGTAGGGTCCCCCTGAATAGGTCAGGCGTGCACTACACGCTGGAAGCGGCTAAAAGGGTAGCGGAGTACGTGTGGAGTGCACATGGTTTTTTTTTAGGCCCGACAAGACGCCTCCTGAGACGCGGCAAGGTAGGAGTAGGCAAAATGGAACAGGGAATAATAATATTAATGTGCTAATAGTAAACTGCAGGAGCGTCTATAGAAAGGTCCCAGAACTGCTCTCATTAATAAACGGTCACAACGCCCATATGGTACTAGGGACAGAAAGTTGGCTGAAACCAGACGTAAACAGTAATGAAATCCTAAACTCAGATTGGAATGTATACCGCAGAGACAGGCTGGACAGTGAAGGGGGAGGCGTGTTTATAGCGATTAGAAGTGCAATAGTATCGAAGGAAATTGACGGAGATCCGAAATGTGAAATAATTTGGGTGAAGGTCACGGTTAAAGCAGGCTCAGACATGGTAACTGGATGTCTCTATAGGCCCCCTGGCTCAGCAGCTGTTGTGGCTGAGCACCTGAAGGATAATTTGGAAAATATTTCGAGTAGATTTCCCCACCATGTTATAGTTCTGGGTGGAGATTTTAATTTGCCGGATATAGACTGGGAGACTCAAACGTTCATAGCGGGTGGCAGGGACAAAGAAGCCAGTGAAATTTTTTTAAGTGCTTTATCTGAAAACTACCTTGAGCAGTTAAACAGAGAACCGACTCGTGGTGATAACATATTAGACCTTCCGGTGACAAACAGACCCGAACTATTTGAAACAGTTGATGCAGAACAGGGAATCAGCGATCATAAAGCGGTTACGGAATCGATGATTTCAGCCGTAAATAGAAATATTAAAAAAGGTAGGAAGATTTTTCTGTTTAGCAAAAGTGACAAAAAGCAGATTACAGAGTACCTGACGGCTCAACACAAAAGTTTTGTCTCAAGTACAGATAGTGTTGACGCTCAGTGGACAACGTTGAAAACCATTGTACAATATGCGTTAGATGAGTACGTGCCAAGCAAGATCGTAAGAGATGGAAAAGAGCCACCGTGGTACAACAACCGAGATAGGAAACTGCTGCGGAAGCAAAGGGAACTTCACAGCAAACATAAACATAGCCAAAGCCTTGCAGACAAACAAAAATTACGCGAAGCGAAATGTAGTGTGAGGAGGGCTATGCGAGAGGCGTTCAATGAATTCGAAAGTAAAGTTCTATGTACTGACTTGGCAGAAAATCCTAAGAAATTTTGGTCATATGTCAAAGCAGTAGGTGGATCAAAACAAAACGTCCAGACACTCTGTGACCAAAATGGTACTGAGGCCGTAATACTAAATGTCTTTTTCCAAAGCTGTTTCACAGAGGAAGACTGCACTGTAGTTCCTTCTCTAGATTGTCGTACAGATGACAAAATGGTAGATATTGAAATAGACGACAGAGGGATAGAGAAACAAGTAAAATCGCTCAAAAGAGGAAAGGCAGCTGGACCTGATGGGATACCAGTTCGATTTTACACAGAGTACGCGAAGGAACTTGCCCTCCTTCTTGCAGCGGTGTACCGTAAGTCCCTAGAAGAGCGTAGCGTTCCGAAGGATTGGAAAAGGGCACAGGTCATCCCCGTTTTCAAGAAGGGACGTCGAGCAGATGTGCAGAACTACAGACCTATATCTCTAACGTCGATCAGTTGTAGAATTTTGGAACACGTATTATGTTCGAGTATAATGACTTTTCTGGAGACTAGAAATCTACTCTGTAGGAATCAGCGTGGGTTTCGAAAAAGACGGTCGTGTGAAACCCAGCTCGCGCTATTCGTCCACGAGACTCAGAGGGCCATAGACACGGGTTCACAGGTAGATGCCGTGTTTCTTGACTTCCGCAAGGCGTTGGATACAGTTCCCCACAGTCGTTTAATGAACAAAGTAAGAGCATATGGACTATCAGACCAATTGTGTGATTGGATTGAAGAGTTCCTAGATAACAGAACGCAGCATGTCATTCTCAATGGAGAGAAGTCTTCCGAAGTGAGAGTGATTTCAGGACCGTTGCTATTCACAATATACATAAATGACCTTGTGGATGACATCGGAAGTTCACTGAGGCTTTTTGCAGATGATGCTGTGGTATATCGAGAGGTTGTAACAATGGAAAATTGTACTGAAATACAGGAGGATCTGCAGCGAGTTGACGCATGGTGCAGGGAATGGCAATTGAATCTCAATGTAGACAAGTGTAATGTGCTGCGAATACATAGAAAGATAGATCCCTTATCATTTAGCTACAAAATAGCAGGTCAGCAACTGGAAGCAGTTAATTCCATAAATTATCTGGGAGTACGCATTAGGAGTGATTTAAAATGGAATGATCATATAAAGTTGATCGTCGGTAAAGCAGATGATAGACTGAGATTCATTGGAAGAATCCTAAGGAAATGCAATCCGAAAACAAAGGAAGTAGGTTACAGTACGCTTGTTCGCCCACTGCTTGAATACTGCTCAGCAGTGTGGGGTCCGTACCAGATAGGGTTGATAGAAGAGATAGAGAAGATCCAACGGAGAGCAGCGCGCTTCGTTACAGGATCATTTAGCAATCGCGAAAGCGTTCGGAGTTGATAGATAAACTCCAGTGGAAGACTCTGCAGGAGAGACGCTCAGTAGCTCGGTACGGACTTTTGTTAAAGTTTTGAGAACATACCTTCACCGAGGACTCAAGCAGTATATTGCTCCCTCCTACGTATATCTCGCGAAGAGACCATGAGGATAAAATCAGAGAGATTAGAGCCTACACAGAAGCATACCGACAATCCTTCTTTCCACGAACAATACGAGACTGGAATAGAAGGGAGAACCGATAGAGGTACTCAAGGTACCCTCCGCCACACACCGTCAGGTGGCTTGCGGAGTATGGATGTAGATGTAGATGTAGATGTAAATGTAAACGATGGAGTTGAAGAGCTATTTCCCACCCGCCCATTGCTTCATTGCTTGTTACCTTTACTCAGTTCCGGCAAGCTCTTCCCCCTCAACCTGTCTTGTGCAAATTTCACGTAATCTAAATCGGCCTGAAGGGCACAAATCTTAGTCTCCTCTTCAGCATTTCTCTCCTTTTTATTTTTTGCAAAGCTTACAGTTCCACGGGTGAGCGTCACTGAGTTACCCATTCAGTTCCTCATTCCAATTCACCCCAATGAAATTCTAATCCATGATCTACGCATACAACTGCCTGTCCGGCTACCCTACAGCAACAGCCACATTTATCACCCATACCAGCACAGATTAAACGTTTAAAAATAGAATTCGTTCACGAAACACATTTTGCACTACACTAATCTTCGTTATGAGCCGCAAAAATTAGGCCAACAAGTTAGCGTTTCAGGTGTATGGCATAACGTAATTCTTTGATTATTTCCGCTTAAAAATCGAACTCACGACTCACGTAATTGCTGTATCTATCAATTAATTTATTCACAATAAAATATAACTTCAATGTAGCGAGCTGCATACAAACATACTTCTAGTGTAAAGTTTCTGAACAAACGACTTAAAATTTACGCTACGTCTCGGAAACGTGAACTAAATAATGAAGGAACACTTAAAATGCTGGAAAGAAAAAAGAACAATTAAGCGAGATTCTAGGGGTTTACTGGGGCAAATTAAACAAGAACACGACAGCGACCTGACTTTATAATCTGCTCATGTCTTGTGGAATAATACACAAAGGAAAGTAATACTTTTAGTAGTAAACTTAAAAAAACACACTGATACACGTATTTACGGAGTAATCTGAACTAAACTCACTGTTAACGCAACATAAATAACTTATCTCTAAGGGAGCACAAAAACTTGCGCGTGACACCTGGTGCAGGGCTGCCAGCCGTAGTCCATAGTAATTATGAATGCAGGAGATCTAACGAAGAAACGGGTTTATTTGGCTGTTACCGAATCAATGAACATGACAACAGTATGCTTTCTTCGTACAAGTTCACGTCCTTGCAAAAGGCAACAAAGCCGTCAGTCACGGGTGACTAAAACGAGGGATCTACAACTGGTGCTTGGTAATTTATTTGCCTCGAACCATATTGATATTTCAAATATTTCATGTGCACTATCACTAAGCGGAATGGTACAGTATGTTATTCCCACAATTATACAATAACTCAGATTCGGATTTTGTGACACTGTGAAGTGAAATTTTATTAATGTACTTTTGAAAAAGAAATTGGAGCGAAATAAATACTTGCTGTACACCGTGCTTGAATGTTTCAACATTAGACTGCTTACTGCTTTGTGATGGACAATGGAAACCGATACAGTCATACACTCATACAGATACACTGATGCACTTGTACAGAAAACAGGGAAAATAAGAAAACTTTGTGTCAACTCTTCTACATTATTTATTTTCGTCAGTCACGTAATCAAAAGCTAAGCCATAATGCCCTCACCGGTTCCGCGTTCACTCCCAGAGTTTTGTCTTCAGAACCGGTGGTAAACAGCCTGCCAACATCCATTACAAAGCGAATTTCTCCCGGGCCCGTAATGACACAGCGCGGCTCTAAACAAGAGTTACAAGGGCTGTAATTTGTACTCGCTAAACGGCGTGCTGCGGTCTCGCGGGTCGCGTCCTTGAGAAGCGAACGCAGTGACCCGGTAGCGCGGGGAACCTGTTCCCCGTCTCCAGATGTCGCCACTTGGAGGAACGCGTCGGGTGCGGACCTGGTGTGCAGCAGCCGTTCCATCACCACTGTCGACAGCCGTCACTGAACAACTGGGCGGCCTTCATTTGCCGCCATCACTACTTCCGTTCCGAATATGTCTCACGGGTTCCAGATGACGGTTTGAGGAGCACCGGGGAACTAGTACAATTCTCAGACCGAGGCTACATTGAAATTAATTCATCCCATTTGTCATCTCAATGATCACATGCGACAGCCTCTTACACACTGAAGAGCCAAATAAATTGGTACAGCTGCCCAATATCGTGTAGGGCCCCCGTCAGCACGCAGAAGTGCTGGAACATGACGTGGCATGGATTCGACTAATGTCTGAAGTAGTGCTGGAAGGAACTGACACCATGAACGCTGCAGGGCTGTCCATAAATCCGAAAGAGCACGAGAAGGTGGAGATCTCTTCTAAATGGAACGTTGCAAAGCATCCCAGATATGCTCAATAATGTTCGTGTCTGGGGAGTTTAGCGGCTAGCGGAAGTGTTTAAACTCAGAAGAATGTCCCTGGAGCCACTCTGTGGCAATACCGGACGTGCAGGGAGTCGCATTGCTCTGCTGGAATTGCCCAAGTTCGTCGGAATGTACAATGGACGTGAATGAAGGCAGGTCATCAGACAGGATGCTTACGTACGTGTCACCTGGCAGAGTCGTATCCAGACATATCAAGAGTCCCAACTGCACACGCCCCACACCAATACAGACCCTCCATCAACTGAAATGCAGGGTCCATGGATTCACCAGGCTGTCTCCATCCGTTCGATACAATTTGAAACGAGACTCGTACGATCAGAAAACACGATTCCAGTCATCAAGAGTCCAATGTCGTTGTTGACGGGCCCTAACGAGGTGCAAAACTTTGTGTCGTGCAGTCATCAGGAGTACACGAGTGAGCCTTCGGCTCCGAAAGCCCATATCGATGATCTTTTGTTAAATTTTTCGCATGCTGACATTTGTTGATGGCCCAGCATTGAAATCTGCAGCAATTTGCGGCAGGTTTGTACTTCTGTGGGGTTGAACGATTCTGTTCAGTCGTCGTTGGACACGTTCTTGCAGGATCTTTTTCCGACCGCGGTGACGTCAGAGATTTGATGTTTTACGGGATTCTTGATATTCACGGTACATCTGTGAAATGGTCGTACGGAAAAATCGTCACTTCATCGCTATCTCGCTGATGCTGTGTGCCATCACTCGTGCGCTGACTATAACACCACGTTAAAACTCGCTTAAATCTTGATAACCTCCGTTGTAGCAGCAGTAACCGATCTAACAACTGCACCACACACTTGTTGTGTTATACAGGTATTGTTGACGGCAGCGCCGTTCGCTATCTGTTTACATATCTCTGTATTTGAATATGCATACATATACCAGTTTCTTGGGCGCTTCAGTGTACGTTAGCTAATAGAATTATAATACTCGGTCTCACACCAATTTACAATGTATGACAGCAATGTGAAGCACCCAAAAGAAATGATCAGACGTCACACTATCTTGCCACAAGCACGCACCATCCGCGGGCATGTAAATGATTAGAGTTGTAAATCACTGTGACAGAACTGCCACCACAGTACATTGATGTTGTTATCAGGCCTGGTAGGGCTTGAACGTTATCGGATGAGTAATCAGTGCGAACGACACGGAGATGCTACCTGCTCGTGTGAGACAGTGTTTTCAGCATCTGGTAGAGTCTGAAAGGTGCCACAAGGTAGGTCTTCATTTGGCCAACTGGTCGAATCGTTCTATATCCAGATTTGTAACGCTCGATGTTCGACTGAATGTGAACGTGCGGCCCTCCGAGAACAACTAATGGATTACCTGCAGGATCCGGGATTGCTCAGAGACTATAGTTCAATTCATTTATCTTGGCGGTTCGCGCATGCCCCCCTGGACGTGGGTGATTGCTGCGTTGCCAGTTGTACGCCATGAGAAGCAGCGCCATAGTATAGTTCGCAAACTTACGTTTAGGATGGAGCGCGTAGTTTATGAAGTAAAGCCATCACGGCCGCATAATCCCTTTCACTGTTACAGAGACGTGCTCCCCGCATTCCGCGATGTGCGCGATTTTGTCATCATTGCACTGCTCGCCTGTGCAGACACATGGTGTTTCGACTGCTTTGACACACTTTATCATTCGATTTCACAAAAACTATTTGGTCCAAAAATTTGATTTTTACACGTCTTCTTGACTGATACCTTCTCCCCATAAATGACTTAATTTTGTTTCCATGTTCAACGCGGTTATTGTGCAGCATTAAATGTAGTAAACCATTGCACGAAATTTTGAAGAGTTTGCAGAGGTAAAAGTCCATAGCGTACACTTTCCGTATAGTCGATTTTAGTTGCCACTAGAAATTTCACAAAATTACATTCAAACGAATAAAATTCATGAAGAAAGACACTTCGATGTTGTTTTTAAATAAAGAAAATATTAAGCACCAAACAAGTCTCGAACTCAGAACCTTTCACTTAGAGGCCATACACTTTAACCATTACACTAACGCAGCTCACAATCCAGTACACCACCTAAAGGACTTTAACATATCACGCAAAATACCGACAAACACTGTTGGTATGACAATGAATTATTCACGTTTCGCCGAAGTACAATAGGAAAGAAACAATTACCACTGTTCTTTATTGCGAAAAAGCGGTTTGTGAGAATGATACAAACACCTTCCCTTGCTATCGCCTGAATTAGGAGACTTATTGCTTGTTTGGTTTAATTAATTAATAGAATATGAAGCAATTCGTATAAAGAAAGCTTTTTCCAAACTTTCTATAAAAGAAAGTCTGCTATCAAGACACTGTTTTTTTCAATTACTTTATTTATGACTGAAGGTTTCTAAAACTGAAGGCACTCCTCCACGCTCTGCACTGCAATCGAGCTCCGGCAACGTCGTTCTCTGTTCATTGGCTGACTGTGTTTTGTGACGTCAGAGGCGCAGAATGAACCTAAACTCGGCCGCCATCATAAATGACGCGCACTTTAGTCGCAGCTGGGAACGTACTCTCCCATGCGTAGGCTTCCGTCAGCAACGCAACACAAACATCTGGAGTGATGCCGTGACTGGAGCGCATGAACAGCTCATGAATGCCGTCGCATTGAGGTCAAGGATGAATCAATGTTCCGTACTACCCTATAACGACCATCGAGGAGGAATATGGTGGCGACCTGGGGAGAGGTCCCATTGTTTCAATGTTTTTGAAAAAGACACTGTTGGTCATTGCGTATGATTTCATATCACGCCTAGCAGTGCTTGAGTGAGCAGTGACAACACAAAGGTACATCATGAGCATACTGTATCCTCATGAGTTATCTGTCATGCGATAGTACATGGTGCCATTTTTCAAGAGGACAGTGCTCGTCAACACACAGCATATACCTCTACGAACTGTCTGCGTGATGTTACTGTACGGAACATGGAAGTAACTAACAAGGGGAGGCCGCCAATTGTGAAATTCAGATTCGATTCATACTGCGCATAATAAAAGCTCATGGCCAGAGGTGTAATGTGGCAAAGCACCAAGATGCACTTCTCAGCCGTTGTCGATAAAATCGACAGTTAAAAGAAACCGTTGTGGTGAAATACTCTCTACGATTAATTATCTACAGCGTCGTGGCGCAGCGGTAAGCGCTCCGGTTCGTAATCCGAAGGTCGCCGGATCGAATCCCGCGCCATGCAATTTTTTTTATTATTAGTTTCTTGTAATTCAAATATATATATATATATATATATATATATATATATATATATATATATATAAAGTATTAATGAATTGTTTATGCATGTTGGTGAAGGCGGATCGCTCTCCAATTGTACCGCCTCCATTTTTCCGTTTTTTTAACAGGGTGTACCAAAGCTCTCCCGTCCGCACTGATTTTCGACAATGTTATAAGTTGCGCTAGGGACCGCATCTACCTTCTTTCGAAGTTAGCAGGCAACTACGCTGTTATGCGGCGGCTCGTTTCGGCCCATTCAACATCTGTCATTCAAGTGTAACGAGCGAGTAACGGAGCTTGTATTTCATACCTGCCACAGCAAATTTGTGTTCGTGGGGTCTCTGTTCTAATTCGAACGTTTGACTTACGCTATACGTATTCGTTTCGGAATATCGTTTCTACGTCTTCCGTTAACTATACGTGGTTAACATTATGAAGACAATTAATAACATTTGTGAAATACAACTTTGTTTGCGGAAAACATAATGATGTCGCCAGTTTTTCCACGACAAACGACTTTCAACAAGTTATTATACGCATAATTGTTGCAACTGATTGCCGGGAATTATATATATATATATATATATATATATATATATATATATATATATATTTGAATTATAAAAAACAAATACTAAAAAAAAGGCTGCATAGCGCGAGATTCGATCCGGCGACCTTCGGATTAAGAACCCGAACTCTTACCGCTGCGCCACGGCGCTGTAGAGAGTTATTAATCGTAGAGAGTATTTCACCGCAATGGTTTCTTTTAACTGTCGATTTTCTCGACAACGGCTGAGAAGTGCATCTTGGTGCTTTGCCACATTACACCTCTGGCCTTGAGCTTTTATTATGCGCAGTATGAATCGAATCTGAATTTCACAATTGGCGGCCTCCCCTTGTAAGTAGTAGTGGGTGTGATTTACCACAACAAGTATCATATCCATATTTTCAAGTTCTGGGAACTTCCTGCACATTAATATATCTTTAAAAATATATTGTGAATAAAAGTCAAAAACAGTTAACGTAATTTGTATTTTTTTGAAATTTATTTGTGGTATTCGTGTTGGGCGCAAAATACCCTCCTCCCGTCCCCAGAACTGTCCCACCCACCATTGACAGTGCATGTTAAGGAAAACGCGTTGGTATTGCCCAGGTTAACCTCATTATTATTACTTCGGTTAGACACGGTCACAGCCTGCAGTATAGAGAATAATATGAGCTGTATCTAGAGATAAAATAAGAGCGTAAAATTACTTACTTGCAAATAGGATACAACAATTCTAAATTAAGCTCCTGCACCATAAAACTAGCTAGGAATAGAAAACGGATTGAAACCCGAAACGCAGTGTTATTTTTCCGTTAACTGTCTTGTTCCTCCACAGTCCACACTGCAGTAACGATGCAGACGCTGTCACTTGCGCTAGTGTTTCGTCTGACACAATGCACAGACCGATACCATCCATCTTTCGCCTACCCGGTGCGTGTAGTGAGGTGTCATGTTCCAGTTCTGGGACGGAGAATGGTGGCAACACATAAGTTAGGACTAGCTGTGACGCCGAGTTTAACCTCTACGGATAGAATCAGCATCAACAATGTCACGTGCCCCCACTCTGTGAGACACAGGGGAAAGGTTTGGAATTTGTCTCGTGATCAAGGAATTTACGTCAGCCCCTCTCGCCTCATTCCGGCCAACTATTGGTGGCGTAAATTTCTTCCTCCACCAGGTTACGAACCAGCAACCTCTTACAGGCGTGCTTCAATGATGTCTTCGACGGAAACAAATAGCTACGCAAAAAGTCTGCACAATTCGTAATTAAGTCAGTTGGCAATGCTGTAGGGATTATCTTTCCGGCTGATTTGCATACTCATCTACAACAACACAAATACGGCGCTACATACAACAAAGTTCATTACAGTCACTCGCTGGGTACTTGCGCTAACACACGTTTCGAAATACGTCTAAGAAAGGCAAAGACATGCTTTTTCAGATAAGCTTTTCTCGTTATTGCTTGTCTGTCCGTATATTATATTCGCCCCACTTCGGCAATACTTCTTATTTTGCTCCCCAGTAGCAAACTACATTAAGTGTCCCACTCCCTACTATTCCCTCAGAATCGTCTGATATGATTCGACTACATCCCTGTGCCTTCGTTTTACTTTTGATGCTATTCATCTTTTATCTTCTTTTCAGGACATTATCCATTCCATTTAAGTGATCTTGCAAGTACTTTGCGCCTTAGAAAAATAGTCCAATCCACCTTAATAAAACTGTTCAAAAATTAAAGAAGTATTGTTGGGACAAACAGCTAAGAAATGCTCATCTAATGTCAGCACGAGGAAAGTTCACCAGCAACAAGATCTGTGGGGCATTCGAATGTTGGACTGCCTGGGAACGTGATGGCACACACACACATGTGGTCATGGTTCCGGTCTGACCACAAGGGGAGTATCAGAGCAAGCACATCGTAACTCCTTCGCGTCTGCGCTCGCCGTCCGAGAAAAAGTTAATGGACTCCCCATACCATTCTGTGTCATACGACACCACTACCCAGAGTATAGCAGAAGCCAGACTATGGAATTACCGTCCCACGCATAGGCTGGTCGCTAACACCAAATAACAAACGGTTGCATCTGGAGGACTGCCGTTTCCGGAAAGCATCGCCCGCTGAAGAATGACGGCATATTGTGTTCAGCGACGAATAGTGTTATGCGTTACACTGGATGTTGGCGAGCATGGTGGCTACCTGGCAAAAGACTCCCTTCGTATGTGAGCTCAATCGCTGGAGGTCAAATTAATCTCGGGGTGATTGCTTAACACTTTGCCGTCCGCACGTCTCGTACAAATTTATTCGCTTTTCGCCGGCAGCGCAAATTCGGATTACTTGGATTGTCGCCGGCCGCTTTTCACCTTTCCGTTGACGACAAGCTTCAAACACATTGACTTTTGCGTGCTTTAATTTTTCCGGAAATCCTCTATTTTGCCGTATCGTTCCACAAACTCGAATTTTCTTTTCAAGTATCTTCTCCGCAACTTCTACACTGTTATAAGAATTATCTGTGTAGACGTGATGCCACTTTCCATAAGGTGTCAGTAGTTCCATCACTGTTTTTCCTAAAGGTTGTCCAGCGCCGGAATATATCTTGAATGAGGAAATGTATCCCGTACTCGAATCACACAGCATCCAAACGAGTATGCCATATTGCGTAATTTTCGGCGAATTGTAAACTTTAAAATTTAACTGTCCATTACTCTATCAGTTGAGTTGTTTTGACTTAGATTAAACGTTTCTTTAAACTTTTCGCAAAAATAATCAATTACGAATTGCACTTTGAAAATCCGGTTGGCATTATCCGGTTTATTGTTGTTGTCGGAAAAATGTAAAAATGATGATATTTGTCTGAAACGGTTGCGGACATCGTTTTGCGAAATATCGGTGTGTCTATCAACGGATTCTTTTGTCAATAATCATTGATCCTGGCTTTTTTTACAGTTCCCATAAGAATAGCAAGCCCAAACAGTTTTCTAAGTTCGGGTCGCGTAAGGTCGACAAATTTGGCCTTTTTTTTATCCAGTTCCTTGCTGTTGCAATTTTGACTGTTATAATTGTTGGTTTCGTTGCTAATATATTCAAATAAATCGTTACCAATATATAATTCTACGACGCTCTGTGTATCTTTGAGAATTATTTGTGGACCGGGAGGTCCTTCAAATTTATTAGTGGTCCTCAGTAAATCATAGTCTGTCTTTTTGTCTGATTATCCGAATCAGTTTGCAACCTTAGCGTTCGCCGAATTCTTCTTTGGCGTATTTCACTGTCTTCCGACGATTTTGCTTCACTTTCATTTTTTTATATCCAATGTCTTCTTCCTAATCGGCCAAGCCGTGAAGAACGTCAGACAAGACGACCGCACATTCATCGTAAATAATCGTATCGTCTCTTTCGTCTGCCGTGATGAAAGTGCACAAGTGCTTACAAAACCAAAAAACTTGTTGACATGTGTAACTTATTATTACCTAAACAAAACACCAACAGAATGAAAAAGATACTAAAGTGCTGTCACCGGCCACTGAGCGATACTATGCACACGACACCACTGTGGTGTCACCGGCCGTTGACCGCTATTTCGCCGGACTGCAAAGTGTTAATATTCCATCCTTCTGTTGTCAGTGTTGGCTCACGTACGAAGTCTTTGCTACCTTATACGCCAATAGATCGGACTTGAACACAATATACTCGTACACCATGAATGGCTTGATGAAACAGTTAATCATGAATTGTAGCGCAGTGGATAACGACTGCGCTGACAGGCTCTAGACGAAGTTAATGTCGTGAGCAGTGCAGATAATAGGATGCCAGGAGACAACATTCCTTTTACTTATCAATACTTCTGGAGTTTATCGTTATTATTATTAGTACCTTTTGGAGTTCCACAAAGAAATGATCGAGACAGGTAAACTGCTGCGAAATGTAGGTCCGCTTAATCACTTCAAGATATATTGGTTATACTGCTGATTTATTATGTCCGTTCGACAGGGTCTTCTCAGTGTCTCACAAACATCCGACACAAAACTCAATATGAATCTGACATTAAGTTAACATAATAATAATGTCGCGTGGCTAGGGCCTCCTGTCGGATAGACCGTTCGCCGGGTGCAGGTCTTTCGATTTTACGTCACTTCGGCGACTTGCGCGTCGATGGGGATGAAACGATGATGAGAACAACACAACGACCAGTCCCTGAGCGGAGAAAATCTCCGACCCAACCGGGAATCGAAACCGGGCCCTTAGGTTTGACATTCTGTCGCGCTGACCACTCAGTTACCGGGGCCGGACAGTTAACATTATTCAGTAAATATCAATGAAAGAGCTGGTGTGTGACTTAATGAGCTACAACCCATTTATCAAGGTTTGGAGATCGAAACAAGCATCAGACTTCTGCTCGAGACATACGGCAAGACTATAGGCAACAATTCATCTGCTGTGATCTGAATAAAGTTAACGTTCTATAGAACCTAGAGAGCAATGTGGAGTACCAGGCAGGTGCGAGTCGGTATCCTCGTCACCAACCATGTACAAATGTGCAAAAAATTTGTTCAAATGGCTCTGAGCACTATGGGACTTAACTTCTGAGGTCATCAGTCCCCTAGAACGTAGAACTACTAAAAAGCTAACTAACCTAAGGACATCACACACATCCATGCGCGAGGCAGGATTCGAACCTGCGACCGTAGCGGTCGCGCGGTTCCAGACTGTAGCGCCTAGAACAGCTCGGTCACTCCGGCCGCCACAAATGTGCAAAAATATAAAAGTTATGGACATGCAAAAACCTTCCATCTATGTATGTAAACATTTAGTTCATTAGGTTGGATTGAGTTGATGGATAAAAGATAACGGTTTTGTAAACATTTTCATTTCTTTTTGAGTCATCAGTCTTCTGACTGATTTGATGCAGCCTGCCACGAATTCCTCTCCTGTGCTAACCTCCGCATCTCAGAGTAGCACTTGCAACCTACGTCCTCAGTTATTTGCTGTGTGCGTTCCAGTCTCTGTCTTCCACTACAGATTTCACCTTTCTATACTCTGAAATTATTAAATTTAGGCACACGTACAGGGATTCATAGAACTCAGTAAGAGGATTATTCATCACAGAAAGAGGAGATCTGTGCAATTAACATGGTTAAATTGAAGTAGTAGGAAGTTGGAGGGCACGGAGCGGCTGACGGCAGAAATCTATCAGCTAAACAGTGGAAAAGCAATCAGAATTTACACCGAACTAATAAATATGAAGCAACTTGGGCATACAAGGAAAATGGAGTCTGATATTCAAACTGCAGCGTCTGGCCTGATGGTCATTTCCTGGAACAAAGTAAAATACATGAAGTTTCTTCAGTCACATAAGTTTACATTAAAATATCGATAACCAGGATTCCGAAATACTACGCATCCTTGCAGTGACCAACCGTTCTGAACCAAAGCATATACCAGGTAGATGTAAATTTACAAAATTCTTTATTCACAGTCTCAGAGTAGTGCAAGGTAAGCACATCCTTTGCTTACCAACCCCGAAAGCGCAGTGAGCCAGAAGCTCCCAGCCCGCCTCTGCCTTGGGCGGTTGGTGAGAGAAGGAAGAGGCACTTGTTGTCCATGCGTAAAACTTGTACCAGAACGGAGCGTTCACTTCCTGTCACCGTGGTATGTTTCTAGTCCTACGACAAGCGGTTGAAAAGTTACGTCAGTGGCATTGTGATATTCTTTGTCTATAGGGGAACGTGCTCCAAAACGATCGAATATTCCCAATCACGTAGATACTCTCTCACACTGGGTGGAATACGAGGGAAAACGGACTGTGCCAGGTAGAAAAAAATAGGTGTACGCATGTGCAATCTCCTTCACCAGAGGCTATGCTATTAGGGTTGCTGTGAAGCGAAAGAGAAAAACTGAAAATGAAAGTAACAAAGTATTGATGGGAAGTTGTGGTAAAAGTGCCACACAGCTATATACGTGAGTCGATTTCCACTTAACATTCAGCAAGCAGAACTGGTACGTTTTTCAGACAATACCAGAGTTATAATAAATCTCATTACAGAGAAAGCAACAGAAGAGATGGTAAATGATACTTCGTTAAGCGTTATAGAGTGTTTGTCAGAATATGGACTCACGTTAAATTTTGAAAAGAAACACTCTATATTCAGTGATAAGGTCAACAAGGACTCGGGAGGACGACGGTTCAATCCCGCGTCCGGCCATCCTGATTTAGGTTTTCCGTGATTTCCCTAAATCGCTCCACGCAAATGCCGGGATGGTTCCTTTCAAAGGGCACGGCCGACTTCCTTCCCCATCGTTCCCTGATCCGATGAGACAGATGACCTCGCTGTCTGGTCTCCTTCCCCACACAACCCAACCCAACCCAACCCTCAACAAGGACGTATACAGAGATAGACACCAACAATCATGTCGCAGAGGAAGGGCTGGGAAACTTAATGCAAATTGGTTTTTATTTAGCAATCATTCTAACCAATTCATTTAACATCAAACTCTTTACTAATGTGTTACAAGGCCAAACAAAAATGTCTCTCCTTTTAGAACAATAATGGATTTTAAAGAACTCAAAGCATAAATGTCTCTTTTCTTTAGAACAGTACAAAATTTAAAGAACCGAAAGCATAAATGTCTCTTTTCTTTAGAACTAACAAACCTTAAGGAACACAATTTTACTGGCGCTCAATTTTAATCTTTAACTATACTTCAAGATTTTCCTAGCATTAGAAGCAAGTATATCAAACACGAATAAATTACAATTTGTCAGGTCGACGTCGGATCGTGGCACAAACCCCCAGGCAGCACAAGAGACCGAGGGGTCCAGACGAGACAAGCAAAGCACTGATGAAACTACAAGAACACATAGAAAAGCTATCTTAGAAAGTGCAATGACACAACAAATTTTTGATCCACCTCAAGGATACCACACTCAAGGCAAATACGAATCGGAAGCGAAAAAAATTCAAAAATTATTAAAGCAGTAAACATAGAAAGTATAAAACCATCTTAACAGATTTAAAAATAGGCCTTAGAACATAATCCCTACAAGCTGCAAGGACACAATCATAAACGTCTGTCCCGTCCACATGACGTCACATTTAAGGCAAATACAAATTCTGGCAGAACAAAATTAAAAAATTATTAAAGTTAAGCGTGGAAAATATTAAAACCACCTTGCAAGAAATAAAAACAGCCTTCAGAAATTAACCTCCACAAACTACCAAGCACGGCACCTTCGCTATATGAACGGATTACACTAACCAGACAGTCTAGACAAATTTGAGGCACTTCAATTATCTTTTTAACAGCTACTGGAACAATTCAGCCAGAAACGTAGCAGGTGTTAAAACCTTCGAAGCATTAAAGAAATCTTTATTGGCAGTTCTGCAAGGTGGCTGTGGTAACTTAAAACACAGGCTATGCTACTAAGTACAAATAACGTGTCTGGCACAAGGCAGAGCTTCTTAATCCAACACAGTTGTATGATAAGATCCCACTTGCAGCATAGCCAAACCGCTAGGCCTCAAAACGAAAACATAAGTCACAGTCGTTAAATCTCAAATTAAAACAGGGCGCCTACAGTTTTCTGAAGAGGAACGAACTCTAAAATACGCAAACCAACTGATTTACGGTAGAGAGCTGAGCACGTGTTGATAGTTCGTTTATCAAAGAACCAATCGATCACCGTGCGGCCGTATGACTACTAAATTCCAAACCACGCTGGGAGGCAGGCAACAACAGCTCCAACACAGCAAGCTGCGACAGAGATGGCTTTTTCAAGAATTTTCACAAACGATGCTCACCGTGGACTAAGTGGTGGCAATTTCAGGATTCTATTCCCGAGCAGGGTACCCGAGGAAGACACTGGCCTGAAGCACGCCGGGACAGCAGCAGCACCGGCAAGCATGCCGCGACGACAGCCAAACAGCTCCGTCCTGCAAGGCCGGCTCTCAGCCTTCCATTAGAAAAATGCCTGCGCGGAAATACTGGCCACGCCTCCCGAAGAAACAAGTACATTAGCCCTTCCAGAAGGAGATTTTTACTCTGCAGCGGAGTGTGCGCTGATGTGAAACTTCCTGGCAGATTAAAACTGTGTGCCGGACCGAGACTCGAACTCGGGACCTTTGCCTTTCGTGGGAAAGTGCTCTACCATCTGAGCTACCCAAGCACGACTCACGCCCCGTCCTCACAGTTTTTCTTCTGCCAGTACCTCGTCTCCTACCTTCCAAACTTTACAGAAGCTCTCCTGCGAACCTTGCAGAACTAGCACGCCCGAAAGAAAGGATATGGCGGAGACATTGCTTAGCCACAGCCTGGGGGATGTTTCCAGAATGAGATTTTCACTCTGCAGCGGTGTGCACTGATATGAAACTTCAGGTCCCGAGTTCGAGTCTCGGTCCGGCACACAGTTTTAATCTGCCAGGTAGTTTCATACCAACGCACAATCCGCTGCAGAGTGAAAATCTCATTCTGGAAACATCCCCCAGGCTGTGCCTAAGCCATGTCTCCGCAATATCCTTTCTTTCAGGAGTGCTAGTTCTGCAAGGTTCGCAGGAGAGCTCCTGTAAAGTTTGGAAGGTAGGAGACGAGGTACTGGCAGAAATAAAGCTGTGAGGACGGGGAGTGAGTCGTGCTTGGATAGCTCAGATGGTAGAGCACTTGCCCGCGAAAAGCAAAGGTCCCGATTTCGAGTCTCGGTCCGGCACACAGTTTTAATCTGCCAGGAAGTTTCACATTAGCCCTTGTACGTCTGCTCGCAACGACCTCTCAGCTTCGACACCTGCAGCCCCACAAGGATCTGTCTCTCCTGCCTAGAGACCTCCAATCAAAGAAAAGATCCTCTCATGACCAAAGACAGTGTACAGCTCACACATAATACAACATTCCTGGTTATTACGCCGTGGGCACGTGCATTTCATGTGTAAACGGAATTTTGCTGCAGTCATCGGCGAGACAGGGCGTCAATCAGACATTCAATGAAGCTACTAATACCCTTGAAAACTTCCTCTACAGACTGGGACGAAAAGTAGGACTTAACTCTGAAATCCAGTCGACTGCGGCATAATAGCACGAAACGCTTCCCTCGTGGAAGTTTACATTTTACACAGTGCAGCTCACTGGGCGCAAGGTATCGACCGCGCAGTACGTCTCCTTCAGTTGTGTGCAACAATAGTATCATACCAACAACTGATGTAGCTATTGATTAGGGGGCATGAAATAAGGTAGAATACTCCTAATTAGCACTGAAAGACCTGAGTCCAAACAAGACCCTCGGAGTAGACAACATTTCATTGGAACTACTTGGGAGAGCCAGTCCTGACAAAACTCTACCATCTGGTGAGCAAGATGTATGAAACAGGCGAAATACCCTCAGACTTCAAGAAGAATATAATAATTCCAATCCCAAAGAAAGCAGGTGTTAACGGATGTGAAAATTACCGAACTATCAGTTTAATAAGTCACAGCTGCAAACTACTAACGCGAATTCCTTCCTAGTAGAAGCCGACCTCGGAGAAGACCAGTTTGGATTCCGTAGAAATACTGGAACACGTGAGGCAATACTGACCCTACGATTTATCTTAGAAGATAGATTAAGGAAAGGCAAACCTACGTGTCTAGCATTTGTAGAATTAGAGAAAGCTTTTGGCAATGTTGGCAATGTTGACCGGAATACTCACTTTCAAATTTTGAAGGTGGCAGGGGTAAAATACAGGGAGCGAAAGGCTATTTACAATTTGTACAGAAACCAGAAGGCAGTTGTAAGAGTCGAAGGACATGAAAGGGAAGCAGTGGCTGGGAAGGGAGTGAGGCAGGGCTGTAGCCTATCCCCGATGTTATTCAATCTGTATATTGAGCAAGCAGTAAAGAAAACAAAAGAGAAATTCGGAGTAGGAATTAAAATCAATGGAGAAGAAATTAAAACTTTGAGGTTCGCCGATGACATTGTAATTCTGTCAGAGACAGCAAAGGACTTGGAAGAGCAGTTGAATGGAATGGACAGTGTCTTGAACGGAGGATATAAGATGAACATCAACAAAAGCAAAACGAGGATAATGGAATGTAGTCGCATTAAGTCAGGTGATGCTGAGGGAATTAGATTAGGAAATGAGACACTTAATGTAGTAAAGGAGTTTTGCTATTTGGGGAGCAAAATAACTGATGATGGTCGAAGTAGAGAGGATATAAAATGTAGACTGGCAATGGCAAGGAAAGCGTTTCTGAAGAATAGAAATTTGCTAACATCCAATATATATTTAAGTGTCAGGAAGTCATTTCTGAAAGTATTTGTATGGAGTGTAGCCATGTATGGAAGTGAAACATGGACGGTAAATAGTTTGGACAAGAAGAGAATAGAAGCTTTTGAAATGTGGTGCTACAGAAGAATGCTGAAGATTAGATGGGTAGATCACATAACTAATGAGGAAGTATTGAATAGGATTGGGGAGAAGAGAAGTTTGTGGCACAACGTGACCAGAAGGAGGGATCGGTTGGTAGGACATGTTCTGAGGCATCAAGGGATCACCAATTTAGTATTGGAGGGCAGCGTGGAGGGTAAAAATCATAGGGGGAGACCAAGAGATGAATACACTAAGCAGATTCAGAAGGATGTAGGTTGCAGTAGGTACTGGGAGATGAAGAGGCTTGCACAGGATAGAGTAGCTGAATCAAACCAGTCTCTGGACTGAAGACCACAACAACATGTATCAAAAATGGCTCTGTTTACTATGGGACTTAACATCTGAGGTCATCAGTCCCCTAGAACTTAGAACTACTTAAACCTAACTAACCTAAGGACATCACACACATCCATGACCGAGGCAGGATTCGAACCTGCGACCGTAGCGATCGCGCGGTTCCAGACTACAGTGTCTAGAACCACTCGGTCACTCTGGCCGGCTAATACATGTATCGAACTCTGTAAGTTCATCTTCAGTTTGGCTGCATGTTCATGTAATGCTACGTTATGATAAAGGCACAGTTCCAGAATCTCTCTTCTTACTTATTTTTCTTTTGACTACTTTCTTTTCCCGGGTTGGCACCCCTTCGGTAGTAAATAACGGAGATGTTGAGCGATAAATCCGAAATAATGTTCCTCACAATTTTCGTGGAAAGGCAATAATTGTTTGCGTATTGCAATACACTTACAGGAGTTTATGTGGCCAAAGCGAGAAATTTTCTACAGTTTACAACAGATATAAAAAAATTGTTACCGTCCCTGAGTGACTTCTCCATCTGCTCCTGCTTCCGTTTCTCTTCCCTCTCGTACTTCCATAATTGCTAGCACCTCTCCGTCACACACCAAGACGCCACGCGATGCTGGCTGTGGGCGTCTCTCTGCGGCTACCCAGACGCCAGTGAGAGTAGTTTGACGGCCGATCTCACTACTGTTCACGCCGTATTCTTGGAAATCCGGAACCGTTAAGCATCGCTCAAGCAACTTCCCAGTTTTTCTCACAAGTCGATTTCCAACTGTACACAACAAAAGTTCTGTGGTTGAAAGAAGATTCGCTGATAGCTCAGTTGTGGAGTTGAACCTCATGAGATCCCGCACGAAAACTTGCACAAGACATATGTGTCCCTCTAATCGCGGTATAATGTTTGCCAAGGATTTTGTTACGGACCACGGCCAGAGAATAAAATCATTACTTTACAGACGCAGACAAAACATTTATACAGAAATGTCTGTATCCGTCCACGCCTTGGTGTGGCTCAGTCTGCTTAAATGGAAAATAAAGAAAAGAGAAAGCATACGTTTTTAATGTGTATGGAAATTGAATATACATCCTAATCTCTTCTCTCTCTGTCTTTGTCCATCTCCCCTTCCCCTTTCTTTCTCTTTCACCTCCTCGTTCCCCCTCTCTCTCTATCCATGTCTTCCTGCTCCTTATCTCTCCACCTCTCTCAGCCCATTCCCTCCTCCCCCTCTTTCTCTGTCTATCTTCCCATTCCCCCTCCGCTCCCTCTCGTCCTGCCCCTCTCTCCGTCCATCTCCTCCTTCCCGTTTTCTGTCCATTTCATCCCACCACTCTGTCCATCCCCCTTTCTCCCTCTTCCTGTCTTGAGCCTCGTTTATTGTTATTGAAAATTCACGTTATGTCGTAATATCCTAATCATACGACTTATGTGTTTTCTAGCAACGTTACATTATTGCACATTTTATAACGTTTTCTTCTTATTAATTTTTTATAAATACATGTATTACATATATTTAAAAGCCAGGTAAATAAAGGTACGCGCCTATATCAATGGAACATTATATCAAAATTTCAGTGTTCGGTCAAGAACTTTCTGAGATATACAATTTTCAACAACATTTATATTGTTACACTACTCCCATTAAAAATTGCTACAGCACGAAGATGACGTGCTACAGACGCGAAATTTAACCGACAGGAAGAAGATGCTGTGATATGCGAACGATTACCTTTTAAGAGCTTTCACACAAGGTTGGCGCAGGTGGCGACACTTACAACGTGCTGACGTGAGGAAAGGTTGCAACCGATTTCTCATACACAAACGGTAGTTGACCGGCGTTGCCTCGTTAAACGTTGTTGTGATGCCTCGTGTAAGGAGGAGAAATGCGTACCATCACGTTGCCGACTTTGAAAAAGGTCGGATTGTAGCCTATCGTGATTGCGGTTCATCGTATCGCTACATTGCTGCTCGCGTTGGTCGACATCCAATGACTGTTAGCAGAATATGAAATCGGTGGGTTCAGGAGGGTAATACGGAACGCCGTGCTGGATCCCAACGGCCTCGTATCGCGAGCAGTCTACATGACAGGCATCTGATCCACATGGCTGTAATGAATCGTGCAGCCACGTCTCGATCCCTCAGTCAACAGATGGGGACTTTTGCAAGACAACAACCATCTGCACGAACAGTTCGACGACGTTTGCAGCAGCATGGACTCTCAGCTCGGAGACCATGGCTGCGGTTACCCTTGACGCTGCATCACAGACAGGAGCGCCTGCGATGGTGTACTCAACGACGACCATGGGTGCACGAATGGCAAAACGTCATTTTTCCGGATGAATCCAGGTTCTGTTTACAGCATCATGATCGTCGCATCCGTGTTTGGCAACATCGCGGTGAACGCACATTGGAAGCGTGTATTCGTCATCGCCTTACTGGCGTATCACCCGACGTGATGGTATGGGGTGCCATTGGTTACACGTCTCGGTCACCTCTTGTTCGCATTGACGGCACTTTGAACAGTGGACGTTACATTTCAGATGTGTTACGAACCGTGGCTCTACCCTTCATTCGATCCGTGCGAAATCCTACATTTCAGCAGGATAATGCACGACCGCATGTTGCAGGTCCTGTACGGGCCTCTCTGGATAGAGAAACTGTTCGACTGCTGCCCTGGCCAGCACATTCTCCAGATCTCTCACCAATTGAAAACGTATGGTCAATGGTGGGCGAGCAACTGGCTCGTCACAATACGCCAGTCACTACTCTTGATGAACTGTGGTATCGTGTTGAAGCTGCATGGGCAGCTGTACCTGTACACGCCATCCAAGCTCTGTTTGACTCAATGCCCAGGCGTATCAAGGCCGTTATTACGGCCAGAGGTGGTTGTTCTGGGTACTGATTTCTCAGGATCTATGAAACGAAATTGCGTGAAAATGTAATCACATGTCAGTTCTAGTAGAATTTATTTGTCCAATGAATACCCGTTTATCATCTGCATTTCTTCATGGTGTAGCAACTTTAATGGCCAGTAGTGTAAGTGTCGTACTGAAATAAAAATATGGTTTATATGGTCACTCCAAAACACAAATTAAACCACCTCATGGACCATCAACGTAGATATAAAGTTAACCATGTTGAAATGGTTCAAATGGCTCTGAGCAGTATGGGACTTAAGTTCTAAGGTCATCAGTCCCCTAGAACTTAGAACTACTTAAATCTAACTAACATAAGGACATCACACACATCCATGCCCGAGGCAGGATTTGTACCTGCGACCGTAGCGGTCGCGCGGTTCCAGACTATAGCGCCTAGAACCGCTTGGCCACTCCGGCCGTCAAAGTTAACCAGTAAGTTGATATTATATATACGTCAATTAGGGTAATTTATTTGTATAAATCAAATAATAATAGCTAGCGATTCATGACATGTTCGATCAGCCACAAATGCGCGTAGTTGTAATCAACAATAATAGTACATGACATGGCCATGAGAACAAGCGAAACATCATTCTGAGGTCACGTAATCCTTTTCTGTCAGAAAATTAAATATCGTGACAAAAGTTATAGAAAGAATCATATTCACACAAGTTGCGATATAGCCGCACCAAAATCTATGATGATCCAGGAAAATATTTATGCCTTTATTCCAGCTACGGGTCATATTCTATCTACAGAATACCACATTCAGTCAACGAGCCAACCACACAAAAGTGTTATTTACAGTTATAAAAAGGTCGCGGTGTATACATGCAGGATGAAGCTATGGTTGTTACGGATGAAACCAGCACGGCGCCTGACTGGTCGATGGTTTACATGACCAGTCCGGAATTTTTATTAAAACTGCTCAAAAGTATCACTTCATAACGGTATATGTATATATATACACAGGTAGGAGAACTTCCCTTCACGTAATTCAAACATTCACAGCAAACGGTAACAAAAGAAACAAAATTGTCACGCTAGAATATAGCATCTGTCTGAAAAATAACGTCCTTTGTTAAACCTGCTTCTGGAAAGGAAAAATGTAATCGATGGCAAAGCACTGAGAGTCACAATTTCCAGGAAAGAAATTTTAAAAGAGCTATAAAACTTTCTCGCGCTCTGAAGCGCGTTTGTTCGTAGTATGGAGGCAACGTTTCGAGAAAGATTATTGTCGTCTGACGAAGGATTGTAATGTGTACCTATTAAACAAAAGCTTATCGCGATGCTGACCAAATAAGCTCTCGGGATGAATAATCTCTCATCGCTTCTTCCGCGAAGTTTGCACCAAAGGTACAATCGGAATTATGGATAACTTTTTGTTCGGTCACTACAGGAAAATATTCTGCAATATTCCGTTCCAGCATATACTCCATTTCCAGCACTTTCCGAGATAAACTGCATTTGTTGTTATTCACGCTGTTACGTTGGAAGGGGCGCTTGGCGAGATACAATTCCTTGGAGTGTTTCCTAGAATACTTTAGTGAGTAACCATTGGCAGTTTGAATTCCCGCTGTTGGCGAAGGCGACCAGTAGTTTGTACTAGTGCAGTACAGTGGTCACTTACACGAGATGGCTGATTCTTGCGGAGAAGGTAACAGCAACCAGCCAATTTTTGTAACGATATTTATTTACACAAATAGCTTCGTTACCGGTTTAGAACCGATAGGCTCATCGACAGACGGCTTATTCACGTTAATTATAATTATCTCTCATTTAATATACTCTGCAAACAATGAAACGTTTATAGTTTGTAAATTTCTACCGTTATATCGATGTATATATCGAAATATCTGTGAGAGGAATTCTTTGACATTGTTATTGTTGTTGTATCGCCATCTTTGTGAACATCCTTCTATGTGGCAAAATGGTGTGTATGTGTGATGCTTCACATATGTGTGTACATAAACATGAAGAAAGGGCTTCATGTAGTGTTCGCTACTGTATGACCACGAGCAGTACGTATTGCAAAGTAACGGCGCGGAAGTTTCGAGAACATTTTGTCTTTAATAATTTGTCTATGTCATTTGTCAATCG
This sequence comes from Schistocerca americana, assembly GCF_021461395.2. NCBI lineage: Eukaryota > Metazoa > Arthropoda > Insecta > Orthoptera > Acrididae > Schistocerca > Schistocerca americana. The sequence goes on along the minus strand of NC_060122.1, from coordinate 217,937,322 downwards.
TTAACAGGCACGATTACAAAAGACAGTTTCTCACATCATGTTTTGGTTTTAGGGCATCACCACCCTAAAGATTTTTGTTATATGGCGGTATGAAAGTTGGAAAGTAATGTAAGCTACAAGGAAAATGTATCTTAACGTGAATAATCCGTCTGATGATCGAAACCGGTAACGGTGCTATTTGTGTAATTAAATAACACTATAAAAAGCGGCTGGTTACTCTTCTTTTCTCTGCAAGAATCAACCAGTATTTTGTACACGACCATGGTGTCAAAATGTCAGTTTTCGACAAAATAGCTGAGACGTTAGGCTTTAAGATCTGTGTGTGACTTTCGAGTAAAGTGAAAAGACCATACCAATTTAGTGCCTTCAAAATGTCGTACTATGTACCTGCAAAACAGCATCTGCGGGGAGTTTTGCTCCTCTGCTTTTGAAGATATCTGCTGCCGAAAGTGATCGTTTGCTAATGGAAGCGTATGGAGTGTTGGAAACAAAAAGTGTAGAGATTGGTTTAAGGATTCAGACACAGCGGTTCTGAAGCGTGTGACAATTTGTCCTGGTCGGTTTGGTGTACAATTAGTTGCTCCAACTGGATCAGTAGACGAATACTAAAAGCTACGAAACACAGTTACTCAATCTGAAGCGAGCAGTTAAACTCCCGCAATTCAACAAAACCTGACGTTTTTACTTCACAGAGTGGGCATATGATTAGTGAAACTGAACAGTTCAAATTTCTAGGTGTTCGGATAGATAGTAAACTGTCGTGGAAAGCCCACGTTCAGGATCTTGTTCAAGGACTTAATGCTGCCATTTTTACTATTCTAACGGTATCTGAAGTGAGTGATCGTTCGACACGAAAATTAGTTTACTTTGCTTATTTTCATTCGCTTATGTCGTATGGTATTATATTTTGGGATAATTCTTCCCATTATAAAAGGATATTTTTGGGTCAGAAACGGGCGGTTCGGGCAATAAGTGGTGTTTAAATTCATAAATTTCTTGTCGATCTCTGTTCACGAGTCTGGGTATTTTGACATTCGCCTGTCAATATATATATATATATATATATATATATATATATATATATATATATATATATATATATATATATATTCCTTACTGTAATTTCTTGCTAACAATATTGGCTTATTCCCAAGAATAAGCAGGTTTCACTCAGTTAAAACTCGGCAGAAATCAAACGTGCATTTGGGTCGGACTCTTGTGCAGAAAGGTGTACAGTATACTGCTGTATCCATTTTCAATAAGGTAGCACTAGAATTCAAATATATTAGCAGTAATCCACTCGTTCTCAAATCGGAAGTGAAGAGTTTCCTCATGGGTCACTCCTTCTATTCTGTCGAGGAGTTCCTTAAAAAATTAAGCTGATTATTGTTGTATTATTGATTGCGTTTACTTAAACTTATGGCTTGACTTTTTCTGGGTTCATAAACATTTTATTTTTATCTGTTATTACTTTTATGAAGTAATTTCATGTACTGACACGTTCCATGACCTTGGAGATTTGCTCTTGAATTTGGTCCTACGGAACTTGACCTCTAAATAAGTAAATGCTCAGATACATGACAAAGTCATCTTCTACATGACAATGACGAGCCCCATGTAGCAAATCTAGTGAAGGAAATGTCGACGGGATTTCCATGGGATATTTTACCCCCCACGCATATTCTCTCATTCCGATGGCTGTTTGTTTTGATCCATGCCACATGACCTTTCTAAAAAAAAAACACCTCTTATCTCTTAAGGATATCGAAAACTAGCTTCATGAGCGGATCACCCCAAAAGAATCTACATTTCTTTATCGCGGAAACAATCTGTTAACCGAAAAGACGAAAAAGATTGTACATGCAGAAGGACACCACTTTTAGTAAATTATCTTTTAGCACGCTATTAAAATAAACGTATTCCTGTCCAAAAACATAATTAATTTCAGGAAATGAAACGTAGCTCCCAATTGATGGGCCTTCTCCACATACTCTCACTCCTGTGAGGTAACGTCTCAGTTACACCAGCACTAATGGATCTCTGGGTCGTACTAGTATTATCATTTGGAAACCAAGATCTGCAGACACAACAATGTCAGATTTTCGTTAGTAGGACTGGACGAAATGGACTCCTAGGTCGTGTTTTGAGCTCCGCTGCCCTCATAAAGAAACGTAGAAATACGCTAAGACAAGCAGTGCAATATTTATCGTACCTTTAGGTTGATGGTGAATGTTCTCAACACGCAGTTTTAATTTTATGAAATATATGATTGATGTTCGAATGGTTCAAATGGCTCTGAGCCCTATGGGACTTAACAAAATGGTTCAAATGGCTCTGAGCACTATGGGACTTAACTTCTGAGGTCATCAGTCCCCTAGAACTTAGAGCTACTTAAACTTAACTAACCTAAGGACATGACACACACCCATGCCCGAGGCAGGATTCGAACCTGCGACCGGAGCGGTCGCGCGGTTCCAAACTGTAGCGTCTAGAACCGCTTGGCCACCCCGGCCGGCTGGGACTTAACATCTGAGGCCATCAGTCCCCTAGAACTTACAACTACTTAAACCTAACTAACCTAAGGACATCACACACATCCATACCCGAGGAAGGATTCGAACCTGCGACCGTAGCAGTCGCGCGGTTCCGGACGGAAGCGCCTAGAACCGCTCGGCCACCGCGGCCGGCGTATGATTGATGTCACATCAATAGTTAACCTTGAATCGTTGTAATTCGATAGATGTCTGTGTAATACATCTCTTTATATTACAATAAATCTCTCTATAATACAATTGGTACAATAGTACTCTACTGTACAACAGACATACGCTCTTAGCAGCTCCATTTGTATATCCCACCAGGGAGTCATGGAGCATGGAGCAGAGCATTGTTAACTGTAGCAAAATTCAGTGCTAACTACCGGAAATATGAACCACTGAAAATTTGGTAGTTTATAAATTTATAACCCCACAAACAGGGCGTGTTGAAAAGCAATACCCCAAAATTTTTAATGTAGAAACTCTTAAAGTATTTTAAATGAAACAAACGTCATTAACATTGTACATATTTATTGTTAATCTCTACATATTCCAGCCCACTGCCGCTAGAGGGCTCCAAATTGTCGCATGTCACACGGCGATGTGCAAGGGAACTATGTTGGTACGTGAGAGACAGTGTGCTGTATTCGAGTATCGAATTCGAACATTGCATCCACACATGGAGTACTCTGTCCTTCAGCACGACAATGCCAGACTACACACGAGCGCTGTGACATCTGCAACAATCCGACGCCTCTGGTTCACTGCCATCGATCATCCCCCCACACAATCCCCCCCTTGGTCTCGTCTGATTTTTATGTGTTTCCAAAACTTAAAGAGCATCTTCGACGACATCAATTTTCGGCAGCGATGAAGCGCTGGAAGCATAGGTGAGGTTGTGGCTCCATCAACAAAGTTAAACATACTACAGTGACGTTATCAACAAACTCGTCAACGGGAGAAATGTGTTCGTGGACAGGGTGACTGTTTTGATGAATAAATATGTAGACGCGAATAATAAAAATGCAGAATGTAAATAAAGGTCTATTTATTTAAAATGGTTTTTTATTTTTCATAAAAAGTGGTGGTGGTAAGTTCCTACGGGACCAAACTGCTGAGGTCATCGGTCCCTAGGCTTGCACACTACTTAATCTAACTTACTCTAAGGACAACACACACACACACACACACACACACACACACACGCACACACACACACACACACACCAAGGCCCGAGGGAGGACTCGAACCTCCGACGGGGAGAGCCGAGCGAACCGTGGCAAGACGCCCCCGACCACGCAGCTAACCCGCGAGGCTTCATAAAAAGTCGGATGCTCTACTCTTGAGTGCTTGCCTGCGATAACTAACATGATACACGTAAGTAAAACCATTTTATTATGATATTAAACACTTACAAGTGTTTCTTCGTGGAGATAGTCAAAACATCATCTTCGCACGACCAATTCTGTCATCCAGAATCCTCGCATCTCCTCCTGGGATATCATATACACCAGCATTGCGCTATTATTACAACATACACAAAATAAACATAATCTGCGCGACAAAGATGTCACTGACTCGTGGACGCTGTACATCGCACTTGCAAATAACTGCAATCACTATGATTCAAAGAGGTTCAGTAATTGAACGAAACCAGTAGCCAGTACCAAAACTACGACATTAGACTGCAATGAAAGATATTTTAAGAGTTGTAATATTCGGTGATTCTTCACTCAGCACCAAAATATCATCATCGTATAATTCAACGTCAGAGAAATTTGTGCTGCTGTATTCTATTTACACACAATGACTGAAATACCTGTTTTCCTGCAGACTTCGAGGAACGAGAATATTTGCAGCGATAAGTCACTACCTTATTAGTAAATACTAAAGAAGTTCGTACTAATATCGTTTCTGACTTACACAGCGAATGAAAAACGTGGCTTCTTTGGTACATCCAGCGGTCTCCTAGGAGAAAATTCTAATGAAAGCTACATATATTTTAGAGTCGGGGCGGCAGTTAACATAACATGTATCAAATGTACATATAAACATCGCGAAGGAATATGGAATTATACAGAATAAATTGTTTTAGTTCTGGAAAATATTCTCCAAGGTGTGACTAAGTCATGTCTCCACAATATCCTTTCTCCCACGAGTCCTAGTTCCGCCAGTTTTGCAAGAGATCTTTTGTGAATTTTGGAAGGTATGAGAAGAGGTACTGGCGTAAGTACAGCTGTGATGATGATGATGATGATGTTTGGTTTGTGGGGCGCTCAACTGCGCGGTCATCAGCGTCCGTACAAAGTTCCCACTTTTACACAGTCCAGTCTTTTTACACAGTCGAATATAGCCACTGTCACGAATGATGATGATGATGTTGATGATGGAATGATAAGGACAACACAAACAACCGGTCCCCACGGGGGAAAGGTGGTGAGTGGCGCTTGGGTTGCTCAGGCGGCTGCGCATTTTGCCGCGAAAGGTAAAGGTTCCGATTTCCAATCTCGGTCGGGCATACAGTTTTAATCCGCCAGGAAGATTGATATAGAATTGAAGTTTAAACAGCTTGCTTCAAAGAAATGACGATGGCGACGCTTGCCACATACGACCCATAACATGCATAGTCGGATCACTTTGAATCATTTTGTTTCTTGTAGCAACATACACGACGGCTGTAGTAAGACACTACGAAGTTGACGCATTGCAACGTCCACTGGCTGTACGTGCTGTAGTCACAGACTACTTAATAAAAGCATCTGTTGTCGGCATGTGTAAGCAATGGCCATCACCGATCACGTCAAAGCTGCACAGTGCTCAAGCTTTGAAATTTTTTCAGTAACGTTTTTTTTTTCTGTACACGATCTAGATTTCAGCTTTCACGTGAACGTCGACAACAATGATCTTACACGATGAACGTATTTTGCTGTATACTGTGCAGGGTGACGTATTATTTCGCGCCATCATCATCATTCGTAGACCGTCAACATCATTTTGCTGTGTACTTTGCAGCATGGCAGACACAGTTCAACACATTTGCTTAACACGATATAAATGGTACGAAATTGATGCCTTGACTTGTGTTTATTTGCGCCTATCACGCATTAAAACACATATTAAACGCTCAAAAATAGACTTAGATGACTTGACGCACTACACGAGTTTCCGTAAAAATTATGCCTACAAGCTTTTGCATTTATCTACTTTGGGCTGTAAGATAATGTGCTGCACTTCTACAGGACGATAATTTCGTACCATTTAGATCATGTTAAGCGAACGTGTTAAACTGTTTCGATGTCGTCCTGCACAGTACACAGCAATATCATCTTAGTGGTCTACGACCGTTGTACTCGATAATGGGGTGAAATAATATGTCAGCACGCGCAGTACAAAGCAAAATACGTTAATGGTCTAAGAGCACTGAACTCGATAATGCCGTGGAAGCCGAAAACTATATTGTACATCTACTTCTACATCTACATGATTACTCTGCAATTCACATTTAAGTGCTTGGCAGAGGGTTCATCGAACCACAATCATACTATGTCCCTACCATTCCACTCCTGAACAGCGCGCGGGAAAAACGAACACCTAAACCTTTCTGTTCAAGCTCTTATTTCTCTTATTTTATTTTGATGATCATTCCAACCTATGTAGGTTGGGCTCAACAAAATGTTTTCGCATTCGGAAGAGAAAGTTGGTGACTGAAATTTCGGGAATACATCTCGCCGCGACGAAAAACGTCTTTGCTTTAATGACTTCCATCCCAACTCGCGTATCATATCTGCCACACTCTCTCCCCTATTACGTGATAGTACAAAACGGGCTGCCGTTTTTTGCACCCTTTCGATGTACTCCGTCAATCCCACCTGGTAAGGATCCCACACCGCGCAGCAATATTCTAACAGAGGACGAACGAGAGTAATGTAAGCTGTCTCTTTAGTGGACTTGTTGCATCTTCCAAGTGTCCTGCCAATGAAACGCAACCTTTGGCTCGCCTGCCCCATAATATTATCTATGTGGTCTTTCCAACGGAAGTTGTTCGTAATTATAACACTCAGATACTTAGTTGTATTGACAGCCTTGAGAATTGTACTATTTATCGAGTAATCGAATTCCAACGGATTTCTTTTGAAATATACAGTCAAGTGGCGGTTTATTCCTTAAGAAAGGGGAACAAAAACCAGTGTATGACTATGGGTCAGCATCATCGAAAACTGATACTCCATTGGTAGCCCGAAGATTATCGGAGCAGATTATTGAATCGCACACGTAAACGCTGAAAACTCTACGGAAATATCTTTTGCAATCCACTTATAGCGATTAAACGTTTGGCCGCCTCTGACACTCTGGACGATCGACACCGCCGTGTTCGGAGCGTAGTAAAGTATCAGCGCTTCGCCGCAGGCCGGCACGCCTCCCGCCAACGCTCAGCCAACGGCCCACTCACCGTGGTCGGCGCTCCTGCGGAAGAGCGGCGGCCCGTCCATGTCGGCACTCCACTGGCGCTCCTGGATGCTGCTGGACGCTCCGCCGACGCACCACTACTGCCGCTGCCGCGCGCCACTCGGGCTGCCGCCGCGGCCGCACGGCGCATGCGCAGATGCGGGGCCGGCTCCGGCACCCGGTTGCAACAATCGCTCTCTTTCAGCGCCGGCCGAACACTGCGCGTCAGTGTCTCCGCGGACGGGGAAACACCCTCTCCGCTCTGTGACGCGCCCCTAGCCGCCCACGTCTCAATTAGCGGACCCTGCGTCCCCCTCCACCCCTGATACGCATCTCGGCCGACTGGCTGCTAGGGGTGTCTCTGACGAATGACCCCCCGCTACATCTCGTTACACAGCACTCCAAACGTTCGAGTACACTAATGTTAGTGAAATTGCAATACGCAGAAAGATGCGGAGAGATTCCAGTGACCAAAGAATTGCACAAGAATGTGTGATAGTAACTACACTACTGGCCATTAAAATTGCTACACCAAGAAGAAATGCAGATGATAAACGGGTATTCATTGGACAAATATATTATAGCAGAACTGACATGTGATTACATTTTCAAGCAGATTAGGTGCATAGATGTTGAGAAATCAGTACCCAGAACAACCACCTCTGGCCGCAATAACGGCCTTGATACGCCTGGGCATTGAGTCAAACAGAGCTTGGATTGCGTGTACAGGTACAGCTCCCCAAGCAGCTTCAACACGATACCACAGTTCATCAAGAGTAGTGACTGGCGTATTGTGACGAGCCAGTTGCTCGGCCACCATTGACCAGACGTTTTCAATTGGTGAGAGATCTGGAGAATATGCTGGCCAGGGCAGCAGTCGAACATTTTCTCTATCCAGAGAGGCCCGTACAGGACCTGCAACATGCGGTCGTGCATTATCCTGCTGAAATTTAGGGTTTCGCAGGGATCGAATGAGGGGTAGAGCCACGGGTCGTAACACATCTGAAATGTAACGTCCATTGTTCAAAGTGCCGTCAATGCGAACGAGAGGTGACCGAGACGCGTAACCAATGGCACCCCATACCATCACCCCGGGTTATACGCCAGTATGGCGATGACGAATACACACTTCCAATGTGCGTTCCCCGCCATATCGCCAAACACGGATGCGACCATGGTGATGCTGTAAACAGAACCTGGATTCATCCGAAAAAATTACGTTTTGCCATTCGTGCACTCATGGTCGTCGTTGAGAACATCATCGCAGGCGCTCCTGTCTGTGATGCAGCGTCAAGGGTAACCGCAGCCATGGTCTCCGAGCTGAGAGTCCATGCTGCTGCAAACGTCGTCGAACTGTTCGTGCAGATGGTTGTTGTCTTGCAAACGTCCCCCTCTGTTGACTCAGGGATCGAGACGTGGCTGCACGATCCGTTACATTCATGCGGATAAGATGCCTGTCATCTCGACTGCTAGTGATACGAGGCCGTTGGGATCCAGCACGGCGTTCCGTATTAACCTCCTGAACCCACCGATTCCATATTCTGCTAACAGTCATTGGATCTCGACCAACGCGTTCAGCAATCTTGCGATACGATAAACCGCAATCGCGATAGGCTACAATCCGACCTTTATTAAAGTCGGCAACGTGATGGTACGCATTTCGCCTCCTTACACGAGGCGTCACAACAACGTTTCACCAGGCAACGCCGGTCAACTGCTGTTTGTTTATGAGAAATCGGTTGGAAACTTTCCTCATGTCAGGACGCTGTAGGTGTCGTCACCGGCGCCAAACTTGTGTGAATGGTCTGAAAAGCTAATCAAATGGTTCATATGGCTCTGAGCACTATGGGACTTAACTTCTGAGGTCATCAGTCCCCTAGAACTTAGAACTACTTAAACCTAACTAACCTAAGGACATCACACACATCCATGCCCAAGGCAGGATTCGAATCTGCGACCGTAGCGGTCGGGTGGTTCCAGACTGAAGCGCTTAGAACCGCTCGGCCACTGCGGCCGGCAAAAGCTAATCATTTGCATGTCACAGCATCTTCTTCCTGTCGGTTAAATTTCGCGTCTGTAGCACGTCATCATCGTGGTGTAGCAATTTTAATGGCCGGTAGTGTACATTAGTTAACCCTCTATTACACAGATTTACCAGTTGTCAGAAAACGGAAAATTTAAGTATAATGTCAAAGAAACCACTGTTGCATGCATGCTGTTGCCATCTGGCAACGCACACTGTCTGGCTGGATCGCGATAGGCAGTGTTTAGCGTCATTATGTTGGCATAAACAGTTAAAAATCGACAATCTTTGCTGAAGGTCTAGAGTAAGTGAACACACGAGGAAGCACAAAGAGTTCTTCTTACGGGGCAGCCGCAACTGTACAAGTCCATTTACATAGTTTTCCTGTTTGTGTTCCCGGTAGCACAGCACGGGGGATAGTTGTTATGAAATTTTTGTCCATTTTGCCCTTTTGATACGGAACCTTTAGTTCCATGACAATATTGGGATGACGATGACTTCAGATGATTAAGTAATTTTATTTCTTACACCATATGATAGAACTTTAAGTGTTCCGAAACCGGTCGCGAGTACACAATAAAAGATTGTGGGTTATGCAAATGTCCTGCGGTTTCTTCATTTTTTAATATACACGCGGAAGCAGCAGGAAGAGTGAATTTTTTATTTTAAATTTTTAAGATATATTACATTATGCCTAACGACAGAATTGTTCTTAATTCTCTGTAACTGAACGATTTACAATTAATCTTTATTTTAGCTTTGAATATTGAATAAATAAAAACTAGTTCGAAATTTCTAAGTCGGTTTCCTAAAAAAAAAAAAATGCAATAGAGCGTTTTGCAGAGTGCTAGGATGACATTAGCTACATGGTCATAAAGGTGCACAGCGAATGTCATAAGTTTAGTTTAACTGTTAATTTAGAGAAAATGGTGCATCTGGTTACTGGAAGGGTTGCTGATGAACTGACGTTGGATTTTGGGGTGCTAACGCCGATGGAGTCTTATAAATATTTGGAAGCCATTATTAACAAAGATAGGTTCATAAAAACCCGCGTTGACTTTAACGTACAGTGAGGGGACAAAAACAATGGGGATACCTCCTAATATCGTGTCGGACTTCCTTTTGCCCGGCATAAGACAGTAGCTCGACGTGGCGTGGACCTCCGTTGTAGAAAAATTGAGCCATACTGCCTCTACAGCCGTCGATAATCGCGAAAGTCTGGCGTGTGCAGGATTTTGTGCGCTAACTGACCTTTCGATTACGTCGGGTGATCTGGGTAACCAATTGATTCGATCGTATTGTTCAGAATGTTCTTCAAACAAATTTTGAACGACTGTGTTCCGATAACAAGGCACATTGTCATCATCAGAAATTTCATCGGTTTTTGGAAATATTAAGTCCATGAATGGTTGCAAATGATCTCTAAGTAACCGCACGTAACCATTTCCAGTTCAGTTCGACTAGAGGACCTAGCCCATTCCATGCAAAGGCATCCACACCATTATGGAGTCACCACCAGCTTGCACAGTGCCTTGTTGACAGCTTGGGTCCATGGCTTCGTGGAGACTGTGCCACACTCGAAACCTGCCATCAGATTTTTTCAACTGAAATCCGAACTAATCTGACCAGCCGACGGTTTTCCAGTCGTCTAGGGTCCAACTGACATGATCACGAGCTCAGGATGCAAACGATGTCTTGCTGTCAGCAAAGGCACTCGCGTCGGTCATGTGCTACCATAGCCCATTAACACCAAATTTTGCCACGCTGTCCTAACGGTTTTTTTAATATTTTTTTTTATTTGGCCTTTGAGTGTGTATTCAATTTAGCCATCGGCAACACATAGTGACAATGTACACATAATTGAATAAACAAATACAGAAATGCATATTTACAAGAATAAAAAGCTTAACTGTTACAGTTTTGTACAAAATGTTTTAAAAATTGAATTGAATTGGAAAATAATTAAAAGTGTCTTGGCTTACAATTAACACCAATTCTGAAATATCTTTATCAGCAAGACATATTTATAATTTACGTACACCATTAAAACCTACAGATTGTGACCAGTACTCTTGATGAAGTTAACTATCACTTTATGTGGTGTCACCGCCAGACACCACACTTGCTAGGTGGTAGCTTTAAATCGGCCGCGGTCCATTAGTACATGTCGGACCCGCGTGTCGCCACTGTGTGATCGCAGACCGAGCGCCACCACAAGGCAGGTCTCGAGATACGGACTAGCACTCGCCCCATTTGTACGGACGACTTTGCTAGCGACTACACTGACGAAGCCTCGCTCATTTGCCGAGCAGATAGTTAGAATAGCCTTCAGCTAAGTCCATGGCTACTACCTAGCAAGGCGCCATTAGTAACATTGCATGTACACTCCTGGAAATTGAAATAAGAACACCGTGAATTCATTGTCCCAGGAAGGGGAAACTTTATTGACACATTCCTGGGGTCAGATACATCACATGATCACACTGACAGAACCACAGGCACATAGACACAGGCAACAGAGCATGCACAATGTCGGCACTAGTACAGTGTATATCCACCTTTCGCAGCAATGCAGGCTGCTATTCTCCCATGGAGACGATCGTAGAGATGCTGGATGTAGTCCTGTGGAACGGCTTGCCATGCCATTTCCACCTGGCGCCTCTGTTGGACCAGCGTTCGTGCTGGACGTGCAGACCGCGTGAGACGACGCTTCATCCAGTCCCAAACATGCTCAATGGGGGACAGATCCGGAGATCTTGCTGGCCAGGGTAGTTGACTTACACCTTCTAGAGCACGTTGGGTGGCACGGGATACATGCGGACGTGCATTGTCCTGTTGGAACAGCAAGTTCCCTTGCCGGTCTAGGAATGGTAGAACGATGGGTTCGATGACGGTTTGGATGTACCGTGCACTATTCAGTGTCCCCTCGACGATCACCAGTGGTGTACGGCCAATGTAGGAGATCGCTCCCCACACCATGATGCCGGGTGTTGGCCCTGTGTGCCTCGGTCGTATGCAGTCCTGATTGTGGCGCTCACCTGCACGGCGCCAAACACGCATACGACCATCATTGGCACCAAGGCAGAAGCGACTCTCATCGCTGAAGACGACACGTCTCCATTCGTCCCTCCATTCACGCCTGTCGCGACACCACTGGAGGCGGGCTGCACGATGTTGGGGCGTGAGCGGAAGACGGCCTAACGGTGTGCGGGACCGTAGACCAGCTTCATGGAGACGGTTGCGAATGGTCCTCGCCGATACCCCAGGAGCAACAGTGTCCCTAATTTGCTGGGAAGTGGCGGTGCGGTCCCCTACGGCACTGCGTAGGATCCTACGGTCTTGGCGTGCATCCGTGCGTCGCTGCGGTCCGGTCCCAGGTCGACGGGCACGTGCACCTTCCGCCGACCACTGGCGACAACATCGATGTACTGTGGAGACCTCACGCCCCACGTGTTGAGCAATTCGGCGGTACGTCCACCCGGCCTCCGGCATGCCCACTATACGCCCTCGCTCAAAGTCCGTCAACTGCACATACGGTTCACGTCCACGCTGACGCGGAATGCTACCAGTGTTAAAGACTGCGATGGAGCTCCGTATGCCACGGCAAACTGGCTGACACTGACGGCGGCGGTGCACAAATGCTGCGCAGCTAGCGCCATTCGACGGCCAACATCGCGGTTCCTGGTGTGTCCGCTGTGCCGTGCGTGTGATCATTCCTTGTACAGCCCTCTCGCAGTGTCCGGAGCAAGTATGGTGGGTCTGACACACCGGTGTCAATGTGTTCTTTTTTCCATTTCCAGGAGTGTATATATGGAGTCTCACTTATATCGTCAATAGCGATGTACCAAGGATGGATTAAAGTTAGGTATTACAGAAGCTACGTACTTTTCTTTATAGCATTCATTACGTATCCAGTTACAGACCTATCTCTTGCCTGCTAAAGGCGTGCCTTTCGGCTACTTCCGTGGCGTGGCTGCCTTTCTACGCCACAACACTTTATATAGACGAACGTCTTTAGTACACAAAAGAGAAGAAGCTGATTGAGGAAGATGGTAGCCCATACTCAGCAATGTCCTAACGGTTACGTTCGTCTTACGTTGAATCTGCGGTTGTTTCAGGCAGTGTTGCTTGTCTGCTAGCAGTGTTACTTGTCTGCTATCAATGACAACTCGGCGCAAACGCTACTGCTCTCTGTCGTTAAGTGGAGGCCGTAGGCCCCTGCGTTGTCCGTGGTGAGCGGTAAGGCCTGAAATTTGGTATACTCGGCACACTCTTGACCCTGTGGATCGCGGAATACTGAATTCCCTAACGATTTCCGAAATGGAATGTCACATGCGTCTAGCTCCAAATACCATTCCGCATTCAAAGTCTATTAATTCCCGTCATGCGGTCATCATCATGCGGGGAATATTTTCACATGAAACACCCGAGTACAAATGATAGCCTAGTGTACGCGATACTACCGCCATCTGTATATGTGCTTACCACTGTCCCATGACGTTGTGACCTCAGTGTACATATAGGCGTCTGAACGTTCGAGTACACTACCATACGTGGAAATTGCAACACGCAGAAAAATTTGGAGAAATTTCAGTGGCCAAAGAGCTGCGTCAAGAATGTGTGATAGCATCTACATTACTTAAAATACTGGGTGGTTGTAATTTACCTTCGCTAATTGAGCCAGCGCAGCCGAAAATGTCTACCATGGGCACCCAATTTGATAGGGATTATGTTCAGACTGTTCGCTACAGGATATGAGCTGTAAGTATTGTCGGTGTCATGACTTGTCTTTAGGCAGTAGTGCTGGTACGGCGACGTAGGTTTGAAACATAAACAAGTGTGCATTACATTTGTAGAAAGTCAACACTGGCCTGGACAACGTGAGCAAAATTTTACTCGTAAAGCTGTTCCATCAAAATAACAGTAATACAGCTGCTGTTTTTAGCGAGTTTCGACGCCTTATAGAAATACGCAGAGGCAGTTGTTCTGCTGCGCCAGGGCTAAAGAACAAGATTTGGAATTTCGAATTAACTGGCGATTAGGGAATTGCTCCTGGAGAAGAAAATTGCACCACAAATTGTTGAAGGAGTTACTGTTGCCATCAATGTGAATGCTGGACGCAATGTGCGAGCTCCAAGAAGTTCACGAGTTGTGTCGCGACAGCCTAAATTTCCACGGTCCACCGGCCGAAAAGTGCTGCAAGCAATTAATTGTGAAGTGGTATCTCTAGCGCAGTTGCAGACTGTCGTGGATGTGGATGCGAATGAGCCTCACACTGAGCATCGTTTACAAGCTGGAAGGTAAACATGGTACTCAATTGACAACTAAAAACCACTCATGTGGAAATTAAACTGTGTTACTTTCAGTGGTTTTCTCATTATTTCTCTTCCGCGCGTCTATACAAACGTTTCCACGAAGTTTCTTTGTCCTACAACACTCGTTTCTCATGGGGGCTCTCAAGTAGCGAAACTTCGATTATAACCACTCTGCCGGCCGAGGTGGCCGTGCGGTTCTAGGCGCTTCAGTCCGGAACCGCGAGACTGCTACGGTCGCAGGCTCGAATCCTGTCTCGGGCATGGATGTATGTAATGTCCTTAGGTTAGTTAGGTTTACGTAGTTCTAATTTCTAGGGGACTGATGACCTCAGATGTTAAGTCCCATAGTTCTCAGAGCCATTTGAACCATAACCACTCTGTATACTAGTATTCTGCCTTAAATTGGTATAAACATTTCTATCGTAGTATGGCTGCGCCTATAAATAATGACGAGCTGTACGCTTTGCATTTTGCTGATATTCAAATCAGTTTTGGAGAGGACAAATTTGACATGAGTTACAAGGTTTGAAAATTGGACAGATAGTTTCAGAAGTGCAATTTAACCATCAATTTAGAGAAAAGGTGTATTTGTTTACTGTAGCAGTTAGCCAAGGTCCATCGTTAGATTTTAGGGTTGAAAGCTCTATGGAGACTTACAACTATTTAGGAGTCACGATTAACAAAGACGGATCCAAGAACCAAAATTAAGACCACGTTGACACCAACGTAGACGTACAACCAAATAATTGAATGCAGATTTATGGAGAACATACATTAGATAAGAAACGAAGATTACGACATTTAAAACTGCTCTGGAAATTATAGCACCATTACACTCGTCTTCCATTATTCTACTCCAGCTCCATATTCCATGCTCTTCAAATTGTTCAGTACAACCTACAGGTTCTGTAAGTTTTCTTCACTTTCAATGAGACTAAGAATAACATCAATGAATCGTCATTAACAAGCCTTCGCTCTGAAATTTAATCTCACTCCTTATCCTCACTCTTATTTCTGTCACTGCTTCCTCGATGTATACATCGAACAGTAGTGTATCCGTGTCTTACATCCTTACTAACCGGAGAACGTTTCTATTGCTCATCCAGTCTTGTTTTTTCATCACGGTTCTTGGACACACTGCGTATTATACGTCTTATTACATCTATTTTTCTAAGAATTTCGAGCATCTTGCACTATTTAACGTTGTGAAAAATTTATTTTAGGTCGTCAGATGCTGCGAAAGTCTCTTGATTTCTCGTAAATATTGCTTCCATTATCAAGTGCATCGTCGCAACTGCCTCTGCACTGCTTTTTCCGTTTCCTGAAGCACAAATAATCATAATGAAAAAAAAAGATATTTTCTTTTCCATTGTTCTGTGTACGATTCGTGTCAGTACTTGGGTACGTGAAATTTTAAACTGATCCTGCTAAAATTACTGCATTTACCTGCATTAACCTCATGACTGGATGGATGATATTCTTCTGCGAGTTCGATGTTATGTCTCCAGTCTTACAGATTTGACTAACAAATTTCTGTTATAGTCTGGTTGCCACATCCTCTAATCTGAGAAATTACAAAGGACTGCTGTCTATCCCTTCGGTCTTGTTTGATCGCACATTTTCCAAAGTTCTGTCAAACACTGACGCTAAAAGCTGTATCTGTCTCACCTTTGTTCCTGTACCACATCAGTGGGCAAGTCTTCTACCTAGCACAGAGACTCAGTGTATTTTTTCCGCTCATCCGCCTTGTCCTCTGCGTTTAACAGTGGAATTCTATTTTCACTCTTAATGATGACGCCCTAGCTTTTAATTCGCCAAAAGTTATTTCGTTTCTTTTATATGCTGAATCTGTTCTTCCAACGACCATTACGATTTCAGGAAATGTATTCGCAGTTGAGAATGTGAACCAGCATCGGCTACAAATGGGAATAACAGTAACGAAAATTTTGTCGTGGATCGAGACTCGAACCCGAATTTCCTGCTTTACACGCACGATCACCATAATCACCCATTTTTCCATCTCATTTTGTTAGTTATTGTTGGTTGCATTTGTTCGTGCCGGACGTCCCGTGACACCCGTTGAGGTTCGTTGATAATACATTGCTTCAATTTTTCTATTATAAATTACAGCTAATCCTTTAACCGAAAACGCTGAGATACCGTGCCGGCACCGATCCAGCTATCCGAACACCAGTTAGCGTCAGATCCAAACTTCCACGTGTCGTCGTCCACGTGTCAGAAACTGCTTACGTACGTTACGTATATTCCCATCCAGGAAAGACATATACAGGGTATAAATTTTAAGTTGACAAACCAGAATAACTCGAAAAATAAGCTTCACACGAAAAAATGTGTAGAATCCAAAGTTGATTATTTTCGAGGGGGATACCTCCTGGTGCTAAAATTAGTCCGCCACCCCAACCCCCCTGGGGGTGGGGCGGGAGACAACTTTAAAATTTAAAATGGGAACCCCCATTTTTATTGCAGAATCAGATTCTTCATAAAAAAAACTACGTACATTTTGTCTTAAACATTTGTTTTGATTCTTGGTAGTTGGTGCTGTAATTGAAGAAAATCCATGTGGAAAATGGATACGGATAAATAAAAAATACTTATTTATTTAGTAAATTTTGATTCGCTAAAACCAAAGCTTTCCCCATAGGGTGGGGTTTGAGAGAGAGGAATTAGAGTTTTACAATTATTGACCCAAATCTACGGAAAAGAGTAATATTTGGGTCAACATTTGTAAGCCTCTAATTCCTCTCTCTCAAACCCCACCCTATGGGGAGAGAGGGAGAGTTTTAGTTTTAGCGAATCAAAATTTACGAAATAAATATGTATTTTTTATTTATCCGTAACCATTTTCCACACAAAAATGAGAACATGGGATTTCTTAAATTACAGCACCAACTACCAAGAATCAAAACAAATGTTTAAGAGAAAATGTACGTAGTTTTTTATGAAGAATCTGATTCTGCAATAAAAAATGGGGGTTCCCATTTGAAATTTTAAAGTTGCCTCCCGCCCCACCCCCAGGGACTGGGGTGGCGGGCTAATTTTAGCACCAGGAGATGGCCTCCTCGAAAATAGTCAACTTTGAATTGTACACATTTTTTCGTGTGACGCTTATTTTTCGTGTTGTTCTGGCTTGTCAACTTAAAATTTACACTCTGTATATTGAAAGTCAACAGCCTGATATTGGCTAATAAATACTAAACAGCGATGCCTGTGCTATTAAGAAGTACGAAGCAGGGTGGTTCATATTCGCAACTGCGAATATATTTCCCGCATTTCTTGACGGCTGTAGTCACTGCAGTGGTTGTTCCTCCGGATTCGCATCCATGTCCGAAGGAACATTTCGTCGTAGTTCTTAATAACACAGATACTGCTGTTTCGCGTTACATTTTAGATTTCTTTGCATTTTCTCTGCAACTATGTACACGGTACGAGCCCAATTGTCCCCAAAGGGGTCTTAAATTTCCTGGTGGCAGTGTGGAGTGACGCCACTGGCTCATGGGGGAGTGGGGTGGGGACGGGGGTTGGTGTGGCAGTCCCCGGAAGAAAAAGCGGCGGGCACGAGTTGGAAGAACTGCAAGTGCCAGGCAGCCGTGTCAGTAATTGCATCTGGGCGAGGAGTATCGGTTTTACTTGGCGGTCTACATGGAGGTGTTTGAGAATGCGGTGGGACTCCATTGCGTCTGTCAAACACATTTCATGGCGGATTTTGGCAACGAACTTTCATTCCACAAGGAAGCATTGACTACTAAGAAAGGATAGGCAAGCAGCCGGCGATATACTGTATGGCGATATACCATCTGAATTTCGGAAAAAAAATCATCCACACATTTCCAAGTGCGAGAATTAACGCGCAATCAGCTTAACGGCTCAAGCGCCCAAGTTACTGAACAGAATAATATACAGAAGACATGAAAAGAAAACTGAGGATATGTCAGATGACGATCAGTTCGGCTTTAGGAAAGGTAAAGGCATCAGAGAGGCAGTTATGAGGTTGCAGTTGACAATGGAAGCAAGACTAGAGAAAAATCAAGACACGTTTATAGGATCTGTCGACGTGAAAAAACCATTCGACAGAGTCAAATGATGCAATGTGTTCGAAATTCTCTGAAAAATATGGGCAAGCTATAGGGAAAGAAGGGTAATACACAGTTTGTACGAGAGCCAAGAGAGAGGTTAAGAGTAGGAGTAGAAGAACGAATTGCTATGATTAAAAATGGTGTACGACAGGGATGCAGTCAGTCGTCCCTACTATTCAGTCTATACATCGAAGAAGAATTACGGGAATAAAAGAAAGGTCCAAGTGTGAAATTAAAATTCAGGGTGAAAGGATATGAATGACAAGATTCGCTGATGACATTACTATCTTCAGTACACGTGATCTACTTAGTGAAATGATCAGTGTAATGAGTACAGAATATGAATTGAGAGTAAATCGAAGAAAGACGACAGTAATGAGAACTAGATGAAACGAGAACAGCGAGAAACTTTACATCAGGATTGGTCATCACGAATTAGATGAAGTTAAGCAATTCTGCTTCCTAGGCAGTAAAATAACCAATGAAAGCAGAGTAGCGCTGGCAAAAAGGGCATTCCTGACCAAGGGAAGTCTGCTGGTATCAAAGATGACTTAATCTGGGGAAGAAATTTCTGAGAATGTGCGCTTGGAGCACGACATTATATATATATATATATATATATATATATATATATATATATATATATATATATATATATATATGGTGAGTCACCTAACATTACCGATGGATATATTTCGTAAACCACATCAAATACTGACGAATCGATTCCACAGACCGAACGTGAGGAGAGGGGCTAGAGTAATTGGTTAATACAAACCATAAAAAAATGCACGGAAGTATGATTTTTAACACAAACCTACGTTTTTTAAAATGGAACCCCGTTAGTTTTGTTAGCACATCTGAACACAAAAACAAATACGTAATCAGTGCCGTTTGTCGCATTGTAAAATGTTAATTACATCCGGAGATAATGCAACCTAAATTTGACGCTTGAGTACCACTCCTGTGCTGTTCGATAGTGTGTATCGGAGAGCACCGAATTACGTAGGGATCCAAAGGGAACGGTCAGTGAATATGTCTACCTTGGCCAGATTATAAATATGAAGGGAGGCATAATGCCAGAAATCCATCGACGCATCAAGCTTGGCTGACAAGCATTTGGGAAGAATTCAAAAGTATTCAGATCAAAAATGCCAGTAAATTTGAAGAAAGCAGTATTTGATCAATGCATTCTTCCTGTGATGACGTATGGCTGCGAGACATGGACACTGAACTCGTTTACAAAAGGAAAACTTAGGACAGCACAGAGAGCCATGGAGAGATCAATGCTGGGCTATACAAGAAAGGACAGGGAAAGGGCAGATGACATCCGGTCTGTGACATCTTAGAGACAGTAGGTTCCTTGAAATGGCTGTGGGCAGGCCACGTCGCAAGAAGAAAAGACAACAGATGGACGAAGCTAGTACTGGAGTCCGAGAGAGCACCGGAGGCCTAGAGGAAGACCACCAGACAGATGGGACAAAGACATCAAGAAGATCGCTGGTAACACCTGGCAGAGAACTGCCCAAGACCGTCCCACTTGGAGAAGACTGCTGAAAGCCTACCTGAATCCACGACTCGAAGAGGCCACATCATTTAATGATTGAATTGGCTGAGATGATATATATATATATATATATATATATATATATATACACTCCTGGAAATTGAAATAAGAACACCGTGAATTCATTGTCCCAGGAAGGGGAAACTTTATTGACACATTCCTGGGGTCAGATACATCACATGATCACACTGACAGAACCACAGGCGCATAGACACAGGCAACAGAGCATGCACAATGTCGGCACTAGTACAGTGTATATCCACCTTTCGCAGGAATGCAGGCTGCTATTCTCCCATGGAGACGATCGTAGAGATGCTGGATGTAGTCCTGTGGAACGGCTTGCCATGCCATTTCCACCTGGCGCCTCAGTTGGACCAGCGTTCGTGCTGGACGTGCAGACCGCGTGAGACGACACTTCATCCAGTCCCAAACATGCCCAATGGGGGACAGATCCGGAGATCTTGCTGGCCAGGGTAGTTGACTTACACGTTCTAGAGCACGTTGGGTGGCACGGGATACATGCGGACGTGCATTGTCCTGTTGGAACAGCAAGTTCCCTTGCCGGTCTAGGAATGGTAGAACGATGAGTTTACGGCCAGTGTAGGAGATCGCTCCCCACACCATGATGCCGGGTGTTGGCCCTGTGTGCCTCGGTCGTATGCAGTCCTGATTGTGGCGCTCACTTGCACGGCGCCAAACACGCATACGACCATCATTGGCACCAAGGCAGAAGCGACTCTCATCGCTGAAGACGACACGTCTCCATTCGTCCTTCCATTCACGCCTGTCGCGACACCACTGGAGGCGGGCTGCACGATGTTGGGGCGTGAGCGGAAGACGGCCTAACGGTGTGCGGGACCGTAGCCCAGCTTCATGGAAACGGTTGCGAATGGTCCTCGCCGATACCCCAGGAGCAACAGTGTCCCTAATTTGCAGGGAAGTGGCGGTGCGGTCCCCTACGGCACTGCGTAGGATCCTACGGTCTTGGCGTGCATCCGTGCGTCGCTGCGGTCCGGTCCCAGGTCGACGGGCACGTGCACCTTCCGCCGACCACTGGCGACAACATCGATGTACTGTGGAGACCTCACGCCCCACGTGTTGAGCAATTCGGCGGTACGTCCACCCGGCCTCCGGCATGCCCACTATACGCCCTCGCTCAAAGTCCGTCAACTGCACATACGGTTCACGTCCACGCTGTCGCGGCATGCTACCAGTGTTAAAGACTGCGATGGAGCTCCGTATGCCACGGCAAACTGGCTGACACTGACGGCGGCGGTGCACAAATGCTGCGCAGCTAGCGCCATTCGACGGCCAACACCGCGGTTCCTGGTGTGTCCGCTGTGCCGTGCGTGTGATCATTGCTTGTACAGCCCTCTCGCAGTGTCCGGAGCAAGTATGGTGGGTCTGACACACCGGTGTCAATGTGTTCTTTTATCAATTTCCAGGAGTATATATATATATATATAAAATGACTTTTGAACACTATTAAGGTAAATACATTGTTTGTTCTCTATCAAAATCTCTCATTTGCTAACTATGCCTATCTGTTGTTAGTGCCTTCAGTAGTTAGAATTCTTTATTTAACTGGCAGTATTGGCGCTCGCTGTATTGCAGTAGTTCGAGTAACGAAGATTTTTGTGAGGTAAGTGATTCATGAAAGGTATAGGTTATTGTTAGTCAGGGCCATTCCTTTGTAGGGATTATTGGAAGTCAGATTGCGTTGCGCTAAAAAAATTGGTGTGTCAGTTTAGTGAATGTTTGAGTACGTTCAGTTTTGCTCAGCTGTTTGAAAATCAAATAACGTAAGAGGTTTATCAGCACAGTAATTCACTAATTTTTCTAAGGGGACGTTTCAGCCCCTAAAGCTAATGGTTGAATAGTGTTTTACTTGTTTGCTGATAAAGCCGACATAACATTGACAAAACTGAAGACACACACATTATCGTGCACAGTGATGTCATATTGAAGGCAGGCCAAAATTTCTATACTGGTTTCGTCCCGGGTCGTGACGTGCTCTGACTTGAGGCAGGAAACCATCGAAGAGCCCCAAAAACCAGCTGATATTTACGAGGGCTATTCAGAAAGTAGATAACGTTTTGGCATTAAAAGAAACTAAGTACAAAAAATACATTTTATTATACATGGTGATTCAAAAAGAATACCACAAATTTAGGAATTTAAAACTCTGCAACGACAAAAGGCAGAGCTAAGCACTATCTGTCGGCGAATTAAGGGAGCTATAAAGTTTCATTTAGTTGTACATTTGTTCGCCATTTCAGCCAATAAAGTTTTTGGTCCCTTTTTCTTCGAAGGTGCTACTGTAACTGGACTACAGTATCTGGAGATGTTAGAGAATTGGCTGTTCCCTCAGCTCGAACAAGAAGCACAACAATTCATATTTCAGCAGGATGGAGCGCCACCACATTGGCACTTATCTGTCCGTAACTACCTGAACGTCAACTACCCGAGGAGATGGATCGACCGCCAGGCAGCCCGTGACAGAGCACTTCATCACTGGCCTCCAAGAAGCC
This sequence comes from Schistocerca americana, assembly GCF_021461395.2. Taxonomy (NCBI): domain Eukaryota; kingdom Metazoa; phylum Arthropoda; class Insecta; order Orthoptera; family Acrididae; genus Schistocerca; species Schistocerca americana. The sequence continues at coordinate 217,914,808 of NC_060122.1, read as the reverse complement.
CTGATCTTACCCCCTGCGATTTTTTCTTATGGGGGTATGTTAAGGATATGGTGTTTCGGGCACCTCTTCCAGCCACCATTGATGATTTGAAACGAGAAATAACAGCAGCTATCCAAACTGTTACGCCTGATATGCTACAGAGAGTGTGGAACGAGTTGAAGTATCGGGTTGATATTGCTCGTGTGTCTGGAGGGGGCCATATTGAACATCTCTGAACTTGTTTTTGAGTGAAAAAAAAAACCTTTTTAAATACTCTTTGCAATGATGTATAACAGAAGGTTATATTATGTTTCTTTCATTAAATACACATTTTTAAAGTTGTGGTATTCTTTTTGAATTACCCTGTATACATCTGAAAGAGCGACTGACATACTACCACATAGTCACCAAACAAATTGAGTCACTAATCATAGCAGTGGACAAGCTTTGAAAGACCTTCGTCGTAAAATTCTGCCGCCTGACCCTTCAGCCAGTGAGTCACGCCCGCCTGGAGTTCCGCGTCGTCATCAAAGCGCTGGGTTGCAAACCAGTTATTCATCGTGGGAAACAAGTGGAAGTCGCTTGGTGCAAGATCGCGGGTGTTGGCGAATGAGAGAAAATTTTCCATTTGAATGAATTAAGGAGTTCTATAGAGCGTTTTGCCGTGTGAGGTCAGGCTTTGTCGGCAAAAACCAAATTTTGGACGTCAGCTTTCATCATCGTTTGTTTTGAACTGCTCTTCTAAGGCTGTGCAAAGTTTGACACTAACAGGCAGAATTTATGGTTGCTCCATGTTCGAGAAAATTAATAAGAAGCACACCTTCCCTATCCCAAAACCCTGTCGCCCTCAACTTCCTTGCTGACAAGGCTTTCAAACACTTTCTTGGATTTTGGGGGACCTTGTGTGCCCCCACTCCATGGACTGTAATTTTGTCTCGCAATTGACCGTGTTTCACCCAAGTCTCGTCACCGGTTACGATTAGATCCAGTAATGAATCACCATGTTCGAGGTAGGCCTGCGGAAATGTCAACGTTGCCCCCATTCGCTGTTCTTTATGGTGCTCTGTGAGCATTTTGGGCACTGATTGTGCACAAAATTTGTGGTAGCCTAGCTTTTCAGTGACAATTTCAAACAACGAAGTCCGTGAAACACGTGGAAAAGAAACCGAAAGTTCTGTTATTGTGAACTGACGGTCTTCACGAATCGTTTCATCAACTTTAGCGACAAGATCGGCAGTCACAATGCCAGGGCGTCCACTCTTCTGTTCATCATGAACGTTGGTTCGGCCATTTTTAAACCTAATGCACCATTTTCGGACGGAACATTTACTCATTACGTCATTACGTTGTTTCCGTACACTTCGCACAGTTTACGGAGATACGTAAACAGGCAGAATACGGCGCTCCGGTTAGCAACACCTGTATAAGACAACACGAGTCTGGTGCAGTTGTTAGATCGATTACTGCTGCTACATTGGCGGGATTTCATGATTTAACTGCGTCTGAATATGGCGTTATAGTTGACACACGAGCGATGGGACACAGCATCTCCGAGGTAGCAATGAGGTGGGGATTTTCACGGACGACCATTTCACGAGATTACTGTGAATATCAGAAATCCGGTAAAACATCAAATGTCCCACATCGCTACAGCCAGAAAAATGTCCTACAAGAACGGGACCAACGGCGACTGAAGAGAACCGTTCAACGTGACGGAAGTACAACCCTTCCGAAAATTGCTGCAGATTTCAGTGCTGAGCCATCAAAAAGTGTCAGCGTATGTACCATTCAACGAAACATCGTCGATATGGGCTTTCGGTGCTGGAGACCTACTCATTTACCCTTGATGACTGCACTACACAAAGATTTACGCCTGGCCTGGGCTCGTCAATACCGGCATTGATGACTGGAAACGTGTTGCCTGGTCGTACGAGTCTCGTTTAAAATTGTGTGGAGCAGATGTACGTGTACGGGTATGTAGACAATCTCAAGAATCCATGGACCCTGCGTGTCAGTAGGTGGTGGAGGCTCCGTCATGGGGGGGGGGGGGGGGGGGGACGTGTGCAGTTGGAGTGATATCAGGCCCCTGATACGTCTAGATACGACTCTGAGAGGTGACACGTACGTAAGCATCCTATCTGATCACCTGAATCCATTCATGTCCATTGTGCATTCCAACGGACTTGGTCAATTCCAGCAGGACAATGCGACAACCCGCATGTCCAGAATACAGGGGCTCCAGGAACACTCTTCTGAGTTTAAACACTTCTACTGGCCACCAAACTCCTCAGACGTGAACAATGGTGAGCATATCTGGGATGCCTCGCAACGTGCTGTTCCACCCCCTTGTAGTCTTTCGGATTTATGGTTCAAATGGCTATAAGCACTACGGGACTTAACATCTGAGGTCATCAGTCACCTAGACTGAGAACTACTTAAACCTAACTAACCTTAGGACATCACACACATGCATGCCCGAGGCAGGATTCGAATCTGCGATCGTAACAGCAGCGCGGTTCCGGACTGAAGCGTCTAGAACCGCTCGGCCACAGCGGCCGGCTAGGATTTATGGACAGCACTGCACGATTCATGGTGTCAGTTCTCTCCAGCGCTGGTTCAACATTAGTCGAGTCCATGCCAGGTGATTTTGCGTCACTTCTGCGTGCTCGTGGGGTCCCTACACGATATTAGGAAGGTGTACCAACCAGTTTCTTTGGCTCTTCAGCGTATGGACAGACACATAGTAAACCGGCTTTTCTCGATGTATGTTACAGATTATATGCAGATATATTTGATAATTTATTTATTAAAAAAGGTGTTTCGAACTACTTTATTGGGAAGACACTGGGCTAATTATTTTTGTAATATAGAGAGCGTTACTTACACTACATGACGCAATGTCCGTCTGCCCATACACTAGTAAAGTCATATCGTGGCATGTAATGCTGCTAGTTTTTTTTTATTTTATTACCTTTCGGGACGTGCCCATTCAGCCACCTGAATAGCATAATGTCGATTATGACGCTTAGAGCTTGACAATATCAGGCTTGGAGCGTCGAACTTCTGCGGGTTTGTTGAATGGTAACTCACCTAAATGGTATGTTGATTAAAATCGATTATTGCTATTAGATAAAGTGGTGTTTCATGTAAATCAGTTCTGCTTCTGCAATTTCCTTGTATTGTAGCAATGAAGATGGCTATTTATAGTTGAAATGTGGATATGCAAGAATAATAAAAAACCTGTGTGGTTGCGATTAATTATTATGTTCATATCCTCCCTTAGTTACACGTAGGTAATAGTGAAGCTAATTGCGAAGGAATTTTGAGGCGTTCTTTTAATACAACAGTTATTGTACTATACTAAGAACAAGTTTGTTAGAAGTATGCTCAGCGTCATATTTTGTAAATTCAACTAATATTTGGCTCTCTGTAGCACCCGATATTTATTGAGTGATTGAGAAGTATTCTGAAACACAGTGCTGTTATAAACCTAAGCATACTGCCTGAACTGTACTGTACCAGGTGTGAATTCCCTGAGCGAACCAGAATTGGAATATGAATTACAAACATGATGATTTGAACCATAGGAATATGTTATTGAGTATATCTGAAACTTAGGCACAAATCGTGGCAGCAGATTTCATTTTCACTGAAGTGGGAGAGCAATCCCGCCTGCAGCTTAAATGTATGAGGCCTCGGGTAATTGCTAAGCTCTCCATCAGAGAAGGCATAGCTGTGATTAGCCAGCTTTTACAGCTCGAACAGCAACCACTACCACTCAGTGAGAGTTATGTTAAATAGAACTGTAGAAGGTAAATTGCAGGAAGTTGGTTAGGAAACCAAAGACGGCAAATTTAATAACCTTAGTCAGCTAAGTGTAAGAAAGATAGTTCCATAGTTAACCAGGGAATGCAATAATCTTCACCTGTTTGCCAAGTTACCTCACCCACTCCTTGTTGTATTAAGGGAGGACACATGAGAAATTACATGGATACATATAGACTAATGTAACTTTTACTGTTTGACGGATAATTGAACCAAATTTGGGACATACTGCCATTATATTATGGGCTATAATTCCATTTTCTTATATTTTTTCTTAAATAATATGATTTGGACGTTGATGGATAGTTCTAGAACACTTACATATAAAATATTTTCTGAATGTTACCTTACTTACCACTTTCAGAATGTGGTGGGCAGGTTATTCTTAGATAAGCAAATCAGTGTACCACAACAATTTTTTAAATTTATGCTTTGGTACATGATAGGTATTTTTACTTTTACTTCACAAAATTCGACGGAAACCCACTTTGAAAACTTTTGTAGCACAGGAAGCTGTATTATGGTATACATAAATTCTGTAGAAATTACATATTTTTATCTGCAATGGTTCTGTAGAAAATGTTCCCTATATACTGAAAAATGAAAGTTGTAGAAAATGTAGAAAAAATATTTCATTAGGATTTATACCAGAAACAAGTAACTTAATCTTGGCCCAAATCATACATTTGGTCTTTTTGGCCTTCCCGTAGCTCATTTTTCCTAGTCTGGCCCCTTCTGGTGTGCCGTTTTGGCACTATCCTTCACTGACATTTCAAAACTAGCAACACACAGTTCATTAATCTTCTTCAGTAGGTTTTTGATGAAGCAGTCTTCATCAAATCCTAGTCTCATAAGGATCCTGAGTATTCCAGTATTACGATCACTGAACATCAAACAAGCATCATATGAGGAACAATAGTAGATGAGCGAAATAATATCTTTGGTCGTCGTTTCTAAATGAGATTATCAAAGCTCAGAGCGTTCAGATATCTTTGTGCACAGTCAAAAATACAGCAAGATACACCCTTTATGTAATTTTTTAGTTAAATTCTTTTGAACATGACACAAAAAAGTGTTCAGATTGTTTTGAGCACAGTCAAAAATACTGCAAACTACACATTTTACGGAAATTTTTGAATACATACTTTAGAATAAACAGAACGTTCGAATATTTGTGAACATGAAGATGACTGTTTTTGACTGGCTATTTCATTTTAATGATCTGTAAAGTACTAGACTCTCATAGTTCAGCCAATATTAATTTTTAAATTTACCACCATCCAACATCATTAACTTCCAAATTTCCCGACAACTGCAATCTTTAATTTCTGAATTTCCCACCATCCGCCATTTTTAAAGCTTGTATTTCCTGCCATATACTATTTTCATGAACTCTTTGAAGAATCTGTTGTCACAGATATATTGACTTCGCTTGCGATGTCACTGGTAGCTAACTGACCCAGGTCATGTGAATTCACAGCTGTAAACAATGTGACTCAGAATGTCTACAGCATTCATACTAAGTGTTGCGGAAATGTACGAAAGTCATTCAGTAAGAAGAGAGAGACAAACTTTGCAGCGAAGGCAATATCCAATTCAAAGAACTGAAACTTCTGATAGTATTAATTGGTAACATCCTAAAGTGTATTAACAACTTTTACATTAATAAACTTGACTAGAAGAAGGGATCGGTTGGTAGGACATGTTTTGAGGCATCAAGGGATCACAAATTTAGCATTGAAGGGCAGCGTGGAGGGTAAAAATCGTAGAGGGAGACCAAGAGATGAATACACTAAGCAGATTCAGAAGGATGTGGGTTGCAGTAGGTACTGGGAGATGAAGAAGCTATAGAGTAGCATGGAGAGCTGCATCAAACCAGTCTCAGGACTGAAGACCACAACAACAACAACAACATTAATAATTACGTAAATACACTCCTGGAAATGGAAAAAAGAACACATTGACACCGGTGTGTCAGACCCACCATACTTGCTCCGGACACTGCGAGAGGGCTGTACAAGCAATGATCACACGCACGGCACAGCGGACACACCAGGAACCGCGGTGTTGGCCGTCGAATGGCGCTAGCTGCGCAGCATTTGTGCACCGCCGCCGTCAGTGTCAGCCAGTTTGCCGTGGCATACGGAGCTCCATCGCAGTCTTTAACACTGGTAGCATGCCGCGACAGCGTGGACGTGAACCGTATGTGCAGTTGACGGACTTTGAGCGAGGGCGTATAGTGGGCATGCGGGAGGCCGGGTGGACGTACCGCCGAATTGCTCAACACGTGGGGCGTGAGGTCTCCACAGTACATCGATGTTGCCGCCAGTGGTCGGCGGAAGGTGCACGTGCCCGTCGACCTGGGACCGGACCGCAGCGACGCACGGATGCACGCCAAGACCGTAGGATCCTACGCAGTGCCGTAGGGGACCGCACCGCCACTTCCCAGCAAATTAGGGACACTGTTGCTCCTGGGGTATCGGCGAGGACCATTCGCAACCGTCTCCATGAAGCTGGGCTACGGTCCCGCACACCGTTAGGCCGTCTTCCGCTCACGCCCCAACATCGTGCAGCCCGCCTCCAGTGGTGTCGCGACAGGCGTGAATGGAGGGACGAATGGAGACGTGTCGTCTTCAGCGATGAGAGTCGCTTCTGCCTTGGTGCCAATGATGGTCGTATGCGTGTTCGGCGCTGTGCAGGTGAGCGCCACAATCAGAACTGCATACGACCGAGGCACACAGGGCCAACACCCGGCATCATGGTGTGGGGAGCGATCTCCCACACTGGCCGTACACCACTGGTGATCGTCGAGGGCACACTGAATAGTGCACGGTACATCCATACCGTCATCGAACCCATCGTTCTACCATTCCTAGACCGGCAAGGGAACTTGCTGTTCCAACAGAACAATGCACGTCCGCATGTATCCCGTGCCACCCAACGTGCTCTAGAAGGTGTAAGTCAACTATCCTGGCCAGCAAGATCTCCGGATCTGTCCCCCATTGAGCATGTTTGGGACTGGATGAAGCGTCGTCTCACGCGGTCTGCACGTCCAGCACGAACGCTGGTCCAACTGAGGCGCCAGGTGGAAATGGCATGGCAAGCCGTTCCACAGGACTACATCCAGCATCTCTACGATCGTCTCCATGGGAGAATAGCAGCCTGCATTGCTGCGAAAGGTGGATATACACTGCACTAGTGCCGACATTGTGCATGCTCTGTTGCCTGTGTCTCTGTGCCTGTGGTTCTGTCAGTGTGATCATGTGATGTATCTGACCCCAGGAATGTGTCAATAAAGTTTCCCCTTCCTGGGACAATGAATTCACGGTGTTCTTATTTCAATTTCCAGGAGTGTATAACTTCGTAGGTGCTAGTTTCGATGGTGTGTCTAATGGAAGAAAGGATTTTTGAAGCGTTCTGTAATCCGATTTTTACAATTGGAATGCGTGAAACCATTATCTCGGCGAATAAACAATACGGCAGCAATAGCATGAATATTATGGGCTTTACGCGTGGGCGCAAAAGTTCAAAAGCTGACGTAAAAGCGTAACCGTCCAATACCGCTCCGGGCGTTCGGCATCAATATCGACGTCGGCGCTGCAAGCACGTACTGATCCATTTATCCAAAGATAAAATTTTCTGGTACGTGTTGATACAACCCTTCCCATCATTCAAAAGAAAGTGAACCACCATAAGATTCGTGCAAAGTTTGTCCCAGAGAGGTTACCATTCACCACATAGAACAAAGATTTCTCATTTGAGCCGAGCTAAAAACATCGTTCCTGTTGCATAAGTGGTGCATTTTTGATCAAAATTTTAATCTGTATTGAAATATTGATACATAATTTTCGCTCCAGTCCAAGCGTCAAAGCATGTAGTGTGAACACCTTGAATCGCTTGAATCGCTTGTTAAGTTCATTTTAACCATCTTTTAGTACACCCATGGTCCGATTTTCTATAATTATTTTGCAGGAGCAATGGCTATCAACAACCTATACCACTCAGGTACGATTGAGAACCAAATCAAGGACGTACTGGAAAGGAAATATCGGGTCTGGCAGAGGAAAGGCGTGCTTCTTCCGCTCGAGTTCATACGGCACATCTTACGCTGGAGACTATTGAGAAAGTGGCTTCGGAACTCCTGCCTCGTTCTTCTTACAGCCTTGCCCTTGCTCCTCGGATTCTTTCTTCTGTTTGGTCCTATGAAAGAAGCTCTGAGTGGCATAAAGTTCAGCAGTAACGAAGAGGAGAGGAAAAAGAGAGTACTTCAAACCTGGCTTCGAGATGAAGGTAAATTCTTTTTACTGAGGCGACAAAGAGACTCCCAAGAAGAAGGGACAAAAGCACAGATGTTGAAAAAATTGGCAGAAAAACAAACTGATTTAATAAAGTATTTAGCTGTACAACTATTTGCCTGTTTAGTTATTCAGTGAACCACTTCCTTCAGGTTAACAGATAGATTTAATCGTTAAAGCGCTGAAGCGCTTATCCTGCAGTCCGTTAATTGCCTCTTTGTTGCATTGATAGGGAATGTTCGATCCCTCCAATGTTGCAACACTAATGCCGTGATTCACTATGTAAGTAATTTTCTCCATTTCTCACTATTGACTGTAAGTATAATTCGACCATATTTGTAGCGAACACATTTTGTAATTTAACATGTTTAACTTTATGATGTAGCGTCTAGACTAAGAAACGTATCGTTAAGTAAATAGTTTACAATAGCAACCAAGCGTCTGTTACTGAACAGTCTACTTCAGGTTGCGACTGTTCTTCATACAAGACTTGGATACAAGGTGGTGATTAAGCCCGGGCCAGCGACCATTTCTATAGCCGTTCGAACATCTGTCTTGATGTATCTATGTTACAGTGTGTATAACAGGGTTTGAGCATCCGAACTCAGCTGGCGCCCAGTTGTATTGTGCGAATCGATTAATTCCTTTCGCAAAATATTTTAATTGGGCTGAAATTAATGCTCAGTGAATTGCACTGTTTGTACGGGCACCCTCCGGATTTCACGTCCATAAATGGTAACTCTTAGAAAACTCCTGATTAGAAACTGATGGGTCACATTTGGTCCACTGGTGTATCACAGCTTGCTGTAAGAGAAGTTTTAACTGTTTGAAAAATTCTTGCTTGCTTTGGATTTCACGTGCAAAAAATAACACGTTTCCTAGGGGGTTTCTGAAGCGCTGTCGAGCTGACTGTACCACATAAAATTCATTGTTATGTGAGTTGAATGCACGGAAACGATTCCAAATGACTGAAATAAACAAAAAATGCATTATTACGGTAGAATTGAATGTTCACTCTGAAAAATCTAGTTTCATTTGGATTTAGGTGCAAAAAAAGTTTTTGTAAGTTTTTTATGCGCGCCACTTCTCTGTTTCAATCTTGTGCGAAACTTAACAAATTTTGTAAGATGTTAGACAAATGTATGTAAATCATGGCAGAAGGGAATTAATAACGTTAGTTGCCAGTGTACATTGACTTAAATCAATGGGTAAACTCGAAACTTTGTGCTGGACTTGAATTCGAACCCGGGTCTCCTGCCTAGTAGCCAGATTGCTGATTACTGCGCCATCCGGACACAGTGGTCGTCGCAACTGCACGGTCTACCCTAGCACGCGTCCCGTCAGACCCATATTATAAACTTATCCTCAGACTGCTCATATAGTGCCCCTTGCTCATTATCCTCATTACTCGCGGCATTTCGCCGATTTCCGTAAGAGTTTGAGCATGGTGTGCGTCTGCACTGAAGTGATCAGTTGGTCTTTCGCACCTCGCCTTAATTATATATGTGATGTTCGTTTTTTCGAACATGTCCGAAAGAACTGACACTATATATGCAGGGTGAGTCACCTAACGTTACCGCTGGATATATTTCGTAAACCACATCGAATACTGTCGAACCGATTCCACAGACCGAACGTGAGGAGAGGGGCTAGTGTAACTGGTTAATGGAAACCATAAAAAAATGCACGGAAGTATGTTTTTTTTAACACAAACCCCGTTAGTTTTGATAGCAAATCTGAACATATAAACAAATACGTAATCAGTGGCGTTTGTTGCATCGTAAAATGTTAATTACATCCGGAGATATTGTAACCTAAAGTTGACGCTTGAGTACCACTCCTCCGCTGTTCGATCGTGTATATCGGAGAGCACTGAATTACGTAGGGATCCAAAGGGAACGGTGATGGACCTTAGGTACAGAGGAGACTGGAACAGCACATTACGTCCACATGTCAACCCCTTATTATTGGTCTTTTTCAATGACGCACATGTACATTACCATAGGACGTGGAGGACGCATAAATTGGCCAGCCCGTTCTCCTGATCTTGCTCATCTGGACTTCTTTCTATGGGGTACGTTAAAGGAGAATGTGTACCGTGATGTGCCTACAACCCCAGAGGATATGAAACAACGTATTGTGGCAGCCTGCGGCGACATTACACCAGATGTACTGCGACGTGTACGACATTCATTACGCCAGAAATTGCAATTGTGTGCAGCAAATGATGGCCACCACATTGAACGTCTATTGGCTTGACATGTCGGGACACACTCTATTCCACTCCGTAATTGAAAACGGAAACCACGTGTGTACGTGTACCTCACCCCTCATGGTAATGTACATGTGCGTCAGTGAAAAAGACCAATAAAAAGGTGTTAGCATGTGGACGTAATGTGCTGTTCCATTCTCTTCTGTACCTATGGTCCATCACCGTTCCCTTTGGATCCCTACGTAATTCGGTGCTCTCCGATACACACGATCGAACAGCGGAGGAGTGGTACTCAAGCGTCAACTTTAGGTTACAATATCTCCGGATGTAATTAACATTTTACAATGCAACAAACGCCACTGATTACGTATTTGTTTATATGTTCAGATTTGCTATCAAAGCTAACGGGGTTCCATTTAAAAAACGTAGGTTTGTGTTAAAAACATACTTCCGTGCATTTTTTTATGGTTTACATTAACCAATTACACTAGCCCCTCTCCTCACGTTCGGTCTCTGGAATCGATTCGTCAGTATTTGATGTGGTTTACGAAATATATCCAGCGGTAATGTTAGGTGACTCACCCTGTATGATGGTCGTCACGTTCTGTGAAAGCTTTACCCACTGCCACGGTACAGCGGTCTGTAGTTGCACATTAGATGCACGTAAAATCCGGTTTTACGAGAATGGTAAGGGCGGAGACGGTTTAAAGTGATACAGATGATCATAAAAAATATATTCTTAAAGGAATTATAAGAAGCGTTTGCAAAAAACTTTGAACGTTAGGGTTTTACGTGCGAAAAATCGCGAATTTGTACATGAAACCGTGTTCTGTAGAAATACGTAGCGTTTAAAGCATAACTCTGGTTATTACAGTTCGCTGTTTATACGTTCAGGATTTTTATCACCTGTAGCTTAAAATCATCGAAAAACTTTTGCACTTGCATTGTACCACACCAGAATTATGCCCGGCCCTGCAGAAAATGACATACTGTTTGATCGAGCATTTAAGGCTTTATCAATGACACGGAGAAAATTAAACTAATCCAAAAATAGCTAAGAAATAATGGTCAGAAAAAAGATTGCCTCGTATCTAACCAACAGAAACTCTTGTACTGTGTTTTTTCTAAAACTGCTACGATATGTTGTAGAACATTTATTTTCAGGCAAAACAAGCTTAAGTTCGTCAATTTCCGTACGAGATTGAAGAGTTCATAGTATTTTGTCGTGAGTACATTTTTCGCAGCTCTTCTGCTTATTTGAGCCAATGATACAATTAATTCGGATTGGTTGTGGCAATATCTCTCGTCAAAGTTATTCACGTCAATTTTTCTAGAGTAGGTTCGATAATTTACAATTTTTATTATTGCATACTTTAAATAAACAGCGACAATAATTTCGAGATAAGACATAATAACCAGATATACGCTTGTCAATAGTTTATTAATTGTTGCGCAAATCGTTCAGCTTGCTATATTGTAAGCTTTTAAGCAAGTTTTTCTGTGTAACATGGTCGTATCTCAAGTTTATCTACGTAATCTGAACCACTTCATATAGTATTATCGTAAACTTCACACAGTATTTAATATTCGATTTGTATCGTATTTATATTTGCTGTTATTTTGTGCACTGTATGAAGTATTTATGGTTTTAACCATAAAGAATTTAAAAAAATTGAAAATTAAACGAAATAGAAAACTAAAAGGTACAAAATGGTTCAAATGGCTCTGAGCACTATGGGACTCAACTGCTGAGGTCATTAGTCCCCTAGAACTTAGAACTAGTTAAACCTAACTAACCTAAGGACACCACAAACATCCATGCCCGAGGCAGGATTCGAACCTGCGACCGTAGCGGTCTTGCGGTTCCAGACTGCAGCGCCTTTAACCGCACGGCCACTTCGGCCGGCTTAAAAGGTAAAAAAAAAAAAACAACCAAAAAACATGAAAAAAATAAAGAAGAAATCAGAAAATCTCCCTTGGGGATGTGACTTTGACATGGTGGTATGGTTTGTGGCTCTGAGGATACATTCAACAATACCAGGAAGTTAACCGCAGAGGACCTAGATTAATGATGCGAACTCCTGTGTCAGCAAAAATTTGCATCAAATGGCCACCTATGACTATCTAATGTCAAAATTATGTTAAAGTAAAGGTTGAGAACCAGAAAGAAATATGCTCCTTTCATAGCACAAAAAAGATGAACGTGTCCTGGGCAGAGTTAGGGGCGCAAAAGAAGGGAACTAGCTTTTCGACGTATCTGACAACTTCAAAGACTCTTAAATCAAAACATATTGAAATATTCAAATTTTTTTACCATTTAACACTGCTTTACTACAGCGTGAGCTCTCTTAGCTGCAGGGTGTTGGCACTCCTGCATCTTGCAATTTATAGGCTAAAATCCCTGATCTTGTGCCCAAAATTCAGGATTCGCCAGCCATAATAAACAACATGTAATATCATTTGGCTGAAGAGAATACATGTAATAGCTAGAGAAGCTTTCTTTCCGGGAGGAAGGGGGGGGGGGGAGGGGGGGCGGAAAGGGGTAAAATTTCTAGGGATGGATTTGTTCCAGGGGGGGACGCTAAAACAAGTTTCTGCATGAGAAGGTTCACTTCTTTTCCCCGAGGGGACTATTTCTCCCTCAAACCCACCTCCTACAAATTTGTGGTGAGGGATGTAACAACAAACAGACACAAATTTACGTTCTTCTAGAGAGTGGAATGTGTCTACAACAAGAAGTACCCGAGAGTGAGCATGCATCTATAATAGGGAGTATCGCAGAGAGAGAGAATGCATGAATCCTAAACTCTAATGACAAGTTGTGTCATGGAGCACGACATGAGAAATACCGTATTGGATGACATGATGGCATGTCTCATGTATCATGTTACTTTACTTGAAACGATGCATTATGCGTATTACCTGACATGCGTACTAATACTTAACAAGTAAGAAAGAGCGAATACATCGACTTTTTTTTATTGAAATGTCTTTGAAGCTACCAGGTAAGTAGGGAAACTAGTTCCTTTCTTTTACAAACCCATCTCTGCCCAGAATGTATTCGCCTATTTTGTGCTACGATAGGAGCATATTTCATTCTTGTAAAATTAGCGTTCACCTACGACAGCATTGTTTATTCCAGGCTGAGAGACGGGTAGTAACCTTTAAGTTCCTCTAGACCCTACTTATGTGGTTCACATGCTTTATGTGGTGTGGTGCAGAACTGCGATACGAGAAGCAAGTCTTTTCTGTTGCCAGCTACACACTTGCTACGATTCATAACATCACGTGCAAGGAGCTCTGATTTGTTGTAACCACCCATTATTATTAGCGGTACGTTTTCCTGGCATGTCGAGTTCCCTCGCGATTGATGTTATTAAGCTAAAGTACTGGTTCCTTTAGAGAAAGACAGAGACGAAATGGGCAGACGAACAGGTTTCTATTGGACGACACAAGGTAAAGAGTCCCTGCTATTGAGTTTTATCAACTATTTTATCCAAAGGAGTGATACAGAGGAAAACGATAAATTGTTTAGTAGTGAGGAACAATTACTAAACATTAAGAATGCACCTTATGCCAACAGTATGTCTGAAGATTGATATGTGGAGATAATATTTGTTGATCAATAGGATGCAGTTATTAAAAAATGAACCTCGTAATGGCAGCGGGGTAAAAATAGAGGGAAACTTTTTGTCATGAAAATACTGCTACTCAAATAGATGAAATGTCTAGGGCATCTCTAACGTAACTCTAAATGCCAGAAACGATGAGAGAATTATCGGAGTAGGGTATGAGAGAATTGAGTTTTTATGTGTGTGGTTCAAGAGTAGTAATGAAGAAAAATAATAGTAAAGCGGATAAAGACATTAGTAATGTTAACTCAAACTTGAATAAAAGATAAAGTTGAAAAAAAGTTATACACTTGGATTCAAAGTATGCAATACAGCGAAAATGTAGCTGAAAAGAGCTGTAATGAAGGCATGATGGTTGCTGTTGTTGATTCAAATCAGGATGAATTAACAGACGTAGTGTGAGCTACTTCTTACGTGGGTGTTGACGAAATGAGTTTCGTTGCAAAACAGAGATAAAGTTAGTATACAAAATCTGGGGGCTGATCATAAATATAGTGTTGTAAGTATTCATGTTTTTGATTATATGAAAATAGAGTGGGTGAAGTTGGTAAATGATATGGTTCAAAAATTTGGTAATATTGTTGAGAAGGAAAGTGAAATTTGTGCGTTTAGTAATAAGGAAATTTGTAAAGCAAGTAGCAAAAGTTAATGTAATTGTGGTGCAGTGTGGTATTGTTGAAATGAAAAATGTTGAAAAGAGACAAAAGAATCTTGCTAAAGCATGAAGTTAAATTTATAAGGATGGCTATGTCGATGTTATTAAAATTCATTGATAATGTAAACAGTGCAATGGGGGCAGGTATAATTTCTGGAACTGACAATCAAGCAAACAGTCTGCGAAAAGTAATGTTTGATGTAAAATGTATAAAGTTGTTGTTAAGGTTGATGTAATGGCCAGTGCTGTTGTGATTACTGGATTAAAAATGTTCAATGTTTCTGTTTTTCTTGGGGGTTCATTGAAGAGAAAGTTTGTTCTGAATTTCGCTGGTATGGAAAATTATTTGAAAAATAAGGGAGAAAATGCACAAATTGTTGCAATAATACGAGGCATGTTCAGAAAGTAAGAGAGCTTTGACCATATCGGGGTCGGGTTTTTTGTTTTCGATGGGTTGGTAAATACGACGTAGTCGAGGGGGGATCTCCTGACCAGAGCGAGAATCAAGTGCGAGCCACGTGCTGTGACACGCTTCTTACTCATATACTCATAGAAGGAATGACGGCTAAAGACTTTTGTATTTTATTTTATTTTATTTATTTATTTATTATATTTTTGAGAATCAAAATGGCTTACAGCGAATGTGTTATGAACCAAACAAATGTGTTCGAGTGATGTAGGGAGTTTGGTGGTTTCTGAACTAACCTTCACAGTGAACAGAGGAATGGAAGACGTTCCATTTTAACTGATGCGTTGGTACTAAACGTCAAGAAAACTGTTCATGAAGACCACCGGTTGACAGTGGAAGAAATTTCTGCGATTTTACCACAATTTATCCAGAATATTAAACGGGACAGTCACAGAAACTGTGTGCTATATGGGTCTCAAAACAGCTGACAGAGCAGCACAAGAAACAGGAAGTCCATAGTGCCCGTTATTTCTTGAGGAACTTGGATTGGAAGATGAGGATTTTCTTAGTTCTACTGTGACATGGAGATGCAACTTGGGTGGCTCACTGAACGCATAAGAAGAAAAAGGCAGTCATCATTGTGGAGTAACATCAGTTCCCCATCCCCCAAAAACTTGAAAACCACAATTTAGGGGCAATTCTAGTCTCCTTTGGAAACGAGAAGGCATCATTTTGATAGAATTTCTGCCTCTGGGGGAGACCATCGGCGCACAATGATATTGTGAGGCGCTAAATACGAGTAACCTCAAGCTTTCAAAACAAAAGGGTGGGGTATGCTGACGAGATGATTGTGCTTGTTGCACGGCAGTGCTCGTCCTGAGACAGAGATAACCATCACAAGGCTCTCTTGGACTCATTTCGTTGGGATGTTTTTAACTACCTCACGTATTCCCCTGACTGCACTTGGCGCCTTCTGATTATCATCTTTTCACCTCTCTGACAGCAACTTGAGTGGAACTAAATTTTCAACCGACGAGCGGGTGCAGAAATGGATTCTGAAGTTGGGGTAGGACTAACAGGTGAGTTCGTCGAGGAGGGCATAAAGAAACTTGTATCACAGATCAGCACATGCATTTGAAATGGATAGCAGTTATGTGGAAAAATAGTCAACAATATATAAAAAATATCCTGAAATTTTCAAGTACACATTTCCAATATACATAAAGTACACTTACTTTTTGAACATGCCTCGTAGATAAGGGAGCAGTAGATCAGATTCGTTGCTAATCTATAATTTGGTAGGGGGTTCACTAATCTTCATTGACAACACTATTTGGCACATAGTATTTCCCTGAGCTGGGTGATTTAATTTTTCCTTTTTTTAATCACTCGATCCTCTGAAAATCCTATTCTTTCTTGCAAAAAACAAAAGACAAGTATCTCTTACTATCTACACTACTGGCCATTAAAATTGCTACACCACGAAACTGACGTGCTACGGACGCGAAATTTAACCGACACGAAGAAGATGCTGTGATATGCAAATGATTAGCTTTTCAGAGCATTCACACAAGGTTGGCGCCGGTGGCGACACCTACAACGTGCTGACATGAGGAAAGTTTCCAACCGATTTTTCATACACAAACAGCAGCTGACCGGCGTTGCCTGGTGAAACGTTGTTGTGATGCCTCGTGTAAGGAGCAGAAATGCGTACCATTACGTTTCCGACTTTGATTAAGGTCGGATTGTAGCCTATCGCGGTTGCGGTTTATCGTATCGCGACATTGCTGCTCGCGTTGGTCGAGATCCAATGGCTGTTAGCAGAATATGGAATCGGTGGGTTCAGGAGGGTAATACGGAACGCCTTGCTGGATCCCAACGGCCTCGTATCACTAGCAGTCGAGATGACAGGCATCTTATCCGCATGGCTGTGACGGATCGTGCAGCCACATCTCGGTCCCTGAGTCAACAGATGGGGACGTTTGCAAGACAACAACCATCTGCACGAACAGTTCGACGACGTTTGCTGCATGTGGGACTATCAGCTCGGAGACCATGGCTGCGGTTACTCTTGACGCTGCATCACAGACAGGAGCGCCTGCGATGGTGTACTCAACGACGAACCTGGGTGCACCAATGGCAAAACGTCATTTCTTCGGATGAATCCACGTTCTGTTTACAGCATCATGATGGTCGCATCCGTGTTTGGCGACATCCCGGTGAACGCACATTGGAAGCGTGTATTCGTCATCGCCATACTGGCGTATCATCCGGCGTGATGGTATGGGGTGGTATTGGTTACACGTCTCGGTCACCTCTTGTTCGCATTGACGGCACTTTGAACAGGGGACGTTACATTTCAGATGTGTTACGACACGTGGCTCTACCCTTCATTCGATCCCTGCGAAACCCTAAATTTCAGCAGGATAATGCACGACCGCATGTTGCAGGTCCTGTACGGGCCTTTCTGGATACAGAAAATGTTCGCCTGCTGCCCTGGCCAGCACATTCTCCAGATCTCTCACCAATTGAAAACGTCTTGTCAATGGCGGCCGTGCAAGTGGCTCGTCACAATACGCCAGTCACTACTCTTGATGAACTGTGGTATCGTGTTGAAGCTGCATGGGCAGCTGTACCTGTACACGCCATCCGAGCTGTGTTTTACTCAATGCCCAGGCGTATCAAGGCCGTTATTACGGGCAGAGGTGGTTGTTCTGGGTACTGATTTCTCAGGATCTATGCACCTAAATCGCGTGAAAATGTAATCACATGTCTGTTCTAGTATACTGTATTTGTCCAATGAATACCCGTTTATCAACTGCATTTCTTCTTGGTGTAGCAATTTTAATGGCCAGTAGTGTATAAGTGTAAATAGAGATACACTGGTAACTGACCGGTGAGGATACTCATATCGATAACTGTCCTTGCGGAATCATTTTGCCTAATGTTCTGTTGGCTATGGTCTCTCAAGCATTTCATGAGGTGGCGTCTTTGCAGCACTGCGAACTGCACTTAAGCTTCTGCGCAGTTCGCGCTGTGGCTGTCTGCTGGGGTCGCGAGACTCAGAAGCAGCCTTATTGGGTCACGGCCTGGTCTTGCTTCCCGCGCACGTCTGCTGGCTGGATTTGGATGGCGCATGTTTACTGTGTGGAACATGCAAAAGCCTACTGAAGAATCGCCGGTTTCTTCTGTCCGTGCGGCGCTGATACATACCCTGGAGTTCGACTTCCTCTGCTGCCTTTCTTAGTGGATGTGCAGACGTACACTGTCCTACATTCTTCTAGGCCTGAAGGAGCAATAACCACGAGACTCATGCTGTTTAGTGTCCGCTATGGTTTGTGGAAAACTCTGTGCTCTTGCTGTTGAATTTTGTTGGGTTCTTACTGTAAGCTGTCCCGATTTTGTTCTGCTGGCTGTTATTTGGCGCCGGCCGGGGTGACCAAGCGGTTCTAGGCGCTACAGTCTAGAACCGCGCGACCGCTACGGTCGCAGGTTCGAATCCTGCCTCGGGCATGGATGTGTGTGATGTCCTTTTGCTAGTTAGGTTTAAGTAGTTCTAAGTTTTAGGGGACTGATGACCTTTGAATTTAAGTCCCATAGTGCTCAGAGCCATTTGAACCATTTTTGTTATTTGGCCTACTTTTTTATATGGATCAACTTCCTTGTAATAAGAATGAGTCCAAACTAAACATTGAGACATTTGTTTTATGTTGGTGTGAGTATTTTTCTGTGTTTCGCATTAAAAAAAATAAAAAAAATAAAAAAAATTCTTCATTTGCCTTTCTTACTTTTACTACCAGTGCGTGCTTTTGTTTGTTCAGATGTAGTTAACTGTTATTATCAGTTAAGGTTAAAAGAGCCGTGTGTGTTGTAGTTTATTTAGTCACGCAAATTTCTACGATGCTAAAATACTTGTTAGTCAGAAGGACTCAGTTATCTGTATGGATTTTCTGTTATGTTTGGCCAAATGCGCTATTTTATATTACGTGAATTTAAAATATTTTTAATGTATTAGTTTTAGAACGTGAACTGAACTGAGGAAACGTTTGTGGAACAGGCCATGCTCAAGCCAGTTACCGCGGAGATTAGTTAACGCATTTGTTTCAGCCACATTATTTTTTTATTTGCTCTTCATTAATTAAGCTTGTTGATTTACTAATGCTCCCCTCTTATCTGTTATCTATAATTTTCTTTTTTTTGAAAGTTTCTTTTGCTATCAAAACGTAAGTGTATTGGCATCCTTGTAACAGCGATTTCTAAGTAAAAGGCCACTGAATTTCAGTTAGCATCTCTGAGGCTGTTTTGTAATGTTACGGAATTCAAAGTGTTGGTTATATTTAAAATTCTTTGTTATATAGTGACAAAAATAATTTTAAATTTGGCAGCTGTAATAAATAAATGTTTAAAAATTATTATCTGTATTTCCGCCACCTTACCCCATCCAGATACCAGCTCCCCACAATTTCATTTGAAGCAGAATTTGTTTCTCATTCAAGATTGGGTTTCTGATCATGTTTGTTGGAAGGGAAGAAAATTTTGCCTTGGCTAGGTGTGCTGCCTACTTTTGTTGATTTGAGGAGGCTGTAAAAGTTTGAAACGGCCATCTACCGGAGATCTCTGCTGAGAGTATCGTACCTCACTGAAAACCAGCTCATGTACGAGCTTTACAGGGTTTATTGGTAGAAGACAGTGTGACCAACTTAGGTCACGCCTGCGCGAAGCATTTGGACCGCTGCCTCGGCATTACGGCCGACGCTGTTGGCGAGGTAGGTGGCGCTTGCACTGTTTGTGATAGTTTGTTGACTGGCATGGTGGCAAACACAGAATTATTGCAAGACAGTATACCCACATAGGCACAGTTTTCTAGGATTCAGGCAAACTTGAATGGCAATCGGGAAGGTAATATCAACCATAAACGAGCCACTGTTATTGAAGAGCTGCACGTTAGTCATTCAATTAAAGATGAGGATTGTTCCCCTGATCCACCTGACTGCGATGAGGGGGTTGAAGCCTCAGGTATGAATTGTGAGAAATGGTAGAAATTGTTTCATACGTTTCTTAATCTACTTTTGCCAATAATACTTTGAACCGATATTTCAGAGGCTATGGATCCCTTATGGTTAAATGATCATTTGCAAAATCTGGCTGAAGTTCTGCAAATTTCCCATTCAAGCGTATTGCAAATTATATACCTTTTAACTCACGTAAATTGAGCAAGATTTTACCTGAGACCATTGGTAATGTACAGCCGTTGGCCTAATTCCATGGAAACTTGCTAGAGGATAACTTGTAACGTAGAATTAAGAATGAGATGGCCAGCCAACATTTCGGTCTTCAAAATTATTGTGAGTTGCTCGTCCACTATATTGAGGTTATGATAGGCACGTCGACTCTTTGCTTTCAGGTTACCGAACTAGCAACTGTAAACTGCATTCTAGAAGACATGCGTTCAAAAGGTTTGTTGCGTGTCTCTTCACTCATTAACGCTACACATTTGCTGAATTAGGTGAATTAATGGGAAGTAGAGAAAAAGTTATTTTAGCGGATGAAAGGCATGGTGTCCATGAATGTACGTTACAACAATTTGCAGCTAAGAACGCACATCCTGATAATAAATCGAAACAGGTGGAATCCAACAGAACATGTCCTCATTGCACTGTTCAGGACATCTAGTGCGAAACTGTCTGGTACCACGATATAGGGGAAAACGGTGCCGTCGCTGTAGAAAGGCGGATAAAGGCAAGAAGTCCATTTATTTATTTAGTGTTTACCTACATTAAAGAACAGTCCGAATGTTGCGCATTAATTGGTATGAATATACCACATAACATTTTAACCTAATTTCAAATGTGTTAGTAATAACTAAGAATCATGCTGTTTAAGGGGGAAAATCTATACAGAGTATCTAAATAATAATAATAATAATAATAATAACTAAAAACATTAAAAAAGTCTACATACTACCATTTGGCCATCTGGCGCACAGATATCTGTTGATTCGGAATGTTACACTATGCAGCACTAGTGATCACAAATTTCGTAATTTATAGTTCTGGTGTACACTACCATACAAGACTACACTACCCTGCACTACATTACAGTACACTACACTGCACTACACAACACTACACTACTACCTGGCATTAGAACAGAGGTGAATTTCTCATTTGTCTAGCCGCCAGGGCGCTGAGGCGCAACTCAGGAATCACAGGGGCTGCGCTGCTGTGCCACCCAAGGTGTAGACCTAGGGAAACGGCTATCAGGGTCTCAGGAAATCCTTCCTGGTCCTCCCCTCCTCGCTGCTTCCAGAAGGTCGGTGTAAGTGAATGTTTCGCCGTGGCGCGTCTCGTTATCATGATGTATGGTATCTTAGATTAGATTAGATTAGATTAGTTCACGTTCCATAGATCCGTGCTGAGGAGATCCTCGTAGATGTGGAACATGACAATTTTTTTTAAAGCTGAAATAACAATACTAATAGTATGAATATATACAATACATCATTTGTTCCTATTAAAAAATTCGTCAATGGAGTAGAAGGAGTTGGCATCTAGTAAGTCTTTCAGGCTCCTTTTAAACTGATCTTTATTTGTAACTAAATTTTTTATGTTTACTGGCAAATTATTGAAGATGAGTGTTCCTGAGTAGTGGACCCCTTTTTGAACTAAAGTAAGTGCTTTTAAGTCCTTGTGCAGATCATTTTTGTTCCTGGTATTGTATGTATGAACTGAGCTGTTTGTTGGAAAAAGAGATAAATTATTTAGGACAAATTTCATTAATGAGTAAATATACTGAGAGGCAGTAGTTAGTATACCCAGTTCTTTGAAGAGGTTTCTACAGGACATCCGTGAATTTACTCCACAAATAATACGTATTACACGCTTTTGGACTCTGAAAACTTTTGTTTGACTTGAAGAGTTACCCCAAAATATTATACCATATGACATTATGGAATGAAAGTAGGCAAAGAATGCAAGCTTTTTCATTTTTATGTCGCCTATGTCTGCTAACACTCGAATTGCAAATACAGATTTGTTAAGGCGTTTCTGCAATTCTGTGGTGTGCTCTTCCCAACTGAATTTATTATCAAGTTGTATCCCAGGAATTTAAGACTGTCAACCTCTTCTATCTGCTCTTCTTCGTATTTTATGCATATGCTGGGTGGAAACCTCTTGCAGGTTCTAAATTGCATATAGTGAGTCTTTTCGAAGTTTAATGTCAGTGAGTTGGCTTTAAACCATTTATTAACATCCATGAAAATATCATTAGCAGATCTTTCTAGAACTACACTTGACATACTATTTATTGCAATACTTGTGTCATCTGCAAACAAAACGAACTCTGCTTCTGGCAGTGTAACTGATGAGAGATCATTAATGTACACAAGTAAAAGCAATGGCCCTAAGATGGATCCTTGTGGGACACTACATGTAATTTCTTCCCATTCTGATGATGACTGATGACTTAATTCACTAGTCCCTTGCACTGACACCCTTTGTTTCCTGTTAGTGAGGTATGACTTGAACCATTTTGCAGCACTGCCCACGACACCATAGAATTCTAATTCACTTAAAAGGATGTTGTGGTTCACACAATCAAATGCCTTTGACAAATCACAGAAAATACCTGCTGCTTGTAATTTGTTATTTAATGAATTAAGTACATTTTCACTGTAGGTGTAAATAGCCTTCTCGATATCAGAACCCTTCAGAAATCCAAACTGTGTTCTTGATAATATGTTATTTGTGGTCAGATGGTTGAGCAGCTGCCTGTACATTACTTTTTCTAAAATTTTTGAGAATGCTGGCAAAAGTGAAATCGGTCTGTAGTTTGATGGTATCTCTTTATCCCCTTTCTTGAATAGAGGCTTAACATCTGCATATTTTAGCCAGTCAGGAAAGGTCCCAGTTATAATTGACTAGTTACACAAGTAACTTAGAATTGTACTAAACTCACAAGAACATGCCTTAATTAACTTTGTTGATATTTCATCGTACCCACTAGAATGCTTTGTTTTTAAAGATTTTATTATGGATGGTATTTCTTTATTTCTTTTGGTGAAGTGAGTGATATATTCATGTACTTGAAGCTATTTGTGAAGGCTAGTTTCAGATATTCAATGGCATTATTTACTCATCCTGAAAGTCCCATTCTATCAGTAACAGATATAAAGTACTTGTTAAATAGATTTGCAACACTATGCCCATCAGTTACTAATGTGTCATCTACCCTTAGTGCTATTTGCTGTTGTTCCTTTCTGGTTCTACCAGTCTGCTCTTTCACTATATCCCATATTGTTTTTATTTTGTTCCCTGACATTGCTATCTTCTTCTCGTAGTGCATTTGTTTAGACATCTGAATTACTTTTTCTAATGTTTTACAGTATTCCTTGTATTTAGCTAAATCATCAGCATTGGAGCTGTTCTTGGTCGACAGATACATTTTCCTTTTTGTCTTACAGGAAATCTTTATTCCTTGTGTAATCCATGGTTTTATTATAGACTTCCGTTTAATTTGAGTAACTTTTAGAGGAAAACAGTTTTGAAACATGGTACTGACATTGTTCATGAATGTGTTATATTTTTCATTCATGTAATGAGCACTATAAACATCTTTCCAGCTCATATCTTTGAGCCGTTTTCTAAAACACTGAATTTTTGGTTGATTGACTACTCTCCTGTACTCAGATTTAGCAGTCTTGATAATCTGCTTAGAATTTACATCTAAAACAAGGAGCTGCATGTCATGATCTTATAGTCCGTTTATAACAGGTTTTATGATATGATTTTGTTCCTTTGATTTGTCTATAAAAATGTTATCAGTGGCTGTCCTTGAGGATTTAGTGATCCTAGTTGGAAAGTTTACAATGTGAGTTAGATTGAAAGACAACATTACTAACTGCAGTGAATGTTTACTGGAAGATTGCATTAGAAAATCTGTATTAAAGTCACCAGCAATCAAAATTTCTTTGTTTCTTCCTGTTAAATAACCCAAAAGAACTTCGAGATGATCTAAGAATAGGTTATAATTTCCTGCAGGTGCTCGGTAAATAGTTATTATTATATAGGATCTGTTATGGAACTCTACTTCTGTTTCACATGCTTCTAGATGCTGCTCTAATCAGAATTTATTAATGTCAATGTTCTTGAATTTATGGCAGTTTTTGATAAATGTGGCAACTCCTCCTCCATCCATATCTACTCTGCAGAAGTAGGAAGCTAGCTTAAATCCTGAAATGTCTAACATATCTATATCAGTGGTCACTTGATGTTCAGAGAGGCAGATTATGTCAATTTGGTTAGATGAATTCATTTCATCGATATTAATGAGTAGTTCATCAACTTTATTTCTAAGTCCCGGAATGTTCTGGTGTAATAAAGATAACTGATACTGCATACTAATGGGATTGTAACTGCTTTGGCGAAGATGAACTGGCAGTTTCTGATTAATTTCCGTTAAACACTGTTTAAATGGAGGCTGTATGATAAAATCTGACTCCTGTTCGCCGGCCGCGGTGGTCTCGCGGTTAAGGCGCTCAGTCCGGAACCGCGCGACTGCTACGGTCGCAGGTTCGAATCCTGCCTTGGGCATGGATGTGTGTGATGTACTTAGGTTAGTTAGGTTTAAGTAGTTCTAAGTTCTAGGGGTCTGATGACCTCAGCAGTTAAGTCCCATAGTGCTCAGAGCCAGCCTGACTCCTGTTCATCTGTTTTCTCAAACTGAGTGTGTCTGCCAATCTCTCTTAAAACTCTTCTTGGTCGACACTCAGCCATAAATACTCGCAGTTCATTAGCTAATGTTCTAGCTGTCAGCGATTTCAGCTCTGCTACAGTTCCTCATTCCTCATTATAGTACAGACTGCTGCATTTCCAAATGCGTTGCTGTCCTGGTCTGTAACATGTTGTCTAATGAGACATTCCCAGACGATGTGATACAGAGTGCTGATTGTTCCAAATTCGCAAGTGACTGTGGTGCACTGTCGTATTATTAGTAAGTAACTGGAATACGAACCATGTTGTGACAGGTAGTGTATAGCTCCCTTGGTCGGAAGGAAGTACGTCATTCTTGTTCGTTCTTTTATGTTAGGAAGGAACTAGTAGACTCTCCTCCACGTTTCTGCCCTGTCCCTGATGTCTTGCCACTCTCTGTCAATGCGTGTCTTTGTTTCCTGTTTCTATAACGCTCTTGTGCCCTGTATCTCCTTTACCTTATCATACTCTCGCTTTGTGCTTCTCTCTTTCTTACTGCAAGGTCAAGAGGTAGCGAGTCTAGGGTCGTAAGCAGAGTGTCAGCCGGTGCTGCTCTATACGCGCCTGTCAGGCTCAGGAGTACACTTCTCTGTGATCGCCGCAAAGCCTTTTTGCTTCTACGAGAGCTAACGCCCGACCGGTAGCTCACTATAGCGAGAGATTGCTTTCTGCTACGTTATTACTGCTCTTAGTGGCAGCTGAAAGCTTCTTTGGGCAACTGTTACTGTTTAATTTAGCATTTCAATGCCTCTCTGCCACACCATATCTACATATGCATGAAAGTTTTGCTTTTGGTCAATGCTATGAGATTCTGAGGTACCTACATACTTTTCTTCTTTTCACAGGCTGGTCGTTTATTCTGACTGTGGCATTTCTCGTTCTGCATTATGGTCCTTTTAGTAACAAATAACTGTTCTGTGCGCTACTATCGTTTGTTTGTATCCTAGACTCTACTTGCTTAATCTTTCAAAACCTACCGTATTGTTTTCGTCTAATTTATCCCTTGCGTAAGAAGTGCCGGAGACCACACAAGGGCTGCAATAAGGTAAAGGACCATCTTAAATCACGAACCAATACGCGCTTTTCTTGAATCGGGTAGCAACATCTGTTTGCTCTGTTTTCATTGATGTAGTAAGCATATATAGAATTGAAAAATAAGGGACGTTATACAGTCAATGGCGAGATGTTACAGATGTTGCGCGAATCAGTGTTAATTTTGGGATTCACATGCTTTAATTGCCGACAAATTTTGTTACTGTCAAGGGTCTGTCGACTGATGCACTGCTTGCATGTGATTTTTTAGAGAAGGTGGCGTGAATTCTAGATTATGCAAGCAGAAAGTTCCATTTCAAGTTTCACCCTAGCAGAAAGTGTATTATGTTCGAGGGGAGTGTAATGTCAAAGGGAAAGTTGTCCTTGTAATGTGCTCATCTGGGCCTGATTTATTAGACACAGCAAATACTGAAAGAACTTGGGAAATTTTCGAACGTATCTGCTTATAAATTATTGGACATAGATAAGATCGAGTACAAACTTCAGCTCGCAGATAAAATTTCTGTCATCCAATCCCCTTACTAGATACCTCCTCCTAAAATGAAGGAGCTAAGTAAAACTATGGAGTAACTGTTGCTGGATGACGTGATTAGACCATCAGTGTGTGTGTACCGTTTGCTATTTTTCTGGATCGTAAACCCAGTGACGAGGGTTATCGGCCAGTGGGTTGATTACCGCCCCCTTAATCAACAGCTAGTGTGAGAACCGCTGCTATTACCTAATCTCCATAACTGTTTTACAAGGTCTTATGGGGCTCGGTATTTTGCCGTCTTCACTAATGATCTTTTTTTTTTTTTTCATCAGTCTACTGACTGGTTTGATGCGGCCCGCCACGAGTTCCTTTCCTGTGCTAACCTCTTCATCTCAGAGTAGCACTTGCAACCTACGTCCTCAATTACTTGCTTGACGTATTCCAATCTCTGTCTTCCTCTACAGTTTTTGCCCTCTACAGCTCCCTCTAGTACCATGGAAGTCATTCCCTCATGTCTTAGCAGATGTCCTACCATCCTGTCCCTTCACCTTATCGGTGTTTTCCACATATTCCTTTCCTCTCCGATTCTGCGTAGAACCTCCTCATTCCTTATCAGTCCACCTAATTTTCAACACTCGTCTATAGCACCACATCTCAAATGCTTCGATTCTCTTCTGTTCCGGTTTTCTCACAGTCCATGTTTCACTACCATACAATTCTGTACTCCAGACGTACATCCTCAGAAATTTCTTCCTCAAATTAAGGCCGGTATTTGATATTAGTAGACTTCTCTTGGCCATAAATTCCTTTTTTGCCATAGCGAGTCTGCTTTTGATGTCCTCCTTGCTCCGTCTGTCATTGGTTATTTTACTGCCTGGGTAGCAGAATTCCTTAACTTCATTGACTTCGTGACCATCAATCCTGATGTTAAGTTTCTCGCTGTTCTCATTTCTACTACTTCTCATTACCTTCGTCTTTCTCCGATTTACTCTCAAACCATACTGTGTACTCATTAGACTGTTCATTTCGTTCAGCAGATCATTTAATTCTTCTCCACTTTCATTCAGGATAGCAATGTCATCAGCGAATCGTATCATTGATATCCTTTCACCTTGTGTTTTAATTCCACTCCTGAACCTTTCTTTTATTTCCATCATTGCTTCCTCGATGTACAGATTGAAGAGTAGGGGCGAAAGGCTACAGCCTTGTCTTACACCCTTCTTAATACGAGCACTTCGTTCTTGATCGTCCACTTTTGTTATTCCCTCTTGGTTGTTGTACATATTGTATATGACCCGTCTCTCCCTATAGCTTACCCCTACTTTTTTCAGAATCTCGAACAGCTTGCACCATTTTATATTGTCGAACGCTTTTTCCAGGTCGACAAATTCTATGAAAGTGTCTTGATTTTTCTTTAGCCTTGCTTCCATTATTAGCCGTAACGTCAGAATTGCCTCTCTCGTCCAGTTACTTTTCCTAAAGCCAAACTGATCGTCACCTAGCGCATTCTCAATTTTCTTTTCCATTCTTCTGTATATTATTCTTGTAAGCAGCTTCGATGCATGAGCTGTTAAGCTGATTGTGCGATAATTCTCGCACATGTCAGCTCTTGCCGTCTTCGGAGTTGTGTGGATGATGCTTTTCCGAAAGTCAGATGGTATGTCGCCAGACTCATATATTCTACACACCAACGTGAATAATCGTTTTGTTGCCACTTCCCCCAATGATTTTAGAAATTCTGATGGAATGTTATCTATCCCTTCTGCCTTATTTGACCGTAAGTCCTCCAAAGCTCTTTTAAATTCCGATTCTAATACTGGATCCCCTATCTCTTCTAAACCGACTCCTGTTTCTTCTTCTATCACGTCAGACAAATCTTCACCCTCATAGAGAGAGGCTTTCAATGTATTCTTTCCACCTATCTGCTCTCTCCTCTGCATTTAACAGTGGAATTCCCGTTGCAATCTTAATGTTACCACCGTTGCTTTTAATGGCACCAAAGGTTGTTTTGACTTTCCTGTATGCTGAGTCTGGCCTTCCGACAATCATATCTTTTTCGATGTCTTCACATTTTTCCTGCAGCCATTTCGTCTTAGCTTCCCTGCACTTCCTATTTGTTTCATTCCTCAGCGACTAGTATTTCTCTATTCCTGATTTTCCCGGAACATATTTGTACTCCCCCCTTTCATCAATCAACTGAAGTATTTCTTCTGTTACCCATGGCTTCTTCGCAGCTACCTTCTTTGTACCTATGTTTTCCTTCCCAACTTCTGTGATGGCCCTTTTTAGAGATGTCCATTCCTCTTCAACCGTACTGCCTACTGAGCTATTCCTTATTGCTGTATCTATAGCGTTAGAGAACTTCAAACCTATCTCGCCATTCCTTAGTACTTCCGTATCCCACTTCTTTGCGTATTGATTCTTCCTGACTAATGTCTTGAACTTTAGCCTACTCTTCATCACTACTAATTGTGATCTGAGTCTATATCTGCTCCTGAGTACGCTTACAATCCAGTATCTGATTTCGGAATCTCTGTCTGACCATGAAGTAATTTAATTGAAATCATCCCGTATCTCCCGGCCTTTTCCAAGTATACCTCCTCCTCTTGCGATTCTTGAACAGGGTATTCGCTATTACTAGCTGAAACTTGTTACAGAACTCAATTAGTCTTTCTCCTCTTTCATTCCTTGTCCCAAACCCATATTCTCCTGTAACCTTTTCATCTACTCCTTCCCCTACAACTGCATTCCAGTCGCCCATGACTATTAGATTTTCGTCCCCCTTCACATACTGCATTACCCTTTCAATATCCTCATATACTTTCTCTATCTGTTCATCTTCAGCCTGCGACGTCGGCATGTATACCTGAACTATCGTTGTCGGTGTTGGTCTGCTGTCGATTCTGATTAGAACAACCCGGTCATTGAACTGTTCACAGTAACACACCCTTTGCCCTACCTTCCTATTCATAACGAATCCTACACCTGTTATACCATTTTCTGCTGCTGTTGATATTACCCGATACTCATCTGACCAGAAATCCTTGTCTTCCTTCCACTTCACTTCACTGACACCTACTATATCTAGATTGAGCCTTTGCATTTCCCTTTTCAGATTTTCTAGTTTCCCTACCACGTTCAAGCTTCTGACATTCCACGCCCCGACTCGTAGAACGTTATCCTTTCGTTGATTATTCAATCTTTTCCTCATGGTAACCTCCCCCTTGGCAGTCCCCTCCCGGATATCCGAATGGGGGACTATTCCGGAATATTTTGCCAATGGAGAGATCATCATGTCACTTCTTCAATTACAGGCCACATGACCTGTGGATACACGTTACGTGTCTTTAATGCAGTGGTTTCCATTGCCTTCTGCATCCTCATGTCGTTGGTCATTGCTGATTCTTCCGCCATTAGGGGCAATTTCCCACCCCTAGGACAAGAGAGTGCCCTGAACCTCTATCCGCTCCTCCGCCCTCTTTGACAAGGCCGTTGGCAGAATGAGGCTGACTTCTTATGCCGGAAGTCTCCGGCCGCCCATGCTGATTATTTATCAAAATTTGGGTAGTGGCGGGGATCGAACCTGGGAGCGAAGGCGTTTTGATTACGAATCAAAGGCGCCACCCCTAGACCACGTTTGCTCAATATAATGATCATAAATTAAGCGTAATGCTGATACATGGGATGAAACAACGCTCTGGAGGCCGGTATGCGGGTTTAAATCACCTCGCGATTTGACCTGCGGTCGTCGCACGGTGGCGCTGGTAGCAGCCCACATACGCAGAGGAGTGTTAGTGCATGTCAGAGTACGGTGCAGCGAGTAAGAGTGCAGACGTTTTCAGACGTGCTAATGGTGACTGTGGTTTGAAAATGGCTCAAAGAACACGTATTCATGACGTTATGAGGGGTAGAATACTAGGGCGACTGGACTCTGGTCAAAAACAGCAGGTCGTAGCGCGGACCCTCCGTGTGCCACAAAGTGTGATCTCAAGATTATGGCAACGATTCCAGCATCCAGGAAACGTGTCCAGTTGCTACAGTAAGGGACGTCCACAGCGTACAACACCACAAGAAGACTAATATCTCATCATCAGTGCCCGCAGACCACGGAGTACTGCAGGTAGCCTTGCTCGCGACCTTACCGCAGCCACTGGAACAGTTGTCTCCAGACACACAGTCTACAGACGACTGAACAGACATGGTTTATTCACCCGAAGACCTTCAAGGTGCATTCCACTGATCCCTGGTCACAGGAGAGCCCGTGAAGACTGGTGTCAAGAGCACAGTACATGGTCATTGGAACAGTGGTCCCAGGTTATGTTCAAGGACGAGTCCAGGTATAGTCTGAACAGTGATTCTTGCCGAGTTTTCATCTGGAGTGAACCAGGAACCTGATACCAACCCCTTAATGTACGGTGGTCGTTGTTTGATGGTGTTGGGTTGGATTATGATTGGTTCACGTACATCCCTGCACGTCTTTGACAGAGGAGCTGTAACAGGTCAGGTGTATAGGGACGTCATTTTGCACCAGTATGTCCGCCTTTTCAGAGGTGCAGTGGGTCCTACCTTCCTCCTGATGGATGATAACGCACGGCCCCACCGAGCCGCCTTCGTGGAGGAGCATGTTGAAACAGAAGATATCAGACGAATGGAGTGACCTGCCTGTTCTCCAGACCTAAACGCCATCGAGCACGTCTGGTATGCTCTCGGTCGACGTACCGCTGCACGTATTCAAACCCCTAGGACACTTCAGGAGTTCCGACAGGCACTGGTGCAAGAATGGGAGGCTATACCCCAGCAGCTGCTCGACCACCTGATCCAGATTATGGCAACCCGTTGTGGGGCCTGTGTACGTGTGCATGGTGATCATATCCCATACTGATGTCGGGGTACATGCTCATGAAACAGTGACGTTTTGTAGCACATGTGTTTCGTGACGGTTTTCTCAGCGCCAATACCGTGGACTTACAGATCTGTGTCGTGTGTGTTCCCTATGTGCCTATGCTATTAGCGCCAATCTCGTGTAGCGCCACGTTGTATGGCAGCACATTCTGCAATTATTCTTAATTTATGAGCATGAGTGCAGATCTCAATGAGGCATATGAGCAGATGCTGTTGGCCGAAGTTTCGAAGTCCGTCCTTGCAAACCGGCCGCTGTGGCCGAGCGGTTCTAGGCGCTTCAGCCAGAACCACGCGGCTGCTACAGTCGCAGGTTCGAATCCTGCCTTGGGCATGGCTGTGTGTGATTTCCTTCGATTAGTTAAGTTTACGTAGTTCTAATCCTAGGGGACTGATGACCTCAGATGTTATATCCCATAGTGCTTAGAGCCAATTGAACCCTCATTGAATTTTATACTGGCTGGAATCTGTCTGAATATAAACCAATCCCTTTTGAGTAAGCTACAAGTGTGTTTCTGTATTCAGTGTTAGGGCAGCTCAAATTTAAAGTGTTCACAATTGTTTAGTAATGCTGCAATATGAAGTAAAACTTTTGTAGAGTATCTTGGTCATCTGTGGTAAGTCTTTATTTATCCGAAGCTGGACTAATTGTGAAACCTTCCCACGTAAATTTAACGCGCCGGGAATTTTCCTTTTTAGGACACATTGTGTTGACTTATGGCATCGGAATCGACCACCGTCGTACTAGAGCAGCAGTAACAAGAAGTGCACGGTTGCGTTTATGGGGATGATAATTCTTTTTCGAGAATTTATCTCTAATTTTGTCAAACCGGCCGCGCCTCTGAACAATTCCGACAATAGAATGACAAATTTCAGAGACCTGGCAGCCAGACATTCCTGTTTGACACTGAAGACGGCTGTGGCTTTTGCACCCGTTTTAGGTCTTCCTGAATTCCACCGCGAATTTATCTTGTAAACGGATGCCTCTAATTCAAGGATAGCGGCTTTGTTACTCCAAGTGTGTGATGGAGAGCGTAAGCCAGTGGCCTACACATGAGGTCCCTGTATTCCGCCGAAGTCTATATATGACCTGGAGGCCTTGACTTTCTTGTCTGGAAACTGATAAACAGACTTCGACCAGAATGATAGCTAGGCTCTGTAATACAGGAAGGATCGCCTGCTAGCGGTTACAATTCCCACTTCTGTTTTCATGTGAAATAAATTAGTGTTGCGGATAACCAAGTGGCTGATGCTTTCAGTCACATGTTTCTACACGACGCGGAAGTTGTGGAGTCCCCACAAGTTATCCAGCAATCCGTATGTGTTTCTGTTGTTGTGGGAGAGATCCCTGTACTGTTAGAGAACTTTCAAGATAAACAAAATTATTATGTGCGATTAATGGGCATCAAGAAATAGCCTAGATATGTCCAACAGATGCCAGATTATTTATTAACAAAGGCCTCTTGTGTTACCCACAATACAGGAAGATCATGTTTTATCTTCGGAAGGCCTTGATTCCAGCGAGTTTTGGATAGTTTCACCAATATCTGTGCGGGAGACAATTCGGTATTTACGGAACAATCATAACAATTAAAGAGCATTTAACTAGGCAATCTTTGAATGGAGTCGTAAGGAAGCTAGTCGGGTAATGAGAAGAAAACCTAATTCTAGTATCTGCACGAGGTTTCTGCATTCCAGTCGACTGGAGAATTCTATCGACTACCTGAGACGTCTACCACGTACTGAAAGTGATAACTGACGTATATTTGTAGTGGTTGATGCATTTAATCGTTTCGTTTGATTGCTCTCGAGTAAAAATCTATGGAAATAAGGATTACCGTTAGCACCTGGCCAAAATATTTTCCGTGGTTTGGGCACCACTCGTTTTATTGAGATATAATGCTGTGTGGCTTTTTTGTCCAGGGAAATCAGGATGCTTCGTTTCAATAGTGCTATTTCTCACATCAAGACCATCAATCCATTATTACCCGTACCCTTCACTTGCGGAACGAGTTAACTGTAACTTGAAAACAGCCCTGATTATTTTCCACTCTGTAAGACCCCTTTTACTAATACTTATTTTTTGGTGTAAAATGTTGCATAACGATTCAGAGCCAAACAGTCTATATATCGACATTTATAGTGTAATTCTTCAGGCTTTTCCGGCGAGGCGTTTCTGCCGGTTATTCGCGCTTCTCTTGAACGATATTTCAACGGCGTGCCTCGCAGTCTTCTTCAGGTACTCTCTGATACTGATTCCAGTGACTGACTTTGATCTTGTTTTTTTGTAGTTCTGGCACTTGTAGTGCCTTGCCTGCTTAACTCCCTCTACTCGTTCGGGTTTTTAATTCTTCTCTTTTGGTGTGGCTGCTCAAGGCGTCATTCTTCTTTTGTTACACTATTTCTCTTGTTGCGCGCTTTATTCACACGACAGGTCCGGCCACCTTGTGGTCGGGCGCCAATGTATCTGGTTGCCCAGACTGGCTATTGATGGGTTTTCAGACCGCAGCGCCTCTTCATTGATTTGGCGAGCAGTCTGTTTGATGCGGTTCTTTGGCGTGGGAACGCCAGTCACTCTTGAAGCTCCCTAGCAGGGGAGCGTCTGGGTAGGTGTAGAGCAACGCGGAGAGCTTTGTATTGTAATTTCAATGTGGATGTGGGCGGCATTGCCCGATACCACAGAAGCGTACTTTATATCGGGCCTAGTAAGGCCAAATGTTAATCTACATTGGGTGGGTAGTGTCATTGTTGGATTTAAAACTGGTTAAGGCGTACGTAGGCGACCCAACACTTTCCTTTTTACTTCGCGGATGAGAGGTCCCCAGGTCATATGCCGATCTAGGGTCACGCCGAGGTATTTTCCGGTTCGTGACCATGGGATGAGGCGACTTATGGTATGAAGCGGTTCTAAATCTGTAGGAAGCTTTTTCCTTTTAATGACCAGAGCTTGGCTTTTACCCACATTCATCATGAGTCGCCATTTGTCTGCCCAAGATCCAAAGTTATCGCATGCTTCTTACAGACGGTGCCTCATTATGTGCGCGCTGTGACTGCGCAAAGAGCACTGTGTCGTCTGCATAAAGACGCAAACTCGACTGTGGGAGTTTTCGGCATGTGAGTCGTATATAGAGTGCACAGCAGGGGGCCGAGAACAGACGTCGGCACTCCCGCCCGGATTCGCCTTGCTGTGGATTTCAATCCATCCGCTCGAATGTGGAAAGTGTGGTTACTTGGATAGGTTTCGAGCAGGCGGACATTTGACACAGGTACTACCAATATAAGAGGCTTGTACAGGAGGCCGTTATGCCACACGCTGTCGAATGCATTGGACACGTGGAGAGGTACCGCCCCAAGGTAATCTCTACGCTTCAGCGCCCCCACCGCCTGTTCAACCAACCTAAGGAACTGTTGCTGGGTTGAGTGCTCCCTCCGGAACCCGAAATACTCATCCGGAAGGAGGCGCTCATCCTTTACGTGTCTGCACAGCCTTTTGACGTAAGACCTTACGAAAACTTTAGAAAGGTCTGGCAGAAGGCTTGTCGGCCTAGAATTGTGCTGGAGTCTTGTATAATTACAGGATTTAAGAATGGCAAAAGGCTGCCAGTTCATAAGCTGTTCTTAAAGATACCGGTCAGAATATGGACTGCGCCTTGCGGCGTTTGCCGGAGGGTGGTGTTTTCGATCTGATCGGCACACCGTCTGCTTTACAGGGATTGAGATGCGAGAGATGTACCTGCACTTCTTCCTCAGTTACTGCGGCAAGGACATCGTCCTCGTTCCGATTTCCCGGAAAAACTGGTAAACGCTCTTCCACTAGTCTTACATTGTTGTCATTAGCTATTTCGTCGACAGGCGTGAAACTCTCCGCGAACGCGTCCGTCAGTGCATTTGCCTTGGTTACAGATTCGCAAACAACATCACACCCGACTTGTAGAGATGGAATGCGATGTCTCTTCCGCAGAAACTGTTTGCTTATGCGCCATGCGGTGTTATCATCCATTGGCAGGGTTGCTATTTTGCCCTCCCAGGTTCGATTTCCACGCTGGTCGACAAAGACTTTTATTTCACGGAGAAGGCGACTTAACCGCCATTTCGTCGCGAGTTGTCGTGTCAACTGCCATTCACGAAGTGTACGGTTTTTCTCCTAGATCAGTTTCAAGATGTTTGGCGGAAGCTGTCGGGAGAAATCTCTTTGCTGTTGAGATCGCCGGGAGTGGCTGCATCAACGACTTGCAGGGTGAGGTGCTTAAATACTATTTATTTATTTATTTCATTAACAGTACAGAATAGCCCACCGCCTTGAAATGTAAGGTGGGTCGGATGCTTCTGAATCTAATAGCAGAGACTTCTAATTGTTACAATCTTCTTGGTATACAGTTGTTAATGCTTTTTTTTAATAATACAAAGAACGTAATATATAAAGATTTCTCTGAGGTTACAGCGAATTGAATGCTTCACAATTGTTAAAATGGTTCCATATAATTTTTTACTACCTAGTTGATGAGAATATAACTTATATAATGCAAATGTCAAAGAAAAATTTTAAAAAAATGTAACACAATGAAAGTGGTGAAAATAATTTTTAGTGTGTAGAGGGAAGTGATATGCTGTAATACAGTCTAAGTAGCATGTTGGTTAGTAGTGGCCTATTTCTACCTATTTCAGAAGAGAAGGTATTGCTACAACCTCGTGCTATTCTCATCTGAAATGGTATGTGCTTATGTATGTTTACACAGATTGTACAGATTAAAAGCTGATTGAGCACTTAATACACGGAATACATGAATTTTAGCTTTAAGTGAGAAATACACTTATGTTTGTGACTTGTTAGTAGAAATAGAATATAGTTCATAGCTACTTGAATGCTCATTCCTTAAATAACTTAATACATTTCTGGTATGTAAAATTTAATGATTGTCCTTTGAACAGAGAAAAGAATATACTTCTGTCTGCACACAATAAGACGCGCAATACATTACTGCTTGTGTGCACTATACTTTAAACACTATGCAGGATGTCACTGGGGAGGAGGAGCCTCGGAATAAAAGTTCTTCGAGCCTTCTCCTCCCAATCGACATTACCTCATTACTACAGTCTTAGTATGTGGTGCCGGTCTTTATTGTTTTATGATTGTTCTGTTGTTTGTGACTCAGCTGTGTCATGCAGTGTCATGCATTGTTGGTTTTGGTCCTTTACATGTTGATCCCTTCTGAGTCATGTTCACTTAGTGTTCCTTCCTCGGTTCCGGAATCTGTGGTCGTGTTTGTGTCCTCCCACGTGGTTTGTTGTGTTGTTTGTGCTTGTCTACGCCTTTTTCATACGTGTTTTGTCGCTTGTATTCTTCTGCACAGTGTTCGATACAGTATCGGCTACGGTATTTATTGTGTTCGAGTCATCGGGACTACGTATTATTCTGGCGATGTCATTGTCGTTCTGTATAGGTCTCAGTTGTGCTAGCGTGTTGCACAGCAGTGTGACATGTTATGGTGTCCCAGTTTCTCGCATACTTCATCGTTAGTTAGTCCCATACCGTTTAATGTACCGGATACGGCCCGTGGCCTGTCAGGAAATGGACCATCCCCCGGCTTGGGTCGACATGTTTCAGTCGTAGTCTTTCGTATTCATCAGGAAAGAAAGAGTGTACTCGGTAACCCTTGTAGGATGTATCCCACCCTCTCTGCCATGTTTGAATCCGCCATTGTTTCATTTGTATTTTGTTCATAATGTTGATATCCGTAATTTCGGTGACTTTATCGAGCCTGTCCCTCTTAAGCCAGTAAAGTGCAGCTCTATAACGTATTGTTATGTCTATTGGGCAGGACCCCAAAATGGTTCAAATGGCTCTGAGCACTATGGGA
Source organism: Schistocerca americana (assembly GCF_021461395.2). Classification (NCBI taxonomy): domain Eukaryota; kingdom Metazoa; phylum Arthropoda; class Insecta; order Orthoptera; family Acrididae; genus Schistocerca; species Schistocerca americana. The sequence goes on along the minus strand of NC_060122.1, from coordinate 217,877,770 downwards.
CTTAACTTCTGAGGTCATCAGTCCCCTAGAACTTAGATCTACTTAAACCTAACTAACCTTAGCACATCACACACATCCATGCCCGAGGCAGGAAACGAACCTGCGAAGGTAGTGGTCGCGCGGTTACCAACTGTAGCGCCTAGAACCGCTCGGCCACTTCGGCCGGTTCTCATGGTATGAAGTGGTTCTAAATCTTCAGGATGCTTTTTCCTGATAATGACCAGAGCTTGGCTTTTACCCACATTCATCTTCAGTTGCCATTTGTTCGCCCAAGATCCAAGGTTACCGCATTTTTCTTACAGACAGCGCCTCATTATGCGCGCGCTGTGACTGCGCGCAAAGAGCACAGTGACGTCTGCATAAAGACGCAAGCTCGACTCTGGGAGTTTTCGGCATGTGAGACGTATATAGAGTGTACAGCAGGGGGCCGAGAACAGACATCGACATTCCCGCCAGGAATCTTATTGCTGTGAATTTCAATCCTTCCGCTCAAATGTGGAAAGTGCGGTCACTTGGATAGGTTTCGAGCAGGCGGACATTTGACACCGGTACTACCAATATAAGAAGCTTGTACAGGAGGCCGTTATGCCACACGCTGTCGAATGTATTGGACACGTCGAGAAGTACCGCCCCAAGGTAATCTCTACGGTCCAGCGCCCCAACTGCCTGTTCAACCAACCTAAGGAACTGTTGCTGGGTTGAGTGCCCCCTCCGGAACCCGAAATACTCATCCGGAAAGAGGCGCTCTTCCTTCACGTGTCTGCACAGCGGGTTTGTCATAAGACCTTACGAAAACTTTAGAAAGGTCTGGCAGAAGGCTTGTCGGCCTAGAATTGTGCTGGAGTCTTGTATAATTACAGGATTTAAGAATGGCAACAGGCTGCCAGTTCATAAGCTGTTCTTAAAGATACCCGTCGGAATATGTACTGCGTCTTGCGGCGTTTGCCGGAGAGTGGTGTTTTCGATCTGATCGACACACCGTCTGCTTTACAGGGATTGAGATGCGAGAGATGTACCTACACTTCTTCCTCAGTTACTGCGGCAATGACATCGTCCTCGTTCCGATTTCCCAGAAAAACTGGTAAACGCTCTTCCACTAGTCTTATATTGTTCTCATTAGCTATTTAGTCGACAGGCGTGAAACTCTCCGCGAACGCGTCCGTCAGTGCATTTGCCTTGGTTACAGATTCGCAAACAACCTCACACCCGACTTGTAGAGATGGAATGCGATGTTTCTTCCGCAGAAACTGTTTGCTTATGCGCCATGCGGTGTTATCATCCATTGGCAGGGTTGCTATTTTGCCCTCCCAGGTTCGATTTCCACGCTGGTCGACAAAGACTTTTATTTCACGGAGAAGGCGACTTAACCGCCATTTCGTCGCGAGTTGTCGTGTCAACTGCCATTCACGAAATGTACGGTTTTTCTCCTAGATCAGTTTCAAGATGTTTGGCGGAAGCTGTCGGGAGAAATCTCTTTGTTGTTGAGATCGCCGGGAGTGGCTGCATCAACGGCTTACAGGGTGAGGTGCTTAAATACTATTTATTTATTTATTTCATTAACAGTGCAGAGTAACCCACCGCCTTGAAATTTCAGGCAGGATGCTTCTGAATCTAATAGCAAAGACTTCTCATTGCCACAATCTTATTGGTATACAGTTGTTAATGATTGTTTTAATAATACAACGAACGTAATATATAAAAATTTCTCTGAGGTTACAGCAGATTGAATGCTTAACAATTGTTAAAATGGTTCCATATAATTTTTTACTATTTAGTTGATGAGAATATAACTTATATAATGCAAATGTCAAAGAAAAATTAAAAAAAAAGATTGTAACACAATGAGAGTGGTGAAAATAATTTTTAGTGTGTAGAGGGAAGTGATATGCTGTATTTGGATATGTAATACAGGCAAAGTAGCATGTTGGTTGATAGCGGTCTATTTCTACCTATTTCAGATGATAAGGTCTCGGTACAACTTCGAGGTATTCTCATCTGAAATAGTTTGTGCTAATGTATGTTTACACAGATTATACAGATTAAATGCTGATTGAGTCCTTAATACACGGAATACATGAATTTCAGCTTTACGTGAGAAATACACTAATGTTTCTAACTAGTTAGCAGAAATAGAATAAAGTTCATTGCTACCTGAATGCATTATTCCTTAAATAACTTAATACATTTATGATATGTAAAATTCAATGATTGTAGCTTTGAACAGAGAAGAGAATATACTTCTGTCTGCACACAATAAGACGAGCAATACATTACTGCTTGTGTGCAATATACTTTAAACACAATGCAGGATGTCATTGTGGAGGAGGAGCCTAGGAATAAAAGTTCTTCGAGCCTTCTCTTCCCAATCGACATTTCCTTATTAGTACAGTCTTAGTATGTGGTGCCGGTGTTTATTGTTTTATGATTGCTGTGTTTTTTGTGACTGAGTTGTGGCATAAAGTGTCATGCATTGTTGGTTTTGGTCCCTTACATGTTGATCCCTTCTGAGTCATGTTCACTTAGTTTTCCTTCCTCGGTTTCGGAATCTGGGGTCGTGTTTGTTGTGTCGTTTGTGCTTGTCTTCGCCTTCTTCCATACGTGTTTTGGCGCGTGTAGTCTTCGTGCAGAGTGTTCGATACAATATCGGCTACGCTATTTAGTGTGTTCTAGTCATCGGGATTACGTATTATTCTGGTGATGTCATTGTTGTTCTGTATAGGTCTCAGTTGTGTTAGTGTATTGCACAGCAGTGTGAAATGTACTGGTGTCCCAGTTTCTCTGCATACGTATACTTCATCATTAGTTAGACCCATACGGTTTAAATGTACCGGATACGACCCGTGGCCTGTCAGGAAATGGACCATCCCCCGGCTTGTCGACATGTTTCAGTCATAGTCTTTCGTGTACATCAGGAAAGAAAGAGTGTACTCGGCAACCCTTGTACGAGGTGTGGCTAGAAAAAAACCGGACTAGTACTGGTGAAACAATAAAACGAATGCAATAAGGCTGAAAGTCGCGTGGCCTGTCACGTGACTCTCGCTCCGCCTGCTGCTCGAGTTTCATCTGCCTCCTACACTCAGTCTGCCCGTGGCGTCTGTTTTAAGTAGTTGACGTTTCGTCTGTGCGTCATAAAATGTTGAGTGTACAGAAAGAACAGCGTGTTAACATCAAATTTTGTTTCAAACTAGGAAAATCTGCAAGTGAAACGTTTGTAATGTTACAACAAGTGTACGGCGATGATTGTTTATCGCGAACACAAGTGTTTGAGTGGTTTAAACGATTTAAAGATGGCCGCGAAGACACCAGTGATGGCACTCGCACTGGCAGACCATTGTCAGCAAAAACTGATGCAAACATTGAAAAAATCGGTAAACTTGTTCGACAAGATCGCCGTTTAACAATCAGAGCAGTGTCTGAGTTAACAGGAGTTGACAAGGAAAGTGTTAGGCAGATTCTTCATGAAAGTTTCAACATGAAAAAAGTGTGTTCAAAAATGGTTCCAAAGTGTCTCACAATTGAACAGAAGGAACGCCGAAGAATGATTTGTTCTGACATCCTGGAAAACATTGAAAGTGATCCCACCTTCTTACAAAATGTTATTACTTGCGATGAATCGTGGTTTTTTACTTACGATCCCGAAACTAAACGCCAATCGATGCATTGGAAAACTCCTGGTTCTCCACGACAAAAAAAAGCACGAATGTCAAAATCGAAATTCAAGGCAATGATGATTGTTTTTTTTGACATCAAAGGGATTGTGCACATTGATTGGGTACCAGAGGGACAAGCAGTGAATCAGCATTACTACATTAGCGTCCTGGCTACCCTACGTGAGCGAGTACGGAGAAAACGGAACGATTTGTGGAGAAAGAAGTCATGGATCCTTCACCAAGACAATGCCCCAGCTCACAGTGCGTTGTCAGTGAAGACGTTTTTGGCAAAACACAACATTCCCATCTTAGATCATCCACTCTACTCACCTGATTTGGCCCCCTGTGACTTTTTTCTTTTCCCTAAAGTCAAGTCAGCTTTGAAAGGAACTAGATTTGAGACTGTTGAAGCGGTAAAAGAAAAAGCGACGGAAGTAATGTATGGACTTACCGAAAATGATCTGCAGCATTGCTATGAACAGTGGAAAATTCGTATGGAGCGGTGTAGAGACCGAGGAGGAGAGTACATTGCCCGCATCTCGTGGTCGTGCGGTAGCGTTCTCGCTTCCCACGCCCGGGTTCCCGGGTTCGATTCCCGGCGGGGTCAGGGATTTTCTCTGCCTCGTGATGGCTGGGTATTGTGTGCTGTCCTTAGGTTAGTTAGGTTTAAGTAGTTCTAAGTTCTAGGGGACTGATGACCATAGATGTTAAGTCCCATAGTGCTCAGAGCCATCCATCAGGAGAGTACATTGAAGGAGATGACATGAAATTGTAAATAATTGTAAATAAATGTTTTTTCCAGCATCAGTCCGGTTTTTTTCTAGCCGCACCTCGTAGGATGTATCCCACCCTCTCTACCATGTTTGAATCCGCCATTGTTTCATTTGTGTTTTGTTCATTTTTTTGATATTCGTAATTTCCGTGACTTTATAGAGCCTGTCCCTCTTAAGCCAGTAAAGTGTAGCTCTATAATGTATTGTTATGTTTGTAGGGCAGGTCCCCAAAATGATTCAAATGGCTCTGAGCACTATTGGACTTAGGTCATCAGTCCCCTAGAACTTAGAACTACTTAAACCTAACTAACCCAAGGACATCACACACATCCATGCCCGAGGCAGGATTCGAACCTGCGACCGTAGCTGTCGCGCGGTTACAGACTGTAGCGCCTAGAACCGTTCGGCCACTCTGGCCGGCGGCAGGTCCCCATCACAACGCAAAGTGCCTCTAGTGACGTGGTGTTGAAGGCTCCGCTCATTCTCAGGAGTACACTACGTTGACCTCGTCTTACAATTGTCGTGTTAGTCTGTATGTTCAGTCTGTGAGCCCAAGCACTTATGGCGAAGCATGTGATGGATTCAAATATCGCAATGTGGTAGGTCCTTATCGTCTTAATAGGTAATATGTACTGAGTTGTGTTTAGTCTTGCTAGTTATTGCATAATTTTGGAGGCTTTATCAATTGTCAATTTTATATGATGGTTTGTTGTTCGTCTAGATGTAGTCGGAGATAACGTGTGGCTTGCTTCCTCTGTATGCTTGTATTGTCTAATTTTAGAATGGGATTTCTCTGTAGTATCCCTCCGAGCAGTTAATATACATTTTGTTGGGAGGTATGTTTAATTTCTTTTCTTTGCACCAACTGTTGGGTGCCATCATTTCTGGCGAAACTAATTAGCTCATTGCAACCAGGACAACAAACTGAATGGCCTGAATAATAAAGTTTTAGGAGGTGAATTTTTTCTACCATTTTCATAGTATGCGTTTCTTTCTTTTAGTCACGAATTTCTTTACTGTGCCAACCGCTTCATCTCAGAGTAGCACTTTCAACCTACGTCCTTAGTTATTTGTTGGATGTATTCCAATCTATTTCTTCCTCTACAGTTTTTACCCCCAGCAGCTGCCTCCGGTACCATGGAAGTTGTTCCAAGCAGTTGCGTGCCTTTTGTCTCTAGTGCTGCTCTCGTATTGGCTGACATCACTACTAGCAGGTCATCTGCGTAAGCCACCACACCTCTTACCCTGTCGTCACTGTCCAGGGTGTTCAGCAAGAGCTCGATTGCGATAGCCTAGAATATTGGTCCGCAGATCGAGACCTGTGGACATCCCTTTATTATTCTCTTGACAAACTTCCGTGTACCCGCCCTCCACTCCTCCACTCCGCCACTCTGCCTCTGCAGTAGTCGAGGAGGCTGTTGTAGAGGGTAGCTGATAGCCTCATTTCCCTTAACCTGGCGAAGAGGGACGGCCACCACAAGTTGTCAAAAGCTCTCTGTGAGCGCCTGCTCCGCACTTGCTTCGTCAGTGTGTAGCGAGTGCGGCACGTACACCGAACTCCTCTCACACATCAGTAGGGTCAGCGACGCAAAAGCCAGCGGATCGATGCGAGTGCGCGGGCGAGGTGGTCGCCTCGGTCTCGCAGTTGCCGGCGGTGCTCGCGCAGCGGCCGCCCTCTTGACCACCCGCCTTACGACGACAAAGGCTACGGCGGACGGGAAACAGCTTGTGACGGCATCGGCATCAGAAACGGTACACTCTGGCAGCACTGCGAACGACAACAATGATGGGCTCAGTCCTCCTCGTCGACGTTCGCTCTCTGGCACTAGACACAGCTTCACGGGCAGGATTGTTGCTCTGGAAAACTATAACCTCATCACGATTCCTATCGGATCGCAATCTGAACACAACAGCCAGTCGATCACTGAAGACGACAGGAAACGATCGAGACCACATTCCAGGGACCGCGCCGCCAGATGCGTCCTGTTAACGGCAATGACATGGATATACAGTCTAACGAAGACCACACACGCGAGTCCGCCTCAGACTCTGACACCTGACACCTCCTCGCGACTGACGTTGACGCTGACTGCGATTTGCAATACTCCGACGGAAGAGGACTGGACGCAAAAGGAAAAACTCACAAAACATCGACGATATCGGCAAACGTCAGTTACCTGTACCGACGTCCAATAAATTCGACCCTCTCCAGACGGAGACGGAAAAAATGGACGTCACAGCACAACTGACGACAACGGCAGTAATTACTCAACCTACTCCCGGACCGTCTACGCAATCTCTGGTGCCATTTACAAAAATTTCACCTATCACAATTCAGTATACAGACCGATTTCCCTCTCTGAACGCAGAGTTAAAGAAATACATCTATGGACCAGTCAAAGTCATCTACAAAGAAGACACCGTCAAATATGATTTTGAATCGATCACAGACCAACGTCCGGGCCTTCGCTTCTTTCGGAATGCGAACACCCTGTTCTTTACGCATCAACCACCAGCTTGTAAGTCACTGAAAGTCGTGGTTAAGTACCTGCCAACTGCGATCGCAGCAGAAGCTGTTGAAGAAGAACTTCAATCCTTGGAATATCCACAGGTGGTGGTTCGTTACTTCAAAACTAGAGATGAACAGACGAATAATCTTGCCCCTCAACCAGTATAGCTTGTTACGCTCCTGGCAGTTTCAACCAGTCAGTCCATCTACGATGTGCGACACATACTGGACACTAAGGTACAAATCGAGACTTATCGCCCAATGGCAGGACCGCTACAGTGCACACGCTGTCAGCGGTTCTTCCACATGGCAAGCTACTGTTCACTTCCACCCCACTGTCTCAAGTGTACCGGTAACCACCCATTCAAGGAATGCACCAATACTGCAGCTCAGAAACCAAAGTCTATCAATTGCCAAAGCGAGCATCCTAATACATAGAAGGGATGTCCAACGTTTCAGCAGGCACCGAAAATCCACACAGCACAGGATCAAGCAGTACTACCCCGCCAGCATCAACAAACCTCAAACCCACCAGCACCGCTGACGGACACTCAGAAGGATTTCCCATCATTGTAACCAAATATGGCATCATCAACTTCCACAAGACGTCCACCCAACTGCTGGAATAGACAGCCGCAGGCGGCGGCGACTTCAGGAAAACTTGCCATCGATTTCAGTGAACTGTCTTCGATGTTGTCCACTATTTCTGAATTTGTGTCCACACTCCGCCAGAAGAACATCCTCTGAGAAACTTTTCAAAAGTTCTGCATGACACCAGACACAATATCAAAACTTCTCATACTCACTGACAGTGCCATCAAGATCTTCGTCCCCAACAATGGCTCGTAGACCTCCAAGAATGCAAAACTTCACGTTCTGCATCTTCAGTGCCAATAGAGTACTTCGCAAGAAACCGAAACTCGAAGAGTTCATCCTCTGCCACAAAGTGGATGTTCTGTTTTTGACAGAGACCCATCTTCGGCCAACAAAGTGCTTCAAGCTCAGGGATATGAGTGGTTACTTTACTGATCGAGCTGAGGGCACAGCCATATTCATAGACAAAGCCATCACACACACACTGGCCACGTTTCCTCAACTTACCACCTTGGAGGCGACATCTAACATCATCAATATGGCCCATGGCGTTGTCACACTGATATCAGCCTACTTGAGTCCACAGAGACAATTCAACAAACCAACGAACTCAGTTTTTGACCATTTCCATCCTATGCAGGGATCTAAATGCCAAGCACTACAGGTGGAATTCCTACCGCAACATCCAAAAGGGGGAAAAGTTCCACGCCGTTCAAGAACGCCTGGAGAGGAATGCCCTGTACCGCATGTGACTGCCCACAACTATGGTCACAAATTGGAATCAGTATGCTGCATGGCTCAACAACAATGACAAACAGCAGACATCTCCACCACTTAAAGGATTGATGAGGACATCTCAACTCTAAGAGGGAAAATCAAATGAGCATTTTGACAAGCGTCAATTTACACCACGTACCAACCCCAACACCATGAGAGTTCCTCTCCCTTCCTGCAAGATCTCAAGACGCTCAAGAGCAGGGCCCAATGGTGATAGAAACACTTTTGCTACCCTGCTGATCGAATGGGGATGAAAAGACTGCAAAGGGCGCTTCATGTCCGAGCCATTGAACATCAGATAGAAGTACGGGAGGGATAGATGGCCACTCTAATCCTGCAGTCCAGGAGCGAGTGGAGCCTGGTACGACGACACCACACGACCTCCGAAACTAGCCATCCAGCTCTCAGCAAGCCATAGTTATGATCCTCCCGTGGTGTAGGGGGCCGGCACGGTAGCTAAGCGTGCTCGCTCAGAGGGTTAGCTACCCTCTGTAATAAAAAAAAATCTGAGTAAACGGATCAACGAAGAACCTGAACGGGTGCCATCGGACGTCCGCCCCGAACAAATTCAGCGAACGATATAGAACAAAATGAGGTCTACAAAAAAAGGGGGTAGCGTCTTAGATTCATAATCAAAAACGTCATCGGATTGGGGTTCAAATCCCGCTAGGGCTTACATTTTGATTAATAATCAGCGTTGGTGGCTGAAGTCTTCCGGCATAAGAAGTCACCCTAATTCTGCCAACGGCCTTGACAAAGAGGGCGGAGAAGTGGACATAGTCTCAGGGCACTCTCTTGTCCTAGGGGTGTGAAACTGCCCGTAAACAGCAAAAGAATGAGCAATGTTTAACGGCATGAGGATGCAGAAGGCAATGGAAACCACTGCATTAAAGACACGTAACGAGTACCCTGTAATTGAAGAAGTGTCATAATAATCTCTCCATTGGCAAAAGATTCCGGAATAGTCCCAAATTCGGATCGCCGGGAGGGGACTACCAAGGGGGAGGTTATCAAGAGAAAAAGACTGAATAATCAACGAAAAGATACCGTTCTACGAGTCGGGACGTGGGATGTCAGTAGCTTGAACGTTGTAGTGAAACCAGAAAATCTGAAAAGGGAAATGCAAAGGCTCAATCTAGATATAGTAGGGGTCAGTGAAGTGAAGGTGAAAGAAGACAAGGATTTCTGGTCAGATGAGTGTAGGGTAATATCAACAGCAGCAGAAAATGGTATAACAGGAGTAGGATTCGTTATGGATAGGGAGGTAGGATAGAGAGTGTGTTACTGTAAACAGTTCAGTGACAGGGTTGTTCTTATCAAAATCGACAGCAAACCGTACACCGACAACGATAGTTCTGGTATACATGCCGACGTCGCGAGCTGAAGATGAAGAGATAGTGTATGAGGATGTTGAAAAGGTAATACAGTATGAAACGGGGAATGAAAATCTAATAATTATGGGGGACTGGAATGCAGTTTTAGGGGAAGGAGTAGAAGAAAAGGTTACAGGAGACCATGGGCTTGGGACAAGGAATGGCGCTTATGAAGAATGGTTAGTTTGAAAGGAGACATAAAATAAATTTTAGAACATGTCTTATTTAAGAAAAGAAAATAAGATGTCATTTTTAAAACTATGAAGGATGTTCGATTCCTCAAGAAGGCGAAAGACCCAAGTTATTAATCAGTAGGAAGAAGAAGCATGAAAGAAATGCGGTAGTCTTAAACCAGTGGAACGAAGAAGCATGAAAGAAAGACGGCGCAAATAAATGGAGCAAAGTCTCTGCAGACTATGTGTAAGTTTCAATGTGTTTTCCACAACTGTTGAGTGAGTGAGAGCATCGCATTCAGAGAACTGATAAGCATCTATAACTGTGATGTATTTTTTGAACAGTTTACCTACGGACAAAATACTGTCACTCCCTCCCTCCTTCGTCCATCACTCCCTTCTGCGTGTCTTTGTTCATCTTCTTCCCCCCCCCCCCCCCCCTCGCTCCGTCTCGTAATGCCTTCTCTCTCTTCCCTATCTCCTTCTTTCCGATTTCTATGTCCATTTTTTCTCACCCATCTCGCTTTATCCTCTTCACCAAACCCCTCAACCCCCACCCCTCTCTGATGTTAACCCTTGTTTATTCTTGCTGAAAATTCTAACCATCAGCCCATAAGCCACAGATACAATTTTCCTGTTTGCTACAAAGTTTAGTAATTCTGTATTTTGTATATGTACTTAGTTATATATTATATGTATTAAAATATAGCCTGATGATGATCATACTTGTCACAGCAACGCTTAAAATTATGAAGTAAATCGAGTACTTTTGGAAATGATTGGTAAAAATGTTTCCTGTTTATATATTACATATTAATTGATGTATTATATATATTTAAAAATAGGTGCATAAAAAGACGCGCGTATTTGTTTGTCAAAAATTCGAAGCAGTCAGTGAAGACCTTTCGGGTATTTAATTGTTTGAACAAACGAACCTTTACATTTCACATGCATTTCCCCTTTAATTATTACATATAGATATATGTGTTATACGTGGCGATCCAGTAGATATATGAAAACACGCGTCTGTTTGAATGCAGTGTTGTGCCACAATTTCAAAGCAATCGGTGAATAACTTCTAGAGATATATACGATTTTGAACAAACGAACATTTTCATTTGTATTCATATTGATGAGGTTTGGAAAAATAATACCTACCCTTGGATTACCATCTTATCACTAAACTGAAGAAGTTCTTTGGCGGACAGCGCTTTAAGAACAAGGAGGACGTCATGGGGACTGTGACAAGTCGCTTCAGGGAGATGTAGCAGACAGTATGCAATGAGAATATATAAAAGCTGGTGCCCAGCCTTCAAAACTGCATTGATTTTGGCGGCGATTATGTGAAGAAATAATGACATATTTTGGCACATACTATGTAAGTTTCATTAAAATATGTTGATTTTTCAATTGTTAACAATTTGTTATATTCTTACCTTCTGCACGCCACTCGTAGAAGAGACCCTGATGGGATCCTTAATAAAATCAAACGAGAAAAATCTAATGAAACTTTTGGCAGCACGATTCAGCTAGGTACGACATGTATGTCGAAAGGTAAAGACCCAGTATTTAAGTGCATCCGGTGCAGATCTTTCTAATTACTCAAATGTAGGTTGACTAACATTGCTACTTACGTTTGGAATGTTCGTGGAAGACGAGTTAACAACCGCAACACGTCAGTGTTGATTCACGTGTGTGAGAGCAGATCTACAGAAGAACCTAGGGCAAGCCAACATTTTATATTTAACATCTAAAGAAGCATCACATCGCAATTCGCAGACTGCAAGCGGAAAGCAAATACCGCTGTACCAACAGTCAAAGCCAGCGGACAGCCGGGCAAAGGGCTGCAGCCGAGTAAGACGGCACTGGCTGGACAGGGCTGCCAACTATGGTGTTGCTAACAGCAACAGTGCGGGCTATGCTGGTCGACTATCTAGATATTAAAACTGAAATTTAATACGCCACTTTATTAATGTTGAACGTTCGTGGTTCCAACAGGGCTACTGACCAAACAACGTCCCCAGCGGTAAATTACATGCAGCACGTGCCTCATTCACAACAATATATACTGATATATACTGTACATAGAACTGCCTCGATTTTAGAAAAACTGAGTAGTCGCAAACAAACAGCTACTAGTTGTTTTGTTCGTGCATTTATTCCAAGTGATATGTATCAGGCTCCGCTAATCATCGGATTTCCTGGTGTAAATAACGTAATAAGCAACTAGTTACACAATTTTTTAAAACACCAAATGTTAAAAAGAAAGTACAAAATCGAAGTAAGTGTCAGAACCAAAACATACCATTTCATAGCAAAAGTAACTTTGACAGTCCGTTCCTTGCTCATACATTCACGACCCAAAAGGTGTGGCACATAATTTTAACTTGCGATATGGGAATGTTGGTCGTGAGATGGGCTACGGAAATCTGCAACTTCAGTGCGCTCACACTTGCTAGATAACCTACGCGGTGCAAGAAGGCACCACATAACGACATTGCGGCTGTGCAAATGCCGATACGTTCACTAAAAATTAAAACAGTAACCAATAACTAAAAGTACAAGTTATGTGCCTGCACATAGGCATGTTAAAACACACATCGCGGTAATACAATGTACAAGAAAGTACATTACAAAATTGTGAAAAAAATTTTGTCTTGGAAAGACAAGACTTGTCGAAGATTACAATAAGATTTGTTTAGATTAAAAAAGCACATTATAAAATTGTAGAATAAAGGGTATTTTGTCTTGGACAGACATGACTTGTCGAAAATTACGAAAGGATGTTAGTCAAACATAAAATCTGAAGACATTTGTCCCGTCCTGTGGTTTATTGTTACGGCTGCCCACAAACCAAAATGTTTACTGTCCTTTAAAACAGTAAAAACAACAACAAAAATATTTGTAGTGTGACTGCACGTAAAAAAATAGAATAGGGAAACATGGTTGCCTGCCTGCATTTAAGCACAATAAAAGAAGCATCACTGTAACACATGGGCACGAGATTGTACCATTAACATATTTAAAAAATATGTATCTAAAAACGATAACGTATCAAAAATACAGCTATTTGTTACATTGTTTACACCAGGAAATCTGATGGAGGGTAGAGCCCGAAACATATCAAATGGAATAAATGTAGCAAAAAGCAAAGAGTACCTGTTTGTTTGCGACTACTCAGTTTTTCTAAAATCCACTCTATTACATTAATAATAACGGCCGCATAGCTCTACCGGCAATTTCAGGGCACTGTTCACACTTGTAACTGCGCGGAAAACGTAAAAATTCTCAAAAAATATCGAACATTCCTGTTTTTATAATCGTATTTGTACATGTCATCCGAGAAATATGCAAATAACGTCTTAAGCAATAAATCTAAGCAAGCTGGAGATGTAGCCAGGCAACTAGATGGTAGTACGATCAACGCAATTTTCTGCCCGTTTCGAGCATTTAAGGGGACGGCCATAGGAAGTCATTAGAAAACATGCAAAAGCGACATGTATGCAAGGATTTCACATATGAAGAAAACGACTTAGCTTTTTCCTGCAGTTCACGATTTCGAAATGGCAACGACATTGTTCCCGCCGAAACAAGACATGACTAGCATTACTGAGTAGATATATCGTCTGATCAATAGTATCTGAACACCCGTTAGTGCACATTTATAGGAAGAGTGTCCAGCCTTCGCCTTTATAACGGCTTCAGCCCTGCTGGAGGCACTTTCAGTGAGGTATCTCAATGTCTGTGGAGGAGTGGCAGCCCATTCTTCCTCAAAAGCTGAAACGCGAGAAGGTAGTCATGTTGGTCGCTGGGCTCTGGAGCCAGGCCGACGTCCATCCCAAAAGTGTTCCATTGGATTCAGATCGGGATTCTGGGCAGGCCAGGCCATTTCAGGAATTTTATTGCCCACAATTCATTGTCTTGTACGAGGCCTGTCTAAAAAGTATAAGACCTTTGATCAGAAAAAATATTTCGAATGCCTAATGGGGTTGGGACCCTATTCCCCTTCAAAGTAGGTCCCTTGTGCTTCCACTCGCTTGGACCATCGATCCTTCCGTTCCTGGAAACACCTCTGGAAGTCTTCTTTTGGAATAGTGTTCAGCTCTGTAGTCGTGTCCCGATTTTCTCTTCTCTACTCTCAAAACGAGATCCTTTCAGAGGCGTACTCAATTTTGGAAACAACCAGAAGTCGAGAGGAGCCACGTGTGGAGAGTTTGGAGGTTGGTGAACAGAAATATTGGATGAAGCGGGATGAATGTACGGGGGCTTTGTCGTGATGCAGTTGCCAGTTTTTTGTCACCACTTGTCTGGTCTTTTGCGCCGAACGGCGTTATGGAGTCGGCAGCGAACATCTTGACAGTACTACTTTGTCACTGTTAGTCCTTCTTGTGCGTATTCGTGATGCACAATTCCACGGACATCAAAGAAGACAGTCAGCATCACCTTGATTTTGCTTCGCACCTGCGGCAGTTTCTTCGGCCTTGCAGACTCGGGATGCTTCCATTGCGACGACTGTCTTTTTGTTTCTGGGTCGTACCCGTACACAAAATTTGATGCAGTATCTTTGCTCAACACGTTCAGTCATCTTGAGCGGATCGATAACCCGACGAACACGTTGTGTAGCACCTCACTCAGCGAACGACGGGCAGCGACTGACGCGCTAGCAGGCGGGGACAAAATTCACGCATGCCCATAAAGTCTCTTCCTTTACTGTATACAGTGGAGTCGCGGTATCGTTACTATTTTGTGCGGGAAAATCAAAGGTCAGACAGTTTTAGACAGCCCTTGTAGATGCTGCAATATAATAGGTTGCATTGTCATGCTGACGCAGTCATCGTCTCCGAACTGACCATGTAGTATGGTCAGAACATAATGCTGTACAATGTGGTCTTATCCCTCCACATTTAGCGTTCTCTTCAGTTCAATAAGGGGTTGTTGTTGTGGTATTCAGCTCAGCGACTGGCTTGACGCAGCTCTCCATGCGACTCTATCCTGTGCAAGTTTCTTCATCTTCGAGTAACTACTACAACCTACATCATTCTGAATCTACTTAGTGTGTTCATATCTTGGTCTCTCTCTACGATTTTTGCCCTCCACGCTTCCCTCCAATACTAAATTGGTTATCCCTTGACACCTCAGAACGTGTCCTACCAACCGATCCTTTCTTCTAGTCAGGTGTGCCACGAATTACTATTTTTCCCAATTCTATTCAGTACCTCCTCATTAGTTACATGATCTACCCATCTCATCTTCAGCATTCTTCTGTAGCACCATATTTCATGCATTTTTCCCCGGATTTACTGAGGGAACTTAGTATTCTTTTGTTGTTCTTTCGATTTCACTTGTGCACGTAGAAGCCGATGTCAGAATTTATTTCATGCGTCCGCTGATATAAGTGGCTTACTGTCTCCTGTCTTGTAAAATCACGGTAATCCATTTTGTAATACTATTATGAATACCTCTTCTTTGACGATACAAATTTGCAATGTTGCATACGATGCACTATAATTAAGATCATTTAAATACTTATTCAGCACTTAGGCGTTCATGAACTCCTTATTTTACACATCTTTCTTTGCCTGTACTTCCGACGACGTGACCAGCACCTTATCATATTTATATCAGAGGTGCTCCATGGAAATGGGTCCCGTTCTCCTACCCTGTGTTATTCTTATGGTCAACAGGAAATAACTATGCAACTCTTTTGCCATTGCCTTCCTTAAAATTTTCGCAGCTTTACAGGTAATTCTACTTGATTTTGTTCTACAAGGCAAGCAGTTGCAGAAGCAGCTTCACCGGAATTCAGTCTCCTCCAGCGCCAGCTCATAGATATCCCAGAATTACGTGCATTCAAGCTTACAGAAGATAAGCACATTTTCCACGCACGATTCTATAAGCAGTAAACGAGGGTATTTTATTTCGCAGTGGTTGTAGTCAGTGTTTGAACGTGACTCCTTCAGAATCATTTCCCAACACCCTCTTGCTGCGCTTGCGAAAATTCTACCCCATCCGAAATACTATCATTTGAGTCGTATTACATTTACTGGGACAATGTTCGGTAATTCTGGGGGTAAATTTCATGGCAAGCCATGTACAGAAGTTTTCATGAACATTTTCAAGTTGAGGTAGACTTTTAAAGTTTAGGTGTCTTCTAACGCGTTGATATTCGTGGAATGGTGTAATAACCATATGATACTATTCCAAATACATGTCAGTAGCATTTGAGATATAAAGTAATATTATAGGTTGATTTATTCATATAACTAAGACGCAGTTAAAAAAAAGGAAGCTATAACTATTCCCTCTAATAGCCACCAGATATTGAAAAAGTAGCCTTGAGAGAGAGCTTAGTAAACAACCAGTGGTAATTTGAGGTAGCTCTATAAAGCTAGTTTTTGTCCTGAATGGACTACTAATAAAAGCAAATATTACTTTAAAGCATAAAGACCACCACAAGGGAGTGTGATCTCAACTGCTCACCAGGTGGTGTCTCTGGCTTTGCAGTCTCACAAATCGGTATTGCGTTTGCTTGAAACTGGAGTCAGCCTGGACCCTAGTGTTGGCTTCGTTTGTTTTCCAAGCGACATATCAGACGAGCAGGGCTATTTATCCTGGACGGCGCCGATGCGTTTATCTCGACGTGTGTGTACTTTTGCTAATCATTTATTTGTTTGCCGCTGGGCGTACAACGTTTCCGGCCACATGTTTTCATTCAGCTGCGGAGAGAGACATTCTTTCTGCTCCACCTGCTCTCATCAGAACGTGTGCCACTGAGAAAAAGTATTACAAAAATGGCGGCCAAGCCCACTCCGACTGCAACTCACGCTTAGAACTGTAGCCTGTGAACGGTGGTTTCATACACTCTTAAGGTATCCGAGTACTGAAATGGTCGAGGGCCCAGATACTGAAAGGTATGACTGATAATTTACAAGATTACTGGTGGCAAAAATAATACGTATCATAACAGAAACTGTCAGGTCTTATATTTTGAATGAACTTGAAACGATGTTATAGAGGATTCCAAAGTTTTTGTTGTTGTGATGCAGTCACTCTGCGTGGGTGTTAGAGAGAGGGAGAGAGAGAGAGAGAGAGAGAGAGAGAGAGAGAGAGAGAGACTGACTTGTTGTCGAGCGTGTTTGGAAGCATACCTGTGTACTGGCGCGGAAGCCTGATTTGGGGATTCTGTAGCTGTATCCAAGAATTTATAAAATCAGGTAGTATCTTGCGGCACACCCCAGCTTTGCAGAAAGTGTGGTGTCATGTTTAGGAAATATTTTCAGGTTCAGTTTGTAAATTTTCGTAGCTTGCATTGTTTGACTATTAGGTTACTATTGTTTCATTATCTCGTAAACTGATCCACTCAGGAAACGAATATACCACTCTTCATCGCTTTTACCTTTAACTACTGAATGTAAATTTTGTTTAAAGAGATAATACTATGAATTTTTTAACTTTTGCCTAAGATATTAATTTGAAGCGCTCTATGTTTGGTGTTCACATCATCGTACCAATGATAAGTAATGCGGTCTTGTTTCCACATTTTTAATTTCGTTCATCAAAACAAAAATTTGTAGTGCTATTATTTTTTCAAATTATTCGACATTAACCCTCCACATTCCACTTGCTGTTCAAACGGTTGAAAACAAAAGCAGTTCACGACATCCGACTTTTAACTGTATGTTAAGGTCACGCAATATTTTGCATTGCACATGGAAAGAGTATTTAAATGATGCCAAAGCAGAGGGATTTATTTCAGGCAGGCAGCTGGAAGGCATTGCTGTTCATCCGTTGTCGCACAGGTGGCCAAGTGATTATTACGGCCAGACTTGAAAATCGTGTTGCGCACATAAGAAACAGAGATTATCAAATGGCTCTGAGCACTATGGGACTCAACATCTGTCGTCATCAGTCCCCCAGAACTCAGAACCACTTAAACCTAAGGACATCACACACGTCCATGCCCGAGGCAGGATTCGAACCTGCGACCGTAGCGGTCACGCGGTTCCAGACTGACGCGCCTAGAACCGCATCGCCACACCGGCTAACAGAGATTTCCATTCACATTACTTTCACATTCTGATGTTATGCAAGTCAGTGGTTGTGTAAGTGTTTTTCACTGGAAATCTAAATACTCATTTTACTTACAAAGTTTATGCAGCTACAGAATTATCGCATGAGATAGGTGAGATGCGTTGTATTCATCTGGATTGCATGTAGTGCACGTAATTATGAGCGTAGGTACTTCCAGCACAGAAGTTCCATATGCAATATAAGTAATGTTTACATATAGCCATAAGTAGCGTAAAGTTGAAGTCTAAAGGGTTCACTTAGATGTAAAAGTAATAACTTTCTTTTGAGAAATTACTCTTAAACACTTAAATTTACATGGCTGGAAAGTTGCACCTAAGTGTAATCTTTCACATAAAAAACTTAAAGTTTCATGAATTGTTAAAGTGACGCACCTTCGCAGTGCTCTTACTACGGCATTGTTATCGCCATGGAAAGGAACCATTTATTCTAACGTTTGTTACAAGCGATACCGTGTGGTTTCAAAACCAGATCCAAATTTGTAAGTGCAATTAAATATTGAAGGGAGGAAGAAAATAAATGAAATAATGAAAAAAATCCAAAATAAATAAATTATCTGATACATTTCGCTACCTAATGAAGACCTATTGTCTTAATGGAAGGCCATTCTAATATTGTTCACCTTTACTAGTTGTTATAATATATGTTTATTCTTATTAAACTTTTTCTTAGACCGCTTGCTGCACATTGTTATATATATTTCTTCACAGGTTTGCCGTCCTCAGCAAAAATGTGATATTTACATTCATGTCTGTAACAACGATGAAAAGGTTTCGCAGGTAGAAATAAATGATTACTGCACAGATTACATACACTGCTCAGAGGCATTGGAAACTCGATGGAACTTATTAGCTTTTCACTTTCACAAATTTACGCCACAACGGTTCATAGCCTGCAGACCGCATTTGTCGAAATTACTGTTGCATATATCCATCTAAATGTTTCAGTCAATAGAAAGGAAATCAGTGCTGTTTCCTACACTCCGTTTATGTGTTTAGTTTAATCGGCAAACCACTGTGAAGTACATTGCAGAGGGTAAACACTGTCCCATATGTTAGCGGTCCCTCCTGTTTTCGTAGCGTACTGAACCCAAATATTGACTAGTGAAATGTTTCTTGGAAGCTGTAATTAATCAGATTTTGTCTTCGTGGTCTTTACGGCAGTAATACTTGGGAGAGGGGGAAGGGGCTGAAATCTACACTGGTTCTTGAAACTTTATTAGAAGGCTTTTGTGTGGTACTTGCATCTCTCTAGAAGTGTCCGCCAATTCGGGTTTTTCAACGTATTCCAGACGCTCTACCGCTAGGCAAACAAATGTGTGACCCTTCGTACCTCCCTTCTTTGTATACGTTCAGTATTCCCGGTCAATCCCATTTGATGTGGTTCCCACATATTTGAGCAATATTCTATGATGCACACGATTATTTTGTAAGTAATCTCATTTGTAGATCGACTGGATTATCCCAGCAGCCTGTCAGTGAACTTCCTGTCAATGAACTTACATCTGGCACCTGCCGCACTTACAACTGATCCTACGTGATCATTCTTTTTCATATGCCAAGAAATTATTGCACACTGGTATCTGCATGGGTCGACTGATTCTGACAGTCAATCATAAGATGCAACGCTATGGCATTTTTGAAGTGTACAATTTTTTGTTATTGAACATTTAAAGTAAGCTGACAATCTGTGCACCACTCTTAAATCTTAACAAGGTATTGCTACGTACTAACACCTTTTTATTAGGTCATTTCCTTGTCTGTTTGTCTGTAAGGTGCTAATTTTATGACTGATGTTAAACTAACTTCCTTTCAACATAGAACTGGATGACAATGCAGTCTTACCTCGATTTCGTGTCAGGTTTGTGATCGAGGGAGCTTTTCCGGAAGAGATCTTCCAATTGATTTCTAACAAACTTGTCGATGAACTAGAGATTTGAAACTTTCGACGTAGCTCAGAACTGGGTGGCAATCCAATATTAACTCGGTTTTTCGTCTGGTGTGTGGCAGAGGGTAATTTGTATACCATTGCTATAACCCATCTTCCATGTTCCCGTTCCGAATGGTTCGCGGGAAGAGCGGCTGATGGTGAGTCTCCGAGTGAACTCAATTCTCTTTAATTTTTACTTTCACGGTTTCTTAGCGAGATGTACGTAGCACGAGACAAAACACTGTTTGCTTCAATTGAAGTGAAACTGAAAGAAACCTGAAACTTACGTGTCTCTGTTTTAATCTCATCAAAATGTTTGAAATCAATTGAAACATTTCACCACACAATACTAAACAGCAGAAATTGATTGCTCAAATGAAAATATTTTTAATATAACACGTTCCTTAAACAGACTAAAGGCCCCTTACAAACTCCCAACAGCATAGAGAAAGTCTTCAGAATTTCTGCTTGACAATTTTTAACAGCTATGACAATACTTGTAAAATTTGAAATTAAAAATGTGGGACACAAGCAACAGATAACAGTAAGTTGCTTAGTGCTAGCTGTTGTTCACAAAAATCATACAATAGTTCACATCATTTTGCATTTGAGTAAACTCGTTGGTGATGTAGGTGAACTATTCCTGCATCAGTTATCTATTGCATGCAGCCCACGGTTTTCTTTTGAAATGTTACAAATATTGACAGACGTAGTAAACGTTCACAAGCAGACATGACTATATGTATGGGGTTATGAATTTTTATGGGTCTAGTGTACATTATTTTAAACATTTTAGTCAGTTTTAAAAAAGTGTTTTGTTAAAGGCATTTTTATATATATAATTTATACATGATGATAGAGGTAAAAAGTTACAAGACACAACAAAAATTAGCTTATGGAAAAGAGGTGCTTCGGAATGTAAATTATAGTAGTGTTGCGGACATGAAAATATTGGAAGAAAAAAAGGAAGACATTTAGTTTGGTACCGATTCAACAGATAATCACACGACAGAAAAGAAGATGCTGTTTCTTGCAACAACGTAGACTGCATCTATAACTACTCAAGGTAGTCAATTTAAAAGTCTACGTGCTACAAATTCTGATCAGCTTTCTGTGAATTAGCTATGTATTTTAAACGACACTTACCTTCGCGGGTCTATCTTCCTCACCGTCTTATTGGACTTTCAGATTAAAGTTTTTAGACAATAAGTAGCATCACGTCCAGAGTGCAAGAAAGAAGGTTATTTTGTGAGCATTGCAGTTCCTCTGAACATTTTATTTATAAATGTAAACGACTTTGCAAGAAAGGAGCTTATTTTGTGAGCATTGCAGGTCCTCTGAACATTTTATTTATAACATGTAAACGACTTTGTAATTACTAAGGCACTGAATCTACAAAGCTGTCAATATCTATTAGACGGCAGGGTAACTTTGCATTTCCCTGCGTGAGGAAAATAAGACTGAAGTCAACAGAGCGCAAACAAACAGAAGAGGTTAACCTCTCTGTCGCACAACGAGGGCTGCGCCCGCCAGTAAAAGAACGCCGAGGAAACTGAAAAACTGCTACACCGAGACGTGCTAAAAAAGAAAGGCAACCCACTAGACTGCGTAGCCTCGTTATTTGACTGCGCATGATACGCTGTGGAAACGGTAGCTGTACGCCCAGCCATTTAAAGCTCGGCACGCTAACGTGCCCGTTCCGAATGTACGCAACAGTCGTATTCCCGCAAACGCCCTGCCGATTTACGAGGATGTGCTGAAAACTAACACCTCCGAATTTTTTATGTGAAAACTCTTAAAATTTTTTAAATAAAACAAACATTATTAACATTCTAGATCCTTATTCTTCATGGTTACACATTCGTCTCTCAACATAGTAACCCTGGCGACGAACACATTTCTGCCAACGAGAGACCAGTTTGTTGATATCATCACAGTCCAATGTTTGACTATGTCGACGGAGCCACAACCTCACTGCTGCTTGCATCGCTTCATCACTGTCAAAGTGAAGCGCTCTAAGGTGTTCTTTCAGTTATGGAAACAGATGAAAATCAGATGGGGCCAAGTCAAGATAGTATGGAGGATTATCGATGACTTTAACCGCGAACATTTTAGGTTGGGATTTACCGTGAGCGTTATTAACATTAAATGAAACAACAAGTTTACTGTTACAGTCACTGTTTATTTAACTCTACGATACGTTTCAAAGATTTAAACCTCCATCATCAGGTGGATTTACATTTGTTAGTATGATTATGACACTGAACCCGAGCCGTTGTTAAGAGATGTCACAGTACTCGTGTATGGTCTGGTATTGTCGTGCTACGTATGTGGGCGAACAAACTCTTCTGCGGCTAGAGACTCGATTACATCACGCTGTTTCTCGAGCACCGACATAGTTACGTTACGCACCGCCACGTTATACTATGATTCGCAGCTCTTTAGAGACAGACGGCTGCAAACACGTAGACATGAAGAATGAAGATGTAGAATGTTAGTAATGTTCGTTTCATTTAAAAAGCTTTAAGAGTTGTCACAAAAGATTCAGAGTTATCACTTTTCAGCATGTTCGATTCATGATAATCGTATGTTGAGATTTATCACTTAAGCTCCGTCCCATTACAACTAAAGAAGAAGAAAGAAGAAGAAAAAGAAGAAAAAAGTAGAATAAATTGGGAAATAAATCGATCATGCCCTTTTCAGAGAAAGCATCCTAAACTTGCGAGTAGTAGTTTAGGCTAACGACAAGAAAGTTACGTATTGATGGCCAGAATGATATTTGAACCTCCTGAATATGAGTCCAATGTACTAATCACTGTGCCAGCTCATTCAGTGGGGAAGGTTGATAGGACTTGTACTGAGATGTCAAGGAATCGCCCGTTTACTAATAGTTGGAAGTGTTGGAGGTAAATATTGTAGACCAAGGGATGAATACAGTATGTAAGTTCAACCGGCTAGAGCCAGCAGTGATTATGCAGGTAGGAAGAGACTTAAAAACGGTAGATTATCATGGGGAACTGCATAAACTAGTCACTAGACTGAAGTCCACAACAACAGTAACTGATGCTATTTAAGACTGTGGCCTATTCTTTTGAAGTAGTTTAGCTGTTGGGCAAAAACTGTAGAATATGTCAGATGTAATTCAGCAACGCTGTCATTTTTCTTTCTACTCGTCCTGTGCGGTCTTTATCAAACTTCTGATATGTTGGTTCATCCAACAATCTAATAAATCTTCTCGTCATAGGTACCACGTGGCAACACCATAAGGCAAATGTCACTCTGCTAGTGCCACGTGGTACCTATGACGAGAAGATTTATTAGATTGTTGAATGAACCAACATATCAGAAGACTGATAAAGACCACACAAGATGTGTAGAAAGAAAAATGACAGCGTTGCTGAATTCTTTTTCCCTTTCTTTTTAAGCCCTTATATCTCTGCTCCATCACGGTTGTGTGGTCTTGCAAAAAGACGAAAAGAACATCTATTGTGAGTAGTATCGGAGCTCCAACGCATGACTAAGCTAGAAATCTTGCGTCTTTACTAAGACCTTTTGTGGGGAAGGGCTCACATCATATTTGCTACTCCAGCGACCTTATTAATAGATTATAGTCATTGCGACTCAACAAATCGGACTTATTGGTAAACTTCGTTGTCGTCTCGCTCTTCACTAGGGTCCCTCTGATCGATTCATTGTCGGTCACTCGCCAACAGCAAGTTCAAAAGTTTTATAACAGCGCTATTTCATCAGGCTCTTCCCTCAACTTACTTTTTGTTCAACCGTGAATATTTTGAACAAATTGACGATGTTGTAACGCATAGTCCTTTCTCCCTCATATAACGAATTTTTGTATGGGAGACTTCGAGAAGGCAGTTGACTCGGCAGAACTTAAAACAAAAATTTTCTGGTTATGTGTGGATTATACTTCTGCAGTGCGGCCCAGCGTTGGAGAAGAACTGTCTCGCATTTTCCAGCATCTAAATTCTATCCACGAGAATATCAATTTTTTTGTGTGGCCCCGCGTTGAAGAACTGTCACGCTTGTTCTAGCATTTGAATTATATCCACGAGAATATCAAGAGCGGCTGTCTGCCATTTCTGGACGTCTTGGTGAGACAGAATGTGGGCATTCTGTTTACTGTTAGCCCTTACAAAGAGATCTGTTTTAGGAGGCGCCTAGCTGCCACCACCAATCACAGACTTCGAATGTTGGTACCTGGGACACGTTGCGTCTGATGGAGACAGTCTTGCAAAGGAGCTGGAATACCTGTGATCAGTGCTCAAAGATAACGGATATTCTCCACATGAGATGACCACAACTTTAAGGAAGAAGAAACTTACCACCCACAGGATTGAGAGGAGATGTCGGGGGTGTTCCTCCCAAGCGTAAACAATATTTCGTCAAAATTAGTCAGAATACTAGGAAAACTTTCTAGAGAAGCTGCATGGTCATCATTGGTATCTGTTCTTTCGGAACAGTTGCTATCTTCATAATCTTGTCAAAGTAATTTTTCACTCACCTAAGAAGACTTGTGCTTTTCTGGACTCGACAAAGGACAACCTGGGACTGAGGAAGGCTGGAATCCACAGAATACTTTGCCAGCGCGGCAAAGTTCACATTGGTCAGACAATGCGCACAGTGCGTGAGACCTCCGTTGAACATGACCGCCACACTCGCCTTACGCAGCCCAATAAGTCAGCCATAGCAGAGCATTGCATCTCCACAGGACATTCTATGGCTTACTGTTCCACGGAAATCTTGACCTCGACGAGATTCCTCTGGAATTCAAGTATTAAGGACTCGATGGAAATACGTTTAGCACAAGATCTTATTACTCGTGATGGCTGCTTTCAACGGGATAAGGCGTGTGACCCAGTGATTACCTTAATTTCTTCAGAAAGAAAACATTTTATGACCAATGACACGTTTACTGCCATTTGATTTTATTAATTTTGACATTTAAACTTTGACTCCGCTGTGAGCATTCCGACAGAGAGGACGCATGTAGTATCACATTACGCATGCGCCTGCGTGCCATGGGTAGAGCAATATTCGAAGAGTGCGCATAACTCGACAAAGGTCAGTCATGTACCTGCTGTCTTTGCGCCTGCGTCTTCGCGCCAATTTTTGGTATAAAGGTAGCGATGTGAACTAGCAACTACCAACGCGAAACACTCACCTGAAGATGTTTGAAGTCAACGTTTTCCAGCTGCAATCCCGAAATTTCATGGAATATGCGATCAGTTACGTTATTTGCATGTTTTCCATTTTATTGTCAGATTGAGGCTATCTCTGTGTGTCCATCGCAAATTTGTTTTCGAATAATTCATTTGTAGATTACAATTTTTCCCCCATCCACAAAAACTATCCAGTCTTTGCACAGACATGAAAGTGTTAGAAAGGTATTCTCTCATGTCAATAATAGTTAATTTTCGCAATTTCTGCATTTATTGAGATCGAATACATCCTATAATACTTTATTACTTATAAATATGTTAGCAGGGATCTTTACAACAAAGACGAATTAATGTCGACCAATGTTTCATAGCTAGTTGCTCACCCTGTTTGTTATCTTTTGTGAGGTGCAACAACCATGTCTCAAATTTTCTAGGACCACCCCTCTCCTGTTAGTTATTCACTGAGTGACACCTTGCGTTAAGCGTATATGAGCCCATGAGGAGCGATCTGATTGTTGGCCAGTTCAACTGATGCAAATCATTATGATGTCCACAGGGGTATGTCGAAAGATCAGCTGCACTCTGACGCACTGTGTATATGATTTATTGCAGTAAAGTGGAGCCACAGCAGAAGCGTCCACGTCACGACCCTGGGAGGACTACTCGTAGTCCTGCTGATTCTGCTGCCACCAAGCCATTACAAGAAAGAACAAAATGCATGACGACTCTCATAATCGGTCCTTCTTAAGACTACGTTTGACTATCATCTTCATAAATGTGGAGGGATTATCACCTGCCAAACAGGATATACTGGCTGATTTGTGCAGATCGAACGAATGTCACGTCCTATGCCTACAGGAAACGCACCGAGGCCCAAACAGCAATAGACCTAAAATTGCGGGCATGAAACTGGCAATCGAACGGCCTGACGATCAATATGGAAGTGCAATTTTCATACGAGAGGGAGTAGCCTACGACGGGTTTCAACTTTCAGACAAAAACAACATTGAACTTCTCAGAGTTGAGACTAATCATATGACAATAACATCAATATATAAGCCTCCAAATACGCCATTCGAATATGACCCGCCGCACAATAATCCCCTTCCCACGGGCAGTATTGTAATGGGTGACTTCAATAGTCACCATACACGCTGGGGATACAATGAATCTAATGAAGACGGGCTCAAGGTGGAGACATGGGCAGATGCTGAATCACTCTTGTCTCATACACGACGCCAAACTCCCCCCATCTTTTAACAGCGGCAGGTGGCAAAGGGGATACAATCCTGACCTCGTCTTCGTCAGTCAGAACTTGGTAACTGAGTGCGTGAAAGATGTCCTGGGTCCTATTCCACACTCCCAACATAGACCAATCAAACTCACAGTTACTTCAGCAGTGGTGCCAGTGCGGATTCCATTTCGACGAAGATTTAATTTCAAGAGGGCAAACTGGGAAGGTTTCGCAATTGGAATCGACGAAAAGCTGCAAACTGTAGAACCAACACCCAGCAACTACGATAAGTTTATAGATATCGTCCAGAATGTATCAAGAAAGTCTATCCCTAGGGGCTGCAGAACGGAGTTTGTACCGGGCCTAACGAAAGACAACCGCCAACTATACGATGCATATAATGAAAAGTATGAGGAGAATCCGTTCTCTGAAGAAACTCTTGAACTTGCAAATGCACTTTCCAACCAGCTAACCGAGAAGCGCCGAGAAGAATGGCAACATCTAATTGAAAGTGTAGACATGAAACACTCTAGCTGGATTGCCTGGAAGACAATTAAGAAGCTAAATAATGACCCTAAGCAGCAAACGGAAGCACCAAGAGTAACAGCCAACCAAATAGCGCACCAACTCGGTCTTAATGGGAAAACGAAGACTCCAGCAAAAACCATCCCAATAAGAAGTGGCGAAAGTGACACGAACTACTACAACCGTCCATTTACCATCGAAGAGCTAGAGTCCGCACTTAAATCTCTGAAACCTGGCAAAGCAGCAGGGCTAGACGACCTTAGGAATGAACAGATCCTTAAATTTGGCGAGTACACGAAAAACTTGCTGCTCCTACTTTTCAATACCTGTATCCGGCTAAACAACATCCCGAAAATCAGGAGAATGGGCAAGGTCATAGCCATTCCAAAACCCGGCAAACCATTGGACGAGCCAAAAAATTTCAGACCGGTAACATTACTTTGCTGCTTGTACAAGGTGTTCGAGCGCATGCTGATGAATCGACTTGTGCCTAAAATTGATCATCAGATAATTCCGGGACAGGCGGGGTTTCGCCCTGGGAAAACTTGCACTGGACAGGTCTTGAATCTTACCCAGTTCATAGAGCATGGGTACGAGAACCGTCTAATTACTGGAGCCGTACTTGTCGACCTCTCATCCGCATTCGACATTGTAAATCACAAACTGCTGCTCACTAAAATATACGCTATGACTAATGATTTCGGGCTGATACAAATTATATCAACTCTTCTCAGCAACAGACGGTTCATCGTAAACCTAGGAGGGAAGCGAAGCCGATGGCGTATTCAGAAAAATGGACTACCCCAAGGCAGTGTCCTCGCACCCACTCTTTTCAACATATATGTGAATGATCAACAAGTTGCACCAGGAGCTTTGCTTATGCGGACGATCTTGCAATAGCCGTGCAGGGTCGGAACTTTAACGACATAGAAATTAGCCTTACGAATGCCCTCAACGGTCTAACGCCATAATACGAAGCCAATTGCCTACGTCCGAACGCAGCAAAAACATTATCCTGCCTATTCCATCTTCGAAACCGAGACGCCAAACATACCCTAAACATCACGTGGAACAACCAACGGATCGCGTTCAGCAGCTCTCCTTGTTATTTAGGCGTCACTCTTGATCGCACACTTACTTGCATCATGTAGACAAGGTCAGGGGCAAACTATCAACAAGAAACAACATCCTGAGTAAGCTCACCTCCACAAAATGGAGTGCCGACCCACATACTTTACGTACGTCGGCACTCGCACTCTGCTACTCGGTTGCTGAATACGCTGCCCCAGTTTGGGAAAGATCAGCGCATGCGAAACGAATGGATCCTCTGCTGAACGATGCCTGTCGCGTAATCACGGGATGCCTAAGAGCCACCCCAGATAGCCAACTTTATTTGCTTAGTGGCATAGCTCCACCCAACATCAGACGAGCTATAGCAAGCGAAGCAGAGCGCCTCAAGCAGCTGCGCGACCAGCGCCATCCTCTCTTCGGACAAAACCCTCCACACACACGTCTAAAATCAAGACGGAGTATCCTCACCTCAGTTCAACCGCTCTAAACCTCAAAACAAAAGGCCAGATTGTCAAAACGGCAAGCAACACTGCCTACGGGAGACCAGGCACCTCTAATCTCACCCAACGAACAATTGGCCTCTGGAAATGAAAATGGCCATTATGGAGAACCCTCACCCGCCTACGAACTGGGGTGGGCAGATGCAACGTAAACATATGTAAATGGGGATACCGAGACGGGACGGACACGTGCCAGTGCGGACAGACCCAAACAATGGACCACCTCCCGGAATGCAGCAACATGGGGGAAGTGTGCAGGAAAGAAGATCTGGCAAACGCTACGGCAGTGGCAGTTAAATGTGCTGAATTTTGGCGGGACGTGATATGATATATATATATATATATATATACTATGTTTGTCATGATGATGGCTCTGAGCACTATGGGACTTGACATCTATGGTCATCAGTCCCCTAGAACTTAGAACTACTTAAACCTAACTAACCTAAGGACAGCACACAACACCCAGCCATCACGAGGCAGAGAAAATCCCTGACCCCGCCGGGAATCGAACCCGGGAACCCGGGCGTGGGAAGCGAGAACGCTACCGCACGACCACGAGATGCGGGCCTATGTTTGTCTTTACATTGTAATGTGACTCCCCATTTTGGGTTTGTTTTATTTATACATATGTGTATTGTATTTGTATTTGTGTGTATATGTAATATGTGGGTTGTCTATGGCTTGGACACGATTAAATAAAAATTGCAGTAAAGTGAATAACATAGGGACAATTGAGTGTGAAAACAGTAATATGAACTAACGAATTTCTTTATACTAAGATGTGTATATAAAATGTCAGTTCCTGTTCGTAAGGTATCAGATAAGAGAAATTGATGTCCACTCTGTAAAGGGCGACTGTTTTTTGTTTTTTTGTGAGACAGTTTAGGTTTACAAGCAAGGTTTTTGGTTTTGGCTCTGATGTAAATGCCTTTTCAGAAATAAATGTGAAAATACCGCTTTCTATCGTATGATAAGTATTAAAATACGTATTACACTGAACTGTTTTTGTTCCAGTACAGCAGATCTGTTGATCATTACATCATGGAAATATTATTTATACTGCTGTATACTGTTTGGCCACAAAATGCATTTTAGTATCAATTTGACTTTATTACCGCAGATACAGATGTTAAAACTTGGTTACCTGCTGGAAATGTTTCACATAATTACTCAAATTGTAACACCCCACTGTTTGCAGTAGATTATTTTCTAAAAAGTTCCGAAGGAGAAAATATGTTTAACTGTACAACTGCAATTAAAGAAATCTAACTTTTGTAATATTATTATATCTGGAGTTTTTTGTTTGTTTTGTTTGCTTTTTTCACACTCCCTCTAAAAGGTATTTCATTTTTTGTAACCAGATGTAATCCACGTGCACTCCAATTATGATGACCTGCCACACTAAAACTGGTAGTGATATTGCATATGTACTGCAATAACAATACAGAAGAAGTGGTAGGATTCTGAATAATTTCCAAACATATTTAGGTAAGTGTCATTACAAAAACCTAATTCAAGTTTCAGTTAAGAGTCACTCCAAGAAGCTATTTCACAATCATTATTCATCACTCAAGCAGTAAACAGAGAATAAAGGAATTTACTGGTAGATCTGTACAGACTTGTTGATATAAACATTTTTTAGTGAAATGTGGTTATACAGAGAGGTAGAGCGATAAGCACTCTGTGTGTGTGAGTGAGTGTTAAAAAATTTCAGATCGTTCAAATACCTTAATGGTCATGGTGCTAATTTACATAATTCAGTTGATCGTTCAAATTCTTTTCTGGGCATGGTGCTAATTTACATAATTCAGTTATAGTGCTCTTA
Source organism: Schistocerca americana (assembly GCF_021461395.2). Taxonomy (NCBI): domain Eukaryota; kingdom Metazoa; phylum Arthropoda; class Insecta; order Orthoptera; family Acrididae; genus Schistocerca; species Schistocerca americana. The sequence goes on along the minus strand of NC_060122.1, from coordinate 217,847,569 downwards.
ATTTTTGATGTGGAAACAGTGTGGGTATGGTGGTAAATAGTTGGATGATTTTGAACACAGTGGCTATATACTAATTGGCGGTTTTATTTTAATGGCTTGTAAAATACCGCACTGTGACAATCTGTTTCACTTTAATGTACGTTAAAAGTTTTTTTAAATGTCCTCACCAGCTCCATCTCTTTTTTTTTTTTTAATTTACGATACTGCCATTTTGGGATTCTAGATTTGCCACCAACGCCATCTTGATGACGTCATTTCCTCAGGCATGTCACCAACTCATACTAGTGTTTGCACTTTTCGAGGTCATTCAAGTGCAAAGTGAGCCAGAAGCCCTATTGCTATACTAGTAGAGATAGAATTCCAATTTTTTGGCGGTCATTGCGTATTTCATTAGATTACTTGATTATAACACACGTTCGGTACTGTTAACAAAACACATAAAAACTTCTGCACTTGAAATAGCTTTGGCAAATTGTGGGTGGGTATTATCCTGGAGCAGAGTAAGTTTTTGGACTCGATGCTACACTTCAGTTTCTGTGCAGAGTCCACGTGCTCCTGTGTGTTAACTGTGGCACAGTATTCCAGAATGTCCGTGAACAGCGGGTCCTTACAGGCAAAGAAAGCGGTCATCATGACTTACCCAGAGCTGGCGTGCCTCTTTCGACTAAGCTGCAAAAGTTTCACTGGGAAGCAGTTACACATCCTCCATACATTTCCGATCTCTCCGCAAGCGATTTCCATGACTTTGGAGCCCTGAAATATAATATTCGTGGCTGTCGATTTGCTTCAGACGAAGTTAAATGTATTAACAGTTATGGGGATTGATTTGAAACAACAAAGAGTTTATTTCTTTCATTTTCTCGTTTTCGTCGGCCGGTGTGGTCGAGCGGTTCTAGGCGCTTCAGTCTGGAACCGCGCGACCGCTGCGGTCGCAGGTTCGAATCCTGCCTCGGGCATGGATGTGTGTGATGTCCTTAGGTTAGTTAGGTTTAAGTAGTTCTAAGATCTAGGGGACTGAGGACCTCAGATGTTAAGTCCCATAGTGCTCAGAGCCATTTGAACCATTTTTTTTCGTTTTCATTTGACTGCCCGTTATGTGTATGTGCGTGACGACATAAATGATTACAGAAAACATAATGGGGTGAGAAAAATGATGTCTTCAATTCCACTTCAAAATTCTAGAGTTCTGTTCATTTCTAAATATTTGCAAGATATTTTGATTAGTTATATTAAGAAAAAAACCTCGGAGTTAACTGTCGTGAGGCTTTTGGTCAGTCCAGTGAACCCAAAAACACATGACACAAATATCTGTCGTTTTCGAAGTGTGTATCACTCTTCATGCTGACAAATCCACCCATAAGTGTGCAAGGGAGATGCTTTTGTCCAGATAGTATGTAGTAGGGAGACTGCGTGCTACTGGACCAAGCCTTCCACAGATGTGCAGAAATTACAGACGTACTTTCTTAAAAATGTGCTCATCAAATTACTTATCATACATTGTGCGCTGTTTTCGTCAGAATGCGTTTAGAGGTAGGAAAATCACATGGAAACATGGAATTCAAATCAGACGATGGTTGACACCATCTCTCTGACTAATGAAGGGTACGTACTCAGGAGCGCATTGAAATCCATGCACACGCAGCACTCGATTCCGTGACCTCCGAAATTTAGTTATTTCTTCACCCCAAGGCCAAAGACACCATTTCCCCTGATGGCTCACCATGCACACACTAAACCAAGCGTCGTGATGTTTATTGGTGGCATTTACCCGTAATTTCTGAGCCGTGGCGGGTCGGTTTGCTGGCACAGGTATAGAGATAGTCGCCTCCCTTGCGACTTATCTTTGATTTTACTGGTTGAGGTGTGGATCCTCGGTGGCGGGAGTGAGTGATGAAAACGGCCCGTGATGGAAGGAGGTGTGCGGAGCAGCGGTGTTTGGTGGCGGGGTTCGGTTCGGAAGATTGACAACGCATGTACCCAGCCGGATCGCCGAGCGACTTGTCGAATATTGGGCGGCCGCTAAAGAAGGTGGCGAGGGTCGTGCTCTGGAGCTCTGGTGATGGGGGCCCTCCTGTAATTTGAAGAGGAGTTAAAAGGATAATTAACGGTGGGGATAGTGCACCATAACGTACTCAGGATGGAATTTGTGGCTCCCTGGTTTTATTGTTTAAAGGCAAATTGGCGCAATATTATTTTGTGTTATTCAATGAATAATATATATTTGTTGGTTCTGCAGTGTGCCTTGGCTTGAGAGTAGCCAATGGTTGTTAGTGCGTCTTCTTTGAAACCAAGTGATTCTGTTAATTGGTAAACCGCTTGGGTGCACCATCTTGAGATGCAATGCTATGAATTGAAATGGTAACACCGGTGAGTGGCACTGTACCCGGTGGCAATTGCATGGTACTGTATCAGGTACTGAGTATGAATTTGAAATCTAATTATTATTATTGAGTAAGGGGTGTTTATTCTCACTTACGTTGATGTGTCTTAATCATAACTGAATTACGTAGGACCATGGGTGAGTGAAATTTTCTGCTTTGCTTAAGCTCACCTTATCTACTGTTCCTTAAGGCGTCTTAGCAATGCTTATTCATACGTAGGGGGTTTAACTGCAGCTGCTCTGTTTGTACCTGCACCTTGTCAGTTACACGTATTCGCTTATCATTTTATCTATATATACTCGCCAGGTTAGCCGAGAGCGCTAATGCGCTGCTTCCTGGACTCGGGTAGGTACGCCGGCCCCGGATCGAATACGCCCGCCGGATTAACTGCGAGGGCCGGTGTTCCGGCCAGCCTGTATGTGGTTTTTAGGCGGTTTTCCACATCCCTCTATGTCAATACCGGACTGGTCCCCGCCTCAGTTACACGACTCACAGACATTTGACACACATCCGCACTTTTCCATGATTTACACTAGACACAGACAGATGGGGTACTCTGATTCCGTCGCGGGGGGTACGGGGTGGCGGCAGGAAGGGCATCCGGCCACCCCTTCAAATATATATATATATATATATATATATATATATTATTTTTTAAGTTCGGCCTTAGCTCTTTGTTTCATCTAAGGTTACAGTTGATTGCGAAACACGCGAGTGTAATTTGGTGTCTGCAGCCGCGACTTCTGGGCCGCTACCTTGGCGGCATCCTGCCCAGCGCCCGAGGTCTAAGTTATTGCCGCGTGAGGGCTTTGCCGCGTCGTCTGTCATGCCTAGCAAAACTTGTCTCGTTTCTTGGAGCTATACTTGGGTTGAGCGACTGTCGTCAGGGTTTTAGGCTGTGGAGTTTAGCGGGATTAGCTCGTGAACTCTTGTAAATTATACTGTTCATAAACTCAGATGCTTTCTATTTATTGAATACTGTTTCCTTTGCTTATATTGGTAAATTTTGGTAGTTTGACACTTTTTATGTCACTATAATTCTTGTTGGTTTTCATGTTGTTATTAATCTGGCATTTAATGGATCAGTGTGTTCTTCTTAAATAAATGTTAATTTGGTGAAAACGACGAACTATCTGATGAGTCTCCCTTCCACGTGTTCATGTTTGATCCTTTCTTATCCTGAACCTGTTTCCTGAGTTTCAGTTGGCAGCATAGCGAGGTAGCAGAGGACCGTCAAACATTGTTGCTGCTTACAGTGCCACTCACCGGTGTTACCACTTCAATTCATAGCATTGCACCCCAAGCGGGTGCACACAAGCGGTTTACCAATTAACAGAATCACTTGGTTTCAAAGAAGACGCACTAACAACCATTGGCTACTCTCAAGTCAAGGCACACTGCAGAACCAACAAATACATATTATTCATTGAACAAGCTTCATTACCTTAGCCAGAATTTTTTCAATGTATTTTACGCTCTTGAACTTTCTTGATCATTTTACAAAGGCAACTGAAAATTTCACAGCGTAATTTTACATTACCTGGCCAAATTCATCCGGACATCCTTCAGCGGATGTTCATGCGGGTGACGGTTTGAACTCTGCTGAGAACGCTTTAAGTGAGGTATTTGAAAATACTCCCGGAGGAACGGTAGTCCATTCTTACTCAAGAACTGAAGCCAGAGAAGGTAGCGATGCTGGGCGCTGGGGCTTGGAGCAAAGTTGTCATTGTAACTCATTCCAAAGGCGTTCCAACGTGTTCAGGTCTGGACTCTAGGCGGACCTGTCCATTTCACGAATTTTACTGTCCTCAAACCATTGTCACCCACGTGTCTCTTTATGAGAGCGTCTCATTCTGATACGAAACAATCATCGTCTCAACAATTTTTCTCTAAACTACGAGGTAGACAATGCAGTATAATGAACTAATATCCTTCCGCATTTAGCTTTATCTTAATTGCAAAAATAGGGTCACATCCTAACCAAGAAAAACAGTACCATACTGTAACAACACCTAATCCATATTAAACTGCTGGCACTACATCCAACGGCAGGAAACTTTCTGCAGACATTTGTCAAACCCAAATCCTTCCATCAGCGTATAGCGTGATTCGTCACTCAAAACGACACATTTCCAGTCATCCTTTGTGCATTGGCGTCCCTCAGTACATCACCTCTAAGATCAATTAACCACTGACTGCGGGCTCATGAGGAGCTACTCGACCATTCTACCTCATTCTTTTTAACACTGTACACACAATCATTCTACTATCTTTACTGATGGTAGCACCTTGGAACAGAGGTCTGATGCCTTCCGCTGATTTCATGCGACTTTTTTACAACTACTCTCTACAATGCTCGATGGTCTCTGTCCATCAGTACATAAGGTTTACCTGGTCATGGTTCAGCTACAGTTGGTTTTTCGCGTTTCCGCTTCACTATCACATAACCAACAGTTGTGACTAGCTCACGATCGAAATCACTGAGCTCTCCTAAGCGATCCATTCTACTCTTTTCTATTTCTGTACAATACTTTGTGACATTTCGTGGTCAGTAACGCATTACATAGCACTGACCGGATACCCTTTATGAAATAACGTCTTTTGAGGTTATTACAGTTAAAATACATGTTTTAACACCTCTTTGAATGCAACTTTCTGCTTTGCGCGAAAGGTGAAGAAATCAGTGTCTTTACCCAAATCCCTGTAGTAGGAGATAGCAGACAAAAAATAGAAACGAATGGAAATGTGGAAACATTGATCTCGTTTTGTCAGTGGAGACCAATACACCCCTGAGAACCGCAGAGCTGAATAGAAAGTCAGAGAATTAAGAGACATAACTATGAAGCGAGGACTGAAAGGTGAGGGCAGAGAACGGAGAAGCGGCTTCAGTTCCCGAGAGCGATAATTCATTGGAATCGAGAACTTTGCTGCTCTTGGTTCTCGTACTGTCCATCAATAGCGTACCTGCCGCACTCCACCGAACTGTCTGCTCAGTTGATTCTCGCGGTCCATAGTGTTGTAGCTGCCGTCAAGTGATTTCCGTTCCGATAAGGCGTCAAATGTTCCGTAGGTTACCCAACACTTTACATATCCTCACTGATTTTCTGAACGGTTCACTACTCCTGGCTTTTAGAGCACTCGAGTAAGAAACTAATCGCGCACGTCAGGAAAGCGATCGTTATGAGGTAACGCCACAAGGTATGCAACACATACAATATACAGGTGACGCGGCTACGAACTTAACTGACCAAAGCTACTAGGAAACCTACCTTACTGTACGCTTACATATCGAAGTCTACGGCAGCCAACGGTAGTTTGACAACTCCAGCGAAACGCCTGGCAAGTGGTTCCGCAGCTGCATACATCCCAACCTGTATGGAGTCTGCATCTGCCGTAGCAGTGCGTCCATTAACGCACAGCTGCAGTTCCACGAAAATTCCGTCCGTGCGAACTCAACCCAGAAATGCATATAGCGGCATACATAACGAGAGGTAAATATGCTTTTCGAATAGCTGATAGTCTAAACTGTTGGATGCAATTTATCATACAGAGTCCCACTACAAACTGTGACATCGAGTTGGACGATATACTACTGTCTAAATCGTATTCATAAACACCCGAATTCATTTTGCCAAATAAATGGTTCAGATGGGTCTGAGCACTATGGGACTTAACATCTATGGTCATCAGGCCCCTAGAACTTAGAACTACTTAAACGTAACTAACCTAAGGACATCACACAACACCCAGTCATCAAGAGCCAGAGAAAATCCCTGACCCCGCCGGGAATCGAACCCGGTAGCCAAATAAATGGAACAGTTACAAACCAAGGAAAGCAACCTCTTTACCCTGTTGTCACTGCTACCACCGCATGCGCATCATTATTTACTTTGTCCGCCCTGGCGTATATGAGAGCTACATGACGTACCGTTAATCATCATTGTGTACAATTTTCACTCGCTGCTCTACAGATCAAAGAGACTCTCTGTACCTCTCTGTCGTCGCTTGTTCTCGACGTCAGTGTTGAACTTGTACGTTAAGATTCTACTATTATAACTGAGTGCACCTATCAGGTTCACCTGGAATCTGTACGACTTTCAAATGTCAATTACGTATTATGATCTAGAAAAGCCTTAGCTACCTTACTTTTGAAAACAAACATATTTTTGTAAATTACTTGCGATATTTGGGACAGCAGTTAATCTAAACCTCTTAACTATTTGTAAATTAGACTGAATATAAAGAATAGTTATCAACAGTACTCAGAATGGCTTTGACATGAAATAATCTCTCTCTCTCTCTCTCTCTCTCTCACACACACACACACACACACACACACACACACACACAATACCTAGCTATTGCGTATCGAAAATATGTTCTATTATGCAATTTATATGAAGATTCACAAACGAAAACTGTTCCTAATTTTCTCTCTAAAAATTCCTTTAGGCCCTGTCATAGATTCTTACCTAAAATGCAGCTCTGCAAGTTCCTGAAATAAGGCACCACGTAGCAAACTGCCTTCTCTTAGACTGCTTTCGTAAATTAGACTTTGGTTGCCTTTCCAAAAATGCAGCCCATTGTCCATGAAATAGCGGAAGTTGTCTAATGCAATTTTGAGCAGATTTACTTCTCTTTTAAACTATAACGATAAGCTGCAGTGATACATTTGCAAATGGGTAAAGGGTATATTGAAATTATGCTAAATCCTTTTAATGACACAGAAGAGACTCGTTCTAACATGAACTGTATAATTTTTACTTAACATTGTCATATCATAAAAATTGTTTATACGTATAATATTCAAATTACGAAAAATTTACTCTTGGCACTTATAATGAAATGATTTTAACTAACGGTAGAGATAGGAAGATAAGTAGAATACTGAGTACATGACTGGTACCAAAACATAGTGTTGTTAAATTTAATTAAATCTTTACGCTACAATAACCACTCAGCTAGCGCTTGCAGCAAACATCACTTAACGCAAATTACCCTTTCCGGTGTGAGCTAGTTCTTTATAAACCCCTTTTAAAAATCATTCTTTATCCTTAATCCGCAATTATACATCAGGGAGCATCTCAAATGAAATTCATTCTCTGTGCAACACTTCCGCCATTCCAGCTCCTCAGTCTGCCACGACTCTCTCGCTAGCCCGAGTTCTACTCAATAATACGACCTCTGACAGTCAAACAATACTTATCACTCACGTGTTCGTGCATGCAAAGACGCTTATACTGGGAGGCACACCAAACAAACTAATATCTCTCGTGCTATGTACACCTTTGAGGTGGTTTCTGCTCGACAGTTTCACCATCGAAGCCAAGTCAGATTCTTTTACCACTGGCTTACTCTGCAAAACTGCAAAAGTAGACAAATATACACTGCCGGAAAATATTAGTACGCCCTTTAAAGGGTTCCAAGTACACTCAGTATTTATTGTTGCAACAGAACATATGGAATACATCAAATGATTACACTTACAGATCAATAGCACAAGGTGGTCTTAGGTAACAGGTATTGACCGTTGCTGAAACACCCATATTAGTACATGGTGTAGCTTCCATGGGCGGCAAGGCAGGCGCTGACTGGCATCCAGTCAATCGAAAATATGGTGAATACCTGTTCGACATATTCATGTAGTTCTTGTTGCACGAGTCACTTCTCAAACCATCATCTCCCAGAGGTGCTCGATTGAAGACAAATCTGAAGATCGTGCTGGCCAGGGAAGTTGCTGAATGTCCTATAGAGCACGTTGAATTTCACAGGCAGTTTGTGGGTGAACATCACCTTATTGGAACAACTCATCACCTTCCTGTTGCAGGAACGGCAAAAAATCAGGTCTAACAACATCCCACATACGCCAAGCGCTAGTTAGCGTCCCCTCCAGAAACACCAAGGTGAAAGAAAGTTGTAGCTCATCACACCACAGATAATTAGGGCCTGGAGTGCGGCCCATGTATCTTGAATGAATGTACGCTACAAGACAGCGCTCACTACAGGGTGTTCCAAAAGTCCGGAAACACCCTCATAAAATTCAAATGGAGTAGCAAACAGAGTCCCTACACACGAGGAACGGGAAGGGGGAAACTTTATAGGCTATGCCACCAACATGGCGGCCATCTTGAAAGCCGCCATCTTGGATTCAACTCCAAAATTGCAGATGGGAATGTGGTCATGTGACATATCAAACAGATAGAGAATTTCACCAGAAAAACAATGCCGTTGTCATTTTAAACATAGCTTTATTCATTCTCGGGTTACAGCCAATTACTTGCGGCAGCAGTGGGACGCTCGGCAGCGTGAGTATTACGTACTGAGAAGTCATAAAATGGAGTCTGAAACGGTGCAAGGTGACTATCGCATGCCTGATATGTTACATGTGTTTAACTGTTAGGTATCAATTACTCATGCTAACGTTTTATTTTGTTTCCTTATTTACAGGTTACAAAATGTCCTTAACGCATGAAGAACCCATTGAAATTATGTTCATATCAGGAGAAAGAAGCACACAGGTCATTGCTGAGGATTTCAACAGTCGTCACCCAACCAGACAGCCCATCACTCACAGCGCAGTTGCCAAGCTTTTGGCCAAATTCAGAGCAACAGGTTCGGTCGCAGATAAACCTAAGGTTGGAAGACCAAAATCCGCCACCGATGAAGCAACAGCGAGCGTGTTGGCATCTTTTAGCAAGAGCCCGCAACGGAGTACTCATAGCCTGTCACAAGAATGTGGGGTTAAATGTACCTCAATACGGCGAATTTTATCGTAGCACAAATGGCACCCGTATAAAATTCAGCTGCTCCAACACTTTAACGAGGATGACCCACACCGTCGGGTACAGTTCGCAGAATGGGTGACACAGCCGCTGCAGATAAACCCACGTTTCCCCTAACAGGTACTGTTCAGTGATTAAGCCAATTTCTTTATCAATAGTGAAGTGAACAAGCAGAATCACAGATACTGGTCCGACACAAATCCGCACTGGATTGATGCTTCCAAAACGGTCGACTCACAAAAAGTGATGGTCTGGTGTGGTGTGTGGGGTACCAAAGTCGTTGGACCTTTTTTTTTTATTGATGGTACGTTAACAGCCAACGGTTATCTAAGGTTATTGGATGAAGAAGTGTTTCCCTCGTTGTTAATGGAGGACGGGACATTTCCGGAATTCTTCCAGCATGATGGAGCCCCACCACATTATGGGCACAATGTGCGAGCATACCTGGATGTGCAGTTCCCTCAAAAGTGGATTGGTCGTAGGGGTGCTGTAGAGTGGCCACCCCGTTCACTAGATTTGACTCCTTTGGATTTTTATCTTTGGGGTCATGTCAAAGCACTGGTTTATTCTGTGAAAATACGGGATTTGCATCATCCAAAGCAGTGCATTGTTGATGCATGTGGTCAAATTCAGCCAGATGTGTTTGTCAAAGTTCATAAGGAGTGGGTTCGGAGGACAGCATTAACAATCCAGCATAATGGACAACATATCGAGCCATTCCTATGACTGATGGTGGTCTCTCGGGACTGTGTAACATCGGCGTAATGTCTCTTTGGCACATAACATACATGCAGCCGAGCGTCCCATCGCTGTCACATGTAACTGGCTATAATTCGAGAATGAACATAGCTATGTTTAAAATAACAGCGGCATTGTTTTTCTGGTGAAATTCTCTATCTGTTTGATATGTCACATGACCACATTCCTATTTGAAATTTTGGAGTTGAATCCAAGATGGCGGCTTTCAAGATGGCCGCCATATTGGTATCATAGCCTATAAAGTTTCCGCCTTCCCGTTCCTCGTGTGTAGGGACTCTGTTTCCTTGTTTGCTACTCCATTTGAATTTTATGAGGGTGTTTCCGGACATTTGGACCACCCTGTAGGTCTCAGTCATAAGCGCAAACGACCATCACTTGCGTGCAAGCAGAATTTGGTTTCACGGCTGAAGGCCAAGGAGAGCCATTCCATCTTCCAAGTGATCCTCTAACGGCGTAGGTGGAGCCATGCTTGTCAATGAATGGTGTGTTGCGAGTAGAAGGCTGGATAGAGTTGAGCGAGCCCATAGTCAGACTGCTAATAACCGCGTCGCAACAGTTTGTATTGACACGTCTCGGATAATAAGCCCCCTTATCTACGCTAAGGTAACCGTACGATCTGCCACTGCTGCCCTTGCAATACGACGATGCTGGCGGGCGTCTGTGCTGCGTGTAAATGGAGAACCTTGTCTACGGATGTGAGAATGTTCACGTGACCGCCGATACGTGCGCCGTTGCACAACTGATGCACCACGTCCAACTCGCGTGGCAGTTTTGCGAAAGGACTATCCCGCCACTCGGAAGGCCACAGTTCGACCCCTTCAAACTCCTCAGTTGACTGTCGAAAGCACGAGTGCGTCTCTGTGGTATGGCCGCCTACTTGCTTCGAGCGTTTGCACTACAATGTGCTTTTGGCTGTGAGCAGTTCCTTCTAAAGGATAGACACAGATGGCGCCCTGGCAGCTACGCTATATATTGGCAGACGAACACTATCAGTACATCTACCCTCAAGGATCAAAATCGGCGTCGTCTTTCCAGGTGTACTACTCTTTTTTTTCCGTCAGCGTATGTCAGGAGTAGCTAGTATAGCAATCTTTTGCAGCCCAAGCGTTTAATATCGCTGACCTACGAAAGCTTTCGTATTGTAGTGCTGTCCTTACTATTCAAAATCTTTTTTTTATGAAGCGTTAATATAGCCTACTACGGCGTCCGCTTGTACTCAGGATTTGGCAGTTTCATTTTTATTTAACTTTGCAGCAGCATGCCCTTTCTATCATCAGTTACGTAAGGCAGGGAGCTTCCTTGCGTTATTCAAACTGTGTAAATTTTGTTCAGTGAGTGATTGTATTTTAATTGTTTGTGAATCGTGTTCTCTGAGGCGGGAACTTGGTGTCAGGTTGACAGGTGGCTAAGCTGGCGTGGGAAGCCGTCTAAAAATCACACTCAGCCGCGATTCTTAATCTGTCGCGCAGATTCAAACGTGGCCTATCTCGCAAGTTACCGCGTTGCGCGTTACACTAGACAAGCAGGTCCTGACTTTTCAAAATATTGCTAATAAGTCTCTTTCGTAGAATACTTAAAATTTTTGTCCCCGAAAATGGTGAACCGTTCTAAATCAATAACTTGTCTTAATTGACTCAATCTGACTGAAAACACGTATATGAAGCTGCCGCATTTACATACCCCTGCCCAGTACGTTGATGTCACAGAAAACACGTTTGCTGTGGGGTACGGAGTCTCTTCGACTGCATAATATGTGCAATTGTTTAGCGAGGATGGCCAACTGCTGTGCGCTTGCGACTTGCAGCTCCTGTGTTCATGCTCTGGACGAAAGTAGGCTAAGAGCAAGGGAGGCAAAACCATACGCCGAATAAAGGACTCCTATGTCAGATTAGCACCTGTGCACGTATTTCAGACTGTAGAGGTATCATGTCCAACTATGAAACACCAGGAGTTTTCTTGAATTCCAGTAATCACGCCACTCAACAGCCACATGGAACAATCATCAAGGCGATAGCTTATTTAGTTGGAATTCCTGATCTATAGGTAATAGTCCCCAATTCCCAATGACCCCGATATTATTACAGCATTCTAGTATTAGATGTGCTAAATAAACCGACGGGACAAAATCGCAGTACAAAGAAGAAGTTGTGCGACGTAAGCTAAAGTAGGTAGGCACGTTTCTACATCGGAAAAATGACGTCCTTCGACCCAGTCACATAAGAGTGGCGCTAGCAGCGCCAATAGGAGGATGTAAATCACGTATGCGTTAAATACATGCTGTAACGGTGCGTAAATACGTACTGGAACGGTCGTGAGCGTTATGTACCTTTCAGATTCGACGCGGTCAATTGATATCAGTCAAGAACGCCTTTAAGACGACAAATGCGCCACTATCAACACCTCACTGAGTTTAAACGGGAAGCTGGACGTTCCTTCAGAGATACTGCAGGACCTGACAGGAATGTACCCACTGTACGTGATTGCTGGCAGAGGTGGTCACGAGCTTCTACGGACTCCGGACAGCCACGTGGCAGTACCGAGAGGAAAGACCAACGTACCTATGCATCGCTCTAGTGCCTCGTACTGCATCTGCAGCAACAATTTGAGAGGCAGTTGGCACCACAGTGACACAATGAACTGTTACCAATCGGCTACTTCGAGTACATCTCCGAGCCAGACGCCCTGTACCGTGTATTCCACTGCCCCCAAATCACTACCGTTTGCGACTTCATTGCTGATAAGCGAGAGCTCATTGGAGGGCACGGCTGAGGCCTGTTTCCTTTTTCTGAAGAAAGATGGTTCTGCCTCGATTCCAGTGATATCCGTTGCTGTTTAGGAGGTCTCTTGAGGGCCTACGTATTAGATACACTGAACCCACATCTGGAGTTTTGGTCTGGGTTGCAATGTCGTATGAGAGAAAGAGCACTCTCGTGTTGATCCCACGCACGCCGACTGCAAATTTGTACTTCAGTCTGATGATTCAACCTGTTGTGCTGCCATTCATGAATAGCATTCCAGGGGGTGTTTTCCAACAGGATAACGCTCGCCGACTTACCGCTATTATAAACTAAACTGCTCTGCAGAGTATCGACATGTTGCCTTGGTCTGTTCGATGACCACATCTGTCTCCAGTCTAGCACATACGGGATATCGTCGGACAGCTGCAGCATCATCCACAACCACCATTAACTGCCCCTGTATTGACTCAGAAAGTGCAGCGGGGATGGAACTCTATTGCATAAACCAAGAGCCGGCACTTGCACAACACAATGTTTGCACATCTGGATGCTTGCATTCAACATTCTGGCGGTTACGCCGACCATTAATGTACCAGCATTTGACATTTGCAATGATTTACCTCGAGCTTATATTAACCTGTGATCTCGCAATATTTATCACTAAAATATGTTACCTAGGCAAATGTATTCCCAAAATTTCATTACTCTACGTTAATAACTTTTTTGGTGTTGCAACTTTTTTCTGTCAGTGTAGCTTCAAAGACAGAGTGCAACGTCCACATCGGATGAACATATCAACCACAGTCCACACAGTGTAGAAGAGAACAGACAGACATTAAGTAAGAAACCCACGACAACGATAGACAGACTGGTCGTCAGTATTTGGATGCTACCCACCAAAATAATAACAAATTCTGGTGATAACTACCTACGTCATTTAACACGGTTAAATTAAGAATAATGTGTTCTCAGAACGATGTATGCAACAGTTTCGTGTACCTAGGTCGCTACAGTCATTCAATTATTATGTGCTGCCGTAATCAGGTCACACAGTAGTTGCCTCAGTGATTCATCACTTACTGTGTAGTAAAGGGTGGTTACAAGGAAACTTGAGAGGAAGTGATCATAGGACAATGAAACTTTGTGGAAAGTTTTAAGGACATGCAGAAGAGAAACGACGGTAAATCAACGAAAGAAACATTTTAATTTATACATGAGAGGGTGAAATTTGTTGATCGAATACCACGTTTACGTTCCAGGTTACAAACGTTGCCCAATGTGACGACCATCTGCATCCATGGCAGCGTGGAGCAGCATCAAAAAAAAAATGGTTCAAATGGCTCTGAGCACTATGCGACTTAACTTCTGAGGTCATCAGTCGCCTAGAACTTAGAACTAATTAAACCTAACTAACCTAAGGACATCACACACATCCATGCCCGAGGCAGGATTCGAACCTGCGACCGTAGCGGTCACGCGGTTCCAGACTGAAGCGCCTTTAACCGCACGGCCACACCGGCCGGCAGCAGCATCAGAAATTGATGTACTGCAGCCTGATACATCTCACTTTGGATGTTGGCTGCCTTCCTCGCTATGCTCACTTCAACCCTCAACGTGCGTTTGCGTCCCGTTGATAAACCCTGTACATCATATAACCCCACAGCCACGAGTCACACTGCCACAAATCTGGTGAGCTTGGTGGCCAGGCAGTTTGGAACGATCGGCCAATGACTCAGTTTTCTCCCAATGTGTTACGGAGTAACCGAGAGATCTGACGAGCAATACGTCATACTCGCGAGGAGTAGTAGCACTATTGCTGTTTTGATACAACAGCTTTCCGAGTAAAACACTGCTCGCCTAGTCCAGACATATTTATAGCCTGTAACTGTAATGCACGTTGATACTTGTTTTCACCCTTACGTCGCCCAGTCAGTACCAGCGCCTAACCCTATTAAGAACGCAAATTCTGCAGCGCACAGTCTGAGCATTCCTGTAAATTATGTATCCATAGTTGCCGTCTATACCGGCTCAAGTAGTGAAGGTTTAATTACACCCGCACTGTATATTTACTGAGTTAATTGCGGGCAAATAGAATGTGACTTATGGAAACCACAGACTGTGGTGTCACCGCCAGACACCACACTTGCTAGGTGGTAGCTTAAATCGGCCGCGGTCCATTTAGTACATGTCGGACCCGCGTGTCGCCACTGTGTGATCGCAGACCGAGCGCCACCACAAGGCAGGTCTCGAGATACGGACGAGCACTCGCCCCAGTTGTACGACGACTTTGCTAGCGACTACACTGCCGAAGCCTTTCTCTCATTTGCCGAGAGACAGTTAGAATAGCCTTCAGCTAAGTCCATGGCTACGACCTAGCAAGGTGCCATTAGCCTTACATAGTTTGATAGTTATCGTATGAAATGTCTCAACAAGAAGAACGATGTATACAACAAGGATAAATAAAAGTTAAGTATTCGAGGAGCTGCATACTTTTCTTATTAGCATTCAATACTCATCCTGTTCCAGACTTCACGCCAGTCGGCGTGTGTGTACGCGTGCCTTTCTTTCGGCTACCCGTCACTGTGGACTGGCTGCCTTGTCAGTCCACAACACAGAGTACACTCTAATATTTATTCACCCGTAACGCTTCAGTTACTAGACTACTTATCCAGTCAACCTTTCTGGGAGAGGTCAAAGAAGCTCATAGACGTGCCGCTACGATTATAAAACATCGTTGCATTTCATACCAGGAAGTAACAGATGTTCTCATAACTAAGATTTGAACCGATGGGAGAAACTGTACACTCTCACCACACTCATTTGGAAACAGGCATCCTTGGCTTTGAAAAACAGCTGAACGAGTCGCCCTATCCAGAAGGAATCCTATTTCGGTTTTACAGATAGTTCTCTGTGGCACTGGTTGCTTTCCAGCGCCATGTCCCTAGCGAAAGCCGCTTGAGAAATGGCCAGGTGACGCCTACACACAAGCAAGGTAAAAAGATGGAGCCACAAAATTACGGACCAGTATCTTTAATGGTTTGTGGGCAGACCCACAAAATTACGGACCAGTATCCTTAATGGTTTGTGGCAGACTTCCTCAATATACTCTTCAAGTACAATAAATTTTCTTTTGATTTGTGCATTGGGAAGCCCATGGCACATGGGCTGCTGGATTAGAAAGCTGGCCCCATTTGAGGATACAAAACTTTGCAAAACATTTTAAAAAAGCACTGGTAACAACACAATGAATTAGGATTTGCAAATTGCGGTAATTTATACCGATTATTGAACTGTATGAAAGCAATGAGAATTCTAAAAAAAAATTGTAAAAGGAAAACAGACTTATGACACCTACGTCAAATTAATAAAAAAATACTTTACACAAATATAACCTTAACATGACTGCAGATCTGAGCTCAGTAGTTGCGAAATTTAGTCAATTATCAGACCTTATGAACACAAAAAATAACAATTTGTAAAAGCTATTAGGTTTCAAAACAAAACAAAAAAATACTCAAACAGCATAATCTCTTGAATACATCAATTAACTATTATGGAAAACATTCGGCAATATGATGTTATGATACCCTGAAAGATCTACACAGCAATCAGCACATTATCGACGTTTGGCGTTCACATCGGCCGCGCGTCTGAACTCCGTGCTCGAGAGCTCAAGTGACAACAACAGGCAGGTGGGACTGCGCACACCAATGACGGCTTCTGGAACACAAAAACCCAGTATTAATCCAAATTTCACTAAAATACTAAAACCAACAGCCAAGCACTGGGTCGTGCCAAATACAGGAAGAGATGACGTTATAGTCTGACAACCGCAGTTACTATTAAAGCAATAGTTCATTAAACAATCTCCAATGACGTGAAATTACATTTGATAAATTTATAAACAACTACTGAAATGTGGTAATGGTAATGACACACCAAAATCACGATAGTAATCTGTTGTAGTTGCTACATATTTTATTACAAACAAAAGCATTATAAAATCACAATCACAGTAATACAGGAGACTGCCTTACAAGGCCAGATCACTTGGACAAATAACAAATAAATTTCTTAAACCGGAACACGTCCCATAAATCTTGAAATTTGAATATGACTAGGTAAATATACTCAGGTAAAGCTTTACATAATTGGTACAAATGTCCATAGAATTCCCATTAGAACTCTATTTCCAATCAGCTGAGGAACAGATTAAGGGTAAGAACACAAATCTTTTAAGGTTTGGCTAGCCAACTTTCCTAAATAGAACTATATACAACTGACTAAAACAATTAAGGAGGTGCTTTAAATTTGACCAAACCAATCTTCAAATTTACTTATTTGATTTATCAACAATATTCTTAGAATGATTACAACTAGAACATGAGCATATTCTGGAGCAGGAGAGCTTCTGTAAAGGTTGGAAGGTAGGAGACGAGGTACTGGCAGAAGTAAAGCTGTGAGGACGGGGCGTGAGTCGTGCTTGGGTAGCTCAGTTGGTAGAGCACTTGCCCACGAAAGGCAAAGGTCCCGAGTTCGAGTCTCGGTACGGCACACAGTTTTAATCTGTCAGGAAGATTCATATCAGCGCACACTCCGCTGCAGAGTGAAAATCTCTTTCTGGAAATACGCGTGCGCAGATGATGCAAAATTAACAACTGAAGATCGGTATTAACAACTGGGCCAGGGTAATTGGTTATCACATCATTGCACCACATATACTACCGGTGGACTGAAATACCTCACAAGTATTAGAGATATTTGGCCTACGCTATTGGATATAGGACCACTAAAAGTTTGGCTCGACACGTGCTGGAACACGACGGAGCTCCGAGATATTTGGCCTACGCTATTGAATATAGAGTCACTAAAAGTTTGGCTGCAACACGTGCTGCAACATGACGGAGCTCCATGTGCTAGTCGCATATTCCATTCAATGGACTAGTAGGGAACCCGAGCTACTGAGCGTCTCTCCTGCAGTCTTCCACTGGAGTTTATCTATCATCTCCGTAACGCTTTCGCGATTACTAAATGATCCTGTAACGAAGCGCGTTGCTCTCCGTTGGATCTTCTCTATCTCTTCTATCAACCCTATCTGGTACGGATCCCACTCTGCTGAACAGTATTCAAGCAGTGGGCGAACAAGCGTACTGTAACCTACTTCCTTTGTTTTTGGATTGCATTTCCTTAGGATTCTTCCAATGAACCTCAGTCTGGCATCTGCTTTACCGACGATCAACTTTATATGATCGTTCCATTTTAAATCACTCCTAATGCGTACTCCCAGATAATTTATGGAATTAACTGCTTCCAGTTGCTGACCTGCTATTTTGTAGCTAAATGATAAGGGATCTATCTTTCTATGTATTCGCAGCACATTACATTTCTGTACATCGAGATTCAATTCCCATTCCCTGCACCATGCGTCAATTCGCTGCAGATCCTCCCGCATTTCAGTACAATTTTCCATTGTTACAACCTCTCGATACACCACAGCATCATCTGCAAAAAGCTTCAGTGAACTTCCGATGTCATCCACAAGGTCATTTATGTATATTGTGAATAGCAACGGTCCTATGACACTCCGCTGCGGAACACCTGAAGTCACTCTTACTTCGGAAGACTTCTCTCCATTGAGAATGACATGCTGCGTTCTGTTATCTAGGAACTCTTCAATCCAATCACACAATTGGTCTGATAGTCCTTATGCTCTTACTTTGTTCATTAAAAGACTATGGGGAACTGTATCGGAGGCCTTGCGGAAGTGAAGAAACACGGCATCTACCTGTGAACCCCTGTCTATGGCCCTTTGAGTCTCGTGGACGAATAGCGCGAGCTGGGTTTCACACGACCGTCTTTTTCGAAACCCATGCTGATTCCTACAGAGTAGATTTCTAGTCTCCAGAAAAGTCATTATACTCGAACATAATACGTGTTCAAAAATTCTACAACTGATCCATGGAGCAATTGAAATACTGTAAAGACAACCGTACGTATTGGTTCATATGCATGAGGCTGAGCACTACCGATATAGGCTATGCCTTGACGTAATAGGTGCACAATTTGAAAACCGTTTGTAATGTAGACAGCGGAATGTGTTAGTCACATTGGGTTCATCGACGCGATGTGCAATGGACGCCTGTATCAGACTTTGGCGCTCTCCAGTGCCCAAGCCGTGCGTTTACGTACTTGAGTTCCTTCTTGAAAACCGATTGGTGTGCCTTCCAGCACAAATGCTAAAAGTTGCCTATGTCTTTTATTTATTTATTTGCTTTTTTGGGGGGCGATGGTGGGACACACTGAATAAATTAAAAGAATCAGTATTCGTAGTAGACTACAGTAATTAGTCATTTGTATCGAATACGCCGTTTTAGGAGCACAGGCCCATCCCATACACATTTTCCCGTGATCGATTTGTGATTGAAACAAGGGAGTCACGCCGGCCGGTGTGGCCTTGCGGTTCTAGGCGCTTCAGTCTGGAACTGCGTGACCGCTGCGGTCGCAGGTTCGAATCCTGCCTCGGGCATGGATGTGTGTGATGTCCTTAGGTTAGTTAGGTTTAATTAGTTCTGAGTTCTAGGCGACTGATGACCTCAGAAGTTCAGTCGCATAGTGCTCAGAACCATTTGAACCAAGGGAGTCACTGGTAACTACCGCTGTTCACTGTGTAGTGTGTGGAACAGGGAATGGGTCTATATACGATAGCAGAATTTTTCTTACCTAGCTGCAGCGATTGCCCGCGGGGTTTATTATTGTGATATCTTGATGAAGAGGTTCCGATGCAATTTCTCTCCTGCCTCAGTGCCGTCCGATGAACAGCGACGGCCGCTGCGAGCAATAAGCTCCCGTATCGCTGGCGATGTAATTTTGTGCCCGCTGGCGCGAAAAGACGAGAATCCTTCAAGCAATTTCCGTCGCTCTCGGGCACAAACAGCACAGCAGCGGCAGCGGCAGTTGATACGGCGCTCGCAGCGCCACGCTGCGTAGGACCGCCGCACTTCACAGCGCTGCGTCCCAGCGGTATTTGCGGCTACAACCAATCTGTGAGCTGGACCGCGGGGGGCGGTTGTGGGGCTGCCTTTCGATTAAACGGCGCACAGAAAAGTACGGCCGGTGTTCCCAGCGCCTGGCTTCCTCTGGGCGGCGCTGTTTCGTTCCTCCCTTCCCCCCATACCTACACAGTCTCCGCTGCTTTCTGCTTTGCTACCACTGCGTGACCTTCTGACAAAGAAGTTAAAAAAATAACACTTTCTCTCAACTGTTATATGCCCTTTTGTTCTCCCTCCACAGATCGTTTTCGAGGGTGTCGGCAACAGTCACTGTAGCCTGAATAAAATCCACTGTTAGCTTTAAAAAACAATGTCTTGAACCCTCAGAATGCCACTGGCGTTCTATCACTGACAAGTGCACCGGTGACCAATGAAATGCCAATGCAAGAAAAATAGTAACCAACGAAACTTTACTTATGTGCATATAACGGGTGTTCATACACTAAAGTGGCAAAAGTTATGGGGTACCTCATAATATCGTGTCGGACCTCCTTTTGCCTGGCACAGTGCAGCAACGGGTCGATAGAAAATGGAAATGGAAATGAACTCCCATGCTTCTTTACAGAGCGTAGGGGAACGATGCGGGAGACCCGCACCGCCTTACTAGGCAAGGTCCTAATGGAGGTGGTTTGCCGTTGCCTTCCTCGGACCGTAATGGGGATGAATGATGATGATGAAGACGACACAAGAACACCCAGTCATCTCGAGGCAGGAAAAATTCCTGACCTGCCGGGAATCGAATCCGGGACCCCGCGCTCGGGAAGCGAGAACGCTACCGCGAGACCACGAGGGGCGGACGGATCGATAGAAGTCCCCTGCAAAAATAATGAGCCATGCTGTCTCTACAGGGTGATCCATTGATAGTGACCGGGCCAAATACCTCACGAAATAAGCATCAAACGGAAAAACTACAAGGACCGAAACTTGTCTAGCTTGAAGGGCAAAACCAGATGGCGCTATGGTTGGCCCGCTAGATGGTGCTGCCATAGGTCAAACGGATATCAACTGCGTTTTTAAAAGTAGGAACCACCATTCTTATTACATATTCGTGTAGTACGTAAGGAAATATGAATGCTTTAGTTGGACCACTTTCTTCGCTTTGTGATAGATGGCGCTGTAATAGTCACAAACGTATAAGTGCGGACGGTATTTGCTTCGTGATACATTACCCGTGTTAAAATGGACCGTTTACCAAAT
Source organism: Schistocerca americana (assembly GCF_021461395.2). Lineage (NCBI taxonomy): Eukaryota > Metazoa > Arthropoda > Insecta > Orthoptera > Acrididae > Schistocerca > Schistocerca americana. The sequence continues at coordinate 217,826,663 of NC_060122.1, read as the reverse complement.
TCGGAAAAGGTCAATATGGCTAATGTCATCAAAATGCCCAAAGGGCGTATGCTGTGTATGCTGCTTGGTATCCTGGACGACATCATCCAAGTGTCCGCACCGTTCGCCTGATAGTTACGTTATTTAAGGAAACAGGAAGTGTTCAGGCGCATGTGAAACGTCAGCCACGACCTGCAACAAATGATGATGCACAAATAGGTGTTTTAGCTGTGTCGCAGCTAATCCGCACACCAGTAGTAAATTGCGCGAGAATCGGGAATCTCAAAAACGTCGGTGTTGAGAATGCTACATCAACATCGATTGCACCCGTACCATATCTCTATGCGCCAGGAATTGCATGGCGACGACTTTGAATGTCGTGTACAGTTCTGCCACTGGGTACAAGAGAAATTACGGGACGATGACAGATTTATTGCACGCGTTCTATTTAGCGACGAAGCGTCATTCACCAACACCGGTAACATAAACCGGCATAATATGCACTATTGGGCAACGGAAGATCCACGATGGCTGCGACAAGTGGAACATCAGCGACCTTGGCGGGTTAATGTATGGTGCGGCATTATGAGAGGAAGGATAATTGGCCCCCATTTTATCGACGGCAATGTAAATGGTGCAATGTATGCTGATTTCCTACGTAATGTTCTACCGATGTTACTGCAAGATGTTTCATTGCATGACAGAATGGCGATGTACTTCCAATATGATTGATGTCCGGCACACAGCTCGCGTGCATGTGAAGCGGTATTGAATAGCATTATTCATGACAGGTGGATTGGTCGTCGAAGCACCATACCATAGCCCGCACGTTCACGGGATCTGATGTCCTCTGATTTTTTTCTGTGAGGTTAGTTGAAGGATATTTGCTATCGTGATCCACCGACAACGTCTGACAACATGCGTCAGCGCATTGTCGATGCATGTGCGAACATTACGGAAGGCGAACTACCCGCGGTTGAGAGGAATGTCGTTACAAGTATTGCCAAATGCATTGAGGTTGACGGACATCATTTTGTGCATTTACTGCATTAATGTGGTATTTACAGGTAATCACGCTGTAACAGCATGCGTTCTCAGAAATGATAAGTTCACGAAGGTACATGTATCACATTGGAACAACCGAAATAAAATGTTCAAACGTACCTACGTTCTGTATTTTAATTTCAAAACCTACTTGTTACCAACCGTACGTCTAAAATTGAGAGCCATATGTTTGTGACTATTACAGCGCCATCTATGACAAAGCGAAAAAAATGGTCCAACTAAAACACTCATATTTCCTTACGTACTACACTAATATGTAATAAAAAATGGGGGTTCCTATTTAAAAAAAAACGCAGTTCATATCCGTTTGACCTATGGCAGACCTGCCGGCCGCGGTGGTCTATCGGTTCTAGGCGCTCAGTCCGGAACCGCGCGACTGCTACGGTCGCAGGTTCGAATCCTGCCTCGGGCATGGATGTGTGTGATGTCCTTAGGTTAGTTAGGTTTAAGTAGTTCTAAGTTCTAGGGGACTGATGACCACAGATGTTAAGTCCCATAGTGCTCAGAGCCATTTGAACCAGTTTTGAACCTATGGCAGACCCATCTAGCGGGCCAATAGCGCCATCTGGTTTCCCCCTTCAAGCTAGACAAGTTTCGTTCTCTGTGGTTTTTTCGTTTGACGCTTAATTCGTGAGATATTTGGCCCGGTCACGATCAGTGGACCACCCTGTGTAGTGGTCCATAACTGAGAAAGTACTGCCGCTGCAGGAAGTTGTACGTGAACAGACCTGTCTTTTATGTCTCATAAATATTTGATAGCCTTCATTTGTAGAGTGATCCTGGTGGACAAATCATTTGCTCGAACAGTTCAGAATGTTCTTCAAGCCAATCGCGGACAGTTGTGTCCCAGTTACGCGGCCCATTGTCATCCATACAAATTCCATCGTTGTTTGGGAACATGAAGTCCATGAATTGTTGCATATGGTCTCCAAGTAGCCGAACATAACCATTTGCAGTCAATGATCGGTTCAGTTGGACCAGAGGACCCACCATTATGGAGCCACCACCAACTTGCACAGTGGCTTGTTGACAACCTGGATCCATGGCTTCTTGGAGTCTGCGCCACACTCTAACCCTACCATTATCGCTTACCGACTGAAATCGGGACTCATCTGACTAGGCCACTGTTTCCCAGTCGTGTACGGTCCAACCAACGTGGCCACGAGCCCAGGGAAGGCTCTGCAAGCGATGTCGTGCTGTTAGCAAAGGCACTCGTGTCTTCCGTCTGCCCATTAACGCGAAATTTCGCCGCACTTTCCTAACAGATACGTTCGTCGTACGTAGCACACTGATTTGTGCGGTTATTTCACGTAGTGATGCTTGTCTGTCAGTACTGAGAACTCTACGCAAACGCCGCTGCTCTGCTCTCAATAGTTAAGTGAAGCCCTTCGGCCACTAGTTGTCCGTCGTGAGAGGTAATGACTGAAACCTGGTATTCTCGGCACACTCTTGACACTGTATATCTCTGAATAGTGAATTCTCTGAAATGGGATTGTCCCTGCATTTAGCTCCAACTACAATTCCGCGTTCAAAGCCTAATACTTCCCGTCGTGCGGTCATAATCACGTCGGAAAACTTTTCACACGAATAATCAGTACAAATGACACTTCCACTAATGCACTGCCCTTTTATATGTTGTGCACCCGATACTACCGCGGTCTGCACATGTGTATATCGCTATCCCGTGATTTTTATCACCACAGTGTAAATTAGTTATACAGAAGTAACCTTTAATTGCGAAAGGGGTAAATAACTAACAGGAATATTTGGTGCAGCGCTGAATGAAGTACGTCTTCAAGTTTTATTCTCTCATAAAACTTTCAGTTCCCGACGTTTCCACTAGGCGGCATGCACAAATGAATTACTCCAACGGACATAACAGTGCAGAGCATGCACGGCGTTGTTTACGGTTTCAAAAATCCAAATCCGCTGCAGACGTGTTCAAATTATTAGACTAAAGACATTTTTTTCCAAAACTTTACATTTATTACACATTTACATCCACATACAGATTATATTTGTACATTCAATACTTTGTATGCATGCCTTTGTTCTTAATTAACATTTTTACCATGTTTGGCATAGTTTTTATTAACTTTCCACATGACATTTTAATATCATTGTCATGGTACCAGATTTCCTCTAGTTTCTGCATGAGACCTTTTTTGGTGGTTACTGTAAATTTCCTTATCCTCTGTTTCACAATAGCCCATAAATTTTCAATTGGGTTTATAGCAGGGCTATTCCCTGGCCAGGTAACACTTTCAGTTGCTTTTCTTCCAGGTACTTGGAAACACCTTTGGCTTTGTTGCAAGGTGCCACATCATGCATAAAAATGGCATCTTTATTAGGAAACCACTCATTTATTTGGGGGAAAAGTTTTTCAAGGATTTCTTTATATTGTTCGTGCCTTATTGTCCCTTCAACAACGTGTAATCTGCCAGGACCTTTCACACACATCACGCTCCAGACTATAAGGGAAGGTGACTGCTTCATACATTGTTGAACACACTCAGCTTTGACCTGTTCTCCAGGTCTTTGGCGAACATTCTTTCTTTTACGTGCTTTCTTCCATCACAGTGAATACAAATTCTTCACTGAAGCATACCTGAAGCATCTGTACAAAACTGAAAGTTAGAAAAGTTGGGAATAATAGCATAGGAGACCTCAACAGTCCCAAAATTGAAATGTGCATTTCTTCAGTATCTATAAAACATCACAATTTCAAGCCACAACTCCTAACTTGAGAGGTCAGACCCACTTAATTTACCATACTTTAGCCCAGTCCTCACTTGTCCATTCCTGAAGTTTTTTAGTCCACTGAAATATTTTGGTTTTCAGGGCAGGTGTGATTTTCTTTTTTTTTTTCTTGGTCGGCATGCATTTAAACCACATTCAAACAGCCTCTTCCTCACTGTCACAGGTGAAACTTCAACACCAAAATTTTTCATCTGATGGTTCATGTGTATAAAAGTAAGTTTACAGTTCATTGTTGCCATGTTTCTAAGTCTTCTCATTGTTCCAGGACTGATTTTTCTGTTACGCGCACATTTTCCTATTCTGTTTGGCTTGTATTTACCACCTCTCTGCACATAAAGTTTGATTGTGCTGACAGTTTTCTGTGATACTCTCATTCTGTCAGCAATTTCTTGAAGTGTATAACGCTTTTCAGCAAGCAGTGCTGCGACAGTCGAAGTTTTCCGAGGTAAAACATCGTTTGTCTTCCCCATTACCTCACTTTCTTTGGAAACACCACAATTTATTCCTATAGCGAAAAACATGCAAGTTCACAAGCTATATAATGTCTGGTTAATGTAGCAAGAAGTTGATAGAATAAATAACAAGCTGCAGTACACCACAGAAACATTGCTGTAAACACAATTTCAGAGCATTACACAGACAACTAACACCAACACGATTTGGAGGAAAAATGGCAAATGTTACCAACTGTGAAAAATTCAGTGATCTGTGAGTTGCTTGCATAGGAAATTTCGTGGCATCAATAAAACCTTTAAACAAATGAATTATTACACTTCTCTCTCTTATTTTTACACCAGAAAACTTAAGAGTACCAAAAATAATCGTTTAGTCTAATAATTTGAACACATCTGACTGCCCAGGCGCATCAAGGCCGTTATTACGGCCAGAGGTGGTTGTTCTGGGTGCTGATTTCTCAGGATCTATGCACCCAAATTGAGTGAAAATGTAATCACATATCAGTTCTAGTATAATATATCTGTCCAATGAATACCCGTTTATCATCTGCATTTCTTCTTGGTGTAGCAATTTTAATGGCCAGTAGTGTAATTTTTTGTCCCAATATGCCTTGAGGTCCCCGAAGACAGTGGCAGAGCTGCAGAAATGGTAATCCGATCACACGTATCATTGTCATTGTGTTTATGAATGTCACATACCTTCAATCGGTTGCAAAAAGATTGACTTTTTTCTCCTCGAAATGGTAAAGTGCCGTTTGCTCGCAGTTTTTTCACGAAACGTGCCTGATCAGCGCTGGGCACAGCACATTTGGGGATAACAGCAAGCTTGGTCTTCACATCCGCTACGAATCAATGTTATCTGCTCTACACTTGTTCTTGATGTAAACTTCACTGTCTTGCGTCTTCCAGTACTGTATGGTTTCTTGAACGTGCTTAATCAGGTTGAAGAACACTTTCAGTCAGCAAGAAGCGCCTAGTATTGTAGATCTCCATCGGCAATAAAGCATTGATTCTCACAAGCAGCTATGTGTGGTTCGTATCTCAAGGAAACTAATCTAAAGAACTGTTTTTCACGCTTGTTATTCAAGTTTAAGGGTTTGCGTTGGTTAACGGGGGGGGGGGGGGGGGGGAGGTTTACAAGACTTTGTGGTTACCTTGTACAATAAATCTTTCGGCTAGTTTTGCTTTCACCGATGTATGAGCTTCGTTTTGGAACGTGTTTATTACATTGTGTACGTCTTTCTTCCGTTTCAACAGTTCACGGTCAGATTTTATGGACGAAGTCAACTATACACACTGCTCCGACAGAATAGAAGCCACTGGTGGTACAGCGGCCTTAAAGATAAATATTACGAGAATCAGGAATTCAGCCGGCTAATAGCATTGAAGTAATTCAGTGGTGAAAGTTGATGATTTGTCCTAGATCGAGATTCGAACTCGTAAGCGTCGCTTAGAATGGTTGTCTTAACCACTTTTGTTTTTAAAGACGCTACCATTTTTCGTGAATAAGAAAGTAGAGTGGTGAATTTCAGGCCTGTAAAGACAGGATAGGTAGGGGACAAAACCTTAGGCCTGGTCACTATTATTATTTTTTTTTACTCTGTAGACTAGTGGGAAGAAGGGGCGGGGGACTAATAAGGTCTGTAAATGTAGCAATTTAGATTCAAATTTCATTTTTTAAAATTCTGATAAAATTTTCATTGTTTTTTTATTATTTCCTCTACCAGATGTTATAAATCTATTTTTTTTTTCAGCTGAACTTAATCTGTTAATATAGGTCTAATGGCGGTTGTGTACAGTCTACCTCTTTAGCAGTAGATATTACTTGACAGCGAATGTCTTATTTCCTAAATTGTAGCATTTCGGCAGCGTAGACCCTCTGGGCATTGTATTTCTCGGTGTGAGTACAGCAGTGATCTGAACAATGATTAATTTCTCAGTGATTTCTGATTGTTTCTTGTCCCTTCTTACTCAGTGCCGCTTTATCCAACGTTAGAGACAACTGTGCTTGAAAATTTACTGTAGCTCTCTTACTGACATAAAAGTATTAGACGTTTTGGAATAATATACACGTATTCTGAAAATTAATTTGGTGATAGTGACGAGGTGGTGTATGAAACTGAAGAGGGATGTGTTGTGCCCGAGGATGTGGACAGTGATGGTGTACAAAGAGTCTGAAGGCAAACTTTTGGCAACTGCAGCGGATGATGACGAAGTATAGTCAGTGCGAAGTATTTTACAACCACTGGATAAGCTTTCACGTCCAAACTCTTCATATCACAAGCTGAATAGAACAAGACATACTGAAAGAGCAAGAAGGCGTAAGAAATGAAGGTAAAGTAGGAACAAAACAGAATCATTTGAAAAGATTTTTTTCTTCAGAAATTGTTAACATCATAATAAAGCATACCAGCCAAGAAGCATTGAGACAGAATTCACCCAAAATAGACAGCCTTGAATTCATGTAGGGTTAGTTACCATTACGAGGAATGAGGGCGATAGCTTTTTCTCAATTTATGGTCCAACACTTCAGGAAGGTTTGTTTGTACTATGAGTAGAACTAGATTCCGTCAGCTGACTAAAATAGTAAGATTTGATGACAGGGAGAAGCGAAATGAGCGCAGGGATATGACAAGTTTGCTGCAATACGAGAAGTATTTGATAAAACGAATGAATTATTGCCAGGATATTATTCTCCCGAGATGCACACTGCTATTGATGAAAAGTTGTCACTGTTTCGTGGCACATCTCCCTTCAAGGGCTTCATGAAAGAAAAACCTGGAAAGTATGGTCTACTTATGGGAAAGTTCACAGTCTCTAACACCAGATATATTCTCGGCATGGAGCCGTATGCAGGGAAGAAAAATGATAGTCCACAAAAATCAAATTCAGCTGCAGCTGCAGTGAAACGCCTGGGTTGTTCTTACACGCAATTCTGGGCTCAATGTCACCACAAACAGATATTGCACTTCAGCTGATTTTGTCGAAGATTTGTGGAGGAATCACAAGCTTACTCTCGTGGAAACATTAAAAGCTAATAGGAAGCATACACCTCAAGAACTGAAAGACAAAATGGCTCTAAGCACTATGGGACTTAACATCGGAGGTCATCAGTCCCTTAGACTTAGAACTACGTAAACCTAACTAACCTAAAGACATCACACACATCCATGCCAGAGGCAGGATTCGAACCTGCAACCGTGTCTTCCGCGTGGTTCCGGACTGGAGCGCCCAGAACCCATCGGCCACCACGGTCGGCAATTGAAAGACATCTCCAGAGGAGAATTATATTCCAGTAAATTTGCTTTCAGTGATTCTAGTACTTGAAATATGCAATCACAACTGTGTCTTATATCCCACGTGAAAAACCCTAAGAGGAAGCCTTCTGTTGCTGTCGACTCAACGGTATGAAGGCGCAATTGGTTCACCTACTGACATTAAGAACAAAACAGTTACTGATTTATATTATAATGAGATAATAAACGGTGTTGACGCAATCGATCAAATGGTGAGAAAATTTTCAACTAAGAGGGCTACAAGAAGGTAGCCGCTGTCTATTTTCTGTATTCTTGTGGACATAGCAGTGTTAAATGGTTATGCATTTTTTTCTACTCAGCTTGTGAGAGTGGAATAAGACAAAGTCTAATAAGCGACTCCTTTTTCTCCAAGAACAGGGCTGCAGCTCACGAAACAACACAATGAAGAAAGGGCTACAGGTATTAGAGGACTCCAGAAGTGTGTGGTTTCAGTCATGGGGGACACAGTCGTACGGAATATCAAACAAAAGTTCTCTGCAAAGGAAGCTGAAGGAGGAAGGGGAAGGTGTCATTTGTGTTGTCGTGAAAGGCAGTCAAAAGAAGTGAAGTGTAATAAAGGGAATAAAATAAATATGATCTGTAATAGCTGTAAGGGATACACATGAAGTAAATACAGTAAGAAAACTGTTACTTTTTCCGTTACGGCGTATGGTCAGCGCCGGCACGCCAACGGGAACGATACAGAATAGGAGGCTGTCGAAAGAGGTCAGCCAGTCGCACGCTTACCGACCTCCCTCCAGGACGACAACGCAACAGCAGCGGCCCCTAGGTGAAGACGACACAAGCGCCGCGCCCGACTGGTGGAGGCGCCCACTTCGATAGCAGCGTCAACATTAGCCACTTCGTTAGCAATCTCTATGTAGCACAGATTTGTGTTTGTATATTCTGAAGAAGACTCATTATTTTTTATGTCGCCCTTTGCTTGCAACACATATCAAAGTTAAGTAATTATAATTGTCTTATTGTAATAAAAATCATTAATACGTGTTGTTTGACTGTTTGTCTAGCGAACTGAGTATGCAGGGTTCCTAGACACAACATTTTCAGAGTATGAGGATGTTTCCGATGAAAGTGATAGACAAGTGAGCCCAGAAACTATAATTGTCTTATTTTACATAAGCTAAAATATCCGTAATATTTTTGAATTATGATATAGTGTTCTTCAATAACACTGTAATGACTTTTAGTACCAATGTTAAGAGATACTGCTCAAGAAAACTTAAATGATGAGAAAAGTGAATAGCCGGCCGAAGTGGCCGTGCGGTTAAAGGCGCTGCAGCCTGGAACCGCGAGACCGCTACGGTCGCAGGTTCGAATCCTGCATCGGGCATGGATGTTTGTGATGTCATTAGGGTAGTTAGGTTTAACTAGTTCTAAGTTCTGGGGGACTAATGACCTCAGCAGTTGAGTCCCATAGTGCTCAGAACCATTTGAACCAAAAGTGAATAAACTAAATTAGTTTTTGAAGAGAGTTGTAAAAGAAATTTACAGTTTCTAAACCTTCATTACACGTCAATAGCCCTTTATAAAATATCTGTATATATAAAAGAAAGTCGTGTCAGCTACACTATTTATAACTCAAGAACAGCTGGACCGATATGGATGAAAATTGGTGTAGCTTAGAACCAGGAGACGGACATAGGATAATTTTTATCCCGTTCCACCGCTATAAAACGTGGTATAACAAAAACGCATCTGGTATTGAATAACAAAACGCAAATGTCAGCTAAACGTCACTATAAAACGTGGTATAACAAAAAAGGGTCTGACATGGAATAACAAAACGCAAATAACAGCTAAACGTCTATGGTTAAGTATCAGTATATACGATTAATGAAAAATTTAAAGAAATAATTTGTATTTTCTTTGAATCATCATTAACAATGCCGCGACCAAGACGATCGAATATTTCTCGACAAAGCCGTAATGCAAGAAGGGTACAAAACATTGCGAACGAAAGGACTGAAGAAGAACAACAAATAGCCCGTGAAGAGCGCCGCGTTAGTATGGGTCGACTTCGTGCTTCTCAATAACAAGAGCAAAGTGAGGCAGCCCGTGAAACGGCTCGGTTCGGTTGGCAATGCGAAATCGTCGAACAAACAACAGAGATCAACACGTAGATAATTTTCGACGCACAAGAAGAGATTTATCACGTGATGATTTGAATCGAGCAGCAAGACGAACTTATCAACAAAGTATTCCCAAACATCATTACTAACTACAAAAGTAATGAATGCTTGAGTGAGCGAGCAATTTTAGCGGCTAAGAATAAAGATGTAGATGACCTAAACTACATAATTCAGAATGAGATCATTGGTAAAATACATTCATTGCAATCTATTGACTGCATAACAAATGAAGATGAAGCCACCAACTATCCAATTGAATTTTTAAACTCCTTGGATGTGCCTGGCTTACCACCGCACAATTTACGCCTAAAAGTTGGCTCTGTAGTAATCATGCTTGGAAACATAAACCAACCAAAACTGTGCAACGGTACGCGTTTGGTGGTAAGTAAATTGATGAACAATGTTATTTACGCGCCGATACTCAAAGGAAAATTCGAAGATGAGGAAGTTCTCATTCCGAGGATCCCGATGATCCCAACCGATATGCCGTTTGAGTTTAAAAGACTTCAATTTCCGATCCGTCTTGCATTCGCCATGACCATTAACAAATCAGAAGGCCAATTCTTGAAAGTTTGTGGTTTAAATCGGGAATACCCATGTTTTTCACATGGTCAATTATATGTGGCATGTTCGCGGCTCGGAAGACCATCTGCGTTGTTTGTTCTTGCGCCTGATAATAAAACAAAAAATGTCGTATATCACAAGGTACGTAATTAAAGAGAGGAAGCAATGTACCAAAAAACATAAAGAATAAAGAATCATTGAAATACTTCAATTTTTTTGTATTTCCTAGTAAAAAATTGAACTTAACATTCAAAATCTGATTATTTATTGGCTATAAGGCGGAACCGAGTTGGCCGGGTCACCTAGTTTTGTTGATAAAAGTCAATAAAAATTAAAGAAATTTGAATTACAATCATTTTTCGTGGTGGGCACAAACTACCCTCCCTCCCCCTCCCTTGGTACTGTGCTTTGTGAAAAATACGTTGGCATTTTAATGGTAAATTGGGCCACCCGGAGTTATCCATTATGGCGATAGACTGCAAAGTAGTATGTTGCGGCAACGCATCACCAGTAGTTATGGAAAAATTTTATACTCTGCGTTAAGCAGAGCTAGGGGGCGGTAATGTACGACCGTCGCCGGTGTTGGTTTGTGGATGGGTATAATAATTCCCTTGACAAATTCTGACAGTACAGCGGTATTCGTTAACAGTTCATGAAACATTGTCGTCCACCTCGACACCATCAGCGCAAAGCAGGCGCGTTAAAATTCTATCGGCAATCCGTCGACGCCAGGTGACTTATTCAAAGCACCTACGTTAATTGCATCGTGGATCTCCTGCACGTAATCACCTTCGTTAGCTCGTCCATCTCGTCGCCAGCGAGACTGCGTGCGACGGGTAGTAACACAATCTCCTCAGCACGTGTGTCGTTAGGCTGCTCCTGATACGCTGTACGGTGGTTATCTACAAAGGGGGTAACGATTTCGGTCTGACTATTGATGCGCTGAGCGCGACAGGTGTGGAGCTCGGTAATGTCGTCGTTGTAGTCGTCGTTTTGCATAGAAGGCGACATTATGCGTGGTGGTGTGCTCCTGTTCCGTCGAATATTGACGTCTGGTACTCACCACCGTCCCCTGACGTTTACGACGTGACAGTGTTACGATTTACGCTTTAATCGTGTTACATTCCCTCTGGGTGTCACGGGTGGATAGCTGGGCGTCTAGGTTGCGGAGATCGGCGTATTAATAGTCGGTAGTGTGCCAGCGCCACGAAGCTACTACCTTGCTATACTGAATCAAAATACGTCATATGGCCAGTTTAGCACATTCCAGCCACCAGTTCAAGGTTGTGTGGTACTCCAGCAAGTGACATTCGCAGGTGGTATATGTCTCGGTAGCGTGTTGAAGACATTCGGTATCATGGAGAAGGGAGGCATTTAACTTTCAAGGCGGACGACTGCACCAGACGACTTACCGTGGAAAATTGCAAATGTAGGCACAATGGACAGAAAGGCTAAGGGCCAAAGTTCTGCACCTTGGATGCAGGTGTGAATTCTCAAGAGACATAAATCGTGTCAAGGCGGCTCACGGAGTGACCTATCTGGTAAGTTCGTCCAGCTGCGTCACCCGGCCGAACTTCTCGCGGAGCAACAAATCACGGACGACTAGCTGCAGTTCTTGGCAGTTATTGTAGTGAGGCATTTGATAGGGTGCTGGACACCGTTAAAATCACCCCCAAGCATATAATGGTCACACTGCCCAAGAAATAAAAGGGCGACTTCTTCTGAATAGAAGCGTGGTGTGTCATGTATACGGGTGGAGCCTGACGGGGCATAAATGTTGGCAATACGTGTTCTGATGACGGTGATCGCCATGCCGCAATGCCTCTGGCGAACAGAAGGTAATTGACATCGGGTACTGGGATGCCCTCGCAGGTACAGATGGCTACGCCCGCCCGAGTTTCTCACCAGGGGAGAGATAAGTACTGTAGCCAGCGACATCCGGAAGTGTGGCCAAGTGTACTTCCTGTAGTAGTGCAATGTCGACGTCCGATGAGCATATCATCTCTCGCAAAAGTTGAATTTTGGCTCGGGTGCTAAATTTGTTAGTGTTAATCGTTGCCTGTTTGGAGTTGAATGCTGCCGCGGAGAGGAACTCCATCAGCGAGGATTAAGAAGAGGTGAGATAGCAGCGAGCCGCGTCTTGCATCAGCTGGAGGCGTCGGCGCAGGAGTAACAAAGTCTCTGTCCGAGCTAACTCCGGCAACAGCGTGAGATTCAGGTCATCTTCGACGTCGTCATTCCACGGTGCCAAGAGCGCCGCCGTTTGACGTCCATGCATTCTACCTCGTCCGCAGGAGTGGAGGACGTCTCCGCGACAGTCGTAACAGTGGAGTCCATTGACGCATGAGCACCTGGTGAAACCGGCGGTGTGGACACCAGCGCTGTAAGATCCGGCATCGCGTTGAAGTCATTCTTGTCGTCGTGCAGGTTCTCTGAAACCTAGTCGAGCCAGACAGCCTCTGCGGCGTCAGGAAGGCGGTGAGTTGTCCTGTTCCGAGACCATACGATGCCTCCTCTTGCGCCGTTTAGATGAATGTTGTTTACGTGTCCGACCCTTTGTGTTGGGAGGGAGTCGCGGCAGTCCAGGATAAAGGCCGTCGCGGGGACCATAACCGACGTTACGTCCGGGCACGGATCTGCAGTCGTCGCAATTGGTAGTGATGTCGGAGTCGCGTTACGTTGTGAGAGCGATGCATCGACCTTGGCAGCTCGAAGGGGCACTGGTACATGGCTTGGGCCGGCCGCTGTGGCCGAGCGGTTCTAGGCGCTTCAGTCCGGAACCGCGCTGCTGTTACGATCGCAGGTCCGAATCCTGCCTTGTCTATGGATGTGTGTGATGTCCTTAGGTTAGTTAGGTTTAAGTAGTTCTAAGTTTTAGGGGACTGATGACGTCAGATGTTAAGTCCCATAGATTTTAACATGGCCCGGCTGCTGATGGTCGGCGGGAGGAGAGTAGCTTATCGGTAAAATCGTCGTTGAGTTGGTGGTGTCAATTGAGTTATGCGTCACCTGAGATAGCCTCCTTTGCTCCACCCAGAACAGGCCTTGGGCTGGGCATCGTCTACAACGACTGCGCGGGACCTGCTGATCTATATATGTAACAGTAATGGAAACAGAGACCGATGATGATCTGTTGTACACCGTAAAAAATAGGGTGGTTTTGGAACTGAGCTCAGCATTCGGCAGTGAGACCATGTACAGTGCCATAGGGGCGGAAAGCCGCGATAATGTCTTCCACTGGCAGTTCGAATGCTAATTCGAGGATTCATATTGGGTGCATACACTCAAGCCTGCATCGTCGGCAATGCCCTCGCCGACACTGCAGTCGGTGTGGAAAGTCGTAGTCCATATTTAGTGTCACGAAGTATTCGTTTGCGCTCTGTGTCATGACGACATTGACATACTGCGTAAGAATGGAAAATGGATGCCCCAAATGTCAAAAGCTGGCATCTTATATGCGTCGCATAGTACGTTTTCCACTTCCAAAGACTTTGGTTGGGTATAATTACTACAGAAGTTGAAACGTGTGGATTTCCGAAAACTATTGGTAACGGCTCTAGTGTCCGTAAGTGACATGCAAGTGAAGGCTGATGAAAGTAAATGGTGGGCGGGAGCACTCCGCAGCCGGAAACGTGTAAGCACGTCCGCACTCCAGGGCTGCAAAAGCCGGACTGTCCTTGGCCATCCAGCCTTGCATCACTGTCGACCAAAATTCTCAACCTGTCACGTGCAAGTAGCGCCCCCTTCCATCAGCCACACTGCTTGTAGCGTTCGCTAAGTCCCGCAGAAGTTAGGGAGACAAGGTACAACCGCACTGCAAGTTATTCCATTCCATCTTGGCGTGGTGGTACAGCAAGCTTCTATACATACTATTTAAAAACAGTCGTAGATTGCACAATTCTGCCATTTACGACCATTTTTTAAATATTAATCACTGAAGGTACCTAGAACTGTCCGTGCTCATATATAGGTGGTCCATTGATAGCGACCGGGCCAAATATTTCACGAAATAAGCATCAAACGAAAAAACTACAAAGAACGAAACTCGTCTAGCTAGAAGGGGGGAAACCAGATGGCGCTATGGTTGGCCCGCTAGATGGTGCTGCCAATGGTCAAACGGATATCAACTGCGTTTTTGTAGAATAGGAAACTCCATTTTTTATTACATATTCGTGTAGTACGTAAAGAAATATGAATGTTTCAGTTGGACCACTTTTTTCGCTTTGTGATAGATGGCGCTGTAATAGTCACAAACGTATAAGTACGTGGTATCACGTAACATTCCGCTAGTGCGGACGGTATTTGCTTCGTGATACATTATTCGTGCTAAAATGGACCGTTTACCAATTTCGGAAAAGCTCAATATCGTGTTGATGTATGGCTATTGTGATCAAAATGCCCAAAAGGCGTGTGCTATATATGCTGCTCGGTATCCTGGACGACATCATCCAAGTGTCCGGACCATTCCCTGGATAGTTACGTTATTTAAGGAAACAGAAAGTGTTCAGCCACATGTGAAACGTCAACAACGACCTGCAACAAATGATGATGCCCAATTAGGTGTTTTAGCTGCTGTCGCAGATAATCCGCACATCAGTAACAGACAAATTGCGCAAGAATCGGGAATCTCAAAAACGTCGGTGTTGAGAATGCTACATCAACATCGATTGCACCCGTACCATATTTCTATGCACCAGGAATTGCATGGCGACGACTTTGAATGTCGTGTACAGTTCTGCCACTGGGCACAAGAGTAATTACGGGACGATGACAGATTTTTTGCACGCGTTCTATTTAGCGACGAAGCGTCATTCACCAACACCGGTAACGTAAACCGGCATAATATGCACTATTGGGCAACGGAAAATCCACGATGGCTGCGACAAGTGGAACATCAGCGACCTTGGCGGGTTAATGTATGGTGCGGCATTATGGGAGGAAGGAAGGATAATTGGCTCCCATTTTATGACGGTAATCCAAATGGTGCAATATATGCTGATTTCCTACGTAATGTTGTACCGATGTTACTACAAGATGTTTCACTGCATGACAGAATGGCGATGTACTTCCAACATAATGGATGTCCGGCACGTAGCTCGCGTGCGGTTGAAGCGGTAGTGAATAGCATATTTCATAACAGGTGTATTGGTCGTCGAAGCACCGTAAGATGGCCCGCACATTCAACCGGATCTGACGTCGCGGATTTCTTTCTGTGGGAAAAGTTGAAGGATATTTGCTATCGCGATCCACCGACAGCGCCTGACAACATGGGTCAGCGCACTGTCGATGCGTGTGCCAACATTACGGAAGGCGAACTACTCATTGTTGAGAGGAATGTCGTTACAAGTATTGCCAAATGCATTGAGGTCGACGGACATCATTTTGAGCATTTATGCCATTTATGAGGTATTTACAGGTAATCACGCTGTAACAGCATGCGTTCTCAGAAATGATAAGTTCACAAAGGTACATATATATCACATTTGAACAACCGAAATAAAATGTTCAAACGTACCTACGTTCTGTATTTTAATTTAAAAACCCTACCTGTTACCAACTGTTCGTCTAAAATTGGGAGCCATATGTTAGGTGACTATTCAAAAATGTTCAAATGTGTGTGAAATCTTACGGGACTTAACTACCAACGTCATCAGTCTCTAAGCTTACACACTATTTAACCTAAATTATCCGAAGGACAAACACATGCACCCATGCCCGAGGAAGGACTCGAACCTCCGCCGGGACCAGCCGCACAGTCGACGACTGCATCGCCTAAGACCGCTCAGCTAATCCCGTGCGGCCTGGGTGACTATTACAGCGCCATCTATCACAGAGCGTAGAAAGTGGTCCAACTCAAACATTCATATTTCTTTACGTACTACGCGAATATGCAATAAAAATGGGTGTTCCTATTTAAAACGCAGCTGATATCCGTTTGACCTATGGCAGCGCCATCTATCGGGCCGACCATAGCGCCATCTGGTTTCCCCCTTCAAGTTAGACAAGTTTCGTTCTTTGTCGTTTTTTCATTTGACGCTTATTTCGTGAGATATTTGGCCCGGTCACAATCAATGGACCACCCTGTATATTGAAATATTGTGTCTGCTCTGCCGGTCATGTTTTATAGAACAGACTCCTCTGGTGGTACAGCGGCTGTAAAGATACAGTATTATGAGAATCATGACTTCATCCGCTTGTTGGCGTTGAAATAAATCAATGGTGCAAGTTAAATATTTGTGCTGGACGGCTCGAACCCACATGCTCCATTTCTCAATAATAGTTGGCTTACTCCCCTCGGCCAAGCAGATATTTTGCACAGCCGACCCAAATTTTTAGACTGTCACGCGCAAGTATCACGCCCTTACGTTTGCCCCGTTAACTACTCTCACGAAAGGAATGACTGCCCCCATTAGACTGGAAACGAGAAAGACCGCGAGAACAAGAGCACCAAGGGCCACAACGCAACTTATGTAACACCTCAGAAACCAGATTACGCTAGTCATGTTCATAACATATTACAAAAATATCGTGAAGAGACTGCCACTGAATGTAAACATTGTTTTTCTTGCAACTATACTTACTGAGACGAGCCCCTGCCCAGGTTGGTCATTTTACGACAGCAAATATATTACAGTTAACATTAAAAAAATCACAATACAGCGCCATCATACAGAACGTTAACAACGAGAAAATACAAGTAAATATTTATACGTAGGGTGTCGTAGGACGACTGGCCAATATTCAGTGATATTGTAGGAACGATGATTGGAAGAAAAAAAAAGCTAGAAAACATGCGCTCTAAAACGTAGATCTTGAGGGATAGGTGCGCCTTCTTCATCTTCGGTGCTGGGAAAACCACGTCTTCTACTGGAAGTTCGTTATTTTACATGTGAGTTTGAGAAGTGGTAGTGTGGATCAACATAATAAAAGATGTCCAGTGAACAGTGGCCCTAAAATGTATACCTTAAGTGGCATGAGAATTGTTGATCTTCGCTGTTGTGAAACACTGTGAAACCACTTGCGTGCCAAAAGTTACTCAGATATATTACATGAATAAACTAAAAAGGTACAATAACAAAAGTAAGAATCAACATAATCCTAGAATTACAGGGCTGGGGCGCTGAACACACATCTGACAGAAAGTAAGTAGAAAAATAATTCACTATGGGAAATATCATTGTATGTTATGATTAGTAATAAGCTACTACTTTGTTTAAACAGTACTGTGTACTGTGTATGTAATACGCAAATGTCTGTAGCCTCTTACGATGTGAACGGCTGTTCTGGAGAAATACAGATTTTGTGAAACTCAGAAAGAGCAACAGGGTAATAAAAATGATTTATCAATAGGGACTCTTGAAGGAACATTTGTAAAGAATATAAAAAGCGAAGTTCAAAATCATGAGACTAAATGTAGGAACGAGTTTCATAGTGCCCTATCTTACAAGGTGTACAATTTTGCTTCCGCCGTTTTTTCCCCAATATTTGAGGCTTTAATGAAACAAACTGGTTACACTTGTGTCATTCAAAGTATTATACATCGCTGGCCACTACTTTCTCCCATCTTTCGGGCTGTGTATAAATCCCGCGTCGAAAACATTGTTCGTCTTTTGAAGCGATTCACGAATCGATCCAATTTGTGACTTCTTGATGAGATCGGAAGTGTTGGTCAGCCAGGACCTAAACAGGTGTTAGTCAGAGGGAGCAATGTCTGGAGAATACGACGGTTGGGGTAGAACTTTTCATTTTAACGTTTCCTAGTACGTTTTGACCTCTTTTGCAACGTGGGGTCCAGCGTTGTCGTGCTGCAAAATCATTTTATCGTGCCTCTCGCTGGATTATGGCCATTTGTCTTTTAATACTCTGCTCAAACGCATTAATTGGGTTCGATAACGAGCACCTGTGATTGTTTCACTTAATTTTAACACCTCATAGTACATGACGCCGAGCTGGCCCCACCAAATGCAGCGCATGATCTTGGAGCGGTGAATATACGGTTTGACCATCGACGTGGAAGCATGGTTGGGATATCCCCATGATTTTTTGCGTTTAGCGTTACCGTAATGAACCCATTTTTTGTCCCCGGTCACAATGCGGTGCGGAAATCCCTTCCGTTTTTGCCTCTGAAGCAACTCCTCACAAACACACAAACGCCGTTCAACGTCTCTTCGTCTTAGCTCACATGGGACCCAAGTTCCTTCTTTCTGAATCATGCCCATAGCCTTGAGACGTTTTGAAATGACTTGCTGTGTCACTCTCACTACTCGTGCCAATCCCTCTTGAGTTTGACGCGAGTATTCACTCAGCAATGTCTCCAATTCTGCATCTTCGAAAACATTCTCTCTTCCACCACTACGCCGGCCTACGGCGTTAAAATCACCGTCCTTGAAGCGTTGAAACCACTCACGGCACGTTCTTTCACTAATAGAGTCCTTGCCATACGTACTTGAGAGCATTCGATGAGCTGTTTCCTTCATATCGAAACAAAACAGTAACACCTCCCGCAAATGACGAGAATTAAGCTCGTAAACTGACATTTTCAATCGAAAACAACTTTATGATGCAGACACAAATCGACAAATGTTTGAATGAGGTTATGTTGACCGAGGTCCAAGCTAGCTGCCTGACGTCTGCGATCGGTTACTTTCGACCGCTACTTACCGTTGTCGCCACCTATCGGCAAATGGCGGAAGCAAAGCTGTACACCTTGTACAAAAAATAATCGGACACCCTGTAGATTGCGGAATTGATCACTACATGTCGGAACAGGTAGACTAGCCAGTATAAAATGAGGTGGAGAATATTGTGTTGTCAGTAGAGAAACACTGACTGCAGAATGGGTCGGTTAGGAGAGCTCAGTAAAATCGAATGTTGACTAGTCACTGGATGTCACCCGTGTAACAAATCGATCGAGGGCATTTCTAGCCTTCTAAAACTGTCCAAATCGATGAATTATAATGCGGACGTGAAGCGGAAACGTTAAGGAATAGCCAGAACTTAGCCAAGACGGGGCAGAACTCACGTGCCAACGGACAGGGATTGTTGAGCATTGAGGACGGTGGTTGTAGAAAATCGCCTCAAATCATCGGTGAAACCACTCGTGAGTCCCTAAGCTCTACCAGCAGTCCATCTATCACAGTTGCTGTGTGTAGAGAGATGAGAAGAATGGGGTACAGTGGTGGTGCAGCTACTCATAAGCCACACTAGTGAGTGATGAGTGACGCTTAAGGTGGTCTGAATAACGGCGCCACTGAACGGTGGATGACTTGAAACAAGTGATTTGGAGTGATAAGTCACGCTATACCATTTGGCAGTCTAATGTAAGGATTTGCGTTTGTCGGATACCTGGAGAAATTTACCATCCTCAAGTGCAGTTCCAACAGAGAAGTGCCAAGGAGATGATGTATTGAGTTTAAAAACGGGCTAAATGTGCTGTGTACTGTGTACAGTAGAGGAACAGTTCTGAGACGATGATTGTCCTTATGAGCATGTCAATGTATCATGTCGTAAAGCAATGGTTTAAAGGTAGTAACCTTGCTAACACCGTCCGGCCTAGCCACAGTCCCGAGTTGAGCACAACGGGGCACCCGTGGAATGAGTTAGAACGTCGGCTACGCTCCAGAACAAGTCCGGAGGAGGTTTTGTTTCGATACGAGGGTGTTTCTACAACTACATCTACATGACTACTCTGCAATTCACAGCTAAGTGCCTGGCAGAGGGTTCATCGAACCACTGTCAAGCTTTTATCTACCACTCTACTCTCAAACATCATTCGGGAAAGACGAACACTTCAATCATTCTGAGCGAACTCTGAATTCTCTTATTTTATTACACCAGTCATTAATCCTTACGTAGGTAGGCGCCGGCAGAATATTTTCACTTTCGGAGGACAAAGCTGGTGACTGAAATTTCGTGAAAATATCCTGCCACAAAGAAAAACTCTTTTATTTTGTTGTTTTCCGTCCCAGTTGCCTACCACATCCGAGAAAATCTGTCCCTATTTCGAGATAATAGAAACTTTTTCGATGTCCTCCAACGTTGCTATTAGATGCGGGTTCCACAGCGTGCACAGGATGGACAAGCGTGCAGCACCCAGTCTGTTAAGAGTAGACCTGTTGCACTCCTAATAAGGGAAACTCCCCGTCGCACCCCCCCCCCCCTCCCCCTCAGCCCCCTCGTATTTAATAACAAGAGAACCAAATGGACAGTCCGTCAGAAACTGAACACAGATCAAGCAAGAAAACAGGAAGTTGTACTGGACTGTGAGAAAAAAATTAAAACAGTGAAGGTGATCAGCACAATAACAAAAAGTGCAATACAGAGCAAGAAATGGCGTCGTAGTTAAGTGGTTACGATGTTACAGTGTCAAGCGGCCAAGCCATGTTTAAACCTCCCGCGTGCCAAGTTTTTTTCCGCCTTCGCTGTTCACTTTATTCAAATTTGTGCCTGTGTCTTGGTGTAATGTCTGCTGCGGCAGTGAGGTGTAAGGTAGGGTCCTATAATGGCAGTGGATTCTGCACATCTACTCTTTTAGCAGTCGAAAGGAAGTGGCTTTCGAATGGGAACCGCCAACGCTTGTAGACAAGGCGACAAGTCAACCCAATCCTCCACAGGAAAACGTGTCTGGTGTGTCATACACGAAATATGATGGCAATCTCTTATCGACGCATCTAATTAATACGACTGGTAAGTGAGTGAGATATTCCTCCTTGCCTTGTATGAATGTGAATGTGATCACTCCCAAGGAAATGGTGAAAACGTAAAAGTTTGTCACATAATTTGCAACAAATGAACGCAACAGTTTCACAGTCACACAGGTTCTCTGTGGCTCTCAAAGTACATGTTTTTAAAATTTTTGAAGCTGCATTCCGTTTTGGAAGCCTTGACACCTGAATTTCTTTTGTTGTAACATAATTCACACCCGTTTATTTGTTGTTTCCATTTCTGTCAGACATTCATATGGTATCGGCCTGCTCTCACTATTCATCATATTTACTTGCGACGGTAACATATTCTGACCACACGACTCATGTTCTATAACCAATGTATAGTAAGACAACTGCCAAGACAACAGAAAGAGAGCATACATTTCAGTGACCGGACGGAGAGTTCATAAATTTGGGGAAAAAAAATAACAATCGGCAAGAGAGGGTCTGTAATCGGGCTCGCCCGCTTCGCAATCCAACAACATTATAACTTAACCACGACTATATGTTGCACTTATTAAGCTCGGAACGTTCACTGTTTCTATTTTTCTTTGTTTATACGGTTCAGTACACCTTCTTCCTGGTTTCATGCTT
Organism: Schistocerca americana; assembly: GCF_021461395.2. NCBI lineage: Eukaryota > Metazoa > Arthropoda > Insecta > Orthoptera > Acrididae > Schistocerca > Schistocerca americana. Next base: position 217,805,094 of record NC_060122.1, on the reverse strand, counting down.
GATATGTGTTCAGTTTTTGACCGGCTTTCCACCGGGCCATCTTACCACTAAATCTGAAGGGGATGCTATGGGGAGTTTTCCTTGTAAGTATTCTGCCAATAAATCGCAGCCTTTGGTTCGCTTTCCAGACAAGAATGTAAATGTCATTGTTCCAATTTAAGTTTTTGGTAGCTATAATTCCTAGGCATTTAGTTGAATTGATAGCCTCTAGATTTGGGTAATTTATAGTGTAATCGAAATGCAATGGATTTCTTTTCCTTATTTAAACCCACCTGCCATTTCCGCACTGTACAGATATCTTGCCTAACATTGCAACTGCTTTGGATAATCTGATGACTTTATGAGACGGTAAATGACAGCATCATCTGCAAACAGTTTAACAGGGCTACTCACATTGTCTCCTAAATCGTTTATAAAGAATGGAACAGCTTTATTTCGTGGTTAGGACGTGCTCCCCTTACCGAGCTTAAGAAAACGCTAACTAACACGGAAAGATACAGACACAGTTGAGAGCGTTTTGTACTGCATATAGTAGGGAAACAGTTCGGAGACCACTATTTATTGTATCACCATGACGTTGCACAATGTCATGCAGCAGCATCTTTTGGACAATGGTCCTTCGGCAACAACATTACTGAAATAGACTGCGCTGACCTGAGTACCCATCTGAATCAAAGTGGTTCAAATGGCTCTAAGCACTAAGGGGCTTAACATCTGAGATCATCAGTCACCTAGACTTAGAACTACTTAAACCTAACTAACCTAAGGACATCACACACATCCATGCCCCTAGGCAAGATTCGAACCTGCGACCGTAGCAGCCGCGTGGTTCCTGACTGAAGCGCCTAGAACCGTTCAACCACAGCGGCCGGCTCACCTGAATCCCATCGAAACCTTCTGGCATCAGTTAGGATGTCGAATTAGTTAAAGACCCCAGCGACCGACATCACTAACTTCTCTAGTTTCTGCTCTTGAAGAAGATTCAGCTGTCGTTCCTCCACAGAAATAAAGACACCTCATTCAAAGTATCTCAAGCACAGACCAAGTCATAACTGCGAAGGTTGAATGCTGCCCATAAAGGCGAAGGTTGAATGCTGCACATGCTAATGTCCACTGATAGGTATCCGAATATTTGTGACCAAATAGTGTACATACCTAGGTCTTGTATCAGAGAATTACTATGTCAACGTAATACAGAATTCAGTCAACTGCCTCAGTAATGAAAAGCATAAAACCCTTATGGCCATTTAAGAAAGATCTCAAATTGATTCTAAGGTCTAGTAGTAGTTTCTGTTACACTGATGAACATAAAAATTATTCACATTGACACTAGCTGATTACGTTGTTCAAGAGTTTATGTGATGTATGTCTTATGTTGTTCACATAAAGAATATTTCTGTTGCTTTTATGTGTCGACTGTTTCAGTACACTCCATCGACCTGGATTCTCACTGACTGTCCGCCCACGGTAGCTGAGTGGTCAGCGTGACGGAATGTTAATACTAATGGCCCGGGTTCGATTCCCGGCTGGGTCGGAGATTTTCTCCGCTCAGCGACTGGGTGTTGTCCTGATCATCATCATTTCATCCCCATCGACGCGAAGGTCGCCGAAATGACGTCAACTCGAAAGACCAGCACCAGGCGAACGGTCTACCGGACGGGAGGCCCTAGCCACACGACACTTCACTTCACTTCTCACTGACTGGAGTAGAATTGTTTTCAGTGATGAGTCCCGCTCTGAACTGAGCCCCGATCACCAGCGAACCTCCTTGTGTAAGGGCCAGAGGTGGGCCAACGCCTTATAGTGTTGCTAAATTTGTGAAGCTCTTTCCCGAGAATAAATCATCCATTTTTTCGGCAAATTTTAACCATTTTTTTGTCTATACTTGTATATCACATCCACCGATTTTCGTCCCATTCAGATAATTCCATCATCGTGAGGGAGAGAGAAAAAGGCGAGAGGCGGCGAGGGAGGGAGTGAGGGAGGAAAGGGTCCATTTGCTGTAATTGTAAAATCACGCAAGCAGAATGCAACTATACTGCAAATTACTATGTACGTTGCAAAACTGCTGAATTGGTCTCTAAATGAAATGCCACTGGTTAAAAAACCAATGACTTCATTTGACGCCTTTCTGGAGATACCCATCGTCAGACAGCCTGGAATCAAAACGATTATGACAGAAAATATGCAAAGATATACAGAGCAGCATGACAAAATTACAAGCGTTACAAATTTTCGTCACAGTGACAGCTGACATACACACCGCAATCGTCTAGGTATTCAGATGCCTAAAGACATGTTGCGATTGATACAGCTATCATGGGAGACTAATTTCGAAACTACATCAAGTTTTCTAGGTAGACAATTTGCGCCACCAGAGGGCGGTGAAGCATACATAGGTGGGAGTTATCGCTCTAATTCTATTTGTGTCATACTTTCTATGCTCCATTATGCATTCGATGCGTTTTCTGGAGAGTCTGAGTCCCTAACATCCTTTATACACTCCTGGAAATGGAAAAAAGAACACATTGACACCGGTGTGTCAGACCCACCATACTTGCTCCGGACACTGCGAGAGGGCTGTACAAGCAATGATCACACGCACGGCACAGCGGACACACCAGGAACCGCGGTGTTGGCCGTCGAATGGCGCTAGCTGCGCAGCATTTGTGCACCGCCGCCGTCAGTGTCAGCCAGTTTGCCGTGACATACGGAGCTCCATCGCAGTCTTTAACACTGGTAGCATGCCGCGACAGCGTGGACGTGAACCGTATGTGCAGTTGACGGACTTTGAGCGAGGGCGTATAGTGGGCATGCGGGAGGCCGGGTGGAAGTACCGCCGAATTGCTCAACACGTGGGGCGTGAGGTCTCCACAGTACATCGATGTTGTCGCCAGTGGTCGGCGGAAGGTGCACGTGCCCGTCGACCTGGGACCGGACCGCAGCGACGCACGGATGCACGCCAAGACCGTACAGATCCTACGCAGTGCCGTAGGGGACCGCACCGCCACTTCCCAGCAAATTAGGGACACTGTTGCTCCTGGGGTATCGGCGAGGACCATTCGCAACCGTCTCCATGAAGCTGGGCTACGGTCCCGCGCACCGTTAGGCCGTCTTCCGCTCACGCCCCAACATCGTGCAGCCCGCCTCCAGTGGTGTCGCGACAGGCGTGAATGGAGGGACGAATGGAGACGTGTCGTCTTCAGCAATGAGAATCGCTTCTGCCTTGGTGCCAAGGATGGTCGTATGCGTGTTTGGCGCCGTGCAGGTGAGCGCCACAATCAGGACTGCATACGACCGAGGCACACAGGGCCAACACCCGGCATCATGGTGTGGGGAGCGATCTCCTACACTGGCCGTACACCACTGGTGATCGTCGAGGGGACACTGAATAGTGCACGGTACATCCAAACCGTCATCGAACCCATCGTTCTACCATTCCTAGACCGGCAAGGGAACTTGCTGTTCCAACAGGACAATGCACGTCCGCATGTATCCCGTGCCACCCAACGTGCTCTAGAAGGTGTAAGTCAACTACCCTGGCCAGCAAGATCTCTGGATCTGTCCCCCATTGAGCATGTTTGGGACTGGATGAAGCGTCGTCTCACGCGGTCTGCACGTCCAGCACGAACGCTGGTCCAACTGAGGCGCCAGGTGGAAATGGCATGGCAAGCCGTTCCACAGGACTCCATGGAAGAATAGCAGCCTGCATTGCTGCGAAAGGTGGATATACACTGTACTAGTGCCGACATTGTGCATGCTCTGTTGCCTGTGTCTATGTGCCTGTGGTTCTGTCAGTGTGATCATGTGATGTATCTGACCCCAGGAATGTGTCAATAAAGTTTCCCCTTCCTGGGACAATGAATTCACGGTGTTCTTATTTCAATTTCCAGGAGTGTATGTAAAAATTTTTTGCTTATTTATTATGATGTTTTTTCTGTTAACTCTTAAGCATTTACAAAGCTTTATTAAACCCTTCATACTTCTTTGTATTCCCGGGGCTTTGTTACGTTATTTTACGTATTTTTTATGTATTTTTTTATGTATTTTTTATTTCTTTTTGTATCTTTCAGTGTTACTAGGTCAATTATCTGATCCTGATATTCGCGTCGTATGCCACAATTTCTTTTTTCTCTTTTTTTTTAACATTGGAATTTCATATATTTTTCCTGTATGTCACTATGTGGTATGGTTCACACTTTTTGTCACTACGTTATTTCTGCCCAATTCTGATTTTGTATAGTTGGTTTGTGTACCACACGCGTATTATTTTATATGTCTATCCTACTGACTGCATTTTATACCAATGTAAAAATTGATTTACGGCGTGTTATTTACTTTTTTCCCTTGTTTAACTTCTTGAAAGTTATTTATTATATCCAACAATCTTTATTTAAATAAATTAAAATTTATGATTCTGTTTTCGCTGCTATGCTTCATCCCTGTCTGGTGGCGCAAATTGTCTACCTAGAAATTAGTCTGCCATGAAAGCTCTATCAGTTACGTGTCTTTATGCCTCTGACTACCTACACTAAGACTGGTGAAACTTCGCACTTGACGTATGGTTTCAGGTTGGCAGCATAATGCAGTAATCTCTTCCGATCGTGGCGTCAAAGTTTCTAACCTCTCCACACGTAAAATGTTAAATGAAAAACCTGAAAATGGAGCCAAGCGTAACCTCCCAACAAAATAATTTTTAATAAAAAATGTGAAATGGAACCATGCGTGAACTCCCCACAAAATTGATAAATGATATTTGACCAAAAATCACACAATAATGTTAATTAAATAGTGAACCATGACCCAAATGGAACCTCTCAGCAGAAATAATAATATCTAGTAAATTTTATAAGGGCAACAGCGCTGACCTTCAGCCCTGTGAAACAATTAAACCTGATAAATTTTATAAGGATAGCAGCGCTGACCTTCGGCCCTGTATTCTGAATAAAAAAGCAAAAATTCTTACCTCAATAAAAACTGCATCTATATCTGCTCTTATCTATCGACACAGCTTCGTGCAATGCGTATATTTAATTTTGATTCTTGGATGAAATGCATAGGAAATATTCTTTAAATTGAAATGAATGTTTTTCTTTAAAAGAGTTACTTTATAAAAAAAATTATTATTGGGGCATTTTTTGAACAAATTAATTACAATTAACATACATTACTAGATGTGCGCAATGCTGCTTCATTACCTTCTACAACAATACTCATCGTCCACCACAATTCTGACCAGAGTCGCAAGAAGAACACGCCGTCGACGCATGCCGACGCCTTCTCAGTACAACCGTCCACTCGCTACTACTGTCGACTGACTACTACTACAGACAGAGTACAACTGAACTCTCGCGCGGTCAAGCGCAGACTAGTAACGATAAGTAACTCTCTGGTCAGAGATTCTGTCATGCCTCGCCATCGCTGGTAATGAATACAAAAAATTGTTCAAATGGCTCTGAGCACTATGGGACGTAACATCTATGGTCATCAGTCCCCTAGAACTTAGAACTACTTAAACCTAATCAACCTAAGGACAGCACACAACACCCAGCCATCACGAGGCAGAGAAAATCCCTGACCCCGCCGGGAATCGAACCCGCGAACCCGGGCGCGGGGAGCGAGAACGCTACCGCTCGACCACAAGATGCGGGGTAATGAATACATACGTCTTTGATAACCCTCCACTGGGGGGGGGGGGGGGCAAAAATTTGGCAGCGATGGTGAGTCATTTGGACTTGCCATGAGCAATAAATTTTTGTTAACTAACTAACTTTACAATCACAGAATATACAGATACATAGTTGTAGAACATGAAGTAAATATAGTGCACATGCACCGAGTACATAACATATCAGGTAATGACAAAATATATATACAATGAGTACAAAACAAATTAACAAATGACATAAGTGCACATGCACTGTAGTTCAGAACATATCAGCAAATCAAAATTGTATATGCAGTTAGTAGAAATCATGTTAGCAAATGACAAAAATGCACATGCACTGTAGTTCAGAACATATCAGCAAATCAAAATTGTATAGATCATGAATACAAATCATGTTAACAAACATTATTTTCACTATGTTACAAGAATTAGGATAGGAAAGGGAAGGATTGCATCATGGTTGTAGCACTTTAGGTTGCATGCAGCTGCACTGAAAGTCCATACCTTTCTACAGAAGCACAACACCAAGTGAGACAATCTGAAGTTCTTTTCCCAGAAGTATTAATCAGCGTAGCCAAGACACTGAAATGTCGTAGTAATATTCCATGTTATCTTTTTGGTAGTACATTAGGTACACCAAACAGTGGGACCATAATAGCATCTCCATCGCTCACGGTGGTGGACAACACGTCGTGTCAACACCACGCTCTTGCAAGGTACACCAACGTAGAATTAGTGCAAAAACCAAATATAGTGCTCCATGATCATGAGGATATACAGGACAAACGGATATTGCAGTAATTCCAGGTAATTAGGTCAGAAGGTGAAGGACATTAAGTCACATACTAGTCTTCATTGAGAATTACAGTAATAGTTGGTGGCACTCATTGCCCAGTTATTGAACATTTCTGTACCATGTATGTAGTATTACAGAATAACGTTCATGAGTTGTTTTACAGAGAACATTTGCACTCATTGCCTAATTATAAACCATCAGAAGTCATCATTGAAAACAGGAGCTAATAAGTGACATAGTATTACAGAATAATGTTCATGAGTCATTTTACAGAGAACATTGGCACTCATTGCCTAATTATAAACCATCAGAGGTCATCATTGAAAACAGGAGCTAATAAATGACATAGTATTACAGAATAATGTACATAAATCGTTTTACAGAGAACATTGGCACTCATTGCCTAATTATAAACCATCAGAAGTCATCATTGAAAACAGGACCTAATAAATGACATAGTATTACAGAATAATGTACATAAATCGTTTTACAGAGAAGATTGGCACTCATTGCCTAATTATAAACCATCAGAGGTCATCATTGAAAACAGGAGCTAATAAATGACATAGTATTACAGAATAATGTTCATGAATCGTTATACAGAGAACATTGGCACTCATTGCCTAATTATAAACCATCAGAAGTCATCATTGAAAACAGGAGCTAATAAATGACATAGTATTACAGAATAATGTTCATGAGTCGTTTTACAGAGAAGATTGGCACTCATTGCCTAATTATAAACCATTAGAGGTCATCATTGAAAACAAGAGCTAATAAATGACATAGTATTACAGAATAATGTACATAAATCGTTTTACAGAGAACATTTGCACTCATTGCCTAATTATAAACCATCAGAAGTCATCATTGAAAACAGGAGCTAATAAGTGTCATAGTATTACAGAATAATTTTCATGAGTTGTTTTACAGAGAACATTGGTACTCATTGCCTAATTACAAAGCATTTTATATATATATATATATATATATATATATATATATATATATATATATATATTTAAGCAATGCATTGCGTTGGGTAATTACTGAAGAATGAAAATATTTGCTTTTGAGTTGTTGCTGCAAATGAAGATGTGTAACGTCATTCGTCATGAGTCAGCTGTAGCAAGATTATGAAACAAGTAGAGTATATGTAATCACATTCATAAATGACATAGGTTTAATGAACAACTGCTTATAGCACATTAATTTCATAAATAATTTCTCCTGCAAAATACAAAAATGGATTATTAAACTGAAAGAAGAAACGCATTTTATGCTGAAAAGTAGTGAACTTCGAATTAACAGGTAGTGAAACGTGTATAGAAAAAAATCTGTTCCCTAGCTGTCCTTTCCAAAACCTTCAGTCACCATACTATGCAACATAACACTTACTGTCAAAACGAACTGCAACAAATACTTAAATAACTACATAGCATAAATACATAACTGCAACATTATCCTCATCTGTAAAGAAAAAAAAACTTCATTAGCCATCACTTCATTATCTATATTATCATAACTCCATTATTATCATCACCTGTAAAGAAAACTTCATTATCCATAATAACATATTCTTCATCATTATTCATCACCATTCATTATCATCTGCAAAAAATGTCAATTCATTACTCATTACACAACTATTCCTTATTTCTAGTATATTTCATCACTAAAACTAAGATGTGTAGTTCTGTCTGACAGCCTGCATCAATCGCCTTGTATTCTGAAAGAAAAAATCAGTTAAGGCTGCTATTCTACGATGTGTATAGTATATTCTTGTTAATGCTTATTAATCCTGATCCATTTACTCTTCCTCATGAGGTTTTTTTTTTTTTTTTGCATCTTCTTTCGTTCATTCCGAAGGTGAAATTCCCATTTCTGTTTAATTTATTTCTTTCACACGTAATTTCTTTCTGAAAATGATGAACAAAGATTAATGTCTTGCATTTAATTCATATACCCATTAGATAAAAACTGGTTTATGGTAACATAATTGGGCATACAGCATAGCATGACAGAAAACGTAATATGTCAAAAACATAGATAGTGTTCAAAGGCAAAAATGTACATGGTGTATCACAATGTAGCAGCAAAAAAAAAAAAAAAAAAAAAAAAGAAGTAAAGTAGTCACGATGTTGAGATATCATAAGGCAAAATGTCAAAGTCAACTGGTGTTTGCTATATCTTAACTATTTCATAGTGCATACAAACAAAACAGGAAAACAATCGTACATACATAAAAAATGATGACAAGAAATGTGACTTTCTTTGTGTTCAGCTTGTATGTTGTGTAGTTAATAGAGGCGAGAATGAAAGACTTTAATGGAGAGAGAATTTAATAAAATTAATATGTCACTAGATAAAATTGCATAATTATTCATAAGATACGTAAGTTTATCTGGAAAAATGTGCACAGTCTGATGTGTAACGACAAGAAGAGCGACCTGCTAACCTTACCTTGCCAGGCACTTGCCAAGAAAAATACGACAATCATCAGTAAGTAGTCACATAAATATAACTGCATAAATGGTCATAAAATGTGTAAGTTCATCTGGAAAAATATGCACGGTCTGATGTGTAACGACAAGAAGAGCGACCTGCTAACTTTACCTTGCCAGGCACTAGCCAAAAAAAATACGACAATCATCAGTAAGTATTCATGTGAATATAACTGCATAAGTGGTCATAAAAATTAGCAAATGGCATTACAGCATGTTAAATCATAAAGTATCTTCATTCAATAAAAGGTTTGATATTCGATATGTGGTGGTTTCCTTTGGTTTTTCTGGTTCTCAAAGTTTCGACGTGTACAACATTGGGATGAGGAATGCTGCGAATCCGATATGGACCTGCGTATAGAAGCTCAAATTTACTGCACCTACCTTTTACTCTATTGGATAAATAGTGTGTACGTACTAATATCTTCTGTCCAATGCGAAAGTCACGGCGTGTACAAACCTGTTTTTGCTGTCTTCTCCGGCGCTCTGCGGCACGTTTGATGTTGTTCAGCGCAATGTCAATTATTTCATGGTGTCGTAGTCGACGACATGTAGGAAAGTTTACTAATTCTTTAATTTTGTTAGGTGGTTCAACATTTTTCAGTATAACAGACGGAGATAGCATAGTGGATTCATTTGGTATGGAATTAATTTCATCAGCATGTTTCAAATAACGTTTTCGTGAACAAGATTCTGCGTGTCAAAAGTAATGTTTGCGTTACTGGAATATGCAACCTGTACTGTATTTAGTCAAATTCTATCTGGCGTGTTATTATTTTCAGGAGGATGCTGTAGCATTTCAACTATTTGTACTCACCTGTTATTTCTTTCTGACGTATTACGCTCTGGATGATACCTACAGTCTGGTTCATTCATGATTATTTGTTGTGGTGGATGTTCTTGCTGCTGATGAGACCTACTGTTATTAAATGTACGCTGAAAATTGTGCTCATTATTTTTACGTCTGTCGTGATAGTCATTTTTATACGGTGCATTGCGATAGGAATTGAAATGGTGTGTTTTCTGTATGTACTGATTTCCTCGTTGCTGTGCGTTACTATTTGTTGGAGCTGAGACTATACGTGTACGCGGCGAAACATTGAAGCTTGGTTAACCTTGTACATTACATTGTTGTTTAGGTATGCTAACTGGTTGGTTTTGTTGCTGTTGCGGAGAAAAACCTCTATTGTTATTAAAATGTATTCGCCATTGCTGATAATTTTACACATACTGATGATTATAATTTTATCTGTTATTAATGTTCTCGTGGTTGTCATTTCGGGAGTGTCTAAAGAGAACTGTCACTTTCGGTAAAATTTGTCATATCAGGTTTTCTTGACTCGTTCTTAATCCTAGATAGAACAATAGTTAAAGAGCTGATTTGATAGATATAAAGGATAGTAGAAGAGAAGGCAGCAGTTAAGAAAACTAAAGATGAAACAGCACTACTACGGCTCGGGGCCCTGTGCACGCTACGGCACATACTCATTAAAGCGTAATGAATCCCCTGAGGTCTATTACGCGCTGCAAATACATTTCAGCTTTTGCGTTACAGGCAATGGCGGTAAAAATTCAGAAGCAATTGTTGTATCCATGCTAATTCAAGTTTCGGTATTACAGGCAAAACTATTGAAAATACAAAAATAAATTGTCGAATACGGTTCAAAGCGTGTATCTGTGCTCTGTCATTATTAAATTCCTTAGATTTTCTTATGGATAAAAATTGCTCGTAATCAACGTTATCGTCTCTGAATTTGAGAACACGTTCAGGTTTGTGTGAGAATCTGTTTGTCTGTGTCATTTCGGATTTCAAGTCACGTAGCTTTTCGGATTTTAAGTCGCGTAGTCTCTGTAAATTGCTTAAGTTATACTGGCTGTGTGGGTGTGACAAAAGTTCGCAACGTGGCCTATTCTGTGACGTGTTATTAACTGAAATAATTTTCATTTCTGTTACTTTAATACATTCGTCAATTTGACTGATCTGTTGTTCAAATTTCTTATCTATTTCTGTATCCAGCGTGTGTGACAGTTCTGGTGATTTTAAATTAAACTCGTCGTGTACCTGTGCTCTGTCATTTTCAAATACTTTAGATTTTCTTACGGATAAGAATTGCTCGTGATCAACGTTATCGTCTCTGAACGTGTGAACAGGTTCACGATTGCATAAGAATCTATTTGTCTCTGTTACTTCGTATTCTAAGTCACGTAGTCTCTGTAAATTGCCTAAATGACACTGGCTGTGTGAGTGTGACAAATGCTCATAACGTGGCGTATTCTGTGACGTATTAGTGACTGAAACATTTTTTATTTCTCTCACTTTAATACGTTCGTCAATTTGGTTGTTCTGTCGTTCACTTTTATTATCGACTTCCGTATTCAGAGTGTGTGAAACTTCTAGTGACTTTAAATTAAACTCGTCGCGTATCTGTGTTGCGTTTTTAGGACATTGTTCAGCGACTGCACTAATTTCGTCTCTATGTGATTCTGTTGTGGCTGCATGTCTATTATCTAATTCTTTTGCAACAGATCTAGTTTTTTCACTATTGTTCGTAGCACAAGTCTTAGTATCCTCACGTAATTGTTCTTTTGTATCATCACGTTGCTTGGTAACGGCTGTAATCTGTTCACTAACTTGTTTGTTCTGTTCGTTAAGGTTGTCTTGTTTTTCGTTCGACTGTTTGAAATGGTTGTCGAAACTTTCATTAAGTTGTTTGAAATGGTTGTCGAAAATTTCGTTCTGTTGTTTGAAATGTTCATCAAAATGTTGTTTGATAATCTCGTTTCGTTTTTCATACATTTGTACTAATAATGCCATAAATTGATCCAAGCTAATATTACCTACTCCATTCTCTGTGCTGTTTGATGGCGTATCTGCATTTGTCACGTTTTGTGTATCCATTTGCATATTTTGTGATTCTTGAAAAGGTTTGCTAATCGGATGTGCACTGTTACTCACTATGTCGGAATTAAATAACTCTGTCGTACTCTGATTACACTGTTCATTTTCGTTGGAAAAATCTGTCCGTTCGTCACGTAAATTCTGCAAACCGGGTGTGTTAAGCTGGGCAGCGCTCATTGCAACAGAACACTCCGCGTCATCAATTGTCGTTAAATTAACAGAGGACACAATTGAATTCGTCTGTTCATCACTAGGATGAAAATCAACATTAGTGGTCGGTACACACTGATTGTCTGCAAATGGAGGATTGTCATCATTATACTGCATGTCGCAAGTACTATCGGTCAAGTTGTTTAAGTCGGCTATTTCACTCATTATACTTCGCGATGTACTGTTAACAGTCTTTCGCGGCATTTTTACACAAATCACAATTATTCACAAATGAAACAAAGGCAATGCAAAATCCAACAAACACTATTATAACTAAGAGCAACAAATTGCCGATGATCTGTGGAAGAAAGATTGACAAATTAAAAAATGCGTGGCGCCAATCCTAATTATATTAAGTAAATAAGAGCAGATATATGACTACTTCTCAGAAGATTTACAAAGAAATACGATCCTGGTCCGGATGTCGCCAAGTGTAACCTCTCCACACGTAAAATGTTAAATGAAAAACCTGAAAATGGAGCCAAGCATAACCTCCCAACAAAATAATTTTTAATAAAAAATGTGAAATGGAACCATGCGTGATCTCTCCACAAAATTGATAAATGATAATTGACCAAAAACCACACAATAATATTAATTAAATAGTGAACCATGACCCAAATGGAACCTCTCAGCAGAAATAATAATATCTAGTAAATTTTATAAGGGCAGCAGCGCTGACCTTCGGCCCTGTGAAATAATTAAACCTGACAAATTTTATAAGGACAGCAGCGCTGACCTTCGGCCCTGTATTCTGAATAAAAAAGCAAAAATTCTTACCTCAATAAAAAACTGCATCAATATCTGCTCTTATCTATCGACACAGCTTCGTGCAATGCTGGCGTATATTTAATTTTGATTCTTGGAGGAAATGCATAGGAAATATTCTTTGAATTGAAATGAATGTTTTTCTTTAAAAGAGTTACTTTATAAAAAAATTATTATTGGGGCATTTTTTAACAAATTAATTACAATTAACATACATTACTAGATGTGCGCAATGCTGCTTCATTACCTTCTACAACAATACTCATCGTCCACCACAATCCTGACCAGAGTAGCGCCGGCCGCGGTGGTCTCGCGGTTCTAGGCGCGCAGTCCGGAACCACGCGACTGCTCCGGTCGCAGGTTCGAATCCTGCCTCGGGCATGGATGTGTGTGATGTCCTTAGGTTAGTTAGGTTTAAGTAGTTCTAAGTTCCAGGGGACTGATGACCATAGCTGTTAAGTCCCATAGTGCTCAGAGCCAACCAGAGTCGCAAGAAGAACACGCCGTCGACGCATGCCGACGGCTGCTCAGTACAACCGTCCACTCGCTACTACTGTCGACTGACTACTACTACAGACAGAGTACAACTGAACTCTCGCACGGTCAAGCGCAGACTAGCAACGATAAATAACTCTCTGGTCAGAGATTCTGTCATGCCTCGCCATCGCTGGTAATGAATACATACGTCTTTCAAGTTGCTTGCTTTGTTTTGCCTGTACATAAACAACGTGCGTTGTGGTTGGTTTCTACCGTGTACTTGCGTTGTTCTGTGGTTTAGAAAATTCTGATACGTGAAAAATGCCACGGAAAAGAGTTATTTCGCCTTAGTGAATCCATTGCGTCGAGGTGCGCCGCTAAACAGCCAGGCTCTGGAGTTGTTACGGAGTCCTGGAGTTGTTTCGGAGAAATCGTGAGTTTTACAAGCAAGAGAAAGAATACTTACGTATTCATGGAGAGCCGTCGGTTGCTACCGATAGAGTAGTGGAACGCACATCAAAAACTCTTGGACTTTGTGCAAGAACAGTAGTAAGTAAGGGAGTGTTACAGCAAAAGTTGAGAGATGTAGATGTAACCCGTATTGATTCCGATGGGTCTGGATCAGATAATGTCTCCTGGAATCCTGGAAAGAAGAAAAAGTAGCCCCCCCCCTTCCCGTCGCCAACCTAGATTCGCTCCAGAGTGATGCTATTCGCAGGTACATTTATGCTTACTCCAGCAGGAAGAGTATCCTGCTATAATAAAGTTGCTAGTGTCGTTAAAATAAAGTCAACTTTTCAGGGGTGGAAAAGTTTCACTGAAAAATGTGGGTTTCCATTACAAAACACTAGACGGATGGAAAGTCCTGTTCGAAAAGTACCATGTTGTAACGGCTCGAAGCATATTCTTGCACAAAGTTGTGCAAGGACATTCGTTCCATTATATGGCTAGACGAAACGTTGGTTAATGCCGGGGAAACTGTCAATGAAAACTGTACATTCCAAGAAGCAGTGGTCATCAATAGACGGGAAGAGGAGTAAGATTGTGATCCATGCAGGTTCTTCCAGTGGTTTTGTCCCTGATGCACTTCTAATTTTTCGATCGAGAAAGACAGGTGATTACCATGATGACATGAGCCATGTACGATTTGATGAGTGGTTCTGGAACCCTTTCAAACTGTTTTCTGTCCCTACAAAAATTGTAATGGACAATTCTCCATATCATTCAATGATACTGAACAAAGCCCCAACAACAAACGGCGGCAAGGAAGTTATGGTGCGGTAGTTACAGGCACGAAATATTGCTGTGGATATTACCATAAAGAAGCTTTTGTTATATTCTCTTGTTAAAGATAATTAGCCTATGATTCCTACTTACGTAGTAGACGAAATCGCCAAGAAACAGCATCATACTGTAATAATGCTGCCACCATATCACTGCCATTTCAACCCCATCGAATTAGAATGCAGTGATGTGAAGACATTTATAAGGAACAAGATAGTGACCATGAACAGCTAATGATTTGTCTTGGTGATGACGACGATGAAGACGGTTTTGGCGCTCATTCCGACAACAGTGACAATGAGGTGCTGGATGGAATTGCACCATTGTAGCCATAAATTGGTGAGTGAAAAGCTACGAATACCGATTATTTACTGCATGACTGTCATAATAAAACCTAGAGCGAGGAGTTACTACCTTGGTTATTATTTATTTTGTAAACCGTGCACCATACTGTTTTGAAGATATTGGTCATCATCAAATGCTTCCTTCCTGTATTTCTTTGCTCCGTTATCGAAAGCGTTTGCTTTGTTATATCTACAGTATTTTTCGGTTGTTTATTTGCTTTCATTGTGGTGGCAACTCAAAAACCAATTGTTATTACTCAGTAGCAAGCATTTACGAGGTGGAACGGAAATCGTCATCGTGTGCTATGGGTATAGAAGCTGCTGTTAAAACATCGCCATTGTCGTATAGCCAATCTAACTTGTCATAACGCGAACTGTCAAGTGCAATGTTTCACTGACGCAGGAATAAATGATTATGATGTCTGTCTCAGTTCTCAATATGACGTAACTCTGTAATTCTTGTACTCTTGTCATGTTGCTCTGTATGCCTTCGTATATTTTTCTGTCATTTGTATTTTGGTTTCCAGACTTTCTAATGATGGGTGTCTCCTAAAACGCGTCAAATTAAGTTGTTGGTTTTTTAACTACTAGAACTTCATTTAACGACCATTTTAGCAATTCTGCAGCACTCATACTGATGTCCGTTTGCTGCTGATGTTCTTCACGTGATGGACCGGAGTTGACATAAGCGCTTGTGGTTAGGCTACTCACTCACCTAAGCAGATTATCGGTTTGTATGATCATGAGGGTAGAGCTTTCAGTAACTATCGGATTCAAATGGCGGAGTAGATCAGAAGTACCTGTATTTGGACAATAACAGCTATGTGTGGATACTAGCTATTATCATGGGATCTAGTAATTTGGTTACTCTAGGGTTAATACGAAAGTAGGTGTCATGGTGTCATCACACGACAAAAGCTCTTATAATTTACAAACTTGCATTGTTCAAGAAGTAACTCGGGATAATTATGAGAATAGAGCGCACTGTTACTCTCAGGCTGATATATCTGAAAAACGTAATTATATTGTGAGTACCGCTATGTAGGCAATTCATTCTCCTGAGATGGGTTTAAATCTTAGCGCTCGCGCAAGCACGGTAAGTTGAATGTTGCATGGTATCGCAGTGGCAGCCGAAAATGATGTGTTCAGTGTTCTACTCGCACAGTGGTGTTTCAGTTCACTGTAGACGGCGGAGGTGCCGCATGAATCTCCAGTGATTAACGCAGAGCCGAAAAATTGTGACGAGGAATTTTCTGTGATGCATCCATTGTTATACAGGGACGTTCTGCACTATAACTGCAGAATTTCTTTCCTAACTTGGTATAATGGGTGCCACTTGTCTTCCAATGAGGCTGTTTTACGGTCATACTCTTCACGGAGGTCTGTTTAAGGAACATGATCATACGTTTGTGAACCATCGTGATGATTTCTCTTAGCGAAAACGGCCTTTTCATTTCCTCTCATACCATAGTGCTTCATCACCCATAATAACCTCTCTTGCCGTAGCAATGTAATTTTGCAATCCGTCCTACTCCGGTCCAGACTGTAGACCAACTGAGTTCCTTACAGAGTATGCTGATGCAACAGCTCCACACTTAACAATCATATACAACCGCTCGCTCGACGAAAGATAGGTACTCAAGGACTGGAAAGTTGCACCGGTCACACCAATATTCAAGAAAGGCAGTAGGAGTAATCCACTAAATTACAGGCCCATAACATGAGCGTCGCTATGCCGCAGGATTTCGGAACATATATTGTGTTCGAACATTATGCATTACCTCGAGGAGAACGGTCTATTGAGACACAGTCAACATGGCTTTAGAAAACATCATTCTTGTGAAACACAACTGAGTCCTTAGTCACACGAAATGTTGAGTGCTACTGACAAGGGATTTCAAACTGAATCCGTATTTCTAGACTTTCAGAAGTCTTTTGACACTGCAAATCACAAGCAACTTGAAGTCAAACTACGTGCTTATGGAATGTCGTCTCAGTTATGTTGTCAGTGTTTGGGTGTTGTGTTGACGAGTAGCGCAACGGACTTATCTGACAAGTACCCTTTGGATCCTGCAAGAAGCAATTTCCACCCCACACTACTACAGAAGTCAGACAGACGCTCCTAACGTACCAAAAAGAAATGCCTGAAAAACTTTCAGTAATAAATATCTTCTGGAGTCGTCCGCTGTAAGGAAAAGACACAAAAATATTAGATTTTCTTACGTAACTAGTGGGATACTTGGGCACTGGAGTATTGCTAGTTAGTGTAAGAAAAACATTAAACGAACGGAAAATATTATTAATTGCAAAATTTAAGAAAAATCAAATGAAACTTTTATTTATAAACTGATACACAAATTTCCGGGTTCTTTTTGGAATAGGAGGTTACCTCTTATGGATAGGAATCCTGTTAATGACATTTATATACAAAGTGTGGGAAAACTCTTTTATTCCTTTTCTTTAAGAATGTTATTTACTCAGCAGAATGGCTGAGAGCCGCGCCTACTCAACTTGAATAATTATCCAATTGAATTTTTCTAAGTATGGTCGTGGCTGTCGCATGAGAAATGTAACTATCTGAATGGACCTTCGCCAATCGAACTCTCACTACACCTTGATGAACTCAAGGACTCCTATCTGCCCCTAGTCTAACTATTGGCGTGGTATACTGCCACCGCGATGCCACTCAATGTTCGCTCCCAGACGCTAATTAATACTCTGTCTGTGTTCACACCGCACATTAAGTGTCACGGCCAACACAGTGAACAAACACTTAATCGCGAGCGACTCAATATAGAGTATTACTCCGATTCGCTAGCGACAGAGGTGCTCTCTCAGTGCAGTACTGAGTAGAGACTTTGTTCCTCAGTCTCTGCGTACACGCACGAGTGCACTCGCTCCCGCTACGTGTTCCCGCTACAAGAGCGTCACCAGAACGACTTGCTTCCACGCAAAAAGCGAAAGGGTATACCATCTGCTGTCTTTCCCTCACTCCTGCAGCTCATTAGGTCAGAAATAGTCTACCAATCAGCGTTACTCTTACAAACAGGAGAATGGCTAAGCTGACCAATCCGGAAATATATCCCATCTGAGTTAGGCGTTTACTGTCCACTTGTGAGAACTCTGAAACTGTGCACTAGGTCCGTCAAAAAATGCGTATGCTGGGGCTCTCCCAACAATACAGTGGGTTTTGCGTTTAAGTTGAACACGCAGGCTATTATCCCTTTCTCTGGCAAAAACTGTTTTGGTCTGTGGGCTGTCGGCCGGCCAGCGCAGTTGCGTGCTAACCCACCCTCCTACGGACTTTCCAGCAGGCTGGTTGCCTCTGCCAGACAAAAACTCCTGTAGCCATCGTGTCTTGAATGTCTGTGTACGCCAGCCTCGACTTTTTAATCTCTTTGCGCACTTGCGATTTATTTATTAGATTTGCATATCGATTGAATGGAAATATATAAAATTGACTCGAGTTTGGGCTCGAATGAAACGTCTTGATACACAGAATACGATGGTGAGGTCGGAATATGTAAGAAATGAAGGACAGGAGACCACGCCACCTTATAATGTGACTGGATTCGTGATTTCCTGCCAGAGAGGCCACACTTCGTACTAACTGACAGAAAGTCATCGAGTAAAATAGAAGTGATTTATGGCGTTCTTCAAGGTAGTATTATAGGCCCGCCGCTGTTCCTTATCTATATCAACGATATAGGAGACAATCTGAGCAGCCATCATAGGTTGTTTGCAGATGGTGCTGTTATTTATCGTCTAATAATGTCATCAGGAGATCACAACAAATTGGCAGCTGACCCTACAGTAAGTAATGAAAACTGTGAGCTCATCCACAAGAGTGCTAAATGGAATCCATAAACTTCGTTTACATGCTAAATCAAGCAAATCTAAAGACCATAAATTCAAATAAATACCTAGGAATTACAATTATGAACAAATTAAAATGGAAAGAACACATAGAAAATGTTGTGGTGAATGCCAACTAAAGACTGCGTTTTATTGACAGAGCATGTAGAAGAAACTATAGATTTATTAAAGAGACTGCCTACGCTATGCTTGTCCGTCATCTTTTGGAGTCCTGCTGCTCTCTGTGGGATCTTCACTGGATAGGATTAACTGAGTACATTGAGAAATTTCAAAGGAGAGCAGCACGTTTTTTTTTGTTATCAATAAATAGGGGAGAGAGTTTCACAGACATGATACACGACTTGCGGTAGACATCATTAAAACAAAGGCTTTTTCGGAATCTTGTCACAAAATTTCAGTCACCAAATTTCTCCTCCGAATGCGAAAATGTTTTGACGCCGACCTACATAGGAGGAAACGATCATCATAGTAAAATAAGGGAAACCAGAGCTCGTATGGAAATATGTAGGGTATATAGAGCGCTGCTCGAGATTGGAATAATGCAGAATTATTGTGAAGGTGGTCCGATGAACACTCTGCCAGGCACTTAAGTGTGATTTGCAGAGTATCCCTGTAGATGTAGGTGTACTAGCTGCTGTTACTGACTGCACGACTGTGTGTGAGCAGCAACATTGGTCGCGAATGAGACAGTGGGCTCCACTCCAAGTAAAATTGATTTCCTAAGGAAGGTGGATACACTGTGGTGTGTCGTTTCTTCATCTCATGCGGTGTAAGCGGCATCTGAATTATGTGACTCGTAAGTATAGAGCAGCAAGCCTGTTTCCATTCACGTAACCAAAGGTTTGATATTCATACGAAGTTCCATAAATAGTACGTGCGCAATCCTTCATCGCGATGAAGCAGAACTGAGCATTGTTGAACGATAGGTTAATGTAGCGACAGCATGTAAAGGAACTGCGGGCGAGGGCACAGATTCTACAAGTAAGGCAGATACAATAATCATAGGCGCTTGTGTATAGACAACACACTCTTCTGGGCAACATATAACTTTGCATACTCTCAGGGAAACGTTCAGGATGAGCTGTTAATTAGCGACACAGGCGAAATCATGTATAAAAACTATTGCTCTGTAAGGGCTGTAGGTTTTTATAAGTTTCTGGGAATTATTTTGACTCCTCTGGTAAAACTATGAGCCTCAAACTGCTACAGCTCCCATTCGCCTACCAATACTGCATGTATAACACATGCAGTTTTCATATTTCAACTTAAAATATTTCTTGTACGTGCTCTGTGTACGTATAAGCGTGACAGGAAATACCTTGTCGTCTCTGTTGATAATTATGTGCCTTAAACCAGTGTATTTTCTATATGTCTACCACGATAATAGTTCGAACAAAATCAGTTTTCTTAGTTCAGTTTCATTTTAATTCTTTTTACAGGTGGATTAATATTGTAACCACAGTGTCTAGAAATACAGTGTGCAAGCACCATCTTCTCGGCCCGTCAGGTACAGCTCAGTTTGATTGCTCCTCCGCCACCCCAACGTGTCTCTGATACTTGTAATGGCTTCCAGCGACTTGCACACGGCGGTCTGTGGTTCTTCTAATGGCTTCCAGCGGCTTGCACGCGGCGACAGCATCATCGTCGTACTGAAATAAATGCAAGGCTCTGAAAAAAAGAAAACAAAAAAATGATAGTACATGAGAAAAAGTCGTAAGAGCTTCTGACGCCACGGCATACCTTCGTTTCGTTCACAAGCAACTTCGACGTTGCTACCTCCTCATCTTTCGCACTTTCAGTGAGTTTTACAGGGAGGAAGCGTCGTCGTTGTACTCAGATAAATGCAAGGCCATGAAAAAAAAAAAAAAAAGAACAAAAGTTTTCTGCGAGCCACGGAAGCCGTTACATGTTCGGACGCCAAGGTATCATCTCTAAAGTGTATTGTGCCACCTTCAGTAAATTAAAGAAACGACTTCAGCGTGTTGATCGCCACAGAAATGCAAACGAACTTTTTCTCCATGACAACGCGGGGCCTCTCACAAGTCTGCACACCCGAGATCAGCTCAAAAAACTTCATTGGACTGCTCCTCCTCATCCACCCTACAGCCTTAATCTTGCTTGCACCTTCCAACATCCATTTGTTGGGCCCAATGAAGGATGCATTCCATGAGATTCAGTGCGTGGATGATGGGAGATATTGAGGAGGAGGAGATTAGTGTTTAACGTCCCACCGACAACGAGGTCATTAGAGACGGAGCAAAAGCTCGGGTTAGGGAAGGATGGGGAAGGAAATCGGCCGGGCCCTTTCAAAGGAACCATCCCGGCATTCGCCTGAAGTGATATAGGGAAATCACGGAAAACCTAAATCAGGATGGCCGGACGCGGTATTGAACCGTCGTCCTTCCGAATGCGAGTCCAGTGTGCTAACCACTGCGCCACCTCGCTCGGTGGAGATATTGATGCAGCTAGACTTTGACCCAGGTATCGAGCGTAGCGTGGTACCATGGAGCAACCCCCCCCCCCCCCCCCCCCCCCACCTCCAGTAAGGTAGCGAAAGGCTGACGCAATAAATGGAGATTTTGTTGAAAAATAGAGTTTTTTAGCCATAAGAGTGTATCGGAATCCTAAATAAAACCAACTGTCTTTCAGAAAGGAATGTGTTGCGTTGCTTATTGATCGCTTCTCGTATCATTGACATAGCAGGCAACGTCTGAGGCTTGTAAACTGAGAACTCTGAATCGATCCTGTTACTGGAAAACTGTTAACGCTAGTCGGAAGACAGTTGTAGAGCTACGTAACTGGGACGCCTGGCCAGAAATACCGGCGGTCCTCATGTCCAGCCAACGTGGTCGATCGCTGTATCAATGTCCTATCGAACAACACGGCAATAAACTTCACTTTATGGAGATACCAGTTCCTACTTCGGTTTGTAGGTCTACATCCTTACTAACGCGTGTCACTGGGAGGGGGAAGGACTTGATGTACACCAATCCTCACACCTTTTCAAGAATCTGTACGAAATACGCAGCCTGACAAAAAAAAAGCACCTGGAAGACATGGTCGACCATCAACTTAAACTTTGTACCTGTGCACGCCTTCGGCGGGCATGCAAATGATTAGATTAGCAAAGCGTTTCTGAAGAAGAGAAATTTGTTAACATCGAGTATAGATTTAAGTGTCAGGAAGTCGTTTCTGAAAGTATTTGTATGGAGTGTAGCCATGTATGGAAGTGAAACATGGACGATAAATAGTTTGGACAAGAAGAGAATAGAAGCTTTCGAAATGTGGTGCTACAGAAGAATGCTGAAGATTAGATGGGTAGATCACATAACTAATGAGGAAGTATTGAATAGGATTGGGGAGAAGAGAAGTTTGTGGCACAACTTGACCAGAAGAAGGGATCGATTGGTAGGACATGTTCTGAGGCATCAAGGGATCACCAGTTTAGTATTGGAGGGCAGCGTGGAGGGTAAAAATCGTAGAAGGAGACCAAGAGATGAATACACTAAGCAGATTCAGAAGGATGTAGGTTGCAGTAGGTACTGGGACATGAAAAAGCTTGCAGAGGATAGAGTAGCATGGAGAGCTGCATCAAACCAGTCTCAGGACTGAAGACCACAACAACAACAACAACTGTGACAGATATAATGGCCACCAGAAAGCATTAGAGGTGTTCGTGTTTAGTGCTTTTACCAGGCCTGGTAGGGTAAACAAGCGGCGTGAACAGCGTCAGACTTTGAGTGATCACCGTGTAGGACATGGTGGCGCCTCGTACACATGTGAAACAACGTTATCAGCACCTGATGGAGTTTGAAAGTGGCCCCGTTGGGGGTCTCCATCTGACTGGATGATCGAATCGTGCAGTATTCAGATTTTTGGGGCATTCTGATGTGACAGTGGTCCATTGTTAGACTGCATGGGAACTTTCTCATGGTATAGGTTCCAGTCGACCATGTCTGACCACCACAATGGAGGATCGCAGTATTGTCCACCAAGCACATCCCCGCCTTCCATCCGAAACAGAAATAATGGACTCCCTTCAACAATTTGTGTAATCCCAAATGATTGGTCGGAAAATAGCAGAGTCACACTAGAGAATTACCGTCTCATGTGTAGGCTACTGCTAACACCGCAACAGAAACAGGCCCTTCTGGAGTTGTACTGCGACTGGGAAACATGAACTGCTGAAGAATGGCAAGGCATTGTGTTCAGCGATGCATCATTGTTGTCCACTTCTCCTGATGACCATCGCCGCCAAGTATGGCGGAGACCAGGAAAGAGTTCCCATTCTTGGGATTTTTTTCCTGTGTTTTGGAGAGGCTCAGCGGTGGCGTTATGGTCTGGTAAGACACCAGGTACAATTTGAGATCAGTGAAGTTCGAGTCCTCCCTCGGGTATGGGTGTGTGTCTTTGTCCTTTGGATAATTTACATTAAGTAGTGTGTAAGCTTAGAAACTGATGACTTTAGCAGGTAAGTCCCATAAGATTTCACACACATTTGAACATTTTAGATCACGGCTGACAGTGACTCAGGGAACTCCGACACCACAACGATACGTCATAGACATCCTGCGTCTTTATGGTTTATCTTGCATAGTCTGCGTGATGCTGACTTACTCGCGTGGCCAGCAGGATCCCCAGATACGTCGTCGACAGAACCTGTGCGATACTAGTTCGGATGTCAACTTTGTCCAACTGCCGGTGTAGGTATACCAAGGACCAGTTACAACAGTTGAGCCGGCTTGCATCAGGAGAAAATACAATGACGATATGAGACCCTTCCCACCACGTTGTTCTAAATATGACTCAATTTTGTAATCACTGAAATGACACCACATATCTTTTCAACCCGTTTCATTTCGTTTCTTCTTCCCCTTCCGGGAGTTTAATATTTCTTGGGAGGCAGTGTATATGGGGCTGCATTTGCAATGTCGAATGTTCGGATAGTTCCTTTTCTTAGAACATGTGCGTTATGTAACAATTTTTCGTTGGTGTGTGTATCTTTTTGACTGTAGAAAACGGTACTCATACAACTGAGGTGTTAACATTCGTGCACTATGCAGCGACCAGGCATTAATCTCAGATAGGGTCCATTCAAGTGCTATCTAAAGTAAAAGTAACTTCCGTTCCCGACGATATAATTTATTTTCACACACGGACAAATTATTCGCTTAACTTCTTAAATTGACGGCAACTGACAGTACTAAAATTGTCAAATCTCGCTATAGTATACCGTAGCGAGCGTACCTTTGAAATCAGTTAAACACCCAACGAAAGAAATACATGTCTTAATGTTGACGTAAGCCGTCGTGTTATCAGATTTCAAACTACTGCACAGGCTACTTGTAAGGAATCAGTGAATATTAACAAATGATACATTCGTGTGACATTCTATACGTCGGCTGTACGATTTAAAAATTACCTTTCACTATTGTTGACGCTTCGGCCGTTGTGACAGTTATATGGGGCCAAGATGGAGTCGTTCTTCAGGTATTACCTACCTTTCCTGATGCTACGTCCTAACACGCTGCTATAACCTGCACATCATACTTGGGTACATTCAAACACGCCACCACTAGAGACTGCTCGCCACGTGAGCACACGACGCAGCACCAGCTGCGTTGTCTACCAGAGCTGTTCCCTGTGCGTAGTACACATATTATTTTGATCACTATGTAAATCCTGTTTCTTACGTAAATATCGATATGCGTAGCTCACACAGAGCAAAACCTTATAGCTGAATAATCTCCAGACATAAGACACAATGTCCCAACTGACTGACTCACCCACTCACTGACTCATCACCGCCCAGCGGCCAAACCACTAAGGACATAAACGTGAAATGTGAAGAGGGAATTTATCTTATTTTGTAGGCGTCTTTTAAGAAGGGATCTTTCGAAATTCCACCCCTCAGGGGGAGAAATAGGGAAGAAAAGCTTTGAGAAAACATTTCGCTGTTAAGTAAATTTTGGAGCTAGAACTATGTAAACTGTTATTTAGTTTCTTGGTCAGAAATTAACAAAAATTCGCATTTCGGCATTTTAAGAAATTCAACCCCTAAGGGGTAAAATAGGAGATGAAAGGTTTTTTGAAAATAATTTGTCGTTAAAGGACAACTAAATTATTTTTAAAGCTACATCTCTGAAAATTAGTATTTAAACTTCTCGATTCCAAATAAAGTAATACCTGTTTCTCTGTTTTCCGAAATTCATCCGCTAAGAGGGTGAAATAGTAGATGAAAATTTTTATAGAGATATTTGATTTTGCAAACATTTTTGAAACTCAGTTTATGAAAATTTGTATTTGCCTTCTCAGTTAGAAACACCAGAAAACGCATTTCTTACGTAAACATCGATATGCGTAACTCACACAGAGCAAAACCTTGTAGCTGAGTAAGCTCCATACGTAAGAGACAACATCCCAACTGCCTGACTCACGCACTCACTGACTCATCACCGCCCAGCGGCCAAACCATTAAGAACATAAACATGAAATGTGGACAGGGTGTTTATCTTATTGTGTAGGCGTCTTTTGAGAAGGGATCTTTCGAAACTCCACCCCTAAGTGAGAGAAATAGTGCATGAAAAGCTTTGCGAAAGTATTTCGCTGTTAAGTAAATTTGGAGCTAGAACTATGTAAACTGTTATTTAGTTTCTTGGTCAGAAATAAACAAAAATTCGCATTTCGGCATTTTTGGAAAATCCAACCCTTAAGGGGTAAAATAGGAGATGAAATGGTTTTTTTTTTTTAAATAAATATTCGTTAAAGAACTACTGAAGTGTTCTTAAAGCTACATCTCTGAAAATTGGTATTTGACTTCTCGATTCCACATAGAATAATTCGTGTTTCACTGTTTTTCGGAAATTCATCCAGTAAGAGGGTGAAATAGTGGATGAAAATTCTTATGGGAATATTTGATTTTACAAACATTTTGAAACTCAGTTTAAGAAAATTTGTATTTGCCTTCTCTGTTAGAAACACCAGAAAACGCATTTCACTGGTTTTGGCAATTCAACCCCGAAAGGAGTGAAATAGGGGGTGAAATGTTTTACGAAAAATTTCATAGCGAAAAAACACGAGGGTTGTCCAGAGAGTAAGTTCCGATCGGTCACGAAATGGAAACCACAGTGAAAACCCGAAACGTTTCATTTGCAACAGTTACACCTACTTCTCTACATAGTCGCCGCTCAAACTTCGAGTGTTGTTGTAGTGTTGTATCAACATTCCAATATCCTTGTCATAGAAAGCAGCTGCCTGTGCTTACGGCCAGTTATCTGCACTGGTCAACAGCTCGTTGTCTATGGAAAAATTTTGTCTTCATAGCCAGCGGTTCCTGTGAGCAGAGATGAAACTCATGGGGACCCAATTACGGACTGTATTGTGGGTGATCAAACACCTCTCATCGGAAACTCAGCAGGAGCGTCTTCATTGCCACTGCAGTGTGCGGCCGAGAATTGGCATTAAGAAGGAATTGCTCGATAGTTGTGTTACGTGGGCTGTATGACAGATGCGAAGTCGCTAACCAGGCCCTCATACTTGGCGGGAGATACTATTCCCTACGCATCTTTACGTGCTCACTGTTCACTCAAAACTGGAAAGAGCGACGCGACACGATCGACGGGCATACTAGAGACCCTGACCAACACATCTGTGCAAAGCTTTACCGGATTTTGCCGGTGGTTTCCAATTCGCGATCGATCGGAACTTACTTTCTGGACAAACATAATATTTACAGCTAAATCTTTGAAAATTGGTGTTTGGCTTCTCAGTGCTCCGCGGTTTTTGGAAATTCAGCCCGAAAGTGGGTGAAATAGGTAGGGCCATCATCACCTGCCCAAACCGCAAATGATAGAAACTTGGGCGTTGATGTTATACTGTAGGCATCGTAGGCATCGTTTAAGAAGAGACTGTTCGAAATTCCTCCCGTAATTGGGTGAAACAGGGTATGAAAAGTAATATGACAGTATCTCATTACGTAAGCATTTTCAGAGCTATATCTATCTAAATTTGTATTTGGCTTCTATTTACTTAAATTTAAAAACATTGAAGCGAAATAAATGAAATACGTGTTAGGGGATGAAAGTTTCTATGGAAATATCACCAAGAGAGAGTAAAAGGGATGGTTAACAAAAATTGGACTCCAGCGACCAGAACTTTCTTTCAGACCACGCTTCTATGGCCGTAAGTGACGTGAAAAGCTTAGAAGGTGTTACAATTTGTGAAGAACATAAAAATTTAGATTGAAGAAAAAATTCTGTGCTGATTATACATTCTACGCGAGCGAAGCACCTGGCGCTTAGCTAGTATTTGACTGCTGACACAATATCTTTGTGTTTCTACACCGCCTCTATCTGAAACTGCTAGCACAGTTACACGCATTCAAGGTGAGCAGTGCTGTGTAGCAGAGTTATTTTGAAGAACGGTCAGGAAATTTTCTTTATAAATGTGGTATGAAATTGATGGAATTGGAGTATGAATAGTTTTGATGCAATTGTGGAGAGAGAAGCTAAGGAGATTATTTGTGAGATTTCCAGGAATGTTGGGAGACTCAGGTAAGCACACAAGCACGTAGCAATGTTTTATGTTCTTGAGATTGTAGTAACGAAGCCCATGTAATACGACTATCGTATAGATTTTTCTGATAGCAAGATGGGATTCCCTTTGCTTAAGCCGGCTGCTGTGGCCTAGCGGTTCTAGGCGCTTCAGTCCGGAACAGCGCTGCTGCTACGGTCGCAGGTTCGAATCCTGCCTCGGCCATGGATGTGTGTGATGCCCTTAGGTTAGTAAGGTTTAAGTAGTTCTAAGTTCTAGGGGACTGATGACCTCAGATGTTAAGTCCCATAGTGCTCAGAGCCGGAGCCTTTACGTATACTTATTTCTTAAATTCTTGTTACGTAAAGAGTATTGCGGACATTCACCTGATTTTTGAAGAATTATTTTTGAAAACAGCGTTCCAATTTAATTTTGTGGGAAGTGATTTCTTCCCAGTTACAATTACCACCCCCCATTCAGTTTATTATGTACATATGCACATTGCACTCTGTGGTACGGAATTTTCAATCGCAGTTTTAACGTTGCTTTGCTGCTGTATGCTAATCGCTGCTGTCGAGAAATATGTAAAAATGTTTGTCAGAGCACGAGGTAAGTGAAAACACAGTTTAGGGCCAGGAATTTGTTCGTAAGTTCAGTAGTGCATTTATTTCAGAAGTCAGGTTACATTCACGGTAGCATCGCAGTTTTATAGAAACAGTTAGCTTCAGTTTGTAGACAGTGTTGAGCAAATCATGATAGTCCTTCGTATAATACAATATAGTTAGAGATTCGCACAGTACACGAGTTTAAGTAACGAATTAGTTTGTTTGGTAATCATTTCTGAGAAGTTTTCATAGACAGTTTTAGAGAAGTTCACTCAGATACGGAGAAGCAGACAATAAGTTACACCTATAGAAGGACGGCGTGGCAGGCGCACGTTCCCAGATGTTCTACCCCACGGCGTGGAAGCGAGCGGTCATTGTTGCAGTTTCGAAACCTAGCAAACAACGGGCGGATCCAAAGAGATACCGGCAAACAAGCTTCCTGCCAACAGTGAGCAAGGCCTTTGAGCGCGTTCTCCTTGACCGGGTTAACCGCCGCCTTAACCAAGACGACGACCTAACTGCACGGCAACGTGGTTTCAGATCTAGACATCCTACACTACTGGCCCTTAAAATTGCTACACTAAGAAGAAATGCAGATGATAAAAGGGTATTCATTGGACAAATGTATTATACTAGAACTGACATGTGATTACATTTCCACGCAATTTGGGTGCATAGGTCCCGAGAAATCAGTACCGAGAACAATCACCCCTGGCCGTAACAACGGCCTTGATACTGCTGGGCGTTGAGTTAAACAGAGCTTAGATGGCGTGTACAGGTACAGCTGCCCATGTAGCTTCAACACGATACCACAGTTCATCAAGAGTAGTAACTGACGTATTGTGACGAGCCAGTTGCTCGGCCACCATTAACCAGATGTTTTCAGTTGGTGAGACATGTGGAGAATGTGCTGGCTAGGGCAGCAGTCGAACATTTTCTGTATCCAGAAAGGCCCGTACCAGACATGCAACATGCGGTCGTGCATTATCCTGCTGAAATGTAGGGTTTCAAGGGATCCAATGAAGGGTAGCGCCACGGGTCGTAACACATCTGAAATGTAACGTCCACTGTTCAAAGTGCCGTCAATGCGAACAAGAGGTGACCAAGACGTGTAACCAATGACACCCCATATCATCACGCCGGATGATATGCCAGTATGTCGATGACGAATACACGCTTCCAATGTGCGTTCACCGCGATGGCGCCAAACACGGATGCGGCCATCATGATGCTGCAAACAGAACCTGGATTCATTCGAAAAAATGACGTTTTGCCATTCGTGCACCCAGGTTCGTCGTTGAGTACACCATCGCAGGCGCTCCTGTCTGTAATGCAGCGTCAAGGGTAACCGCAGCCATGGTCTCCGAGCTGATAGTCCATGCTGCTGCAAACTTTGTCGAACTGTTCGTGCAGATCGTTGTTGTCTTGCAAACGTTGTTGTCTTGACTCAGGGATCGAGGCGTGGCTGCACGATCCGTTGCAGCCATGCAGATAAGATGCTTGTTATCTCGACTGCTAGTAATACGAGGCCATTGGCATCCAGCACGGCGTTCCGTATTACCCTCCTGAACCCACCGACTCGATATTCTGCTAACAGTCATTGGATCTCGACCAACGCGAGCAGCAATGTCGCGACACGATAAACCGCAATCGTGATAGGCTACAATCCGACCTTTACCAAAGTCGGAAACGTGATGGTACGCATTTCTCCTCCTTACACGAGGCATGACAACAACGTTTCACTAGTCAACGTCGGTCAACTGCTGTTTGTGTATGAGAAATCGGTTGGAAACTTTCGTCATGTCAGCACGTTGTAGGTGTCGCCACCGGCGCCAATCTTTTGTGAATGCTCTGAAAAGCTAATCAATTACATATCACAGCATATTCTTCCTGTAGGTTACATTTCGCGTCTTTAACACGCCAACTTTGTGGTGTAGCAATTTTAATGGCCAGTAGTGTACATCGCAGCAGGTACTCCTCTTATTATAAGAAGGCAGACAAGCCTTCAACAAAAAGTTGTACTGTGGCATAATATTCTTAGATGTCACGCGCGCGTTTGATAGTTTCTGGCATAGTGGTCCCTTATACGAGCTTTACACGCAAGGAATGACGGGATCGCTGGTGGAGCTACTTGCTGATTGCCTCGAAGGCAAGACCTTCCTCGTAAGGACTCCTCACGGTGATTCAACGCCTCGAGTAGTAAGTACAGGAATACCGCAGGGATCGGCAATAGGCCCTGTCTTGTGTAATGCCCGTACCGCCGACCTCCCTACGTCGCCACCTGTCACCAGTCATGGCTTCGCAGATGACACCTCACTCAGCTGCCAGAGTCAGTGGACAGTAGCCTTCCAGAGATGACTAAAAACCTCCTGCACTGACAACGAACGATGGGCAACAGGTTGGCACATGGGTTTTAATGCTGCAAAAAGTCACCCTCTACCACTGACTAGAAGGTGTCCAGCGAACATCCCCCGCATTACGCTCCTCTACTTGCCGATTCCGTGGACACCAACTGTGGAGTACCTTGGTGTGACTCTGGACCGCCAATTCCTATTGAAGAACCGAGTCGTCAAGGAAGTGCACAGGAAGACGACCAACATCCTGGACGCTCATTATCCGTTCATCAGCGAGTGTTCAACTCTCTCCACTGCATTTGGCCTTCAGATATCTAGGTCTTACATCCGGCCGATAACGAACTAAGCTCGCCACGTCTGGGGAACAGCTGCGAAGATATATCTCACCAAACTACAACGTCTCCAAAACAAAACTCTACGACATATATATCACATCCCAAGGAACTTCCAAGCGGCACACCTACACGAGGCAGCTGATGAGAAACTGGTGCCTGACAGAGTTAAAGAGCACGCAATGAAGGTTTACGAAAAGGCGAGAACTTCCCAAAAACCGTTGATCCATTGCCTTGGAACGCGCAGCGACGTTGTCAACCGCTACAAACGGTCCGTGTCCCTGATTGACAGACAGGAGGGCCCCAAGGAGCTGACCTGCGAGTCAAGCCTGATACCTAGCACCATGCAGACACATTCAAACTCGAGGAGTAATAACTAAACAGTATCGCACGGAATTGTAGGGAATACCCACCCGGTAAACACTGCACTAACAGTGCAGGGTAGTTTCTCCTAGATACGATGCTTACCTGGCTCGTCCTCAAATGAGTTCTGATGTTTATTGGACTGTTTCTGTGTTTGTGTGTACTTGAGCGTGGATTAATAAACTCTTGCTACTTGTGGCCGCATTATCACTTGTGTCTTACATTATGACAAACTACATGTTTATAATCTCGATCACTATAGCGCCGCTGTGAGTTCCCCCACATACACACATAAAAAAAAGCTTTGCATCACCTCAGTTGCGAGAGATCGGGAGCCTGTACAGGAAATTGGAATATAGATCAACATAAATACCATTTCCGCCCTTGTTAATGCTTAAGAAAACCACACATTGCATGTTGTACCACAATACAGCGAGACCTTCAGAGGTGGTGGTCCACATTGCTGTACACACCGGTACCTCTAATTTTGCATTTATGCATGCCTGTATTCGTCGTGGCATACTACCCACAAGTTCACCAAGGCACTGTTGGTCCAGATTGTCCCACTTTTCAACGGCGATATGGCGTAGATCCCTCAGAATGGTTGGTGGGTCACGTCGTCCATAAACATCCCTTTTCAATCTATCCCAGGCATGTCGATAGGGTTCATGTCTGGCCAACATTCTGGCCGTTCTAGTCGAGCGATGTCGTTATCCTGAAGGAAGTCACTCACAAGATGTGTACGATCGGGGCGCGAGTTGTCGACCATGAAGACGAATCGCTCGCCAATATGCTGCCGATATGGTTGCGCTATCGGTCGGAGGGTAGCATTCACATATCGTACAACCGTTACGGAGCCTTCCATGACCACCAGCGGGGTACGTCGGCCCCACATAATGCCACCCCAAAACCGCAGGGAACCTCCACCTTGCTGCAATCACAGGCCAGTGGGTCTAAAGCGTTCAGCCTGACCGGGTTGCCTCTAAACACGTCTCCGACCATTGTCTGGTTGAAGGCACATGCGGTGAACAGAACGTGATGCCAATCCTGAGCGGTCCATTCGGCTTGTTGTTGTGCCCATCTGTACCGCGCAGCCGGCCGGAGTTACCGAGCGGTTCTAGGCGCTACAGCCTGGAACCGTGCGACCGCTACGGTCACAGGTTCGAATCCTGCCTCGGGCATGGATGTGTGTGATGTCCTTAGGTTAGTTAGGTTTAAATAGTTCTAAGTTCTAGGGGACTGATGACCTCAGAAGTTAAGTCCCATAGTGCTCAGAGCCATTTAAACCATTTTTTTACCGCGCTGCATGGTGTCGTGGTTGGAAAGATGGACCTCGCCTTGGACGTCGAGAGTGAAGTTGCGCATCATGCAGCCTATTGCGCAAAGTTTGAGTCGTAACACCACCTGTAGCTGCACGACAAGCATTATTCCACATGGTGGCAATGCTGTCAGTGTTCCTCCGAGAGGTCATCCACTGCAGTAGTAGCCATTGGGCGGCCTGAGCGAGGCATGTCATCGACAGTTCCCGTCTCTCTGTGTCTCCTCCATGTCCGAACAACATCGCTTTGGTTCACTGCGAGACGCCTGGACATTTCCCTTGTTGAGAATCCTTCCTGGCACAAAGTAACAATTAGGACGTTATCGAACCGCCGTATCGACCTTCTTGGCATAGCCGTGTACCTCCTTCTTGGTGGAATGAGTGGAACTGACCGACTGTCGGACCCCCTCCGTCTAATAGGGGCCGTTCATGCATGGTTTTTTTACGTCTTTGGGTGGGGTTAGTGACATCTCCGAAAACTTGTTTTGATGTGTGTGTAAACTCCTTTTCGACTTCAGTAGTAGATGTGCTTTCTGGTACCTAAACGAAAGACGAAATTCCAGTGCTGTGCTTTGGTCTACTTTCATTTAGCTAGTACTTATGGAATGACGTCATACGTCTCGTTCACCGGTAGACCCACGGCTTGGTGAGGGAGGGGGAAGGGGGAGTAATTTGTCACATACAGGGCACCCATATTGGGAAGTAGGTAAATTCAAAGAAAGCGCAACGGAGAAGTCCTCAGAGCTTCCGGTTCAGATCCACAGGTTGTTCGTGCAGTTTTGCACACAGCTCTGTTTCTGTCTTTACAAGACCGGTGCTCACGCAATCCTGCTTAAAGAACAAGATACGGCCCAGTGACCCCTGGAGTTTTGTAGTTGCACAGTGCTCCAGTATTTTATTAGTTTTCTGTGTAAGTTCGTAGCTTTTCTGGCATAAGTTTAATAAACGCAATAGATATACGTAACAGAGATTTAAGTCTTCCATAATAAATTGTCCTTTATTTTTTACAGCAGTCTATGACGCTGGGGTAACTTTGCGATTCCGTGACTAAAAATTACGTGGTTTTGCGACGAAGAACTCGTTGAGCAACGTTCGGAGCGCATTTTCATCCTTGAAGGAAGTTCCTTGAAAGTTGCTCGCCGGCCGTTATGGCCGGGCGGTTCTAGGCGCTTCAGTCTGGAACCGCGCTGCTGCTACGGTCGCAGGTTCGAATCCTGCCTCGGGCATTGATGTGTGTGATGTCCTTAGGTTGGTTAGGTTTAGATAGTACTAAGTTCTAGGGGACTGTTGACCTCAGATAAACTTGTTTTGATGTGTGCTCAGAGCCATTTGATTTGAACGTTGCTCGATAGAGAGCGTGAAGGGTGAAAATCTGATGGGGTAAGATCATATGAATAAGGTGGGTGCTGAAATCCTGTACAGGGTTTATGTCAGTTTAATAGAATGCGGATGGACGTTATAGTAGAGTAGCATCAGTTCGGGCAGTTCAAAAATTTTTCAAATGGCTCTAAGCACTATAGGACTTAACATCTGAGGTCATCAGTCCCCGAGACTTAGAACTACCTAAACCAACTAACCAAAGGATATCACACACATCCATGCCCGAGGCAGGATTCGAACCTGCGACCGTAACAGCAGCGCGGTTCCGGACTGAAGCGCCTAGAACCGCTCGACCACAGCGGCTGGCCTTCGGGCAGTCTTCCTGGTCGTTGTTCATGAATTACGTCTGCAAGACGTCTCGGTCGTTGACAATAAACGTCAGCTGTGATGGTTACTCCTCGAAAATGCAGTTCGTGCTAAACCGTACTCTCGCTGTTACACCAGATGCATAACACTATCTTTTGGCGATGCGCGCAAGTCTTTGCACGGGGAGCTGCTGCTTTATTTGGGCTCATCCATTCATTTCTTTTCGTTACGTTAGCATAAAGACACCATTTCTCGTCACCGGTAAGGATACGGGGTAGGAAAGGTCAGTGTTGCTTATGTGCCAACTGACGACGAGCAAGCAGAGAAGCACATTTGACCACCCTCTGTTTTATGCGATTTTGGCTTAGAACATGCGGTACGCATATACACGATTTTTGAACCACATTGCATGTAAATCTCGCACGATGGTGGAATGATCACAGTTCACCACATTTTTCAGTTCTTGAGCACAATGAAGTTTATCGTTGTGGTTTAAGTGGTTTAATGCGTTTAAAAGATCTTCATCAAACCTCGAAGGTCTCCCTGAGCTTGGAGAGTCACTGATGTCGAAATGATCCCTCCTAAAACGAGAAAACCATTTGCTTACTGTGCTCTGTCCAATGACATTATCCCCTCACATGGCGCAAATGCTTCTGGCTTCCTTCGCTGCTGTCACCCCTCTACTAAACTCAAACAGAAAAATATGTCGGAAACGTTCCGATTTCACCACTTGGAACTCCATTTTCTAGCGTCCACAGCTACAAATGATAAAATGATACTATGTAAATTCAAATAGCGACAGTGAATAAAAATGAGAGTCGATAAATAAACCGGTAACAACCGGAATACCAACATGCGAAACAAAAACGTTACGAACTTATGTCTCGCCGTTCCTCAGTGGGTTGGGGTTTAGTTGGTCCCTTCCGTGGTATATGGACAACGTGTCTAGGCAACACTCTTATCTCTCAAATTTTCTGTCTCGTGAGTAATTGTTTGACTGGTGGGCCTACGTATGTTATCTAAGTTACGTGTTTCCAGTAAGAGATGTTACACAAGTTTTTCACTGTATGAAGATGAGGCAGAGAGTGGTATACGCATTTCTTAGATTATAATACGCCATCTACATGCAGGGAGCAAGAAACAAGCCAGATGTAGGTAATTCAGGACATGCGGGTTCTAATGAACTTGGCGTTAAGATACAGACCGGAGGCGGACGCAGCAACAAGTCTCTCTCCTACGGTTCGTGTGTGTGTGCGTGCGCGTGCGTGTGTGTGTGTGTGTGTGTGTGTGTGTGTGTGTGTGTGTGTGTATGTCAGAGAGAGAGAGAGACAGAGAAAGAGCAAAGTTGTGCTGTGTGAAGTATAAAAGACAAAGGACGGGCGTTGTGGTGCAAGTTCTCAACCGTGTAAAGGAGTTGTGAACTATTCTTCAGGTAAACGGAATGCAAGCGCATATCACTTACGACCCGAGAATCCCTGTAACAGCCCTGTCACGTTCAAACAAACGTTTACATTCGTGACTAATTCCGTCAAAACTAGCGGACTGACTCGTGATTTCATCGTCTTCATCCCTTGCTTCGTTGT
Organism: Schistocerca americana; assembly: GCF_021461395.2. Classification (NCBI taxonomy): domain Eukaryota; kingdom Metazoa; phylum Arthropoda; class Insecta; order Orthoptera; family Acrididae; genus Schistocerca; species Schistocerca americana. The sequence continues at coordinate 217,769,495 of NC_060122.1, read as the reverse complement.
TAACAGACAAAGGGAGATACAGTCTTCATTCATGCTTTTTCTTGGTTTTTTTACTTCAGACCACAAAATGTAACGACTTTTTAGATGTATCACTGAAAGTCACAACCTACTAGTAACTGTAAACAAATAAAAATTCCTCCTTGTTATCATGGAATTCCTATTTTAAAATGAGCAAACACAGGTTGGGTATAATAAAATAGGGTAGGAAATATTTCATGCACCTTCAGAGAGGCAACCTGTCTTACACTATTCACACTTAAGGTGAATAATGAAAGTTGAGCTGCCTGTTTTACGGCGCAGAAGTATTTTCCAGGCCAACTTTATTTTCTCCAATCCGTATCTTTGAAACTGTTGGCACTGTGGTAGGAAATACCACAATAGACAGTGAAGCTGAATAGGAATGAAGATCCGTATTAAGGGCAATCAAAGGGCTTGAGCGGGCAAAGGTAAATACATGGAAGGTAACTGCGAGGAAATCTTCAATGACAGAAGAAATTTTTGAGCTGTTAGAAGAAAGAAGGAAGTGCAAAGCTGTTCAGGGTCAGTAAAGAATACAGCAATGTAAGTCATTTAGGAATTAAATCAATTGGAATGCGAGAAAGCTAAAGTTAAGTGTTTGCAGAGAAGAAAGTGAAGTACTCGAATAAATGGTCGTCATAACAACAGCTTCAGCGTAAGGAGAAGTCAAAAATCTTTCCGTGAAATCAAAAGCGGAAGTATTAACATGAGTGTCTTCCACACAATCCTGACGACAAAAAGAACAATAAATTCCAGAACTAATAGCCAATCACTTTAACGCTTCTTGTATCCACGTTGACGATGGGAATAATCTGGAGAAGAAAACTCAGTATCTGCTAGATGACGGTCAGTTTGGTTACACAAGAGAGGTAGCTGTGACGGTAAGTTTGATAAAGGAGGCAAGACGTAAGAGATATCACAAGACTTCCACAGGAAATGTCGATCCTTAAAACTTTCGAGAACACAAAATTTATCATGTTTGAATTTATCAGAGAATTAGGTACACGCTATATGGAATCATGGTAATATACATTAATCACAAGAGAATATGTACAAGATCCACAAGGGATGTATACAAAACCATGAGAGAACAATTAAACCGGGAAAGAAATGCTCGGAGTAAAAACGATAAAAGGCAGTGTAAGATAAGAATGCACTCTTCCACCTCTACATTTCATTAGCATATCGAAGAAGCAATGACGGAAATAAAAGGAAGTTTATGAATGACAGGATCCGCTAATTACACTGCTATCCTCAGTGAAAGTGAGGAAAAATTGCGGAACCTGTTGAATGTAATCAACAGTCTAATGTGCGTACCCTATGGTTCGAGAGTAAAACAAAGAAAGACGAAAGTAATGTGGAGCTGTAGATATGAAAATAGCCATAAACGTAACATCGAAAAGGCTTAGCTAGTTGCTTGTTCGACACAAAAAATCCACGATGAACGTTATGATGTGGAATGTGTCAGCAAAACAAACATAGAACGATTATATACAACTTAAAAATGTACAAGTAAATATTTAAATAAATATTTGATGGGCATTTACAGTATTTTTTAAATGACTAATTATATGTATTCAAGAATTCCTGTATAGTATAGAAGAAGTCGTTAAGGAGACGTATGCTTGATCTACATTTTAAAACACTTTTTCTATTCATCATATACTTTATTTCGATGGGTAGAGTTTTACGGCTCCATATATCATTTCATTCTGTGCCGAAGTTAGATTCATTAAAGGGTAGTGTAGATCAGTTTTCCTTCTAGTATTGTAATTATGTACCTGAAAATTTAGACTGTGGATCTCTCTGAGAAGCTGTCCGGGCACCTGTTTTGCAGGTTTGTCACTTTACTGCCTAGTATATGTTCTGATGTTTACAGCTTCAGTTCATGACCTTCAATTGGAGTCTTGTGAGCTGAAAGCAATGCCTTACTTGTCACCCATTGTCATCTAGAAATGACAGGATTCTATGAAATCACTGTACCGCGTCCCCAAAATGAAACGCCATGAGTACTATTTCTTAGTATCCATGCGGATGATGAGCTACAGTTGAACTATTATACTAACAAACTGATCAAGAAGCACAATATAGCTTCTTTTTTATGTAGATGAATCCCTTATTGTGTTGACATGCAGACAAATTTGTTTGTCTATTCTGCAATTCGCTTCCTCACGTCTGATGCAAATTATCTTCTGGCTTGATGCGGCTGAATTCAGCAAGGTAATTATTTTACGTAATTGCCTGAAGAATATAGTACAAAGCACATAAGGCATCTTCAAATGACATGGAATTGTTACGTTAGCTTCACATTGCTGATGCTGACAATAAATATAGAAAAAAATTTTTAAGTCAACTTCTGTTCATATAATCGTAAACGTGAACACACACATAGTTTTCATATAAGATTTTCAGCATTTGCCTATACTACTGAACGGACTTCAGTATTGTGCTGCAACGGCATCTAAGCTGCTTTCCGAAATAAAGCACAAAACTACGAATCCTGAAAAATTCGAAGGAAAATTATTGTAATTCTTCAGGCTTTCCCGGCGATCTAATGACATCTTGGGTTGTCGGGTGTTCTGCCGGATATCAGCGTCGAACTTGCACGATATTTCGGTCACGTAGCTCGTAACCTTCATCAGGTGCGACCTGAGACTGCTCTTTGAGTGGACCTGGTCCAGTATTTATGCCTATGGCCTTCCCCCTCCACCAACGGCTGCAGGCGCTTCCTCTGTGGTCCGCGCCCATTCCCTGCGACCTGCTGGAGCGTTGCTGCTCCGTTTTCCGTCCGCTGCGGTTCTAGGTATTCCCTCTGCGGTCCGCACCCACCAAACCCGCTCCAGGGGGTTTCATCTGCGGTCTGGGGTACCAGGCGTTCCCCCTGCGGTCCGCGCCCGCTCACCACGACCTGTTGGAGCGTTGCCGCTACGTTTTTCGTCCGCTGCGGCTCTGGACGTTCCCTCTGCGGTCCGCGCCCACCAGTCCCACTTCTGGGTGTTCCATCTTCGGTCTGGTGCGCCTGGAAGTCCGACAGGGGCTCGTTTTCCATCTCCATGCCCCTGCTTCTTCTGTTTGTGTAGTACAAACAGAAGAAGCAGAGACATGGAGATGGAAAACGAGCCCCTGCCGGACTTCCAGGCGCACCAGATCGATGATGGAACACCGATGTGTACATCTCCTGCATTTCCCCACACCACTGCCGCATACTCCAGCACTGGTCGTATGAGTACCAGGTAGAGTGTGATGCCATGGTGTGGGGGAAGGGTCATGTGGGGTTTAGTAGAGGGTACAGGACTCTTAGTCGTCCTATAGCTCTGTCCCAGACTTCCTGGACGTGTGGTCGCCATGTGAGCCTTTGATCAAGAGTGACCCCGAGGTATTTTCTGGTCTTGCTCTATGGGATGTGGCCTCCTATGGTGCTGACCGGTTGGAGATCGGGCGGCAGTGCTCTTCTCGTGGCTCTTTGCGGCATTGTACTTGAGCCGCCACTTTGTCGACCATGCGCCCAGGATGTCACAGCCTAATTGAAGTTGTCTCCTGGTCTCCGCTGCCTTCATGCTCCGCACGAACAGCGCGGTATCGTCAGCGTATAGTGCCATCTTTACTCGCGCTGTCTGTGGGGCATCTGCAGTGTAGGCTGTGTACAGTAGGGGGCCTAAAACAGATCCCTGCGGTACTCCTGCTCCGATTTGCCGTCGTGTTGACTTTCCGTCGTCTATCCGGACGTGGAAGGTCCTTGCGTCTAGGTAGGATTTGATCAGCACTCCGTGTGACGTCGGTACCCCGTGCACAAAGAGCTTGTACACGATGCCGTCGTGCCACACGGAGTCGAAAGCTCTGGTGATGTCTAGGAATACCGCCCCTAGGTATTCCCTCGTCTCCAGTGCTCGCATGGCTTCCTCGACCAGTCTCATGAGCTGGTGTGTTGTGGAGTGGCCACTGCGGAAACCACATTGTTCATCTGGGATGACACCTTCCTCTGTGAGGTGTTGTAGGAGCCGTTTGGTGTACAGACGCTCAAACACCTTCGAAAGTGACGGGAGTAGACTGATCGGTCTGTAGTTGGCGGCATGTCGTGGGTCCTTGTTTGCTTTGGGGAAGGCTACCACTTCTGCGTGTTTCCACTCAGAAGGGTAGTTCCCTGTACGCTGCTAGTGGCTGGTGAGCCCCTGCAGGTAGGTTCTTAAGCAGCAGGTTGTCTACTCCGTCGCTGCCTCCTGCTTTCCTGGTGTTGAGCGTCTGTAGTTTCGCCGCCACTTCCTCTTCCGTGATTGGCTCTATTTCATCACCCTCCTCTCGCGCCGTCAGGAAGATAGGCAGTTGCTCCTCTACTCTACGGATGTGTCCCAAATCGAGGTGGTCTTCGACAGGCGTGAAAGACGCCTCGAAGTGGTCAGCCAGGCTGCTTGCTTTTGCGTTGGGGCTACAGATGATGTCCTGTCCGACATGTAGCTGGGGGACCCGTTGTCGTCGGCGCAGGAAGGACTTGACCGTGCGCCAGGCGCTGCCGTCCTCTGGGTTTAGTGTTTCCACTAGATCGGCCCAGTTTTGGTTTCTGTATGCCTCAACCGCAGCCTTGATCTCCCGCTGCATGCGATTGAGGCGGTTTTTTGTGGCTGGTTGATGTGTGAGTTGCCATTCCCTGAACACAACAGGTCGTGGTGAGCGGGCGCGGACTGCAGGGGGAACGCCTGGTACCCCAGACCGCAGATGAAACCCCCTGGAGCGGGTTTGGTGGGTGCGGACCGCAGAAGGCACACCTAGAACCGGAGCGGACGGAAAACGGAGCGGCAACGCTCCAGCAGGTCGCAGGGAATGGGCGCGGACCACAGAGGAAGCGCCTGCAGCCATTGGTGGAGGGGAAAGGCCATGGGCATAAATACTGGACCAGGTCCACTCGAAGAGCAGGTGAGGCAGACGGGCAAAGACCTCTACCGCCTCTACCTACAATCCCCCGTAGACCTCCAGAAGGTAATTCATGTGTTTGGAGAACAGAACATTGGCTGCTCCACCTCCCCACAGAGGTCGAGGCGGCTCCGGGTTGTTGTCCGCGGCCTCCCTTTTAAATATGCCGCCGACGACCTCCGGGAGGCGCTGCTTGCCCTCAACATCACCCCTGCTGTCATCTCCCGTGTCGTCTCTACCCGCACAAAACTCCCCACCCCCCTTTACTTTGTCTCTGCCGACGACACACCAGAAAATAGAATCCTCCTGACTCTACCTGCCATCGACCGATGTTCGGTCACCATCGAGAAGCCCCGTTCCTGGCGCCTCATTCTCATTTGCTACCGGTGCCAGGGCCTAGCGCACTATGCGAGTGATTGCACTCGTGCAGTGCGGTGTGTCAAGTGCGCCGGTGGACACGAATCCACCTCCTGCTCTAAACCTCGGGAAGTCCCCCCCCACCTGTGCTCGCTGTGGTGGCGCCCACACAGGTAACTACCAGGGCTGTCCCAAAATTAAGTCGTTTCGCGCCCATCAGCGACGCTCTGCGGCCCCTTCCCTCGTGGAGCGCCGCGAGGTTGGCTCTGTGGGTCCCCCTGCATGGTCACGTCCACCCGGCCCATCTTCCCTCCCGCCCTCCCGCCCCACACAATCTCCTGCAGCCTTCCCATCCCTCCCCACCCTCTCCTCGCCACCTCCATTCCCCCTCCTGACCATCTCCCCCACTAACCCTACTCCCAGCCAGCCCCATTCACCCCAGCTCCCCCCAGCTCCCTCCCCTGCTTCCCCGTGCCCATCCTGGTCCTTCCCCCCACCCTCTCCCCTCCCCCCCTGCCCCCCCGGTCTTTGGAGACCTTATCTCCAGTGTCGTGGACGCTTTGACATCAGCGATCACTGGAGCCCTTGACGCCCTCCTACATTCCATTCCCCAACAAATTGCAGCCGCCCTTTCCCACTCCCTCTCCCCCATCACTGCCACCCTCCCCACCCCCCATCATGGCTGTTAGACTCCATGGCCTCACCGTCCTCGTCTGGAATGCCACTGGCATCCACCGCCAGCAAGGGGAATTCCGGCAGTTTCTGCTTGACGATCGATATCTGCCTCCTCACTGAGTCCCATCTTAAGCCGGGGGTCAGTGTCCGGGTCCCCAATTTCTGCTGCTGCCGGATCGATCGGCTAACCGCCTTTGGCGGAACCACAGTGTATGTCCGCGCATCCCTCCGCCACCACCCGATAACTCTCCCCGCCCTTGCCACCCTTGAGGCCACTGGCGTCGTCGTGCACACTGTGCGAGGCTCTATAACATTTGTGGCCCTTTACCGTCGGCCCCGTGGCCTCCTCCATGTCCCTGACTTCGCCACAGTCCTATCTTTAGGCGGCGACCTCTTCGTTGGAGGCGACTGCAACGCCAAGCATACTGCCTTGCACAGCCGCCTCACAAACACCCATGGCCGTTGCCTCCTTCATGTGGTGCCCACGTCGTCAGCCCATTCGACCCCACCATCTTCCCCCATCGTGGCCCTCCGGATGTCCTCGACATCGCCGTCGTAAAAGGTCTCCCCCTCCCTATCGACGCCACCACTCGTGCCACCCTAGCCTCCGACCTCGTCCCCGTCATCTGCTCCATCTACCTTGTCGGGTCCCTGGAGCCACCCCGTGCCTCCTTGGACTTGCGGGGCATAGACTGGGACTCCTATTGGCGGTGCGTCAAGGCGGCTCTGCCCACTATCCCCGACGCCGCTAGGTTGGGGGCTGACCTCACCCTCGCGCACTTCACGGATGCTGCCATAGCTGCTGCTGTTGCTGCCACCCCTCCCCATCCCCCTCATCCTTCCTCCCACTTGCGTCCTCTACCCACTGGACATCCGTGCCCTCATCACGACTAAGAACCGGGCCATCCGTGACTGGCAACGCATCCGCAACCCTGCCACCAAGTGGCATGTGAATCGAATGCAGCGCGAGATACGGGCCGCTATTCAAGCCCATCGCAATGCAGCCTGGGAGGCAAAGCTCTCCGCTCTCAATCTCCAAGAAGCATCTGCCTGACGCCTGGTCTCCCAGTTCCTCCGGAAGCGTCCCCGTCTTTCCCCCCTCCTGGTCAGTGCTGAGGCTGTGTGCGATCCTGACGCTAAGACCAACGCCTTGGCTGACGTTTTTGCGCGCAGCTTCACACCGGTCGATGATCCCATTGACCCCGCCCATGTCCGCCTGGTCATGGCTCATGTCCACCGGTTCCTCGGCACCCATGACCCTGACAACTTCATCACCCCCGTCACCGATGAGGAGGTCGCCCGGGAGCTTCAGTACCTCCATCCTCGGAAAGCTGGCGGCCCTGACACCTCGACCAACCAGCTTCTCAAACAGCTTCCCCCACCCTCCGTCCCCATCCTTACCTCCACCTTCAATTCCATCCTCTCCACCGGGCAATTCCCTTCCGCTTGGAAACATGCGGAGGTGATTGTCATCCCTAAACCTGGTAAAGACCTCGCTCCCCTTCCAGCTATCGTCCCATCAGCCTGCTTCCCGCCCTCTCCAAGCTGTTTGAGCGGCTGTACCCCAAGCGAGTCCTAATACATGTCGCCCGGGAGTGCGTGCTCCCCGACGTTCAATTTGGCTTCCGCCGTGGCCATGCCACCACGCACCAGCTCCTCTGCCTCGTTGAGGAGGCACTGGACGCCATCGAGCGTCGGGAGTACTTCGGGGCCATCTTCCTCGACGTCTCCCGGGCCTTCGACTCAGTCTGGCATGAGGGTCTGCTGTATAAGCTATTTCAGCATGGCTTCTCCACCTCCCATGTCCGTCTCATCGCCACCTACCTAGAAGGCCGCACTTTCCATGTTCGAATCCCGGGTGGTACCTCCACCAGGCGGCGCATGAGGCAGGTGTTCCGCAGGGGAGTGTGCTCGGCCCTGTCCTGTACAGCCTTTTCACAGCCGACACGCCCACCACTCTGCGGGTTCATCTCGCCCTGTATGCTGACGATACGGCTGTTTATGCTCGCTCCCGGAGCAAGGCCCTCCTCCGACAGCATCTTCAATCAGCCATCGACTCTCTCATGGAGTATGCCAAAAAATGGCGCCTGGCATTTAACCCTGCCAAAACGCAGGCTCTCATCATGTGTCGGCGCCGGTCGCCCATCAACTATCCCCCCATCACTGTCCTTGGCACCCCTGCCCCATGGGCTGGGACCGCCAAATATCTGGGGGTCACCCTGGACAGGGCCGTCACCTGGCGTCCCCACATCGAGGACATACGGCGCAAGGCCTTGGGGCGCCTCGGTCAGCTCTATCCCTTCATTAACCCGTCCTCCTCCCTTCCCCAGCATCTTGGCGTCCTCCTCTACACATCCCTGATCCGCCCCATCCTCGAGTATGCTTCCGTTGTGTGGGGCAATGCCGCCCCTACACATCTCCACCGTCTCCAAACGGTACAGAACTTTGCTCTCCGCCTTGCCCTCCGCCTCCCCTACCGTTTCCCCACCCGTGAACTTCATTTTCTTGCTGGAATCCCCCTCCTTCGCGAACGCGTCTGCTTGTCTGCCATTTCCTTCTATCACAACTCCCACCAGTCTGCCAATCCTCTTATCCTTTCTCTCGGCACTCGCCTCCACCGTCTGGCCACCACCCGATGGCCTGACCTCCTTGCCACCTGATCACTTGTGGCCCCCCCCTTTTCCCTACCCCTCCTCACTCCCCGTGTCCCCTTCCTTTCTTCCTCCCCCCTTCCCTGCCAACTGCTCCTTGCCTCCGACCCCTCAATCTAAGAGTGTCTGCCTCGCCCTCAGAGTCGCCAACCGGCTTTGTTGGTCTTCGTTTTTCTAATCTTCTTCTCTCATTCTCTCTTCTGCTTCTTCTCTTCCATCTCATCAACGTCCAGCTTGTCAATTGAGCCTTTCGTCTTCCTGCTTCTCTTACTGTCCCTTCTACTATCCTTTTCTCTTTTAAACAAAAAAAAAAAAAAAAAGCCACACCGGGCCAGCCATATGAGGCCTTTCGTTTTCCTCCACTTCTACTGTCTCTCTCACTCTCCTGTCTTCTTTGGGTTAAAAAAAAAAAAAAAAAAAAAAAAAAAAAAAAAAGCAACATGCCCACCGCCAAGCCATTCTCTACCGCCAAGACTCCACTCACCACACCGCCATGAGGAAGGCGAAGCGCCCCGGCGCTAGAGCTTCTGTCTCAAGCCGAGGGTCCACCCTCACCAGTGCAGCGTCAGCGTCGAAGAGCAGTCTCAGGTCGCACCTGATGAAGGTTACGAGCTACGTGACCGAAATATCGTGCAAGTTCGACGCTGATATCCGGCAGAACACCCGACAACCCAAGATGTCAGGAAAGTTATTGTATATCCAGTTTCCATAATTAAGTGATCGAGTCGGGATAATTATTGCAACTTGTTATCAATCTGATAAGTACCAGCGCTAACTTCAAATATGGCACATAAAAAAATAAGCGAAGCAAATGCACACTGCAGGCTGGTTCTAAGGAGATAGTCTACAAGGAAATAGAACCAGTAATGACCACGTAGTAGGCGAAGTGGAACAACACTTCATTGGAAGCAAAATTGTGCATTATGGACGAAGCAAGAATGATATGAGAAGCAAACTGGCACAGACAAAGAGGATATTCCTCGCTAAAAGAAATTTAACAAGTATCAAACATAGGCCTTAATTGTGAGTGTACGTGTAGAGAACATCTTGTGTGTAAGTGAGTCATGAGCAGTGGAAACTTCGGATGTGGTTTTGGAAATGGTGTTACTGAAGGATGTTGAAAATTACATGGACTGAGAAAGGTCTAAACGAGGAAATCTCCGTAGAACTGGCGAGGAAATTTGCATGCTGACTGTATGAAGGGACAGGAGTGAGCAGAGAATGGCGTACGTGGTACTCTAGGGATTTGCAGTGGGTAAAAACTGTCAGGTAAGACAGAGATTTGAATGTATTTTGTATATATAACATATATATACAACAATTGAATACATCGGGTGTAAGTGTCAGTCTGAGACGAAGAGTATGGCAAAAAGTGAGATCAGCTGTCAATGACACATTTTTCTATAAAACCAGATCCATCATATCCTATCATTCTTTTCTACACTCACCAGATTAAATGTTAATCACTAATCGTCTAGCAGCTTACAACGCAAATTGCAGTAATAAGTACTGAACCCAATTCTGTGCGTAACGAAGACTGGAGTTAACATCCCGTTGACGGCCAGTTCTGTAAATATGAGATTGAAGTCGACGAGGATAGAGAAGCCTGAGACATTTTCTAAGGAAGGAGACCGGCATTTGCACAAGGTGATAACAGTGACCAAGGAGAATCTAGACCTGGATGACCTGTTTGTTTAAAACCCGAATTCCAGTTCAGTCACTTAAAGGCCACTCCTAGTTTCTCCAGGTGAAGCAGATAGCAGTATCAAACCATTCCTTTCACAGTAACCTGCACAAGTTCCTCAGAGTACATTGTAACCTGAGGATTTGAATATTTTGTAGAAGGACCAAGAGCTTTTCCTTCTGTTTCCACATTGCAGACATTGTAGGTCAGTCACGAATAATATGATTGCTTATGATCGACTATGCAGTCACCATTCAAGCTCGACAAATACGAAAAATGTCGTCTTGGAAGACAGAGCTAGTAATGTTGCTACCTTTGTTAAGTGGAACGGCTGGGCCTCCATTATCTAACCGGAGGCCATTTTATTAAAGACAAAAGTCACCAAATGGCGCGTTTATCTATAGAACGCCACGTAGTATCCTCCAGCTTTTAAAACTTTCTTCCATCAGGAAGCTTCCTGCTGTGTACGATGATAGTATACCGTGCATCACTTACGGTGGGGCATATAAGACACGCATCTGATCATGTAACGAATTTCCAGTTATCCATGGTATTTTGCTCTACGAACACCCTCTGTAAATAGTTATCATACAGGAAAGAAAAAAGAAAGGATCTTGTGTACGCAGTCCTTTCGTAAATATCAGTCCACATGTTACTAAACACTCTGAACTATACTCTGGAATTGCCTTGGTAAGAACAATCTGCGGATAACATCAAAACATAATATGTAATAGTAGAAATGACCAAAATATTACACCAGATGCGTTTGGCTGACTGGCCACAAAAATGGTAGAGCTAGAGATTCAGAGACACACTCTTAATTTCTAAACAGAAAATTTAATCATGAGCTTACACTAAACTGACAACGCACATCATATTCGCCTCATCAGATAAAATAAAAGTCGGGACCTCACTTGAGTTAACTGTGCGTAGTCAGTTTCAATTTGTCTCACTTCTGTGACTGGAGGGAGGGTTAGCATAGATGACTTTAAAAACCGCTGTTTTTCGCCCTTCACTTCCTTCCTATCAGCGCATAACCATCTGACTCAGCAGCAAGACTGTCTAGCTTGGGGAACGGCGTAATATTCCACAATATATTACTGACTAGTTTCCTTTGTTACTCAATCAACTTCCTAATTTCTATCGATTCCAGCGCGTCCTGGTGTCCATAAACGTAGAGCCATCCTAAAAGTGAACAGGGAAGTGTACGTGGACGTGGAGCTGGATGAGTTTTTTTTTATATTCCAGCGTGGAATTTCACCTTTCGGATTATACCCATGCGTGGAAGGGAGAACGAAACACGCCCGATTTTTGTTCCGTGGAGAGAAACGTGGCTAATGAGACACAACAAGATATCCACATCGCTTACATCTACATCTGCACACATATTCCGCAAGCCACCGTACGGTGCGTGGCGGAGGGTACCCTGTACAAGTACTAGTCATTTCCTCTCCTGTACCACTAGCAAATAGGGGGAGGGAAAAATGACTGTATGTATGCTTCCGCACGAGCCTTAATTTCTCGTATCCAATATTCGTGGTCGTCCCGCGAAATCTATGTTGGCAGCAGCATAATTGTTCTGCAGTCAGTTTCAGTTCAAATCCGAGATCTCTAAATTTTCTTCGGTGTGTTCCTTGAAGCGAAAGTCGTCTTCACTCCAGGGATTCCTATTAGAATTTGCGAAGCACCTCTGTAACGTTTCCGTGTTGCTTGAATCTACTGGTAACGAATCTGGCAGCCTGCCTCTGGACTGCTTCGATGTCTTCCTTTAATCCTACCTGGTACGGACCCCAAACACTCGAGCAGTACACAAGAACAGATCGCACTAGCGTCCTGCATGCTGACTCGTTTACAAATGAACCACGCTTAACCAAAATTCTCCCAGCAAACCAAAGTCAGCCATTCGACTTCCCTACCACAGTCTTCACATGCTCGTTCCAATTCACATCGTTCTGCAACGTTACGTCCAGATATGTAAACAATACAGCTGTGTCAAGCAGGACAATAGTAATGCTGTATCCGAACATGATGTATTTCCTTTTCCTATTCGTCCGCATTAACATACATTTTTCTACATTTAGAGCCACCTGTCGTACATCATTCTAGCTAGAAATTTTCCGTATGTCATCTCGTATCCCCCTACACTCGCTCAAATTCGACACCTACCTGTACACCACACCATCATCAATAAGCAACCGCAGATTGCTACCCACACTGTCCATCAGGTCATTTACGTATATAGAAAATAGTAGAGGTTCTATCACACTTCTCAGAAGCACTTCCAATAATACCCTTGTCTCTAATGAACTCCCGCCATAGAGGAAAACATACTAGGTTCTGTTACTTACAAAGTCTTCGAGTTACTCACATACCTGGGCACCTATACCGCATGCTCGTACCTTCGTTAACAGCCTGCAGTCGGGCAAAGTGTCAAATGCTTTCTGGAATCTAGAAATGTGACACCTGCCTGTTGCTCTTCATCCACATTTCGCAGTATATCATTTGAGAAAAGGGAAAGCTGAGTTTCACACGAGTGATGCTTTCAAAAACCATGCTGATTAGTGGACATAAGTTCCTCAGTCTCAATAAAATTTGTTATATATTATATTCGAATTGGGAATATGTTCTATGATTCTGCAGGAAACTGATGTTAGGGATATTGGTCTTATGCACAGGAGTCACCTGCGCTTTTTTCCAGTCTCTTGGGACTTTGCACCGGGCGAGAGATTTGCATTTATCGCAAATCTCTCTGCATTTGCGATAAATGCAATCTACAAGAGCCATTTCTTGTTTTAACCTCCGATAGGCTGTAAATAAAAGACAAGTTCATAGAAAACAGTTATTTTATTACCAAAAGTTTTGTACACTTATGGTTGCTTTTCATCATAATCACCGAAAAGATTGAGACATTTATCGTACCTGTGGACAAGCTTTGCAACACCCTCTTCAAAAAATGTTGCCGCCAAAGATATCAAATGAGCATTGACGTTGTTTTGAAGATCTTCGTTGGTTTTAAAGTACTGCCCTCCTAGCCTTCCGGAATTTCCATAGACAAAGCAGTTATGGTGAACCTACGATTTTCTCTAACCATTCTGTCGACTCGTTGAACAAGGTCGGCTGTAACAGACTTGCATTCTTGGCCCCCTTCATCACCCACGTCATTTTGGCCATCTTTAAACTTTCGGCACAAAAGACCATCAGTCATGAAATTATTACCGTACACTCGGCTCATTCTCGAATAAATTTCTGCTGCACTATTCCCTTCAGCTTGCAGAAACCGACTTACACTTCGTAATTCACACTTGGCGGGAGCAACAAGGACGGCAGCCATGTTTACGTGCAACGCAGACTGACGCCTTTAGGTCGGCAATGGCGGAGTGTGTAGTGCGAGAGTTGCGCAGTAGCTTACAGCGCATGCCCACTTTCTGCCGCCCGCTTAGCTTCTATACTAAGCGATCGGAGGTTGGAAAAAAAACGGCCCTCGTAAGTAAGGGACGAATGGCGTAGAGCTCTCTGTAAAACTGAACTGAGATTTTATCTGCACCTGGGTTCTTATTTGCTTTCAACTCTTTCAGTTTTTTGTCTACGACAGCGATGCATTTCCATACGGGAGTCTTTTCGATGATCGAACAACTGCGTGCTTGTACGATTCTCCTAAGTGAAAGATTTCTTGAACTCGAAATTTAAAACTTCGGCTTTCGTTTTCTTTTTCAATTAACACGCCAGGCGTTTCAACGAGCTATTGGATGGAAACCTTAGACGCGTTTAGCGACGTTACATAGGACCAAAATTTTCTCGGGTTCTCTGCCAGATCTCATGTTAAGGTGTGACAGTGGTAGTTGTATGATTTTTAAAAACCTCTTTTGACAGACGCACGAATCTCTAATAACTTTTAGATGTCGTCATTCTTTTGAACCCGAGAGTGCATGGTTAGCACACTGGACTCGCATTCGGGAGGACGACGGTTCAATCCCGTCTCCAGCCATCCTGATTTAGGTTTACCGTGATTTCCCTAAATCGTTTCAGGCAAATACCGGGATGGTTCCTTTGAAAGGGCACGGCCGATTTCCTTCTCCATCCTTCCCTAACCCGAGCTTGCGCTCCGTCTCTAATGACCTCATTGTCGACGGGACGTTAAAAAACACTAACCTAACCGAGAGTGAAACAGCCATTGCTTCCTCTGCATTTTCCGAGTTTCGTTACTAAGCCATAGCGAACCTTTCCGTCATTATTCTACTTACTGGACGATGATTTGCAAAGTGTTTAAACATTGTCTGTAATTCCACTATACCTCTTACTGGAACTAAGTGATGTTATTTCAGTGAGTGAGATGATAACAACTGTTTATCTGCTTTTTATAGCCTTGTTGACTGATTTATTAACTTTCGTAACCATAGTTGCAACATGATCAAAAATGACTCTGAGCACTATGGGACTTAACATCTGTGGTCATCAGTCCCCTAGAACTTAGAACCACTTAAACCTAACTAACCTAAGGACATCACACACATCCATGCCCGAGGCAGGATTCGAACCTGCGACCGTAGCAGTCGCACGGTCAACATGATCAGTAGTCCCCATCTGTCGATAAGGTCCGGCCTGTCTGCAGCTACAAGGTCTAAGATATTTCCATTCCGTGTGGGCTGCAGAACTAGCTGCTCAAGACAGCTTTGAGGAAACGTGTTCAAAAGTATTCCGCATGACTGTCTCTCTGTACCCCTCCGCAATGAATCCATAGATGTCCCAGTCTACAGGGTGGTCCATTGATAGTGACCGGGCAAAATATCTCACAAAATAAGCATCAAACGAAAAAAAACTACAATGAACGAAACTCGTCTAGCTTGATAGGGGAAACCAGATGGCGCTATGGTTGGCCCGCTAGGTGGAGCTGCCATAGGTCAAACGGATAACAACTGCGTTTTTTAAATAGGAACCCCCATTTTTTATTACAAAAATGATTCAAATAGCTCTGAGCACTATGGGACTTAACTGCTGAGGTCATCAGTCCCCTAGAACTTAGAACTACTTAAACGTATCTAACCTAAGGACATCACACACATCCATGCCCGAGGCAGGAATCGAACCTGCGACCGCAACGGTCGCGTGGTTCCAGACTGTAGCGCCTAGAACCGTTCGGTCACCCTGGCCGGCTTTTATTACATATTCGTGTAGTACGTAAAGAAATATGAATGTTTTAGATGGACCACTTTTTTCGCTTTGTGATAGATGGCGCTGTAATAGTCACGAACGTGTAAGTACGTGGTATCACGTAACATTCCGCCAGTGCGGACGGTATTTGCTTCGTGATAAATTACCCGTGTTAAAAAGGAACGTTTACCAACTGCGGAAAAGGTCGATATCGTGTTGATGTATGGCTATTGTGATCAAAATGCCCGATGGGCCTGTGCTATGTATGCTATGATGTCCTGACGACATCATTCAAGTGTCCGGACCGTTCGCCGGATAGTTACGTTATTTAAGGAAACAGGAAGTGTTCAGCCACATGTGAAACGTCAACAACGACCTGCAACAAATTATGATGCCCAATTAAGTGTTTTAGCAGCTGTCGCAGATAATCCGCACATCAGTAACAGACAAATTGCGCAAGAATCGGGAATCTCAAAAACGTCGGTGTTGAGAATGCTACATCAACATTGATTGCACCCGTACCATATTTCTATGCACCAGGAATTGCATGGCGACGACTTTGAATGTCGTGTACAGTTCTGCCACTGGGCACAAGAGTAATTACGGAACGATGACAAATTTTTTGCACGCGTTCTATTTAGCGACGAAGCGTCATTCTCCAACAGCGGTAACATAAATCGGCATAATATGCACTATTGGGCAACGGAAAATCCACGATGGCTGCAACAGGTGGAACATCAGCGACCTTCGGGCGTTAATGTATGGTGGGGCATTATGGGAGGAAGGATAATTGGCTCCCACTTTATGGATGGGAATGTAAATGGTGTAATACATGCTGATTTCCTACGTAATGTTCTACCGATGTCACTACAAGATGTTTCACTGCATGACAGAATGACGATGTACTTCCAACATGATGGATATCCGGCACATAGCTCGCGTGCGGTTGAAGTGGTATTGAATAGCATATTTCATGACTGGTGGATTGATCGTCGAAGCACCATACATACCATGGCCCGCACGTTCACCGGATCTGACGTCCCCAGATTTCTTTCTGTGAGGAAAGCTGAAGGATATTTGCTATCTTGATCCACCGACAACGCCTGACAACATGCGTCAGCGCATTGTCAATGCATGTGCGAACATTACGGAAGGCGAACTACTCGCTGTTGAGAGGAATGTCGTTACAAGTATTGCCAAATGCATTGAGATTGACGGACATCATTTTGAGTATTTATTGCATTAATGCGAAATTTACAGGTAATCACGCTGTAACAGCATGAGTTCTCAGAAATAATAAGTTCACAAAGGTACATGTATCACATTGGAACAATCGAAATAAAATGTTCAAACGTTCTGTATTTTAATTTAAAAAACCTATCTGTTACCAGCTGTTCGTCTGAAATTGTGAGCCATATGTTTGTGACTATTACAGCGCCATCTATCACAAAGCGAAAAAAGTAGTCCAACTAAAACATTCATATTTCTTTATGTACTACACGAATACGTAATAAAAAATGGGGGTTCCTAAATAAAATAACGCACTTGATGTACGTTTGACCTATGGCAGCGCCATCTAGTGGGCCAACCATAGCGCTATCTGGTTTCCCCCTTCAAGCTAGACAAGTTTCATTCTTTGTAGTTTTTTCGTTTGACACTAATTTCGTGAGATATTTTGCCCGGTCACGGTCAATGGACCATCCCGTATACTCGGTAGATTAAAGTCGCCTGCAACTAATACAGTGTGATCTGGGTATTTGCGCTACTGAACACAGACATCCTTTGAGTGACTCTAGAACTGGCACAGCGGAATCGGATGGCTGGTAAAAATTTGGTGTCAGCTAGATCTGTTACACGTGACCAGAGTAACTTCACTGTCACGCTCAACTTCGACCTCAGGGAGACAATATTTTTGTCAACTACAATGAACACACCCTCTTTTACTCGCTAAATCTATTAGCGACGCCATATTGGATTACGCAGTTTCCAGTTGACGCTCGTTTTCCATAGCCTAACAGTGAAGTCTCGTGGTACTTTCGTATCTCTGCCGCCGCGCAACTGCTGATGCGACGTCGAAAAGTGTTCCATTCGGTTACATTAACTCGTTGATTGGCGCACGCTTAATGATGAATGTTTCACAGCCAGGCCAGGCCACGTACACAGTGTCAGGTGTGTGGCACTGCTGTGCCCACCGGCGAACAGACAGTAGTCAACGTGTTTAAAGAATTTTAATGGCTCTGAGCACTATGGGACTTAACATCTAAGGTCATCAGTCCCCTAGATTTAGAACTACTTAAACCTAACAAACCTAAAGACATCAAACACAGCCATGCCTGAGGCGGGATTCGAACCTGTGACTGCAGCAGCACCGCGATTCCGGACTGAAGCGCCTAGAACCGCTCGGTCACAAAGGGCGGCAGTCAACGTGTTAAAAGAGTGCCTTTGGACAGGCGCACGGCTAGCTAGTTGCGCGGCCTGTGTCGTCACAGGGCCTCACTGGAATCGCACAGTTATCTGAAAGGGCTGGTCAGCATCAACAGTCTCTCAAGCACGCTTGCGCGCAGTTTTCCGCAACCACACAGTTTGAAACTCAACGTGGCAACTCGTCTCAATACCGTACGATATCGTTATGCTGCAATAGAACGTTTTATTCGAGGTATTTCATAATAATGTTCCCTTTTTCTAATCGGTCTGACCCGCGCTACTTTCCAGCTTTGAGGTGTGGATTCTTCGTGTAGCAATCGGTTGCAAATGACGTAAAAATGAAGCTGTTTCATTAACACACCTAATTGGTGTAGAATCTACGCTAGGGTGCCTACTTCTATATTACTCATTTTTGCTACTGTTCTTAGTTGGATTTTTGTAATATTTACTGTACCTTCTTTGGTGAAGGAATTTCGAGAAACCCTGATTGGTACCCCTGTTTTAGTGGCGCTGTCATCGGTAACATTATCATTCATGTATCAGAAATATACCACTTTCAGCTGTAGATAGGAACTTCTACGGGGCACGAGCAGTGTCGTGATGTCAAATTACATCTTCAGGTGTACATCTACAAGGTAGGAAACGCACAATTGACATTACGATAAAATAACAGAGACCTGTCCCAATAATCTACACCCTGTGACAACCAGTATGAAATACTCACACGTCAATGTAACATTTAAGCCCTGATACGAGAAGGAGGGCGACTGAATTTTCTCAAAATGAAATACCGTTACCTGCAACAAGCAGGTAGTCACGAAGTTCAAACTAACCAGTTGAGCTGGCCGCTGGGATCGAGGGGTTCTTGTCGCTTCAGTCTGGAACCGCGCGATCGCTACGGTCGCAGGTTCGAATCCTGCCTCGGCAATGGATGTGTGTGATGTCCTTAGGTTAGTTAGGCTTAAGTAGTTCTGATTTCTAGGGGCTGATGACCTCAGATGTTAAGTCTCATAGTGCTCAGAGCCATTTGAACCATTTTTTGACCAGTTGAAAAACCGATAACGATAACCTTATCTTGGAACTCTTCCATTTCGTCCGTGTTTGCATTGAAAAACAACAATATGGGAATATATGCAAAACACTTTTTGTTATTTGTTTACTTATTTATTCCCAAAACTAGTTTCAGCGACAAACATCGTCATCATCGGTGGTTTCTTTAAATCTAAAACAAGCATACAATAGCATAGTTGTACAGACACATTTTTACTGTTTGTTCTTGGAATATAGTTTTCTGTAGATACTTTCATACTATCTTATTTACCAGCATGTTTTTAAGAGTTGTTGTCGCTGTTTGCGGCATATTATCTGTGCCGTTTCTATTGGATACATTGAACTACTGGCTTTGGAGTTACCAGGAATTACGAAACATACAATATTGAATGGGCAGTGTTACGGTTTTGACCCGATTTTTAATGTGTTGGAACGGTACACTTGTTTCTTTCGTTTGAATGTAAACATTGGTTACAAACACGTTACAGTTTAAGAGATCGGCAAACAACATAAAATTTTGGAGGGGTACAGTTACAGAAATAATGTCCACTGATAAATACCGTGAGTACGTGAATAAACCCAAATTCAATCTTTCTCTTTAAGAAATTCAGCCAGATTCAAGCACCAAACGTAGACCGAGCGTGAAAAGTAATTAT
The DNA here is from genome assembly GCF_021461395.2 of Schistocerca americana. Classification (NCBI taxonomy): domain Eukaryota; kingdom Metazoa; phylum Arthropoda; class Insecta; order Orthoptera; family Acrididae; genus Schistocerca; species Schistocerca americana. The sequence continues at coordinate 217,749,927 of NC_060122.1, read as the reverse complement.
CCAACAAGAGGGCAGTCATTGCATGTCTTGTATGTAAAGTATGGCTCAAAAGTCCGCTAAAATTTGAAAATTCAATACTGCATGGAATACTGTAGGTACAGAGATAAAAATCGACACACATGCTTGAAAGAACATGTGATTTTGTTGAAACGAACAAAAGTTCGCAATATGATCAACACATGGCGACTCACATAATAATCAGCATAACAATTGATTTTAGCAAAGACGGTACTGTTTATAACAAACGCACAACATGTCGGCCGTCTTTCATCGATTATACCTGTTGTCAAGGGACAATTTTTGAACACCACTGTACAGCATATCATAGGTATGGTGAGAATTGTCGTCGGATGTTGCCATTTAGCATCTAGCGCGGTCATCTGACTTCATCAGCACGCGATCCTCACCAAACAACGTGCGCAAGAGGTCTTTCACGCGTGTAGCTCCCGCGTCCGGCCATCCTGATTTAGGTTTTCCGTGATTTCCCTAAATCACTCCAGGCAAATGCCGGAATGGTTCCTCTGAAAGGGCACGGCCGACTTCCTTCCCCATCCTTCCCTAATCCGATGAGACCGATGACCTTGCTGTCTGGTCTCCTTCCCCAATTACAACAACAACGCGTGTAGCAATATGGGGTGGAGCGCCATCTTGCGAATCAGTAGTACCTTATAGCAGCTGTTTATCAATGATAATTAATTGAAACCCTCAGCTGCCGACAGGTGTTGTTGACATACCTTGATGGGGACAGCTGTAAATGTGTGCCCAGACCGGGACTCGAACCCGGGATATCCTGCTTAAATGGCAGACACTCTATCCATCGGAGCCACCGAGGGCACAGATGAAAAGCGCGACTGCAGGGACTTATCCCTTGCACGCTTCTCGTGAGACTCACATTTCCAACTGTCCACAATCCACATACGTTATGTTCCTGATAGATACTTTGCCCATCCACTCATTACTCGCTCCCACTAAGGTGACGATTCCCGTAAGAGTTCGGGCGACCTGTGCGAATTCTCACAGACGAAGGTCAATTGCTGGGTAGCCGTTTAACTATATATGACGATAGTAACTGTTCGCGAAAGAACAGATATCATTGATGACCAGGGAAGGAAGGAGTAAAAGTAACTCTCGGGGGAGAGGCTAAAGTGGGCCCTGGGGAGAGGGGGGGGGGGCGAACAAGGCTAGTTTACAGTTGGAAGGAAGGGTATATGTCACGGTGAAGTTCAACATTCAGGAGGGGGAGATGCTGGAAATTGCCTTGATGAAGGAGGGTGTGAAGGTGGAGAGAGGGAGGGATACAGCGATAGTGGCGCGGCGACAGGCGGGTGGTGGAGAGGAAGGAGGAAACCAGGGGGGAGGGGGGGATAAAGCCTGCGCACAGTGTAAAGGGTGCGAAGATGTTGGAGGAAAAGGAGGAGGTGGGGGAAGGGAATGAGGTCATACAGGAGTCGTGTGGGGGAAGGAAAGCAGATACCATAACAGAGGATGGGCCAGATGAGAGATTTGTAGGTGTGGATGATGGTGGAAGGATGCAATCCTCATGTCCAGCCAGACAGGAGTTTCGGGAGGTGGAGGTGGGAATGGGCTTTCTGCTGGATGGTCAGGAGGTGAGGGGTCCAGGTGAGGTGACAGTCAAGGGTGTAGCCCATATATTTCAGGGTGGGGGTGAGGTGTATGGGACGACCATAAATGGTGAGATCGAAATCGTGGAGACGGAAGGAGCGGGTGGTACTGCCTTTCTCACTACAGCTCATTTTATACAAGATTCTCACACGGCGCCACTGGTGTTTTGCAGTCCAGGGCCATCTGCTGGCCAGCTTTTGCACTCGTTTTCGATTTAAATAAAATCGCATTTCATTTCAGACATGTGTGTCAAGTTTTATCTTTCTAGCTTCATTATTCCATGAATTACTGTTTTCAAATGTTACCGGACTTTTGGATCACCCTGTATATAGAGTCAGTGCGACACCGGCTTGGCTTCTTGTCGTTATATCTTTATTCTGCTCCCAAACCCACGGTGTTACAACACGTGACGTGAGGAGGTAAAAGAGGGGGGATGGGGGTGGGAGAGGTGGAGCGGGTACCTCCGCCCTCTACTGTGTATTCGCTGTCTGCCGCGAGCATGTGGGGTCGCGGATTGTGGGAGAGAGTTAACGGTCTCTCAGACTCGCTGGATACACAGAATACGTTAGCGGCAGCGGGAAAAAAGCGATGCAGATTTAACACACACCACGTAATCAGGAAAAGTTACACACAGAGTCAAAGCGGATTAAAAAAACTACCTTGAACGTTAACAGGATATAACAAACTGGGACTGCAGTTTGGAAGTTTGTGGTATATCAATGGTTTAGAGGTATATCGATGATGTCTTTGTATTTCCATCCGTGTGTGCGACGTGATATAAGCTATCTGCAATCCAACAGTTGCCTTTGGACACAGCTTTAATATAGGCATTTGCCATTAATGAGCAACATAGTCAGGCGAAATATAGTAGAGAACGATTACAGTAATGTAAAACAGAAATAAACGAGGCGATGTAGAAAAGAATGGTTCAATTGGCTTTGAGCACTATGGGACTTAACTTCTGAGTTCATCAGTCCCGTAGAACTTAGAACTACTTAAACCTAGCTAACCAAGGGACATCACACACATCCATCCCGAGGCAGGATTCGAACCTGCGACAGTAGCAGCAGCGCGATATAGAAAACCATAAGACGGTTTTTCCTCGGCGGTATACGTGCCACTTAACCCTTTGATTATCAGTACGTTTCCTAAGGCATTAAAGTATGCTTAGTTTCATTAATGTCGTAGTCAAAAGTAACAACACGAAAATAATATTTCCACTGCTTCATTTGTCAACACTAGGAGATGTGGTACATACAGGGTTCTTCGTAAGTACCTCCACGGCGTCAGAAGACGACACACAAACTAAAACACATACATAAAAATGACACATATCAGTTGATAGTTCATCTCTCCAATTTGTAACTCATATTGCAGTTGCTCCGTTTGGGCTTCCTTTGTAACCTGGGAAATGCCAATACGTGCGTGCAATTTGTTGACGTGATGTGTACGGGAAGGTGCGACAGGTGTGACGGTAGCCCACTTTGCAAATCTGTTAATTAAGTTGCACATCTGCAGGCGCAGATTAATTCGCTGCAACAATACGGAGAGGACGGTTAACAATGAAACTTGAGGACAGCACAACCTACAAGTGCAATGTGTAACAATAAGAATTCTGAAAAATATTAGCAGGTACCCCTATACCAGAGGGACATTGGTCAAGAGCAACAACATGCAGGAAAATCGCACTGGTTCTCTCATAATCTACCGTGTGACACATGCGTCCCGTTGGTAGGCAAAGGGTTAAGGCAAAAGGGCGTCACTGGGCAGCCGCAGACACCGACCGCACGTAATATCCACACTGCTGCTCCATAAAGAGGCGTACGCCGACTCCCATTAAACGTGCGTGCGTACGACCGGGCGCCAGCCACCACATCAAAGGACATGCGTGTCACAGGACGATGCACTTGTGAACAGGGAGCTTCCAGGTAACTTTATCGGAATCCCATGTCACGTTACATACATAAACTAATAATGCCAACAAAACTAAATTTAAAATTTTATCTAGAGTCGTCTCTAAGCTTAGTAGTTCGGATATTTAATAAGAATCATTCAATTGCGCTGCAGTTTCGTTGCCGGCCGCTGTGGCCGAGCGGTTCTAGGCGCTTCAGTCCGGAACCACGCTGTTGCTACGGTCGCACGTTCGTATCCTGCCTCGGGCATGGAGGTTACTTAGGTTTAAGCAGTTCTAAGTCTAGGGGACTGATGACCTCAGAAGTTAAGTCCCATAGTGCTTAGCGAAATTTGAACCATTTTTCCGTTAGTTTCGTAGTACACCAAAGAACCAATAGATGGCGCTGTTAGAATTATAATTCAGTGACAGTAACTTTACGTCAGTGACAGAATTAAGCGCCGCAATCTAATCTTTACGAATGTGAACTAACACTGAATTTACTTCCCTAGTATACGCGGATTTACTGATTTCGCTGAGCATATTAAAAACTTACGGACATACTTTTGCTTCTCACGACAGGTTTTGTTGATATTCTTTGCTAGGAAAAACGAATTTGTTAAGTTTTCTTTGTGATTTGAGTGCCTTGCCATTATATTTTTCTTCCGTTTTGTTTGCGAATAAAAATTCCTAGGAAACTGTCGAGTCTTTCTGGATAGATCAGAATGGCTGAAAGACTGAGAACTATGTGACAGCAAGAATCTAATTAAGATCATGACTTGGTGCGACTCGAGAATATCAGGCTTCAACTCGCTCTTTGCAAACAACTCTGATCGAGTGCGTCATGAATTGTCTCATTCCTCAGAACCCTGCACGCTGAGGGTTAAAGTTATTTTTCTCCAGCGTAACATCACAGAAGCAGAAATTTTGACGGGAAGTGGCACAGAAGAGCGAGTTTTTATACAACGAATCCCACCGAATCAAAACAATTTATCATTTCGCTTTAAACGTGTACAATTTCGTACTTTCATCTCTGTGTGCTCTCTCCTGTGTTAATAAACCAAACAAGCTCTTCGTTCATGTACAAAATCATATTACTTCAAACGTTTACAAAGAACCTTTATAAGCAGAAGATATATTCCACACATACAACGTCTCAGCTACAGTTAGAAATAAAAACCGAGGGAATGCCGATTTCTGAGCTGGTATAACAATAAAGGGTTTCTGGAATATCACCACAAAGTAGAGAGATTTTTTTTAAATAAGAAAGAGAGACAAACATATTACGCTATTTTTACAGCGAACAATTTCGTTTAAATTAGACTATTACTCCTGTGGCCGTTGTAATGCAGGCTTCGGTCCCGCCTCTAGGTACATGTCCAATATTTTTCTTTGCTTCCCATTTTATGTCCAGGTAAATTCAGGCACTCCACCCTGGTTTTTGCCTAGCTCTTTGACTATATACTACATATCGCTAATTTCCAACTCATTGTTTCGATAGAGTAACGCACACTAATGCAGTGCGGTTTCAAAAAATGGTTCAAATGGCTCTGAGCACTATGGGACTTAACTTCTGAGGTCATCAGTCCCCTAGAACTTAGAACTACTCAAACCTAACTAACCTAAGGACATCACACACATCCATGCCCGAAGCAGGATTCTGTAAATATATTAATGCGTAGTTTCCTGTGAAAACAAGGGTATTTCGTGTCATCTGTGCTTTCCGGTTATTCATACAGTCTCGCGTCCACATTAACCCGTATTGTCACGGCCTGGCTGTATATACTTGCAAGAAAGTAAACTCACAATGCCGAAACTTATACACATGTAATTTCTCAGTGTTGGTCGCACTTTATTATTTATAAATACGCGTTTCGGCCTACAGCCATTTTCAGGTCAGAAACTTAAATAATCAATGCAACATATGTCGTCACGTACTATAAGGGGGCAGTGAAATGTAAATGAGACAGATGGGAAAAAAAGTAAACAGTTTATTCAAGGGACGACAAAAAGTTTCTGTTCGACGACCGTATGGTCTACAATCGGCGTTCCAATCAGGCGAAATCGCCGTGTGCACTGAGGCAATCATCACACAGACCCAAGAGGTTGAAGAGAATCGTTTGGTGAAACGCCGTGTTTTGGTGCGTGAAGAAGTCCGTAAATGCACATTCTCGTCCGAATGGAATCGTCGACGCTTCAAGACCATTTTTAACAGACCGAAGCCGTGATAATCGCATGGGGAGGGAGATATGGGGACTATAGGACGGGTGTTAGAGTGTCTCCCGCCTAAACTGACGTAACTTATGCGTTACGGCATTTGGGAAATGGGGACTTAAGTTTTGTCCCGAATGGCGAACAGCACGGAACTTGGTGTAGCATTCCAAATCGATGGTTTTCGACTGACTTGCTGCCCCAAAGACCTCTTTCATTCGCCGTTGTATATCTAGAGGCGTTTTTTCTTTGGCACCAAGGGAAGACAGAGAGCAGCATGTCGTTCTGAATGGGATGACTTCAACAGAAACAAGTATAACATCAGGAGTGCCCCAGGGCAATGTAATAGGTCCGCTGCTTTTTACGATTTACATTAATGACTTGGTTGATGGTATTGACAGCGGCATTAGACTGTTTGCCGATGATGCTGTAGTCTACAGGAAAGTAGTATCACACGAAAGTTGTGAACAAATCAATGAGTATTTCCAGAAAATAAGTGTGTGGTGTAATGACTGGCAGTTATCTCTAAATATTATTAAGTGTAACCTACTGCGCATAACAAGGCGAAAATCCCCATTAATGTACGAGTACAAAATAAATGACCAGTCTTTGGAAGCGGTACATCCGTCATGCATCTGGGTGTGACTATTCGAAATGATCTCAAATGGAATGACCAGATTACACAAGTAACGGGCAAGTCGAACTCTGTATTGCGGCTTATTGGTAGAATCCTGAAGCGATGCAGTCCTTAAACAAAGGAAATTGCTTACAATACGTTAGTTCGTCCAGTCTTATAGTTCGTCTGTATGGGACCTGTAACAGTTGGGTCTGATCCAAGAGATTGAGAAGGTCCAAAGAAGAGCGGCAAGATTTGTGACTGGTACATTTAGCCATCGTAAGAGCGTTACAGATCTCATAGAAAGTTTGAAGTGGGACACACTTGCAGATAGACGACGCGCTAAACGGAAGGGGCTGCTCACAAAATTCGGAAATCCGATCTTCGCCGAGGATATAGAGCATATATTATTACCATCAACTTTCAGATAGCACAATGATCACCATTCAAAGATGAGGGAAATTAGAGCTCGTACTGAGGCGTTCAGACAGTCGTTTTTTCCTCGCGCGATCCGCTAGTGGAACAAAGAGGGGGGGGGGATTATGACTTTGGCGCGAATTGTGCCCCCCGCCACACACCGCTTGGTGGCTAGCGGAGTATATATGTAGACAAAATTTTGGTGCTTGTTCAGATATATTTTCTGAGTATGTCCTGTTTGGACGCTTTGGTAATAAAATCACCATAGTTCAAGTTTCCGCATTGACTGCACGCACGTCCGAAAGACACAAATGCCGCACTAATCCCTTGCCAACATGTCAATACTTGTATATGCGCATCGGAGTCACCGTACGTTACGTATACGCTGCAGTAACATCCTCAAACGCAAACTTTTTGATCGCAAAACTAATCGATATAACATACACACAGATTTATACATTTATCCCATTGTGATACAAGACGGTCAATATTTTTAGGCGAAAAATTTGTGGTTGCATACAGAACCGAGACTGCATCAAGGCGTCAGCCTCTTCACCCGAAGCAAATCAACGGGAACGAATGCCTTTCTTCAAGACTGCAAAAATATGGAAATCTTCTGGAGAGAGAACAGAACTGTATGGACGTTGTGTAAGGGCTTTCCAGAGAAACTTCTGCAGCGTAGTCGAAACAACTGTGGAAACATGTAGACGGACGCACTACGCTGCATAATTCTTCCTGGAAAGCTCTTACACATCTTCCTTTCGGTGTCTACCTGCACGCTATTTCCATATTTTTGGAGCCCTGAAGAAAGACATTCGTGGATGTTGATCTGCTTCGGACGAAGAGGGGCACGCCTGTGTACAACATGATCCCATAGACAACCATAAACATTTTTCCATGAAGTCATTGACCGTCTTCTGTCACAGTGAGGTAAATGAAGGAACAGATTTAGCCATTAATTTTGAAGCAATGAAGAATTTGCTTAACTTTTTTCCATCGGTTTCGTTTTTATTTGCCTGTCCCTTACAGATGGTCGTACCAAGAATAACCGCTTATACTTTGTATGCTCTTATACCAGAAATTAAGGATGTAGAGGCTTATCTCACTAGGGGTAAGATAGATACTGCCTACAGGAAAATTAAAGAGACCTTTGGAGAAAAGAGAACCACTTGTATGAATATCAAGAGCTCAGATAGAAACCCAGTTCTCAGCAAAGAAGGGAAAGCAGAAAGGTGGAAGGAGTATACAGAGGGACTGTACAAGGGCGATGTACTTCAGGGCAATGTTATAGAAAGGGAAGAGAATGTAGATGAAGATGAAATGGGAGATACGATACTGCGTGAAGAGTTTGACAGAGCACTGAAAGACCTGAGTCGAAACAAGGCCCCAGGAGTAGACAACATTCCTTTAGAACTACTGACGGCCTTGCGAGACCCAGTCCTAACAAAACTCTACCATCTGGTGAGCAAAATGTATGAGACAGACGAAATACCCTCAGACTTCAAGAAGAATATAATAATTCCAATCCCAAAGAAAGCAGGCGTTGACAAATGTGAAAATTACCGAACTATCAGCTTAATAAGTCACGGCTGCAAAATACAAACGCGAACTCTTTACAGACGAATGGAAAAACTGGTAGAAGCCGACCTCGGGGAAGATCAGTTTGGATTCCGTAGAATTATGGGAACACGTGAGGCAATACTGACCCTACGACTTATCTTAGAAGCTAGACTAAGAAAAGACAAACCTACGTTCCTAGCATTTGTAGACTTGGAGAAAGCTTTTGACAATGTTGACTGGAATACTCTCTTTCAAATTCTAAAGTTGGCAGGGGTAAAATACAGGGAGCGAATGGCTATTTACAATTTGTACAGAAACCAGATGGCAGTTATAAGAGTCGAGGGACATGAAAGGGAAGCAGTGGTTGGGAAGGGAGTGAGACAGGGTTGTAGCCTCTCCCAGATGCTATTCAACCTGTATATTGAGAAAGCAGTAAAGGAAACAAAAGAAAAGTTCGGAGTAGGTATTAAAATACATGAAGAAGAAATAAAAACTTTGAGGTTCGCCGATGACATTGTAATTCTGTCAGAGACAGCAAAGGACTTGGAAGGGCAGTTGAACGGAATGAACAGTGTCTTGAAAAGAGGATATAAGATGAACATCAACAAAAGCAAAACGAGGATAATGGAATGTAGTCGAATTAAGTCGGGTGATGCTGCGGGAATTAGATTAGGAAATGAGACACTTAAAGTAGTGAAGGAGTTTTGCTATTTGGAGAGCAAAATAACTGATGATGGTTGAAGTAGAGAGAATATAAAATGTAGACTGGCAATGGCAAGGAAAGCGTTTCTGAAGAAGAGAAATTTGTTAACATCGAGTATAGATTTAAGTGTCAGAAGTCGTTTCTGAAAGTATTCGTATGAAGTTTAGACATGTATGGAAGTGAAACATGGACGATAAATAGTTTGGACAAGAAGAGAATAGAAGCTTTCGAAATGTGGTGCTACAGAAGAATGCTGAAGATTAGATGGGTCGATCACATAACTAATGAGGAGGTATTGAATAGAATTGGGGAGAAGAGGAGTTTGTGGCGCCCGCATCTCGTGGTCGTGCTGTAGCGTTCTCGCTTCCCACGCCCGGGTTCCCGGGTTCGATTCCCGGCGGGGTCAGGGATTTTCTCTGTCTCGTGATGGCTGGGTGTTGTGTGCTGTCCTTAGGTTCGTTAGGTTTAAGTAGTTCTAAGTTCTAGGGGACTTATGACCACAGCAGTTGAGTCCCATAGTGCTCAGAGCCATTTTTGGAGTTTGTGGCCCAACTTGACTAGAGGAAGGGATCGGTTGGTAGGACACGTTCTGAGGCATCAAGGGATCACCAATTTAGTACTGGAGGGCAGCGTGGAGGGTAAAAATCGTAGAGGGAGACCAAGAGATGAACACATTAAGCAGATTCAGAAGGATGTAGGCTGCAGTACGTACGGGGAGATGAAGAAGCTTGCACAGGATAGAGTAGCATGGAGAGCTGCATCAAACCAGTCTCAGGACTGAAGACCACAACAACACAAATACCAGAAATACATTATGGTACCAAGTATAAGTATATACTTGTACTATTTGACGAAATACGCTATGCTGATTATTTAGGTTCTTGATCTGAGTGTAGCTGGGTCGAAATGCGTAATCAGAAATAATAAAGTGCAGCGAAGACAGACAAATTTTGTGTGTAAATGTATAAATATGGTCGATGATCCTCCATTTTAATGCCAAAATACACAGCCCCCCCATATACATATATCAGCCGACAACGGAATCATGTTCATACCACTGTTGTGTCGCGTTATTCTTCGTGGCTTTCGCATTTGTTTGCCAAAAATGAATCGGGATGATCAACGTCGTGCAAGGAGGAATACAGAACAGGAAAAACTTTATAGGCATAAAAACAAAAACATTAGAATACAACTTAACATTATCTAGGATATTTGTGGCTGTAAGTGAGCAGCTATGAAAAATGTAACACAGTATGGGCAGAGATGGTGTAGGGTTCTTAACTTGTGAGTAAACCGGTGTGAACCAGAGGTTATTTTATTAGGGTTGCGAGCGAGAGCCCAGTTTGCTTGAGTCGACTTCTGCCCCAGTTCTCGCAGAAGCGGCCTAACCGCAGCTGGGGAGGCGGGCAGATACTGACTGCTAGTGGTACTGGCGTTGCGGTCAGACCGGCCGCTGCCAGCTGATATCGCGGTCAGCCCAACACTGCAGCCCTCACACTCACAGCTGGCCAAGTTCGTATCGAACGGCTGCTACTAAGGCACTCATGGCCAACTGCACCAACAACGTCTGTTATGTCGGCATTTAACCCTGGCCAACGCAAAATTCGACTGCGCCAACATCCGTTAAAGTTAAACGACAGCTGACCGGGATAGGAGGCTCGTTTATCTTCAATTGATAGTGTTTAAAATAAGTAAACACGTACCGTATTAACATGAGGACCCGTTTTTATATTTTATATTGCATATATGACGAAAAATTTTATACCTTGGCCACGTACATCAGCGCAGCAACTGTATTGGTGTAGGCTATTTGTGGAAAGGAGAAATTCTTCGATGATTAACGGGAACAGGGAATTGGAAAAGAGATCTTTGTCTTTCAAAAGAAACAGTATGCTTGTTATTAGGTCAAATCAGCGAGAAGCTGGTATTGCCTACTGATCAGACTAACCATGTCTCACTCATTAACAGACTTTGTAAGTAGCCTATTTATATGTTTGTATATTGGCAGCGCTATAGGCCGCATTACTGTCACTGACAGCTCTCTACGCCCTCGCTAAACGATTCTATGGCTGGACGGACTCGCAGTAGGAAGTTAATAGTTAGCAGTGTTGGTGGCTAGCAGTGTTAATGCGAGCGGACGGTTTGGACGGCCGGTCTCTGTGGCCGAGCGGTTCTAGGCGCTTCAGTTCGGAACCGCACTACTGCTACGGTCGCAGGTTCGAATACTGCCTCGGGCATGGATCTGTGTGTTGTCCTTAAGTTAGTTAGGTTTAAGTTGTTCTACGTCTAGGGGGCTGATGACCTCAGATGTTAAGTCCCATAGTGCTTAGAGCCATTTGAACCATATGAACGGTTTGGACATGTGTCCGTCATGGAGATTTAGTACTGGTTGGAAATGGATTGTAAAATGATGATTGATGTATTTGCTAATGTTTGGGAAGTGGAATTATTGATGATTATATAGTATTTGGAACTGGATGTCACATGATTACGGTAAAATCTGCTAAATACATTGTTTGCTTTTCAACAAAATCTTTCATTTGCTAACCACATGCCTATTAGTAGTTAGAGCCCACAGTAGTTGGAATGTTTTTATTTAGCTGCCTGTAGTTGCTGCTTGCTGTATTGGCTGTAGTTCGTGTCATGAAGATTTTGTGTAAGTGACTTACGAAATGTTTGGGTTATTGTTAGGATTTCTTCTAACTCGGGCCGTTCTTTTGTGTTAATTATTTGCAGTCAGACTGCATTGCGCTTGTGTACTGCGGGTCATAAACGAATAGGATAAGTTTTAATTGTATTTGTCAGGGAAAATCTGTATGTCAGTGTTGAAATAATATGATAAAAACAAGTAAAGTGACTGTAGGTTCAGTTTCGCCGAACAGCATTCAGTACATTCATTTGCATTCAGCAGTTTCAGACTTAAATATAGAAGTTTCACCTTCTTAGTTATTTCAGGTTCAGAATTAAATTAAGTAGTTTCAACTTCTAATGACATTAAGGGTGAAACGATTATGTATAATCTTCTGAACTCCTGTTTGTAAGTCTCTGGTTTGTATCTGAGAAACTGATAAAACTTATTTTGATATCGAAATATGTAAATCTCAGTGCAGGGCAACACAACTGCGTTAAAATTAATTTTTAAATGAAAGTATGTGGGACTCACATTACGCGATGCGAAATCCAAGCTAGCCAGTAATCAAACAATTCGGCTGCGAGAGAGCAATACGTTTTAAATGAAATTTACATTTGCTATTTGACTGCAAAACAAATTACTCGGATGAAAATGTTAGCCCTGGATATTGTTGACATTTATCTTTAGTCTTGTAAACAATGACTGTATCAGAATTGTTAATTTAATTACACAGCAAATTTGTAAATTTGTGGTAAGTTCCTATGGAGCAAAACTGCTGAGGTCATCGTTCCCTAGGCTTACACACTACTTTACCTAACTTTAACTAACGCGAAGGACAACACACACAATCATACCCGAGGAAGGACTCGAACCCCCGACGGGACGAGCCGCGCGAACTGTGGCGAGGCGCCCTTAGACCGCACGGCTACCCCGCTTACACAGCAAATGCACATAAAATTTACCGCATCTGACTTTCTGATAAAGCTACTTGATAACTCACAAGATCGCATTTCCCTAAAATCTTTTACTGATATGTGCAACACAAGACGGTATCTTAACACTTTTCATGAAAAGTGTTTCTACAGCACACAACTCGTCATGTTGCAATGCGAGTATGCACGCACATTCATAAAGTTAAAGAATGAAAACTGAGGCACTGAACTTAACGACCGATAGTTGAGGACAAACATGATTCATTAAGCCAGAACAAAGTACACGTTTTCATAAAGTTTACACACTTAGACAAGTTAGCGAAGTATTTCTTAACAACTTTCTTGTGTGTAATTACTTTCCTTGTCACTTGTTTCAGTTTTAAGACAAATCCATGATCTTCACTATAAAATTTCTACAGAAAACTTTAACCCTATACAATGTTCTAACTGTAACAAACTACACAATTATGAACATATAACAAACCTAGAGTACCTTAGAGAACTTCCATTCCGACAGTCTTACATACACATCATCCCAGTTCCCCCAGAACTTTTTCTCAGAATATATTATTACAATTTTTTTTTGAAATAATGCTGCCTCCACTACACGGCAGGTCAGCTCCATCCTTCTCAAAGCAAGTACACAGGCCTACTGTCCAACACAATCTGCCTGCTACTCTCTTCAAGAGAATAATCTCTCTGGCTAACATCTGTGGCCTCAGGAACAGACTTACTAATGATATCATTATATAGGTAATACAGATGTTGAGTTCATGTATCAGATTCGCACTTCGCCAAAACTACCTGAAAATTGTCATGACAAATAAAATGGTCTCCTTTCAAGGGCATATACAACTAGTGCGTTTAATATACACTGACGGAAAAAATCGCAACTCCAAGAACGAGATACACGAAGTAAACGAAAGTTGGCGGGCGTTTTTCTACATCAGAAAGATAATGTCTATTAAAATTCAGCCTTGGGAGAGCCAGTCCTGACAAAACTCTACCATCTGGTGAGCGAGATGTATGAGACAGGCGAAATACCCTCAGACTTCAAGAAGAATATAATAATACCAATCCCAAAGAAATCAGGTGTTGACAGACGTGAAAACTACCGAACTATCAGTTTAATAAGTCACATCTGCAAAATACTAACGCGAATTCTTTACAGACGAATGGAAAAACTGATAGAAGCCGACCTCGGGGAAGATCAGTTTGGATTCCGTAGAAATATCGGAACATGTGAGGCAATACTGACCCTACGATTTATCTTAGAAGAAAGATTAAAGAAAGGCAAGCCTACGTTTCTAGCATTTGTAGACTTAGAGAAAGCTTTTGACAATGTTGATTGGAATACTCTCTTTCAAATTCTGAAGGTGGCAGGGGTAAAATACAGAGAGCGAAAGGCTATTTACAATTTGTACAGAAAGCAGATGGCAATTATAAGAGTCGAGGGGTATGAAAGGGAAGCAGTGGTTGGGAAGGGAGTGAGACAGGGTTGTAGCCTCTTCAGATGCTATTCAATCTGTATATTGAGCAAGCAGTAAAGGAAACAAAAGAAAAGTTCGGAGTAGGTATTAAAATCCATGGAGTAGAAATAAAAACTTTGAGGTTCGCCGATGACATTGTAATTCCGTCAGAGACAGCAAAGGATTTGGAAGAGCAGTTGAACGGAATGGACAGTGTCTTGAAAGGAGGGTATAAGATGAACATCAACAAAAGCAAAACGAGGATAATGGAATGTAGTCAAATTAAGTCGGGTGATGCTGAGGGAATTAGAAATGAGATGCTTAAAGTAGTAAAGGAGTTTAGCTATTTGGGGAGCAAGATAACTGATGATGGTCGAAGTATAGAGGATATAAAATGTAGACTGGCAATGGCAAGGAAAGCGTTTCTGAAGAAGAGGAATTTGTTAACTTCGAGTATAGATTTAAATGTCAGGAAGTCGTTTCTGAAAGTATTTGTATGGAGTGTAGCCATGTAAGTGAAACGTGGACGATAAATAGTTTAGACAAGAAGAGAATAGAAGCTTTCGAAATGTGGTGCTACAGAAGAATGCTGAAGATTAGATGGATAGATCACATAACTAATGAGGAGGTATTGAATAGAATTGGGGAGAAGAGGAACTTGTGGCACAACTTGACTAGAAGAAGGGATCGGTTGGTAGGACATGTTCTGAGACATCGAGGGATCACCAATTTAGTATTGGAGGGCAGCTTGGAGGGTAAAAATGGTAGAGGGAGACCAAGAGATGAATACACTAAGCAGAGTCAGAAGCATGTAGGCTGTAGTAGGTACTGGGAGATGAAGAAGCTTGCACAGGATAGAGTAGTATGGAGAGCTGCATCAAACCAGTCTCAGGACTGAAGACCACAACAACAACATTAAAATTTCACGCCAGTCGCGTAAGCGTAGCCACTACGAGGATGCAAATCACGTTTGCCTTAATTGTACGCTGTAATGGTCGCGAGCGTTAAGTTACCTTTGCGATTAGACATGACTTAAGGTTAGTCAAGACTGTCTGCAGGCGACGCCACCGTCAACACCTCATTGAGTTTGAACGACTGTAATTGGGCTAACAGAAGCTGTATGTTCCTTATGCGATACTGAAGAAAGACTTGGCGGGAGTGTACCCGCTGTACATTATTGTTGGCAGTGGTGGTCACGAGAATGTATGGTTGCTAGAACACCGGGCTCTGGACAACCACGTGACACTACCGAGAGGAAAGAACATCGAGTACGGCGTGTGGGTCTGTCGCATCGTATTGCGTCTGCAACAGCAATCTGAGCAGCAGTTGTCGCTACACAGACACAATGGACTGTTACAAATCGTTTAGTTCAAGGACAGCTCCGAGTAAGACGTCCTGTAGCGTGTAATCTGCTGTCCTCAAACCACCACGATCTGCGACTTGGTTTGTGTCAATTGAGAACTTTTTGGCGGCCAGGGGGAGGTCTGTTGTGTTTTCTGATGAAAGCTGGTTCTGCCTCAGTGCCAATGATAGCCGTGTATTGGTTAGAAGGAGGTTAGTTGAAGGCCTGCAACTATCCTGTTTGCATGTTAGATACACTGGACCTGCACCTGGAGTTATGATCTGGATTGCGATTTCGTGTGACAGAAGGAGCATTCCCGTGGTTATCCCATGCAACCTGACTGCAAATTTCTACTTCAGGTTGGTGATTCGCCCTGTTGTGTTGCCTTTTAGGAACAGGATTCCAGGTTCTTCAAAAGAATAACGGTCGCCCACATATTGCTGTTGTAACCCAATATTCTCTACAGGGTGTCAACGTGTTGCCTAAGTCTGTTCGATCACTAGGTCTGTCTCCAAGAAAGCACATTGTGACGTTATCGGACGACAAGTCCCGTAAACTGAGATTCGATACCTTGAAAGGTGGCTACACTGAGCCACAGCGCCAGAGATTGCGCCAAAGAGTTTTATTCAGCCGCCTCCACTGGCAGTGCTTGCTGAGATGTCGTAGTGAAAAGTTCTTGTCGAGAAGTCGTGTTGGAGAGTGCTTGTCGAGATGTGGTAGTAGTGAGTCGGTGTTGAGATGTTGTAGCAGGGAGTGCTTGCTCCATGTTTTATGCAGTTGTTTGATGGGCTAGACAGCAGATGTTGTTCGAATGGAGATATTGTAATGATCAGAGTGCTTTTCGTCAATATATATGAAGGTAAAAAAAAATTCCCTATTCTCTTTATTATTTCACTGCCTTAAATAATGCGTCATTACAGGTTCAGTCAACAAAGCACCTGGCTTGTGTTCTTGTATTAGAGTGTAATTCTGGTTTTCTTGCGCAATTATAGTATTTCTATTTTTTTTAATTACTTCAGTATAAATGGTATTTAAAATTTCTTGTCTTATTGAAGAAGAATCGTGCCAGATGTGTACGTTGAATCACACTTCCACACACAGAACAGTTACACTTGTGCTGTGGTTTCGTACGTTTTATAGTTGCTGGGGACTTAATTAATTAATTGTGTAACAGAAATTTTCTTTCATTCTTTGTTGCTATTCTATGCAGTCAGATTGCGTACTAAAACTAGTCAGGGCCAACCGTTTACGAGACTTCGTAATCGGACATACAGCGACTGAAAATTAAAGGTATTTGCATTCCATATTTATATAATTAAGTCCCCATGCAATCTGTACAAAGCAGTGCACGCGCATCTGCAGGCCTATCTGGCGCTTACATTATCCTGTGATCTGGCAATGTTAAGCAATTAAATATGTTACCTAGACAGTTTCTACATTAATTATTTTTTGGTGTTATGATTTTTTTTCCGTTTTTGTAGTTACTGGTGGCAGCGCTAATGTACATAGTACAACGACGCTGAGAATTGTCAATTATATATTGTAGACCATAGCAGCAATGTCTCCCCAGTGCGTAAAGTAGAGTATTGGATGCATTCTTGGATTCACTGATAGAGTGGATTTCAATATTACGACTCAGTGATGACCTATCAAAAGCGCGTCACAATTTGTCATAGCTAAATATCAAATAACGACATTTGCGGATACGATCTGTACACCGATACATAGAACTGGTTGCCGAGTTGAAGCCGTAGCTTAATTGATAGCGACGTTAGGCATGAATTGATATGTAAGAGGTTTGCGTCCACCTCCATCCACAAATATTCTTTTCACCTTTTGTTTTCAAAAAGATATAACCTTTAATAATCTTGCGGGAATTAAATATACTCTGTTCGTAATTAAAAATAGTTAAAGGTATGGATAACATGTATCGAGATAAAGTAAAGATTACGATGTTTCCGTATTTCAATAAATATTTTAATGCATAGATGCATCTTCTCCCTGCGTCTCATGGATAAGGATAGAGAACCACAGTCATCTTCTCTAATGAGTCCACAGTGTCACTGCATGTAGGAACTCTTTTTGTTGAACGGAGTGATGTGGTGCATAATCGAATATTATAGTGGAGTACTTTTCCAGCTGAAGCTCTCATTTCTTTTTTCGTATAGTGTCAACTGCCCTCGCAGTCGGTCTGGAATGATCAGCATCTACCAGCGTTTCGTCAAACCATACAATTTCGTGTGTTTTGCACTTACATACGTCCCCAAAATAACAACATCTGCAGCTAACGATATCCTCCAGAACTACTCTTCCAGAACACATGTTCCATCGAAACCCTATCCTCTTTAACATCACTCAAAGGCTGGTTTTTCCTCTGAAGAACAACTCACTACTTCGTAATGAGAGAAGGAGCTTCTTATGAGTGGGATACTCCGTTTTGGCATAATACTCATATTCAAGTTGCGAAATTACGATGTCTTAAAAATTTCACAATTCTGTCTTTTTGCAACAAGCAGCCTTGTTTTTCCTGGAGCAGAAAGAGCAGCCGGTGGTTCCTGTAGATCTCCAGCACACGTCTCGCTCGCTATTTTCTTCACAGATGTCGTCCCTATTATCATTGCTGCAGCTACTCGTTCCACGTCTTTCTACAAAGGTATTCCAAGGTATTCGAGAGCTGTTGTTATCTGTTTCCTGCTCAAAATATCATTGTTCATTCAGTTGATGAGACTGTCCCTTTAAGGTGGCGTCCCAGCCAGCTTTCGTGCGACATGAAGAAGAGGCTATATCATGTACGTTTCATATAAAAATACGACGGTCACGCGGTTCCAGGCTGAAGCGCCTAGAACCGCTCGTCCACTCCGCCCGGCTGCACAATGGACATGAATGGGTGCTTATGACCAGAGAGGATGCTTACGTATGTTTCAGCTGTCAGAGACGTATCTAGACGTATCAGGGGTGCCATATAACTCCAACTGCACACATCCCACTCAATTACAGAGCCTCCATCAGCTTGAACACTCCTCTGCTGATATGCAGGGCACATGGATTCATGAAGTTGTCTCCATATCCGTACACGTACATCCGCCCCATACAATTTGAAACGAGACTCGTCCGACCAGGAAACATGTTTCCAGTCATCAACAGTCCGATGTCGGTGTTGACGGGCCCAGGAGAGGCGTAAAGCTTTGTACCGCACTGTCATCAAGGGTACACGGGTGTCCCTCCGGCTCCGAAAGCTTCTTATCGATGCTGTTTCGTTGAATGGTTCGCACGCTGACACTTGTTAATGGCCCAGCATTGAAATCTGCATCAATTTGCAGAAGGGTTGCACTTTTGTCACCTTGAAAGATTCTCCTCAGTCGTCGTTAGTCCCGTTGTTGCAGGATCTCTTTCCGGCCGCAGCGATGTCAAAGATTTGATGTTTTACCGGAAGCATGGTATTCATGGTATACTCGTGAAATGGTCGCACGGGAAAATCCTCATTTTATCGCTACCTCGGAGATTCTGTCTGCATCGGTCGTGCGCCGAATATAACACCACTTGAAACTCACTTAAATCGTGATAACCTGTCATTATAGCAGCAGTAACCGATCTAATAACTGAGCCAGACACTTATTGTCTTATATAGGCGTTGCCGACCGCAGCGCTGTATTCTGCCTGTTTATAGATCTCTGTATTTGAAGACACAAGTCTATAACAGTCTCTTAGGCGCTTCAATGTATTTGAAGTTTTTTTTTATTCGAGTAGAACATAATTACTACTGTCTGAGCTTACAAAATGTCTCGTTTTTATCTTTGACTGTGTGAATCAAGTATAGATGGCACAAAGAAGTAGTCTGATTGCACTGGGGGGTGCCTTGTGAGCGGAATAACAAGATATCCGATGTGAAGAAACAGCACACCAACTGCGCTAGAAGGACAATTTTTAACGCAACTAGTGTGCTATTTTCTCACTTCGGCATTCTTCAAAAATAGTTATTGGAACTGATGAACAAAAACTATATGACAAGATTGGTCTTCGCGATAGACAGAGATTTGTGTGGGTAAATGCTGACGTAATCGGTGCTCGGCGCTACCAAGAAAAACTGCAACGCTCAACTTCACCACGCAATTTTGGCACTACGACTGCCAGGTCGCACGGAAGTGGACATGAAGTGTTCCAGGCAAATCCGATATATGACGAAACCGAATGACGGAGCCATCGAATACCTTTTATTGTGCCACTTACCTGCAGTTACCATTGTTAGCAAAGTGACTATCGCCAAGCGTGAACGTGCATCAGTTTCCCTTTCATTTCTTGGTTTGAAGGGGTTACGCAGGCTGCTGGCTTGTTGATACACAGAATATCTAATAATAAACCAATGCTTAAATATACAGCTCTAAGACTGGCAGTATATTTACAATGTGTTGCAGATATTTTTTGGCCTGTATGTCGATATTTTTTCCATCTATATACAGGTAAACCGATAGTTTATTTCGATATATCGTGGCCATTGTGATGTTTCTTTAACAATATATCGGATAATCGATATTTTAAGAATATCAACAGTTCTATTGTACATAGTGTATGATTCAGTGCGAAAGTTAGGTGGGTGGCTTGACACTGTAAAGGGCAGGGCGAACTGCAATCTTCCTTAAACGATTATAAAGAAAGTATTCGTTAAAATAATTTGACTGCCGCACATCTTATATACTGCGCTCTGGTTGACGCCGTGTTCCTTGATTTGAGTGAGGCATTTTACACCGTCCCGCAGCGCCGTTTAATGAAAAAAATACGAGCTTACGGAGTATTGGAGCAGACTTGCGATTGGATTCAATACTTTCTTGCAGGCAGAACTCAACATGTCGCTCTTAACAGAAGAGAATCGACAGAGGTAAAGCTAATATCCCGAGTACCACAGGGAAGTGTGATACGATCGTTGCTGCTTACAATATATATATTTATAAAGGATCTAGTAGAAATTGTCGGATGCTCTTTAAGGCTATTCGTAGATGATGCAGTTGTCTGTACCAAAGGAGCAACGCCACAAGATAGTCAGAATTTGCAGAACGACCTGCAGAGAATTGATGAATGGTGCAGGCTCTGGCAGTTGACCCTGAACGTAAATAAATGTAATGTGTTGCACATACATAGGAAAAGAAATCCAGTACTGTATAGTTACACTGTTGATGACAAACAGCTGGAGACAGCGTCTGCCGTTGAAATATCTATGCGTAGCTATCAAGAGTGACCATAAGTGGAATTACCACATAAAACAGATATTTGGAAAAGCAGGTACCAGACAGATTCATCGGAAAAATCTTAAGGATTCATCAAAAAAATCTTAAGGAAATGTAACTCATCCACTAAGGGATAGAGAAGATCCAACGAAGAGCTGCGGGTTTCGTCACGGGATCGTCGTTTAGATGGCGGGACAGCGTTACGGAGAGTTGCTCCGCCCCCCCCCCCCCCCCCCCTCCGCCATACATCTTGCGTATTGACCGCGATCGCTACATAATTTGTCGGCCAACGTAGGGCCCAGCGGATGGTCAACAAAGCAAAGCCCTATAATACTGTATAACATGTAATGTTGTTTGTTGTTGCACATGCGTTCTGACGTGGACTAATGTAAGTAAAAAACAAAACAGAACAAAACAAAGGAATGAGCGAGAAGAGAAAAACTTTCTTTATTTGTTATTCGAACTTAGACCTCTATGTTTGACACTATTTACTACATTAAGTTTCGTCTTTTTCTCCAGTAGACTCTGTTAAAGGCTATCCAAATAGCTGGTTTGTTCTTAAAACGTGAAATGTCTCAAAGTATGATTCCATCAAATACTTACTGCTCGTTTTAACATCCTTGCCACGACTGTTAATTCGAAGCGTCAACCACACTTTGTCGACGGTCATAGAAATTTGATCTAAAATAGGTCTTTCATTATTTCTTTCGGATGTTTTTTTCGATGGTGGGGAGGGACGTTATCAATTGTGAGACACGTTTCATGTTTACCATCTACGGTTGACTCTAGTATGATGGAGTTATTCCCTGATTTCTAAACTGATATCCTATCACCCTATCCGTTCTTCTAGTATTTTGTACATGTTCCTTCCCTCGTAGATTCTGCAGAGAACATCCTCTTTTTCTTATCTTATCAGTCCATGTACTTTTGAGAATCCTAGTGTAGTTACACATCTCAAACGCTTCGAGTTTCTTCTTTTCGGTATTTCCAACTGTACGTGGTTCACTACCAGGCCTCTTGTTCTCCACTGGTAGATTTAAGTTTGGAGTGTATAGTACGAGAGGACTTACAGTCTGAGGTGATACTCTGCAGTACTTTACAAATTACACGCTTCTGTCTGATATAGTGCTTGACTGGCCGAGACCTTCTCCCGTTCGCTACAGTGTCTCCAAGTCACCCTTACGCTAACACATTAAATGCATTTCGCTCACTGCAGTGCCTCCCTGGCTGAAACACACCTGCTCACTACAGATTCTCCCAGGTAACTACCATATACGCTAACACCATCCCCTCAGCAGTACCTCCGAGCTCCGCACACCAAAAGTTACAGTTTCCCCGATAGGGAGCACGTTATATTGGACAAGGTGACCTGTCCCGTTTGCAAAATACAATTACACGGCAGTTCTAGCGGCAAAGTGAATTACGGAACCCAACATTAATTCTCCGTGACTCACTGCTACATTGTGTTGTGCTTCAAACGAATATTCTCAGAAATTCCTTTCTCAGTTAAGGCCTGTATTTGATGCTAATAAACTTCTAGTCCTGTTTGCCTCTGGCAGTCTGCTTTTTATATCCACCTTGCTTCTTCTGCCACGCGTAATTTTGCTTGCAAGGTGGGCAGAATTCTTCCACTTCGCGTACTTCGTGTTTCCCAGGTTTGGTGTTAAGCTTATCACTAATCTCATTTTTGCCACGTCTCATTATTTCGTCTATACACTCTTGGAAATGGAAAAAGGAACACATTGACACCGGTGTGTCAGACCCACCATACTTGCTCCGGACACTGCGAGAGGGCTGTACAAGCAATGATCACACGCACGGCACAGCGGACACACCAGGAACCGCGGTGTTGGCCGTCGAATGGCGCTAGCTGCTCAGCATTTGTGCACCGCCACCGTCAGTGTCAGCCAGTTTGCCGTGGCATACGGAGCTCCATCGCAGTCTTTAACACTGGTAGCATGCCGCGACAGCGTGGACGTCAACCGTATGTGCAGTTGACGGACTTTGAGCGAGGGCGTATAGTGGGCATGCGGGAGGCCGGGTGGACGTACCGCCGAACTGCTCAACACGTGGGGCGTGAGGTCTCCACAGTACATCGATGTTGTCGCCAGTGGTCGGCGGAAGGTGCACGTGCCCGTCGACCTGGGACCGGACCGCAGCGACGCACGGATGCACGCCAAGACCGTAGGATCCTACGCAGTGCCGTAGGGGACCGCACCGCCACTTCCCAGCCAATTAGGGACACTGTTGCTCCTGGGGTATCGGCGAGGACCATTCGCAACCGTCTCCATGAAGCTGGGCTACGGTCCCGCACACCGTTAGGCCGTCTTCCGCTCACGCCCCAACATCGTGCAGCCCGCCTCCAGTGGTGTCGCGACAGGCGTGAATGGAGGGACGAATGGAGACGTGTCGTCTTCAGCGATGAGAGTCGCTTCTGCCTTGGTGCCAATGATGGTCGTATGCGTGTTTGGCGCCGTGCAGGTGAGCGCCACAATCAGGACTGCATACGACCGAGGCACACAGGGCCAACACCCGGCATCATGGTGTGGGGAGCGATCTCCTACACTGGCCGTACACCACTGGTGATCGTCGAGGGGACACTGAATAGTGCACGGTACATCCAAACCGTCATCGAACCCATCGTTCTACCATTCCTAGACCGGCAAGAGAACTTGCTGTTCCAACAGGACAATGCACGTCCGCATGTATCCCGTGCCACCCAACGTGCTCTAGAAAGTGTAAGTCAACTACCCTGGCCAGCAAGATCTCCGGATCTGTCCCCCATTGAGCATGTTTGGGACTGGATGAAGCGTCGTCTCACGCGGTCTGCACGTCCAGCACGAACGCTGGTCCAACTGAGGCGCCAGGTGGAAATGGCATGGCAAGCCGTTCCACAGGACTACATCCAGCATCTCTACGATCGTCTCCATGGGAGAATAGCAGCCTGCATTGCTGCGAAAGGTGGATATACACTGTACTAGTGCCGACATTGTGCATGCTCTGTTGCCTGTGTCTATGTGCCTGTGGTTCTGTCAGTGTGATCATGTGATGTATCTGACCCCAGGAATGTGTCAATAACGTTTCCCCTTCCTGGGACAATGAATTCACGGTGTTCTTATTTCAGTTTCCAGGAGTGTATTTGGTTTACTCTCAATACATACTCTCTGCACAGGTGACTCATCATTTTATTCAACAAGTCCTGCAATTCTTCCTCGCTTTAGCTCACGATAGAAATATCATTGGCAAATACTATCCTTGAAATCACTTCGCCCTGAATTTCAGTCCTAAGCCTTAAGCCTTCTTTTGTTTCTAAAATTCCTTTTTTAATGTACACATCGAATAGTAACGTAGAATGACTGCATTCCTGTTACATACGGTTTTTGACCCAAGCATTTCGGTCTTCTTCTTTCACTCTTATGTTTTTCTCTTGGTTCTTGTACACATTATACAGTACTCGTTTTTCCATATAACTTAAAGCTAAACATTGTAATCCACCCCCTCTTTCCTTATCCCAACTAATGTCCAGATTAAATAATGTCCAGTCGAAGTAATTAAAAAGCAAATTTTTTTATGAAGATTTGAGAGAAGCTAAATTTACAATAAACTTTCAAGTTTACGTCATGTTGAGATGGCTCCAGTTCTTCTTGTCTAGGGGCCTGATTCTTGAAGCTGAAAATCTCACATCAATTCCTCACGGTTGATTTAAACTACATAAGTTTGAAGATTGTTGTTGCTGCAATTTTTGCATAAATATAATTTCTCACAGTCTAGAATATCATACAGCGTTCTGATTTTTTACATTAACAAAGCCGAAATTACATTGTCCGCACAAAAATACAAAAATATGTCCGATCACATCCGGGGGAAGCTTATGACTTCCATACTCTGTGGAAATAACAATGTTCCAAATGGTTTACAATTTTTTTTAACAAATGAATATCTGCTAGTTTCCTGTACATTATTAATTTCGATTATTATTTCATAAATAAATTCGTAAAAAGCATAGTAAACAGTAAAGGATTGTGTAATTAATCATAGAAATTTTAAGTGTGCCAGTAATTCGTAATTTCAAATGTTTCTAAAAAAATAATTTTAACTGTATTTCAGAATTAGTACTTATCGATTATAACATTGATACTAATATATTTTTAAAGTAATTCCTTATCATAAATTTTAGCTTGAAGCATTACATATTATGTATAAAAGCAACTGAGATAATACTGACCTTCCCAAAACTCGAAAAATAATACTGGTATCGACAACTACCGTTGAGGAAAAGTAATAATGCTAGAGGAGGATTCCCCGTTAGATCTTGCATCAGTTTCGGTTCAAAAAGTCCAATGAAATGGTCTTGATCAGCTTCTACTTCAAGAAATCAAATACAAAGGTCTTGATTTTTCTGAATTTTTACTTTTATTTTCAAGCGCAATGTCACAACTACTCCTCTGATTTTCGTTCAAATGTGTGTGAAATCTTATGGGACATAACTGCTAAGGTCATCAGTCCCTAGGCTTACACACTACTTAACCTAAATTATCCTAAGGACAAACACACACATCCATGCCCGAGGGAAGACTCGAACCTCCGCCGGGACCAGCCCCACAGTCCATGACTGCAGCGTCTCAGACCGCTCGGTCCTCTGATGTCCTCACTTTCCCTAAACACGAGCTCATCGTCATATAACAGCTCTTCAATTTTCTTTTCCGTTCTTGTGTATTCTGTTATTGTCAGCAGCTGTAATGCCTGCACTTTTAAGCTGATTATGCGATAGTTCTCGAATTGATCTGCTCTTCCTATCTTCGAGAGTCTATGAATGACACTTGTGAGAAATTATGACGGTATGTCTCGTCCTCAGAGAGTGTACACACCATTTTGAATAGTCGTTTGGTTGTCACTTGCTTTAGTAAGTTCAGAAATTTAGAAGGAATATTATCTACGCCTTATGCAATTTTTGATCGCAAAGCACCTAAAGCTCAGTTAAACTCTAATACCGGATTCCCTAATAAACACCCATTTGTTCCTCTATCATGTGATCAGACAGTACCTCTATCTCGAAGAAGCCTTCAATGCTTCTAATTATCCTCTCTTTATTTTACAGTGAAATGCCTATGCCACTCTTGATGTTGACACCATTAATTCCACCACTGATTGTTCTGACCTTTTTATGTGCTAAATCTTTCCTTCTGACGACATTTCCATTCTATGATTCCACGGATATGGAAGCGACGTTTCCTTTAACACCATAGTTCACAGCTCTTTAAATTTGAATCCATCCTTTTTCCAGATGCAGTTCTTTTCACATAGTTACATTTCAAAAGAAATGGCTGACAAAGAGAGAACTGCTTTCCATAAGATCTATAGTTATGGAGAAATGCAATCCCTTAAAGGAAGAGCTTTCCTCTTGTACTTAAAAAACGGCGTTCGTGTTATCAGACTTTTGAAGCAACGTGGTATGTATCCAGTATTGAAACCAATGAAAATACTGCACAAATACTTCAACTGAGCGAGTTTATTGAATCCCGTAGGTGAAAGCTGACGCCAGACTTCTCATGCCATGCCCTCAGTCCAGCAATTTTCCAGACTGGAAGATCACCGTAAATTCCTCACTCCCACCTCTAGCACGGGACACACAGCTTTTCGCGGAAGCCAGCCTGTCACTCATTGTGCCACATGCACTGATGTTATTCTAAAAGCGATAAGAATGTGAAGTCAACTGAAGAACCCGCTAAATATAAATCCAGTAGCTGTTACCTGATACTAAAATATGAGCAAATTCACGTAAAATCGATTCTGATTTAGTGAAATATTGAATTAAAAATGAGAAATGGAGGCCCAGACCAAGCTGTCGTCTCTCATCGCCTTCGCCATTAAGAAAGAATTGATGCCAGGGAGATTACGCCGAGAAACAAGGTGTAGTCTTTCCCAATCAATTTCTACCTAAGCCAACTGCTTTGAAAAATTAACACAAAAAGAAGGAAAGATACCGTGGACTCAGCTCCACATAAACACTCTTCCGCAATTCATTCACTTTGGACCACTGTCACACTTCTACCCTATGCTGAAAATATTTGAAAACATATAAAAATCAGTTTTGACATGGAGTCCAGCTATGAAACCTCGTTCATTCGTATTTGCTTAACGAGGTGGGCACTCCAGCAAACAGTCATAGTTCTTAACTTTGTGAAGATAAAACCTCAAAGGCTGATTTAGCAGTCACTCTCTCTCTCTTACTGTGATGTCTCCAGATCGTTCCGATCCATACAATTAATTTCATAAAGTTGGCGCAAACGTTCATTCTGTAGCCCAACAATGCAACCCTAGTCTGTGCACCTCACATACATGTAATTCCGTATGCAACCTCTAAATTATTTCCAACTTTAGGATAAAAAGAAAAAAATTCACGTTACCCAACTCGACAAAGATTAAACTAAATTATGTCTTTCCCAACGCTTGTCTATTATTTCCCTTAATCATTTTATTTATTTACACAACTCTTCATACGATAGGTATTGTCAATACAGGTCCTAAAACTTTTTTTAGAGTATTCATTGCCAAGAACGACAATTAGTCCTACTAGAACAATAATATATTCATAGCACTCCCAACGTGAAATTAAAAAATCAAAATTATATCACATTATGTGTCCCTACATATGTACAAAAATAGGCTAACTAACTTCTAAAATCACTTACTTCTAGTAAAATATTCATTGTTTACATATTTTGTATACAGGTACATGATTTAAAGACACTCATTGGACACATATTTTATCACGTATACGTGGTTTAAAAACATACGATAACAGTTGCAATACGTCATTCAAAGAAAGAAAATGCATAGAGAAATGTCCACTCCAAAGGAAAGACTGACACAAAATATATACATTAGTTGCTCCTCTGAGAGGTCTGGATGAAATTAAGTTTGCTCTGATGCAAATGTGTACCGTAACTGCCATCACACGTGGTTGCACTTTATATGCACTGACACTTTAGATGGCATACGACGAAACATTCAATTGCTAACATCCGGTTTCGTCGTCTAAATCGTGGATTGATTTCCAATGGATGACAATGAGACAAAATTCATTTGAGTTCGTGGTGACGTCTTGGGTCGTCGTAGCTGCTCTCCTCCGTAGCTCAGTTACGTCGTGGTTGTGCAGTGCCACAGAATGTAATACATTCAAGAGCTGGTACAGCTGCCTAATACGTGTAGGGCCATCGCGAGCACGCAGAAGTGCCACATCACGATGTGGCATGGGCTCGACTAATGTGTGAAGTATTGCTGGAAGGAACCGACACCATGAATCCTGCAGGGCTGTCCACAAATCCGTAAGAGTGCGAGGTGGTGGAGCTCTCTTCTGATCAGCGCTATGCAAGGAATTCCAGATATGCTCAATAATGTTCCTATCTGGGGTGTTTGGTAGCCAGCGGAAGAGTTTAAACTCGGAAGACTGTTCTGGAGCCACTCTGTAGCAATTCTGGACGTGTGGGATGTCGCTTTGTCCTGCTGGAATTGCACAAGTCCGCCGGAATGCACAATGGACATGAATGCATTAAGGTCATCAGGCAGGATGCTTACGTGTACATGTCACCCGTCAGAGTCGTATCTAGGCGTATCAGGGGTTCCGTATCACTCCCACCGCACACACCACACACCACTACAGAGGCTCCACCAGTTTGGACAGTCCTCTGCAGACATGAAGGGTCCATGAATTCATGAGATTGTCTCCATATCCGTTCACGTCCCTTCGGTCGGTACAATTAGAAGTGAGACTCGTCCGACCAGGCAACATGTTTTCAGTCATCGACAGTCCAATGTCGGTGTTGACGGCCCAGGCGAGACGTAAAACTTTTTGCTGCACAATCAGCAAGGTACACAAGTGGGCCTTCGGCTCCGAAAGCTTCTTATCGATGATTTTTCGTTGAATGGTTCGCACGCTGACACTTATTGATGGCCCGGCATTGAAATCTGCAGCAGTGTGCGGAATGGTTGCACGTCTGTCAAGCTGAACGATTCTCTTCAGTCGTCGTTGGTCCCGTTCTTGCAGGTAACACCTGTAAACACACCGGATCACAAGTAGCAATGAGCAACAGTAAAAAAAAAGTAAAGCTTAACCTTTGCATATATCAAAGAAAGATTGTTTGACCTATCATAAATAGGTAATGGTTGCCTCCTTTAAGAGCCTGAGACTAGGAACAAACAGCCAAACACTGAATTAGGTGGAATGCAGCCTCTGCCAAGAGAGAATGTCCAACGCCAGTTGCTTTGTTTTAAGCGGTGAAAACTCAGGCTAGTTTCATAAAAGAATGTGTAAATAAAATTTAAACAATAAAGCCCACATGGCTTCACCTAAACAGCCAGTAGTAAAATCAAACTTACATAAATCCTGAGTACCAGATAAATAACACACCAACAGAGCTCAAGTCCAATACGAACCAGATAATCCACCCAAAACAACTATGACATAAACAGTTTTAACAATGTAAGTTGGCCAACTGAAATATATAAACTCTGTAAATCAAATTGGTGTTAACTCAGACCTAAAACAATATAATACATAGTCGACTACAGTCGTTATATTCGTCTCGTGAGAGTCAGCTACCGTATTTTCATTTAAGACAACTCCCATTTATTGCTCTGTCTTAGATGCACATTTTTAATTTTATTACATGTTTTGATTTCTCAGGATCATCTTCATATCTAAGTTGCTGCGTCAGCAACACGTCTTGTCTATTCAGAACCACGTATCAGAGTACTGTCAATGCTCTGTACCCTGTCAGTGTTCTGATACGTGGTTCTGAAGAGACAAGACGGGTTACTGACGCAACTACGTAAATCTGAAGATGATCGTAAGTGACTGAAGCGCGTAATCTAATTAAAACCTGCAACTGAGACTGAGCAATAAATTAGAATTATCTTAAGTAACACACATAGTTTAAAGAATCCTACATCACAGCGAATAGCTCCAAATAATATTTCGTAGAGTCTACACTCTAAGATGCTCACCAAAGAGGTGCAATAAGTGCAGATGACTATGGCTCACTACTCACTAATTCCACTTTTTCCATGAGTTCTGTAGCTACATATAGCAGCCAAATTCGCAAGGCAGTCTTCCACCAAATCCGACCGATACGCTTCACGGGCTAGGTGGAGTGGAGTTTCACACATCCTTTCACTCCCATATTCTACTTCGGCAAATTTCCGTGGCATCCACGCACCGCATAACAGACATCACTTGTCGTTGGATAACCAGCCTGGAGTTATTGGTGGTAAACGACTATGAGCAGGCTCAACAACAACGCTGTTAAGTTGGGGCGATGGAGTGAGCGCATGTTCCCCGGCTGGGTGTAAAGGAGGTGGTTGCTTTGCTATACAAAGAGATTACATCACGCTTTCGACTTTATATCAAGCACCCACAAATCTCTGACCAGAGAAGTTTGAGAAGCTCCTGAAGCTTTAATCTACTGGAGTTGGCGGTGACACGTAGCAGGAAAACACTCTGGGAGGGAAACGACAAAGGGGGAGAAAGAGAGAGAGAGAGAGAGAGAGAGAGACGTCAAGGGAAGTTTGCTTTTACGTAGCGGATAGATGCGTACACCGGTCAGTCGCTCTGCCAGATATACTTGGTCGAACATAGGGGTTTGGTCTATCTCCTCTCGTTACACATTTCAGTGTTATCTAAATGTTGCGACGATATTGTCGTTCCTTCCATACACTAAAGGGGTGTTTTGACTAAATGGCCGATTTAACTGTCTGATTCCATTCAAATTTCTTTGTGTAGTGGCCTACGACGTTGTAAGCCAGCTTAACAATGCCCTAAGACGAGTAAATATTTTCATTGTGCTCTTTTCGCTGCTTAAAATATAGCGAAAGTGTTTGCTTATTGTTTTCCTATAAAATACTGTTTTAACTGTCTGATTTCACACGACTTCCGTTATGCGTTCGACCACGTGGCCGGAAGTCAGTTTGTCTGTGCGAGTCACTATGGTTTCCTAAGCCTTGTGTGAGCAACATATTTTTCTTTTTCATATGCTGCTCTACCCAAGTAGTACGATATTAGTAATTTCTCCAGGCTGTGTCACAGAATGATTATCACATTATTTTAGTCTTCATTGTTTAACTTGGCAACCAGATCTTAGCCCACCCTCCTGGTAATTAATACTTAGTACATCGATTCTGACTGGGAACGACGTAGTCTGAGGCTAAAACACACCTGCCCCAACTTCTAGTTATATGCAAGCCACAGCTCCTTCAAATACCACTTGAAACATTTTCATATTCTCTCGCTTGCTACCCACAATCTATTAATGCCACAGGAAAAATGAACAGGATCTTTTTGTAGAAAATTTTATGTAGTTAAATTTTTTGCTGGGATACGTTTTCGCTAAAAGCTGTAGTTTTCGAATTATTCAAGGAAAACCTACAAACATGACCTTCCGACGCATTTCGTGTGAATAACTCGAAAACGAGGGCCTCTAGCGAAAACGTATTCCAGTATAAAATTTAACTCATTCAATATCGCCGACCACAGTGGTCGAGCGGTTCTAGGCGCTTCAGTCCGGAACCGTGCGACTGTTACGGTCGCAGGTTCGAATCCTGCCTCGGGCATGGATGTGTGTGATGTCCTTAGGTTAGTTAGGTTTAAGTAGTTCTAAGTTCTAGGGGACTGATGACCACAGATGTTAAGTCCCATAGTGCTCAGAGCCAATTGAACCATTTTGAAGTTCTAAGTTCTAGAGGACTGATGACATCAGATGCTAAGTCCCATAGTACTCAGAGCCATTTGAACCATTAAATATCCTACAAACACTTACGGTTCAGTTTTTCTGTAGGAATAATAGTCCTCGCATAGCGAGTGGGAGAAAAGAAAAATCTTGCGGCTGATATTTGAGTGGTTGATTCGGGAAAGGGGGCCAAATAACGAGGTCATTGATACCATAAGATTAGACAAGAATGGGGAAGAAAATCGGTCGTGCCCTTTCAAAGGATCCATCGCTGCATTTGCCTGAAGAGATTTGGGGAAATCAGGAAAACCTAACTCGGGTTGGCCGGACGCGGGTTTGAACCGTCGTCCTATCGAATGCGAGCCCAGTGTGCTAACCGCTGCGCCACCTCGCTCAGTGTGATATTTGAAGACACTGTGGGATACATAAAACCCACTCTGCTGTGCCGTTAGCTACATGTACCTTGCCTGAAACTGGTGAACCAACTTGTCAAGTTTCTTTTACTTAATGGTAATAGAATTTCTAATTGGCTTGTTTATCATCCCTGTTTGTCAGGATCTCTCACTATACGAGGTGCATTCAAGTTCTAAGGCCTCCGATTTTTTTTCTAACTAACTACTCACCCAAAATCGATGAAACTTCTCGACGTAATCGCCCTGCAGACGTACACATTTTTCACAACGCTGACGTCATGATTCCATGGCAGCGGCGAAAGCTTCTTTAGGAGTCTGTTTTGACAACTGGAAAATCGCTGAGGCAATAGCAGCACAGCTGGTGAATGTGCGGCCACGGAGAGTGTCTTTCATTGTTGGAAAAAGCCAAAAGTCACTAGGAGCCAGGTCAGGTGAATAGGGAGCATGAGGAATCACTTCAAAGTTGTTATCACGAAGAAACTGTTGCTTAACGTTAGCTCGATGTGCGGGTGCGTTGTCTTGGTGAAACAGCACACGCGCAGCCCTTCCTGGACGTTTTTGTTGCAGTGCAGGAAGGAATTTGTTCTTCAAAACATTTTCGTAGGATGCACCTGTTACCGTAGTGGCCTTTGGAACGCAATGGGTAAGGATTACGCCCTCGCTGTCCCAGAACATAGACACCATCATTTTTTCAGCACTGGCGGTTACCCAAAATTTTTTTGGTGGCAGTGAATCTGTTTGCTTCCATTGAGCTGACTGGCGCTTTGTTTCTGGATTGAAAAATGGCATCCACGTCTCATCCATTGTCACAACCGATGAAAAGAAAGTGCCATTCACGCTGTCGTTACGCATCAACATTGCTTGGCAACATGCCACACGGGCAGCCGTGTGGTCGTCCGTCAGCATTCGTGGCACCCACCTGGATGACACTTTTCGCATTTTCAGGTCGTCATGCAGGATTGTGTGCACCGAACCCACAGAAATGCCAACTCTGGAGGCGATCTGTTCAACAGTCATTCGGCGATCCCCCAAAACAGTTCTCTCCACTTTCTCGATCATGTCGTCAGACCGGCTTGTGCGAGCCCGAGATTGTTTCGGTTTGTTGTCACATGATGTTCTGCCTTCATTAAACTATCGCACCCACGAACGCACTTTCGAATGATTGCACGCTGTTCAAGTAAGGAAAACGTCGCCATTTTAAATATTTAAAACAGTTCTCATTCTCGCCGCTGGCGGTAAAATTCCATCTGCCGTACGGTGCTGCCATCTCTGGGACGTATTGACAATGAACACGGCCTCATTTTAAAACAATGCGTATGTTTCTATCTCTTTCCAGTCCGGATAAAAAAAATCGGAGGCCTTAGAACTTGAATGCACCTCGTAAAGCACCCTTTTTGCATAAATGGTGACGCCTGCCAGGAAACAGATGACTATCACGCTGATAGACATCAAAATGTCTGGTGTGATGTTAATTCGTACGTTACACATTTTCAGCTCATATGTAACAATTGTGTCTGTGCAATCTAATAGGTGCAACTGAACAACGTCAATGAGCAGGTCCTTATATTTCCCTCCATTTGATTAGTGCATTAGTGCACATTACTTGTTGTTCATTGGACATGTGCTGCTACCGTTGTTTGAGACTTGATGCCCACAAGAGAACGTGATTAATTTACGTGAGCATCTTACCAGCAGACACATTCATCGTAGGATTGGAAGGTGTGATCCCGTCGCACTGCTAACGCCTTTGCCGGATGTCACTACTATGGGTGTTTTCCAATGGTGTTCAAAATGGTTCAAATGGCTCTGAGCACTATGGGACTTAACATCTGTGGTCATCAGTCGCCTAGAACTTAGAACTACTTAAACCTAACTAACCTAAGGACATCACACACATCCATGCCCGAGGCAGAATTCGAACCTGCGACCGTAGCAGTCCCGCGGTTCCGGACTGATCCAATGGTGTTACATGAAGCGATTGGTGGATAAAACCCCAGAGCAAACGGAAGAACTAACCTGCCAAATCGTGCAAAACAACATTATTTGCGAGAAGGCCAGTGCAATGTGTTGACACTGGCGGTGGTCACTCTGAACAGTTGCTACGAGCGTAATTTGTTGACGTAAAGTGTAAGTTTTTTGTCCCAATAAAAAGCAAGAAATGATTGCTGATCATTACTTTCTTTGCTCGATGTTCGTAGTTGTGGATCATCTGCTGTCAATATAATTTTTTCCCAGATGCCTTGGACACCCTTATACAACAAAGTCAATAAGCTTACTAAACAGTAGCATCTAATAATGTGTATAATTCTTAAATATCGGCAAAGTAATGAGTCTAGCATTGTTTCTGTGATAGGTAACCACAATAATGTATTGGAAGTTGATCCTTAAATCAGTGATTCGACAGAAACACAAATGCTAAGGGGCTGGCTTGCCTTTACTACATTCCTGCAACCAGTGGGCCTATCCATTTAAATAGCTAATTGCAGGTGTTGCAATCAAATGCATGTGTTCAAGGGGTAATTACTTAACATTTGGTCTGGATATCGCAAGTACACTTAGTGAATAGCAAGAGCCACCTTTACATGACGTCCCAACACGGGACCATAACAGATGGAATTACCTTATTAGACTCCAGACAGTCACTGAACTACCTAAAATACGAAGGGGCAGCGTGAACTAATTTAATTTTTACAAAGGGTTTCCTTTTATTCTCCTGGAAATGTTTCCCACAATCTAGCACTATCGTATATCCAGTTTAGGTGGGGGGGGGGGTCAATTTTGGTGAGGACAATTGATATTGCAAAAACTGAAGTTATAAACCCTTAAGTTTACCCACTACCCAAGTATTTTTGAGAACAAGTTTTGGTTTTGCAATCCAGTTATCTTCTCGTGTATGTTTTTATCTGTTTCTTTCAAAATACCTATGCAGCGTTCTCCAGTTATTGCTTTGCTCTTTGCAAGGCAAACAGTAGGAAAAACCGTTTGTTTCCCAAAAAAGAGCGACCGCAACTCGCAGGCAGACAAAATCGACATGAGCATCGTTGTCGCCCTCTACCCATAAATCGCTGTTATATCCTCGCATATCTCATTCACAGTAGCAACATTATCGTGTATGTATCATCATATATATTTTTGTTATGTTTAAAACGTTTGGAACATTGCTCAGAAGTTTGTTTTCATATTTCTTCTTGGACAGACTTATTCAACAAATGTGATATTTTCGTAAAACGTCAAGCAACTGAAGGAGAGAAGTATAAACCTCCAAAAGGTATGGGCACCAGAAAGGTGACAGTCCACAAGTGGGAAGAGGAA
The DNA here is from genome assembly GCF_021461395.2 of Schistocerca americana. NCBI lineage: Eukaryota > Metazoa > Arthropoda > Insecta > Orthoptera > Acrididae > Schistocerca > Schistocerca americana. The sequence goes on along the minus strand of NC_060122.1, from coordinate 217,714,863 downwards.
GAACAATTTTAAGAAAGAAGAACAAGAACATTAAAGTAACTTTAAAACGTTAAACGAAATAAAATAAAATAATCTCTTATCAACCGTGTTTTATATTAGCGAATCCGGCAGTGCTTCACGACTGCCACGGATGTATGGGAATTGTATCTTTTTTGTTGTCGTGGAACTCGAAAGTATAAAAAATAATATAGAATTTGAATGAAAAAGACTCCTTTGTTCTAGTTCTTTATTTTTATTGTTTCCGGGTTTTTTAAGTTTTTGTACACAATTCAGTTACAAAATTTCGGAATATACAACATGTTTCCGTTTTTTGATAATTTTTGGTAAGAGTATGTACTGGTTTTCTGAACTGCCAGTTCGTGAAAGGGCAACAACTGACCATGAGAAAACAGTCTGATCGTGAATCAGCCTTTCCGTATCTGGATGTCTGACCTTCAGCCTTACTGCAAACGAAACTTTCATCAGGGACTGACACCGGTTGCAAAGAATGAATAATTCGGTTTGGATCTTCGGTGCAGGGGGTATGAGCGTGACCTCTGCAGCAGCTTCCATGACATTACTTTTCATCGTTGTATAATGCGAGCGGAAACCATTGCAAAGTTTTGGAGTGCTGAGATTTGTGGTAGTGTTACAGGAAAGCCGAGTGTAAGCTGCAAATTGTGTAGTGGAAAGCCAGCTGGATTCAGTCTATTTCGAAACTACTGCGGATACTAGATGTAAATGTCGAGTGACGAGGGCCTCCCGTCGGGTAGACCGTTCGCCGGGTGCAAGTCTTTCGATTTGACGCCACTTCGGTGACTTGCTCGTCAATGGAGATGGCTAAAAATGGCTCTGAGCACAATGGGACTTAACTGCTGAGGTCATCAGTCCCCTAGAACTACTTAAACCTAACTAAGCTAAGGACATCACACACATCCATGCCAGAGGCAGGATTCGAACCTGCGACCGTAGCGGTCGCGCGGTTCCTGACTGTAGCGCCTAGAACCGCTTGGCCACCCGGGCCGGCTCTGCCAGAAATGTTGGAAACATTAGGAAGATAATAAAAGGATACCCATAGTAAAATTTAAAGTAGTTAACGCTGCCCTTTCGTATTTTAGGTAGTTCAGTGATTGTGTGGAGTCTAATAAGGTAATTTGCTTACATGTGACAAAGAAATGTATTAGCATACAATAGACAACTGAAGTTAAATTCATTCAAATAAATTTTATCGTAGGACATCTGTACTAATCTATATTAGTGTACTGTACTGTTTGGAAACAACGGTTTAAAAAAAAAAGGCGAAAGGTTGAAACCGATAAAATATTTCCACATTACATACATATTTTTAAACAATACTGTACAAGTTTTTTTGTTGAAACCGACAGCGAGGGAAAAACTGCTATGCTGTGATGTACTGCATTGTGAAAATATGAGCTCCCGCTTTCTTTCCTGCAGTCGGTTTTAACTACGATAGAAGCGAATTTAACGATTAGAGAAAATCTTTCTCCAGTATAATAATACAGGGTGAGGAGCAATTTACGGCTGTTTCCTGATACCACTGTGGTGTACGGGAAGGTGTAGTATCTACATTCGATACCACACTTGTTAGGAGTTGCAGTTATCGACCGCGGTCCGTACTAGTATCGCTGTACCGAAGAGTGGAAACTAGCGCCGCTAACGCCGCTCCGCGGCTTGCAACAAGTCTCTAGCGTGCGCTCGGCCACTCTTACTCGGTTAAGTCAAGTAGGAAGGTAGTATAGCCTTCAGCTGATAGGAAGCAACCTCTAACAAGGCGCTTAGCTAAAGTATGGCCTATGTCATGCCTCTACAGCTCTCTGTTTGTAATTATATTCCTCCTGACTATGAAGACTTCTGTACCACCAATTAAGTACAATATATTATTTTTCACCAACGACTTCCAATTATTTTAGTCGTTGCAGACCAAGACCATGCAGTTAGCTTCACTGACAAACCTGCTGTTTATGCCAAGAAGAGATTTGTATGTCTCTATTTAGCACTGGCCACCAGTCATTCACATTGGCGACGATTCGTTCGTCGTCATCGTAACAGATGTCGTCGTTGAATCACTGTAGGAGAATACAAGATCACTTAGAAAAATTTCTAGTTGGTGTAATGAATGGCAGCTTGCTTTAAATGTAGATAATGTAAGTTAGTGCGGATCAGTAGAAAAAACAATCAAATAACGTTCGAACACACAATTAGTAGCGTGGACCTCGAACAGGGTCACATCGATTAAATATCGAGACATAATGTTGCAAAGCAATATGAAATGGCATGAGCAGGTAAGGCGAATGCTCGACTTCATTTTATTGGGAGACTTTCGCGAAAGCTACTTCGGCCCGTTCTCGAGTACTGTTCCAGTGTCTGGAATCGCAGTCAGGTCGGATTAAAGGAAGACAACCAAACAACGCAGAGGCGTGCTGCTAGATTTGTTACCAGTAGGTTCGATATGGACGCAAGTGTTACGGAAATGCTTCGTAAACTCGAAAGGGAGTTCCTGAAGACGGAGCTGTTTGCGCAAAGCACTATTGTGGAAATTTAGAAAACCGGCATTTGAGGCCGGCTGCAGAGTAGTTCTACCCTGCCAACCTACTTTTTGCTTAAGGACAAGAAAATAAGACGCAGGCAATTATGGCTCGTACAGAGGCTTTTACACAATCACTTTTTCCTTACTTTGCGAGTGGAACAGGAAAGGAAATAACTACACTGAAGAACAAAAAAAAAACCGGTGCACCTGCCTAATATCCTGTACGGTCCCCGCGAGCATGCATAACGCCACAGCACGACGTAGCATAGACTTGACTAGTGTCTGAAGGGAACTGCCACAATGAATCCGGAAGGGCTGTTCATAAATCCGTAAGAGTACGAGGGGGTGGAGATCTCTTCTGAACAGCACGTTGCAAGGCATCCCAGATATGCTCAATAACGTTCATGTCTGGGGAGTTTGGTGGCCAGCGGAAGTGTTTAAACTCCGTTGAATGTTCCTGGAGCCACACTATAAATTCTGGACGCGTGGGGTATCGCATTGTCCTACTGGAATTGTCCACGTCCGTCGTAATGTACAATGGACATGAATGGATGCGGGTGATCAGACAGGATGCCTACGTACTTCTCACCTATCAGTGTCGTTTCTAGACGTATCAGGGCTCCCACATTACTTCAACTGCACACGCCCCACACCATTACAGAACCTCCACCACCTTGAACAGTCCCCTTGAGGATCCATGGACTCAAGAGGTTGTCTCCATACCCGTACACGTCCATCCGCTCAATACACTTTGGAACGAGACTCGTCCGACGAGGCAACATGTTTCCAGTTATCAACAGACCAATATCAGTGTTGACGGGCCCGGGCGAGGCATTCGTGAAGGGTACACTTAGTTGGCCTTCGGTTCCGAAAGCCCATATCGACGATATTTCGTTGAATGGTTCGCACGCTGACGCTTGTAGATGGCCGAGCATTGGAATCTGCAGTAATTTGCCGAGGGTTGCACGTCTGTCACGTTGAACGATTCTCTGCAGTATCGTTGGTCCTGATCTAGCAGCGCCGGGTGATCGCGCGGTCTTGGGCGTCTTGCTACGGTTCGCGCGGCTCCCGCGTCGGAGACTCGAGTCTTCCCTCGGTATGTGGGTGTTGTCCTTAGCGTAAGTTAAGTAGTGTGTAAGCTTAGGGACCGATGGCCTTGGCAGTCTGGTCCCAAAGGAACTTACCACGGATTTACAAAATTTCCCGTTCTTGCAAGATCTTTTCCGCCCGCATCGATGTCAGAAATCGGAAGTCTTACCAGATTCCTGATATTCACAGCACACTCGTGAAATTGTCATACGGGAAAATCCCCACTTCATCGCTACCTCGGAGATGCTGTGTCCCAAGGCTTGCCTTCATTCGTTCATTTGGGGAAGAGGGAACGAAACAGTGAAGTCATCGGTCCCATCGGTCCCATCGGTTTAGGAAAGAAAGGGGAAGGAAGTCGGCCGTGCCCTTTCAAGAACCATCCAGGCATTTGCCTGAAGCGATTTAGAGAAATCACGCCTTACGTGCTCATTCCATTTCATTATCACTCGATATTTAATCGCTGTGACCCTATTTTCAAGCTGCACGATACTAATTGTGTATTCGAACGTTACGTGATTGTTTTTACTACTGATCCTCACTAACTTACATTTTTCTTCATTTAAAGCAAGCTGCCATTCATTACACCAGCTAGAAATTTTTCTAAGTGATCCTGTATACTCCTACAGTGACTCAACGACGACGGTTATGATGACGACGAACGAATCGTCGCCAATGGGAATGACTGGTGGCCAATGCTAAATAGAGACATACAAATCTCTTCTTGGCATAAACAGCAGGTTTGTCAGAGAAGTCAATAAGGAGCTGACTGCATGGTCTTGGTTTGCAACGGCTAAAATGAAGTCGTTGGTAAAAAATAATATATTGTACTTAACTGGTGTTACAGGAGTCTTCATAGTCAGGAGGAATATAATTACAAACAGAGAGCTATAGAGGCATGACATAGGCTATACTTTAGCTAAGCGCCTTGTTAGAGGCTGATTCCTATCAGCTGAAGGCTATAGTACCTTCCTACTTGACTTACCGAGCAAGAGTGGCCGAGCGCTCGCTAGAGACTTGCAAACCGCGGAGCGGCGTTAGCGGCCTAAGTCTCGACTCGCGGGTCCAGCAATACTAGTACGGACCGCGGTCGATAACTGCAAATCAGGATGGCCAGACGCTGGTTTAAACCGTCGTCCTCCCGAATGCGAGTTCAGTGTGCTAACCACGGCGCACCTCGTTGGATATCCATCGCTTGCACGCCGAGTAGAACATGTTCAAACTAGCTTACATCTTGATAACCTGCTATTGTAGCAGCAGTAACCGACTAGCAACTGCGCAGACACTTGTCTTACACAGACGTTGCTGACCTCAGCGCCGTATTCTGCATGTTTACATATCTCTGTATTTGAGTACGTATGTCTGTGCTAGTTTCTTTACCGCATCAGTGTATTGGTTGCAAGATATTCTCCAACATGCAACATACAGTGATTTACGGAGTATACAGACGTAGCAAGTACGTAGGTGTCATCACTGTGTGGTTCTGGAGATGATGTTAGTTAACTGGAATGTAAGTACAGAAATATCAACCCTTGCCCCTGCAGTTCAAAAGTCAGCTGCTATTTTTGCATCCCTCGTCATAATAGGTACAGACGATGACTATGGTATCAGTTACGGGAAAAAACCAATGCAACCCGACTTTTCACCTCCCTAGGACACTGAAAAGCACTTTTCTCGATATGGAGCAACTTGAGCTTCCATGATACTGGAACCGTATCTGTTAGTTTCGTGAAGCAGGCTGTAATTCGGTCAGCCTGGCACTGCAGCAGCACCGAAATGGAGGGCAGTGCGTGGGACAGCCTGTCTGAAGTTACCAGAAGTATTTCATGCACTCTCAGTCGCACAAATTTCCTCGGGACAATAAGAAAACTCTCTGTTAGCTCTCTAGACCACACTATGACCTGAGGACGTATGGATACATTGCGGTGACTGTTCTTTCTTGCCACTTCCCTCTCTTCTTCTGAAGGAGCTGCCGGCAACTAAGGCAGTGGTGTTGGGGGGAGGAGAGGAGACAACTATGACTGCAGTCAATAGTTGCAGCTTTGCATCAACTGGACGGATCATTTCAGTTACTTGATAAGACATTGTCACTATGTGAAAAACTTCTTTGTTTTTCCCTTTTTGCCTGTAGGAGTTATTTAATATTACCCTCTATTAGATATGATACGTGGATAGCTTCGTTTCAATTCTGCGTGCTCTTGGAGGGTGTGTGTAAATTTTTGTAGGAATTTTTCTTGTTTTGGATGTCTGGAATCACGCTCGTAAGGTCTGAATTGCTTAGACATGCGGTAGCAGCCTCGGCAGAGAACCTGCGCTGCACAGAGATGACTTAACAGATGATCTTTACTCTGCGAAGAAACTTGTCAGATTTATCTGTTGATCGCGAGGAGACAAAACAGTTGGGCCATTGTGTCAGATGTGAAGAGTCTAGTTTTGGTTTAGTTGCAGTAAGCGGCATGCAATGGAGATTTTTGGGAATTGTGTTACGGGTTAACGGAAAATTTATTATGAACAGAAAAAGAATCGACTTTTACATTTAGTCTTTGTCAAGAAAGGATTACAGGTAATGATTACGTCTGTTTATATTTGCAGCAGCGGTTTGATAATGCAGCATTCTTGGTTCGTCAGACATGCACATCAGGAATCTTTTTGCTTTTCATTGTTTGCTAGGATATCTCGATTATTGTGAGAGAAATGGTTCGTGGAATTATATTTTGAAATTTAGTTTACGGAGAGATTATACATTTGAAGTTTAACTTTTGTAATTCTTCGGTGTTAGTCACGGGGTTTCAGGGAAAGCTTAACTATTACTGAAGTTTCATTAAATGTTATTAAGTCAAACGAGATGAGATTTCTATTGAGTTCACTTAACCCAGAGTCATTTTCCATATACCTAGAGTCAGTTACTTTTCAGAAAAGAAATTATAAAAAAAATTATGAACCAAGAATGAGAGCAATGTTTTTAGAGAATTTCTGTATTTAAGTTTTGTAGTTCTGTTATCTAGACGCGCTGTAGCTACAAGAGCAGTTTGCACGGCGTTATCCAGTGCGCTCCAGGTAAACCGAATATTATAAAAAACAGATTCTTCCTTTAGTTAAATTTCCGAACAAACATTATATTCAGAGTAATCAGTTTTTCATGAAAGTTCAAAGTCAGGTTTTGCGATAACAATAAGCTTCAGACAGGGCATGATTCTCTTAGAATTCTTGCAGTTAGATTTATTAATGCATTCTCGCAGCTGAATTTTCTAATCAACAATTTTGAATTACGTAAGCTGTCAGCTTTACGGTATGATATGCGCACAATTCAAAACATGAAACCCAAAGTTTAATATCTAACAGACAATCAACGTTATAGATCCACTTTCGCTAATATTAATTTAAACAGGTATCCCTCTCTCCTTCGCCTCCCCAGGGACCTCGCATTTATCCTCTGAACGTGGCGCCGCATACCCTTCACTCTCTTAGCAGAATTCTAGAACAGAATACACCCCACGATGGCATCATTTGCCCATGAACAACGTCGTGTGATGATAATCCTGTACTCTCACGTACCCTTGAAATATAGGCCATTACCACATCGGTAGCAGAGCGTCCCAGCTACTACGGTGACTATTTACACAAAAACTTACCAATGTTTCTGTTGTTTGGTGCACTCACTCTGTCCTCCCATTGGCTTCATAATTCGTACAAGCGAACTGCTTTATTAATTCAGGCGTAAAGATAGTGCCCTTCTGCATCTACGTCTACGTGGTTACTCTGCTAATCACAATAGAGTGCCTGGCAGAGGGTTCAATGAACCACCTTCATGCTGTCTCTCTACCGTTCCACTCTCGAACGGCAGGCGGAAAAAACGAGCACTTAAATTTTTCCGTGCGAGCCCTGATTTCTCTTATTTTATCGTGATGATCATTTCTCCCTATGTAGGTGGGTGCCAATAGAATGTTTTCGCAATCGGAGGAGAAAACTGGTGATTGAAATTTCATGAGAAGATCCCGTCGCAACGAAAAACGCCTTTGTTTTAATGATTACCACTCCAATTGACGTATCATGTCTGTGACGCTATCTCCCCTATTTCGCGATAATACAAAATACTTTTTCGATGTCATCCGTCAGTCCCACCTGATGCGGATCCCACACCGCACAGCAGTACTCCATAATAGGGCGGACAAGCGTAGTGTAAGCAGTCTCTTTGGTAGACCTGTTGCACCTTCTAGGTGTTCTGCCAATGAATCGCAGTCTTTGGTTTGCTCTACCCACAATATTATCTATGTGATCGTTCCAATTTAGGTTATTTGTAATTGTAATCCGTAAGTATTTAGTGGAATTTACTTCTGTAGCTCACCAGCCCCACGCTGTGCCAAGATAGTATTCCGAGCCCATGTCAAGACTACACCTTATAAACTTTCGGGCATGACCGTACTGTGGTGTCATAGCTTGTCGATACTGCCTCGAAGATCCCTGCGGGCACCGCAAGTGGTTTCATAGCTTATCGATACTGTCGCAGCTGGTCCCTCGAAGATTCCTGCGGGCACCGCAAGTGGCGCTTTGAACGTCGCCGCCAATGAAGAGCGTCCAGGAGACCGACCAGCGAAAGTGGAAGGACGGTGTTATAAGCGGCGGGCACATGGACAGGAGTCTACTGGCTCGAGTGTACTTCAAGACTGCTTCTCGTCGAGGTTACTTCCATGCTGCTAGTTGGCGTTGAGTGTTACACCAATTTGTTGATAGTTGCCTCTACCTACATCTACATCTACATTTATACTCCGCAAGCCACCCAACGGTGTGTGGCGGAGGGCACTTTACGTGCCACTGTCATTACCTCCCTTTCCTGTTCCAGTCGCGTATGGTTCGCGGGAAGAACGACTGTCTGAAAGCCTCCGTGCGTGCTCTAATCTCTCTAATTTTACATTCGTGATCTCCTCGGGAGGTATAAGTAGGGGGAAGCAATATATTCGATACCTCATACAGAAACGCACCCTCTCGAAACCTGGCGAGCAAGCTACACCGCGATGCAGAGCGCCTCTCTTGCAGAGTCTGCCACTTGAGTTTATTAAACATCTCCGTAACGCAATCATGGTTACCAAATAACCCTGTGACGAAACGCGCCACTCTTCTTTGGATCTTCTCTATCTCCTCCGTCAAACCGATCTGGTACGGATCCCACACTGATGACCAATACTCAAGTATAGGTCGATCGAGTGTTTTGTAAGCCACCTCCTTTGTTGATGGACTACATTTTCTAACCACTCTCCCAATGAATCTCAACCTGGTACGCGCCTTACCAACAATTGATTTTATATGATCATTCCACTTCAAATCGTTCCGCATGCATACTTCCAGATATTTTACAGAAGTAACTGCTACCAGTGTTTGTTCTGCTATCATATAATCATACAATAAAGGATCCTTCCTTCAATGTATTCGCAATACATTACATTTGTCTATGTTGAGGGACAGTTGCCACTCCCTGCACCAAGTGCCTATCCGCTGCAGATCTTCCTGCATTTCGCTACAATTTTCTAATGCTGCAACTTCTCTGTATACTACAGCATCATCCGCGAAAAGCCGCATGGAACTTCCGACACTATCTACTAGGTCATTTATATATATTGTGAAAAGCAATGGTCCCATAACACTCCCCTGTGGCACGCCAGAGGTTACTTTAACGTCTGTAGACGTCTCTCCATTGATAACAACATGCTGTGCTCTGTTTGCCAAAAACTCTTCAATCCTGCCACACAGCTGGTCTGATATTCCGTAGGCTCTTACTTTGTTTATCAGGCGACAGTGCGGAACTGTATCGAACGCCTTCAGGAAGTCAAGAAAAATAGCATCTACCTGGGAGCCTGTATCTAATATTTTCTGGGTCTCATGAACAAATAAAGCGAGTTGGGTCTCACACGATCGCTGTTTCCGGAATCCATGTTGATTCCTACATAGTAGATTCTGGGTTTCCAAAAACGACGTGATACTCGAGCAAAAAACATGTTCTAAAATTCTACAACAGATCGACGTCAGAGATATAGGTCTATAGTTTTGCGCATCTGCTCGACGACCCTTCTTGAAGACTGGGACTACCTGTGCTCTTTTCCAATCATTTGGAACCCTCCGTTCCTCTAGAGACTTGCGGTACACGGCTGTTAGTAGGGGGGCAAGTTCTTTCAAATATTCAGTGAACTTACACGAATCCCTGTGTCGGGCCTCTGCTTATGTTTCATTCCTTCGTCTACCACAAGTTGTCAACCGTGTAGCAGTTCTTGCGCACTAATTTAGTAAATTTAATTTATTTAAAGTGTACTTGTGTCAACTAATCTTTTGCTTGTCTGCCCACATTCCTATGGCCACAGATCCTTTGGCCACCTTCCACTCATTTATCGTTAGCAGTGAGAATGTAATATTTGGCTCCTCAGAACATAACGGTTTCTGAATTACATACATAGCACACACCTTGTCTGTTTATACCTGGCTGAGTCAAACGAAAACCTTAAATTTGTAATATCAAATCGAAATTTCGCGAAGTAATCCTGTAAGTTGGTAAGCGTGCAGAAAGGCCTGTATGTGGCAGCATAGTGCAGATGCACACATACCGTCGCAGTATTAGTATAAAGATGGTCGCCCCACTTGTGACTTGCACTAGGGAAGAACAGCGTTCTGTTATTCGGATTTTGCGTGGTGAAGGTGTGAAACCTATTGAAATTCGTCGACGAATGAAGGTTTAGTACGGTGATGCATGTTTGTCACAGCAGCAAGTCTACGAAAGGAGTAGGAAGTTCGCAAATGGCGTGACTTCAGTGGAAGATGCTCCTAGTTCAGGTCAGGCACAACGAGTTGACTTCACAGAACATTGCGACAGTTGATGCCATAGTGAAGGGAAACTGCCGAGTGACACTGAATGACATTGCAGCATGTTTACAGATCAGACATGGGTCAGCACACAACATTGTGCTAGCATCATGTGTTCCAGTTTCACAAAGTGTCTACAAGATGGGTGCCACGGCAGCTGACTCCTGAAATGAGAGAACGATGTGTTGATGCTTGGGAAGAACTTCTTCGGCGCTTTGAACGAGGTGATGGTTTCCTTGCAAGAATCTTTACTGAGGACTAAACCTGTGTTCACTTCCACCAACCGGAAACTAAGAGAGTGAGCAAGGAATGGCTCCATTCCTCATCACCAAAACCAAAGTAGTTTCGAACAGAACCATCAGCAGGGAAGGTTACGATGACTCTCTTTTGGGACGAAAAAGGCGTCATTTTGGAGCATTACATACCTAGAGGGACCACTGTCACCAGTGCATCATGCACAGATCTCCTAAAAAATCATCTGCGGCCCGCAATCAAATCAAAGCGACGTGGATTGCTGTCAGCAGGTGTGCTTTTGCAACATGACATTGCAAGGCCTCACACTGCCCGTACAACAGTTGCAACAATCACAGACCTGCATTCTGAGTGTTTTCCTCATCCATCATACACACCAGACCTTGCCCCAAGTGATTTCCATATGTTTGGACCACTCAAAGACGCAATGGGAGGAAAGAAGTTCCGTTCTGATTAAGAGATACGCCACGCGATGCATGTGTGGTTGCACGGACTAGCAAAAGAATTTTTTTCTAAAGGAATTTATGCATTTGTAAGCGCTGGAGAACTTGCATTGAGCGTGGGGGACGTTATGTTGAAAAGTGATACAGCTTTGTACCACTTCTGCACAATAAATAGTGTTTAAAAAATATTTAAGGTTTTCATTTGACTCACCCTCGTATAATAATAATTCCTTGTAGGCAATGGGCTGAGACTATGTCGTAAATTGTTGACAATTCTGGTTAGCAGCCTCCGCTTTCCGACACTCATCCGCAGATGTACCAATATTTTCCATGGTGAGTTACTTGCTATTTAACCCATCTGCCTCACCATGAGTCTTAGCAGGATGTTGTATGACTTCAAAATCTAACTCAGTACACTGTGAAGTACCAATATTTTCCATGGTGAGTTACTTGCTATTTAACCCATCTGCCTCACCATGAGTCTTAGCAGGATGTTGTATGACTTCAAAATCTAACTCAGTACACTGTGAAGCCCACCAAGTCAAAATACAGTTGGGTCCTTAAGGCCCAGGACTCATTTCAGAGCTGCGTTATCTGTTAAGAGTTTAAAGTGACGACTACATTAGTAGCAACAGAAATAAGTGTCTCTTTGGTTCAAACTGAGCATCTTTTTTTATAGTAGTCGAACAATCCTTCTCTGCCTTATTTAGCTGCCGAGAAGCATAAATTATCGGGTGCCTTTTCTCGTCAATTCCCTGTCTTGGAATGCACCCCAAGGCATTATCATTCACATGTGAATATTCCCTATTGGATAATCTGTGAAAGCGAGAATGGGACCAGTGGTCAATAAATTCTTTAATTGCACAAAGGCCTTGATCATATTCTTTTCAACTCCTCTGTAAGTCCTAAATGCGACCCCCTCCCTCACAGAGCTGCTAAATCAACAGACTGTCCCAGATTAAAGTATTCTTGCCTAAAACCCCTAATTCTTCCTGCTTCAACACTTCCATACTAGCTTTCGTTGCAAATTGTCATAGTTCCACTTCCAATGAACCGAGATTGTCCTCACTGATAGGCACAACCCAGCTTTCTCAACCTCTTGCATGAACTTCAGCGAATAGAACACTGTGCGTTAGCCGATTCTTTGTTGTCTGTTAAGGGCTCAGCCACATCTGGTGTGTCTTCTGCTACATCCACCCAGAAGCTTCGAGTCTAAGAGATCTTGTGCGCAGCTTAGATGCTTCCCCAAAGTCTAAGGTATAACTTGTGTCAGTTTGGTCCTATCAGTAATAAATCTTGTGTCACTTTGGTCCTATCAGTAATAAATCCGAGACGGAACTGTGCACCAGCCACGTCCACTATGTGCTGCTGTAGAACGACATTGGCTTCAACTTTAATCAATAAATCTAACTCAAGTATGACTTCGTTGCTCCCTATGCTGGGGAGACTTCCCATGTAAGGCTGGCAGTCTTTCTCCCCCCCACCCCCCCAAAATCCCAATACTGCCGAACTGAGCGAGTAGATTCTACCCTCTACCCCCATCGACACTAACTAGTCTGCAACAAGATGGTTCAAATTTCTTACACCAAATACGCCCTGATTGGCTACAGATACCTCCAATCCCACATCTAGCAAAAATGTGTACACTCTTCCATATAAATAGCCGGTTAAACGCCTGCCACTGAGTCAATGGTGTGGCTCGTGCTAACTTTCAATGTATACACTGCACAGTACCAGCGCCATTACTTGTTTCGTTTAAGTTTTGGGTGCGAGATCCACCCTGGGACCCCCAACCCTCCTTTTTGTGTACCAGTCTCATTTTGGGTTCGTATCCTCTTTACACTTCTGAAATTGCAATTTTGTTATCCACTTCTCACATCTGCCAATATTTCTAAAATAATCTATTCATATACATTACCGGGTTTCGACAATTCTCTATGGCCATCTTCGGATCCGTGTTTACATGATTGCATAATATTCCCCTTCAGTGGACATAATTTGTATGGCACCACTTAGTGTACTGTAGGAGAAGATTATGTAATGATGTAAACAGAGACGCGAAGATCGCCATGGAAAATTGTCGAAACCGGTAATCTACATGAATAAATGGTTTTAGCGATACTGGATGTTGAAAGTTTGTTCACTATATCACTGACCTTGCTGACCACAACCGCAGTACACAGTCTCCATATCAAAAACTACTTTCCTCTCCCTACGCTTGGTCACTGCATCAAACTCAACCAAAACTGCCACAGTTGATACGGCCTTGTTCAAAGGTTTTGGACTCCCTATGCACACCTTACGTGATATCCTAACAGACAAAAACTGCAGCAATGCATCTAGCGCCCTTTGTTCCGCCTCCAGCAAAAATATTCCTCATTTCATGAATATTAAAGCTTATCTTTCTTTCCTGTTCCACAAAATTCTTCACAGGCTCACCCTGTTTTTGAATTATCCCTTTTCTTTATTTAATAACGCTCTAATAGACCATCCTACAAATCTTCGAAGGACTGAGTAATTCGCAGCTTATCGTGCTTACCATGTGTGCTCCAGCGCCGCCTGCTAATTTTAGTCAAACCATACTTGACAACTGCTCATCATTTCAATTACCTAATTTTAGTCAAGGTGTCCTGACAGGTTTCATGCAGCCTGCCAAGAATTACTCCCCTGTGCCAACCGTTGCATCTGAGAGTGGCAATTGCAGCCTACATTCTCAGTTATTTGCTGGATCTATTCCAGTTTCCGCCTTCTTCTACAGTTTTTATCTTCTACACCTCCCTCTAGTACAATGAAGGTTATTCCCTTATACTGCAATATGATGATAATTTTTACTTTTGGACCGTCTGATTAGAACTGAATGAAACACAATTTTCGTGCCACACATGTTTCGCCTTTAATCTTTGCAAGGCATCCTCATGCTGTTGATCATTGCTGATTCTGTCCTCTGTCCTCTCCTCCACACTCTTTCAGAAAGCGGATGGCAGAACGAGGGTGGCTTCTTATACCAGAAGTCATCGGCCGCAGTTGCTGGTGATTTGTATTTCAAATTTAAGCAGTAGCGGAGTTCGAACCCAGGACTGAGGATGTTTTGATAACAAGTGAAAGTTTCCTCTGAAAATTATTTTTTCGTTTGATTGTGAACTCGTACTGGCTTGGTTGGTTGGATGTAACTACGCTGCACTTTAACTTTGAATGACTTTGGCATTTCCAACAGCCAGAGAAATCAAATATATCTGCCTGCGAGAATACAACATGAATTATTGTCTTTCTACACAATGTGTAAACTAAATGCATCCTGAACTTTATTATTAATCTCTTTAATTAAACAAAGTGATAAATGTGCGGTAATGATCTGCCTAACAATGCTGCTCATGAAATGATCTCTTTGCGTTGATAATTTTCGTAGCAAACTCATACTGAAATGAAAATATCTTACCTCGTAATGTAGTTTCTTGGAAACGCAGTACTTGCTGCTCTTTTTGCGCCGTCTGCAAATTTCTAAAAACAGTTGCTGAGAGTTTAGTGGAATGCTCCAGACAACAAATAAACTACTTTACACATCACTGAGTGAGACAAACTTTATATAAAAATGGCTTAGATCGAGGTTGTGGACGACTCTATTAGGTGAAATATTTATTTAACAAATTGTTTTTAAATTATCTGATCCACTATTACTTGTACGAAATTCTTGTTACAGCATCCATTAATAGTGACAATGGGCAACTTTGATATCAAACCTCACTCTCACAAATGCTAAATAATTCATAAACATGAAAAACGCCGATCAGTGAAAATTACACAATCTTTAATGAAAAATCTAGAGTTCCCTGATATGGATATCTCATTCAACAATGGTTTTAAACTACGCGCGGCTGCAGTATAACAAAATAAAAAGTATTACCTTTATTCCTACTCATATGCTTTTCTAATCTCATTCAATATCATTTCATTCTAAATCACTAATCGAATCTTTCTCTTCTGTTTCACAATATTCAGACACAAGCCACTTTACTTAGACACGCATGCACTTAGCTTTACGTCCGCATTGCCAAGAGTCCTCTGCTCTTTGTCTCACTCACTGCTTCTGTAACTATAGAACTCCCGCGCTCCTCGCTGACAAGCAGCGATGAGGAATCAAGAGCATCTTCCAGCGACACAGCTACTCTGACCAAAGACTACGCGCGAATAATCAGCAAATTCAAAATTGTCTCCTAGCGTTTGAGACATCCAAAGTACGCACAAATTCCAGAAGTGCAAGTAGTAAACTCCCAATAGACCTCTTTCACTAGCCCACGGCCTTTCCGGCAAGAATTTTGCAGGATGGTTTTTACATGTGGCAAAGATTGTACAGAAAAATTCGTCTACACTGTATTACACATAAGTAATAGTAAACTTGGAAGTAGCACAATACACCATGGAGAAACATTAAAAGATAACAGAACATATAAGAGATACACGTGACGTGCATGTATGCACTGTGGAGAAGGCTCGAAAATCTTCTTTGTTTTGTCTTAGCTTTACTGTCTTTCACTGTACTGTAACAGGATCTGTGTACTGTGTAAAAGCAGCACATTCATGAACTCACTTAGAGTTACTCTCTTCACAATGAGAAAGTTCGATGTATTGTGAACGTCTTATTTACCGCGACAGGCCACATCCATTATCCATAATTTAGATGATTTCACAGAAGTTTGATGAAAATGATATGGCAGTAAAAGAAATTCTTCGATACATGTTTTCTACGACTAAGAGACAACGTAATCACAGACAGTCTCAAGAGCTTTTATACAGAATGACTATAAAAATAATAACGCCAACAATGTCATTTTTTCCCACAATTGGCCTCATAACTAGTGCACACTAGTGCACTATCTTGTGCGCACTTCTTTCAAACCAAATGTAACGTATTCTGAGTGTACCTGAGCGCCAGTGTAACCAACATTCGTAACTTTATTGGAGTGACGAGGACGAAATGTACAAAGCTTTTTGAAAATTAATTTACGTGCGACTGAGCACGCCTACTTACGGAACGAAAGAGTTTTTCATTACTTCTTTACGGTATCTATATGCACGTCACATGTATGTACATAGGGCTTATTTCAATAGTGGTACAAGTCCACTTTTGTTCATTTAGAGATACAGAGTCCTAAAGTTAAATGAGCGCTGGAAAATCTGAAGTTGAGATACCAGAAATATTCAAGCACATGGCTTCCTGCTAGAGATGAAACTTCCTTTCTGTTTGTTTGAACCATTAATTTCAGAAGCATTATAGAGAGAAAAGTGGGGGTAATTGACTTGTACCACTATTGAAATAAGCCCATCATATTTTATGTTCTATAATCTTTTTATGTTTCTCTACGATATATTGTACTACTACCTAGCTTGCTACTACTTTTGTGTAATATTGTATAGATGAATTTTTCAGTACAGTCGTTGCCACAAGCAAAAATCATCCTGCAGAATTGCAGATGGAGAGGTCATTGGATAGTGAGAAAGGTCTAGTGGGAGTTTACTATTTGCATTTCTAGAATTTGTGCGTACTCTGGATGTTTCAAACGCTAGGAGACAATTTTGAATTTACTAATTATTCGTTCGCAGTATTTGGTCAGAGAAACTGTGTCACTGGAAGATATGGTTGTTTCGCCATCGCTGCTTGGCAGCGAGAAGTGCGGAAGTTCTATAGTTACAGAAGTGGTGAGTGAGAAGCCGAAAGAGGACCCATGGCAATGTAAACGTAAAGTTAAATTCATGTGTGTTTAAGTAAAATGATTTGTCTTTAAATGTTATGAAACAGAGGAAAAAGATTCGATTAGTGATCTAGAATTTAATGAGATTAGAAAAGCATATGAAGAGGATGATGGTAATGCTTTTTATTTACTTAAATTGAAGTCACGCGTAGTTCGGAACCGTTGTTGAATCAGGCATCCATATAGGGAAGCTTAGATTTTTCATTAAGGACTGAGTAATTTTCACTGATCGGTATTTTTCATGTTTGCTAATTATTTAACATTTGTGAGAGTAAGAGTTTGACATCAATGTTGCCCTTTGTCAATGTTATTCAGTGTTGTAACAAGAATTTCGTACTAGTAATAATAGATCATATAATTTAAAAACAATTTGTTAAAAATTTTTTACCTAAGAGCATTGCCCACATCCTCGATCTAAGCCATTTTTATTTAAAGTGCGTCTCACTAAATGTTCTGTGTAACGTAGTATACGCGTTGCCTGCAGCGTTGCACAAAACTCTCAGGAACTGTTGTTAGAAATTTGCAGATGGCTCACAGAGAGCAGGAAGCACTGCGCTTCCAAGCAATTACATTACGAGGAAAGATATTTTCGTTTCTGTTTAGTTAAAGAGATTGTGAGTTAAGTTCAGGATTTAACCAGTTTGCACATTTTTTCCAAGATTATATAACAGGGCCAAATACACGCTGTATTCTCGCAGGGAATATTTGGTTTCTCTCGCAGTTGTAAATGCACAAAGTTACTCCAAGCTGAAGAAAGCAACATTACAGCAACCAACCAAGCCAGTACGAGTTCAAAATCAACAACAACAACAAAAAAAAGATCATGGGTGCTCACATCTATAAGTAAGTTCTAAAAACCATATATATCCCCCCCCCCCCCTCCCCCAGATTTACACACGGATGGAGTCACTAATCAGGCGATTCTTTCCTGTAAACACAATTTCTTTCTTCAGGATATGTTTTCAGTCATCAGCTGCAAATAAATTTTATTATGCTTTCCCGATTTCGAAACATTAATTAGCCAGTACGAGTTCAAAATCAACAACAACAACAAAAAAAAGATCATGGGTGCTCACATCTATAAGTAAGTTCTAAAAACCATATATATCCCCCCCCCCCCTCCCCCAGATTTACACACGGATGGAGTCACTAATCAGGCGATTCTTTCCTGTAAACACAATTTCTTTCTTCAGGATATGTTTTCAGTCATCAGCTGCAAATAAATTTTATTATGCTTTCCCGATTTCGAAACATTAATTTGTCATCTTCAGAAGCCTACATAATTAGGGATATTATACATCTTTAGGCATTGGCTATGGATTTATGTAGACTACTGAAGCTGACAAGTTAATCTGTCAAAACCAACAAAGCATAATAAAATTTATTTGCAAGTGATGACTGAAACTTTATCCCGAAAAAATAACACTACAGTTGCTGAAAACCACAGCCATGAATAAGATAAACAATCTTTTTCTCTTTGTGGATGCGTGCGTTGGAGGTGAAATTGCTTTAGCAGACAGACCTCGCTTCTCCACAAAACAACGTTTCGTTAAAAAGAAATTGTAGTATAAAATATTTTTAAACGAACTTGCCATGACAATGAAAGCCTTAGTGCGCTTATATTACGTCCAATGGCAATGGAAACCCTCTCAGTAATCGCTGCGGCCTTGTGGCAAATAAGGCTGTGGCGTTATCTCTTGCAGACTGTTAGCCGTGCTTGCTCGCTCATCTCGTAGTATACACTGTTGACGAAGAACTGGCTCAGTGTTTGTTTAGTGAATATTTTCAGTTCTTCTGCTAAAGCGAATACAATCTCTCACCATTTGTACCTAGCGAGGTGGGGCAGTGGTTAACACAATGGGCTCGCATTCGTGATAACGACGGTACAAACCCCCGTCCGGCTATTCTAATTTAGGTGTTCCGTGATTTCCCTGAATCGGTTCAGGCAAATGCCGGGATAGTTCCTTTAACAGGATAAGGCCAGTTTCCTTCCCATCCTTCCATAATCCGATGGGACTGATGACCTCGCTGTTTGGTCATCTCCCCAAAAGCAAATAACCAACCAACCAACCAATCACCATCTGTTCTCATAATGCACGCTGAGTTGATCCAAATCAATAAATAAGTTCAAGGTTTCCGAATCTGCGAAATGAATTTTTTCTGGACACGTCTTAACTGATGGAATGTCTCCATGCGCGGTTTATCAGTCCTTCACTCTAATGTTTCAAACAGACATCGTGAACTTCAGCTCGGTTTGTACTTATTTCCTTACATTAATCACATTTTGAGTGTGCTATAAGATATTTTAAGAAATGCAGCTGTCTTATTAATCCTAAAACCTGCAGCAACTACCTATTTTGCCTTTTCCAAATCTTCTACAGCGCATTTTAAACCCTTTTGAAACATGAAGAATTACATGGATAAGGATAGTTTTTTACATGATGACCAAAACATGGTTTTGTTGAATCACTATGTGATGCAGACGTAGGGCTTACTTTTGAGTCAGACTGATTTCCACGCTTTAAACTGTATTTCAGATTGCTAAGAGATATTTTAACTTTCTTTTCAATCGATAAACCTCCAGAAATTTGTTAGTTCTGCCTTTCGAAAATCCTCAGTAGTTCATTTTGTACGCATTTGATAGAAATGCAAACACAACAGCGAAATCTTGGTTGATTAAACGCATTGTTTCAAATGTCTACTCAAATTACGCTGTAGAAAATGTGTAGGATGAGGAAGAATTAGCATTTAATGCGTATATGTACACTGCATGTGACAGTATAAAATGCTACAGTTCTGTGTGAAAACGTTTATATAACAAAATTACTGTTTCCTGTAGTTTGTTTACCTTTTATTTCTCAGTAATAAATTCAAATACTGAGGTAATTTTGATTGTGTGCGTGCGTATGTGTGTGTGTGTGTGTGTGTGTGTGTGTGTGTGTGTTTGAGACAAGAAGTTATTACTAGATAACACAGGTGTCTACAGTATTTCTGGTGGTGTAAGAAATACAGAGATATGTGTTGTAGAAAATCGAGAATTCTTTGATCCCTTGCATGAAAATGACATGCAGATTACTAATTATATTGCCCCACGCTGAGCATCAAACACATAGTGAATCCCTCACAATTATGTAATATGCGGTGGTTTGCGGCGAGACCCATGTAAGGTCTCAACGTTGTCGCCGCATATTGCCGTAGCCAAAGCAGCGATATCTCGGTCTCTGGAGGTGACGTAGACGATGAATGGAAGAGCCACCATATCTTCCTGCACCCCCATTGTCTCACTCGTCTTTTTTTTTCTCATTCTCCTAAGCTCAACGCCTCCTTTAATTTTTCCTTCTCTTGGCGTTGTTGTGGACGAACTAAATTTGCAATGCCGCCCAATGACTGATCGTCGTTTCATGATACGCCTCCCACAGCAGCTTGGAAACTTTCTAGGCGCTTCAGTCTGGAACCGTGCCACCGCTACCGTCGCAGGTTCGAACCCTGCCTCGGGCAGGGATGTGTGTGATGTCCTTAGGTTAGTTAGGTTTAAGTAGTTCTAAGTTCTAGGGGACTGATGACCTCAGATGTTAAGTCCCATAGTGCTCAGAGCCATTAGAGCCATTTGAAAACTTTCTATATTGATTGGGTTGGCGAGTGATTAGGGAACTGGAATCGTTCTCATATTTTCACTATCAAGGCTGCTCCCAGCATTGATCGCATATTGTTCGATATCTACATCTATATCTACATCTACATATATACTCCACTAGCCACCAAGCGGTGTGTGGCGGAGGACACAATTTGCGCCAAAGTCATATTCCCCCCCCCCCCCCTCCCCTGTTCCACTCGCGGATCGCGCGAGGGAAAAACGACTGTCTGAACGCCTCAGTACGAGCTCTAATTTCCCTTATCTTTGAATGATGATCATTACGCGATTTGAAAGTTGGTGGTAATAATATATGCCCTACATCCTCGGTGAAGATTGGATTTCGGAATTTAGTGAGCAGCCCCTTCTGTTTAGCGCGTCGTCTATCTGCAAGTGTGTCCCGCTTCAAACTTTCTATTAGATTTGTAACGCTCTCGCGATGGCTAAATATACCAGTCACGAATCTTGCCGCTCTTCTTTGGACCTTCTTAATCCCTTGAATCAGACCAAACTGGTAAGGGTCCCATACAGACCAACAATAAGACTGGACGAACTAACGTATTGTAAGCTATTTCCTTTGTTGAAGGATTGCATCGGTTCAGGAGTCTACCAATAAATCGCAATCTAGAGTTCGCCTTACCCGTAACTTGTGTAATCTTATCATTCCATTTGAGATCATTTCGAATAGTCACACCCAGATACTTGACTGACGTTACCGCTTCCAAAGACTGATAATTTATTTTGTACTCATACATTAATGGGGATTTTCGCCTTGTTATACGCAGTAGGTTACACTTACTAATATTGAGAGATAACTGCCAGTAATTACACCACGCACTTATTTTCTGCAAATCCTCATTGATTTGTTCACAACTTTCGTGTGATACTACTTTTCTGTAGACTACAGCATCATCGGCAAACAGTCTTATGCCACTGTCAATACCATTAACCAGATAGTTTATGTAAATCGTAAAAAGCAGAGGACCTATTACGCTGCCCTGGGGCACACCTGAAGTTACTCTTGTTTCTGTTGAAGTTACCCCGTTCAGGACGAATTACTGCTCCCTGTCTGTTAGAAAACCTTCTATCCAACCGCATATGTCATCGGATAGACCGTAAGCGCGCACTTTTTGTAGCAAGCGACAATGCTCAACTGAGTCGAACGGCTTTCGAAAGTCGAGAAATATGGCATCAACCTGGGAGCTGATATCTAGAGCCTGTTGTATATCATGCACAAAGAGGGCCAGCTGTGTTTCGCATGACCGCTGTTTCCTAAAACCATGCTGGTTTCTGCAGATGAGCTTCTCAGAGTCTAGAAAGGTCATTATGTCTGAACACAAAATACGTTCCATGATTCTACAACAAATCGACGTCAATAAAATTGGTCAGTAATTATGTGCATCCGATTTTCTAACCTTTTTATAGATTGCTATGACCTGGGACTTCTTCCAGTCCCGTGGAACTTTCCGCCGTTCCAATGATCTCTGATAGATGACGGATAAGAATGGTGCTATATTTGTAGCATAGTCAACATAAAATCTCACGGGGATACCGTCTGGGCTAGATGCCTATCTGGCGTCTAAGGATCTTAACTGTTTTGCAATCCCAGAAACACTAAACACTATGTCAGCCATCCTTTCATTTGTTCGATAATTCAAAGGGGGAATGGTGCTGCAGTCCTCTATCGTAAACGAGTTTTTGAAAGCTAGGTTTAGAATTTCGGCCTTCTGTTTATCATCATCAGTTACATTACCCGTACTGTCAGCAAGAGAAGGTATTGAATTATTTGTAGCGTTCATAGATTGTACGTACGACCAAAATTTTTTGGGGTAATTCTTAGAATCTGCAGATGAAATATTGCTTTCAAATTCGTTAAAAGAGTCTCTCATTGTCCTTCTGACAACTGCTTTCATTTCGCATAATTTCTGTTTGTCAGCGGGGCAGTGACTACGTTTAAAACGACTGTGCAAAATTGTCTGCTTTCTCAGCAACTTCCTAATATGTTTGTTGTACCAAGGTGGATCCTTTCCTTCTCCTATACTTTTGCTAGGCACATACTTCTCTAGCATATGGTGGACATTACCATTAAATTCCGACCAAAGATGCTCAAGTGTTTTGAAGTTCATCTGCATTCCTTAGTTGCTACGAAAGCAGCCACACAACACTTCTTTCTAACGGCCGACTCTGCATGAGGCCTGGGCAGCCTCACGTTTGTAGTTCGTCCAAGAATGTTCTGGCCTATGTGATTTATAAGCAACCTAATTATTGTCCAGCAAACAGTGTTTTAAGCAGGCTGACTTCTTCCATAGTTCTTTAGTCTCGTAACCATCCCCGTGTGAAATCTTAGCGCTTTATGTCTAAACTCTGTCTTAGTGCCTATGGAGTGCCTAAATCCTCGTCAGGTTCTCGCTTTTTAAGGAAGGTGAAAACGGCTGCTGCCAGCCAGAGGATTCAGTTGCTTCCTTGTGAGTCTTATCGACTCTTTTGTGTCTATGCTCCATCCCAGTGACTGAAGGGTTCCGGCAATTTCCGGCACTCTTCTCTTTGTCCGCCAGGCTCTTCGCAAGTGAAGCTAAGTCAACTGCTGGGCTACCGCCTGCGTGTATGTAGAATGCCTCTCTGGCGCTCGCTCTATGTCGTCTGACTTCCCTCTCATGCCAGGCTGTTGGCGTTACGAGTCGGCGAAAGTGGCCACCAGCGGAGGTATCACAAAGGTCCTTGTCATGACTTTTAAGCTTTTGATACAGAAGGTTGAGAGTCTTGACAAAGTGGCACCTGTATGTTCACTTGACCTTTCTCTCACAAACACTTCGAAAAGTGAAAAGAATAATAGTAAAACAAACACTTCACTCGTTAATGTGGGGTACTGCAGTGATATCACATTTTCAGTTATGCCCTAGTGCGTCGATCCCAGTCGGCTATTTAGACAAATGGTTGCCCTTTATAAACGGGTATAAGACATAAACAAATAAACACTGATCAAAAGAGGTAAACCACAAATGAACACAAATCGCACTGAACATAATTATAACTCATTAATGTATCAATTCACTATGTGTTTGATGCTCAGCGTGGGGCAATATAATCAGTAATTTGCATGTCATTTTCATGCAAGGGATCAAAGAATTCTCGATTCACTGCAACACATATCTGCGTATTTCTTACACCACCAAAAATACTGCATACACCTGTGTTATCTCGTAACCACTTCTTGTCTCAACACACAAGATAAGCATGGAACCAAGAAGTGTGAAAATAAAAATAATCCATACACATTAATACTGTTCATGACCGAGGTATATGTCACATACAAGACACATAGAATTAAAAAAGTGAAACAAAAATTAGTTTAACACCGCAGTGATGTATATCAAAGAGCTATACGTCAAATGCCAACATGGAAAACACGCAACACATTAAGAAAGACATTACGAATCAAGACGTGTCGCACCAAAGTTTTCTTACATAGTAGTAATTTTGTCAGTGAGCTCTGTAAAACGTAAACGAAATGCGTTGTTAGTTCATACACTTGGTAATACAAAACAATAAATTTTGATGACATACATCATTGGACTGCCATGGGACAAGCCGGACTGTATTCGATGACTTAACGTTTTTACCAACACTGCACTAAGTTCCTTCTGGCTCAAATGGCTCTGAGCACTATGGGACTTAATATCTGAGGTCATCAGTCCCCTAGAACTTAGAACTACTTAAACCTAACTAACATAAGGACATCACACACATCCATGCCCGAGGCAGGATTCGAACCTGCGACCGTAGCAGTCCCGCGGCTCCGGACTGCAGCGCCTAGAACTGCACGGCCATCGGGGCCGGCGCGACCGTAGCGGTCACGCGGTTCCGGACTGAAGCGCCTAGAACCGCACGGCCACACCGGCCGGCTAAGTTTCTTCTCTGTGAGTTTTTCCTACCTTATAATATATACAAAAATAACGTAGGTATCTTCTTTTCTACCATAGGAGCTTCAGTCGTTATGTATAATGCACAGATCACTGATTTTTGGGATAACATGTTTTATTTACTGTGTTGCATAGTGTGAGCTGTGTGTCAGCCGCATGAATGGACTCGACATTCTACAAAAAATCGTGCGTATACCCAAATTTGTGTAGTGGAGCGATGTTAGTCTACCCTTAAATTCTAACATACAAAATAATTCTAATCACTAAGTTAATAGTGTCGGCTATGTCACCTACGCGAACAGACTCGAATGTCAACAACAAGAAGAAAGCGAGTTTGTACCTAATTTTGTACACTCGAGTGATCTTAACCATTCGTTAAATTCTAACAAGCAAAATAGTCCTGCCGTGACTCAACAACATTTCATGCACTACTTTGCAAAGATAAGATGTGACCACCGCCGTCCGCGAAACGGAAATCTCATCAAAAATTGGTGCATGTGTTTATCTCACCATCCATCCTAGCGTTCTTCCATTCTAATGCACATGATATGGTAAAACAATATGATGAAAGCAGAACTCATTATATTGCAATTAAGTATACACAGAAAAACCAATAACATACATGGAAATGGCAGTGCATTAGCGTGGGCTGCGTAACAATCCTGCGCAACGGGTACTGGTAGTATCATGTTATCGAATGTGGGCGGCGCCTCTCAGCCTCGCACTGCACAGTGTGACGGCGCACGGAATCCATGCTCACACGCATACGACCGTCACATTACCTCTCCACATTCACACCAAGTATCCCACAGTCCAGGCAGACACAAAAATTGCTGTCTAAGTACAATAAATACATACTAGTTACTATGACAGAAAAACATTCACAAAATACAAAGTCTTGTTAACTGTCATCTGCAATTGTCTACACCACTAAATCTGTACACTAGTTTATTGAGACAGATATGCCCTCAGACTGCGGGACGTCATAGCATAAGCACTCGACGTTGACTACAGTGTCCCTGCTTTCGACTGAGACACCAATTTTTCTCGTCACTTTGACCCAAGACATATGGTCTTCCGAAATCGTGTGATGTTGTTGTATGGAACAAAATTGTCTTCTACGAGTGGGTGTATACTATACTTCTGTGCCCACCTCATATTGCGTCTCAGCCACTCTACAACCTCCCTCGCATTTTCCGCTCCACAAGAGCCTAATAATTGTTGTGGGGGCTTTACCTTCAACCTTTGTCATTTTCTCAGCGCCCTTGTCATGGCTTTTGACTTCGACCTCTTTTTACATATTACACTGAAACACCAAAGAAACTGGAATAGGCATGGGTATTCAAATACAAAGAGATGTAAACAGCAGAATAGGGCCCTGCGGTCGGTAACGACAAGTGTCTGGTGCAGTTGTTAGATCGGTTACTACTGCTACAATGGTAAGTTATCAAGATTTGAATCTTCTGGCGAACTGAAGTTTGAACGTGGTGTTGTAGTCGGCGCATGAGCGATGGGACACAGCATCTCCGAGGTAGCAATGAAGTGGGGATTTTACCGTTTGATCATTTCGCGAGTGTACCGTGAATATCAGGAATCACGTAAATCATCAAATCTCCGACATCGTTGCGGCCGAGAAAAGTTCCTGTAACAACGGGACCAACGACGTCTGAATAGAATCCTTCAGCGTGACAGACGTGCAACCCCTCCGCAAACTGCTGCAGATTTCAATGCTGGGCCATTAACAAGTGTCAGAGTGAGAACCATTCAACGAAACATCATCGACATGGGCTTTCGGAGCCGAAGGCCCACTCATGTTCCCTTGATGACCACATGACACCAAACTTTACTCCTAGTCTGGGCCTGTCAACACCAACATTCGACTGTTGATGACTGTAAATATGTTGCCTGGTCAGAGGAGTCTCGTTAGAATTTGCATCTAGTGGTTGAACGCGTACGGTTATAGAGACAACCTCATGAATCCATGAACCGTGCATGTCAGCAGGGGACTCTTCAAGTTGGTGGAGGCTCTGTAATGGGGCGTATGCAGTTGGAGTGATATGGGAACCCTGATACCTCTAGATACGACTCTGTCAGGTGATTACGTAGGCATCCTGTCTGATCACCTGCATCCTTTCATGTCCATAGTGCATTCCGGCGGACTTGGGAAATTCCAGAAGGACAATGCGACACCCCATACGCCCAGAATTGCTACAGAGTGGCTCCAGGGACACTCTTCTGAGTTTAAACACTTCCGCTGGCCACCAAACTCCCCACACGTGAACGTGGGCCTTACACGATATTAGGCAGGTGTACCATTTTATTTGGCTCTTCTGTGTATTTTGTTCCTTTTGAAGAATTCTTCTGTACACGCGTGGGAGGCATGGGGTGTCACTAAGCGTATTCATCAACGGCCTCTCGCCCTCTAAATCCTAAAAGCACATGTTCTAGGGCTTCTAACCCAAGATCACTGGCATCTAGTCCATCAAATTCACTTTCGTTGGCAGTGTGCGTGGAATTATTTTCTCAATTTGCGGACGGCAAACTGACTTTATCTAGAATCCGTGTTCCCTCAAACAAAACACCTTTTTGCTCTCATGGCCGATCTGCGAAAATTTTCTTGTCCTCCTTACGTAGCACTAAATTAGTTGTGCCCTTGGTGCCCTCCGTACCCTATGCGACAAAGTTTTTGAACAAACTGACCAAGGTTTTAGTGATCCAGTCCAAGATCATTGCAATATTCGATAAGAAAATCGAGCGTCAAGCCACAAATGATAACTTCTAGCGACACCAAGACCTACTTACTATCTCCTTCCTTTTTCGCCCCAACAGCATTAATTAGTGATATTCCTCTCATGGGTCTCTCAGTTAATTTACTACCTCATTCCATCAATTTTTTGTGGTAGTCCAAAGTGCTGTCAAGCGCGACCGAAAATCCAGACATGTTTTGATCTTAATTCCTTAGACGGTCGTCTCACGGAGATTATACGGTTTATTCTCTTTTTCCAGGAACCCTGGGTTATCACAATACTGGTCAATGTCGCCTTGCGTTTAAGATTGCCAGTATCGCACACTGCGTATGTGATGTTCCTTCTCCACTGAGGCGTCCCCTTCGATATCTCATTGTCTTTGGTCATTCAGTTGTGCGATCTCACGCACCTGTGCTTCAGGTGGGACCAGTAGTGGATGATCTCCAATACTCTCACGGCGTCTCCCATTATGCGACGCTTGCACGCAATTCACGTGGCGTCCGTGGTCCGGCGCTTCGATCGTGCTTTGTTCTCCGTGGTGTGGACTACGGCTTCTATTCCGCTCTCGCCTGTTACCTTCTCTACTTCTTTCATTATTGTGCCATTTCTGTCTGTCTTTGCGCTGCTCAAATCCTTGTGGCGTTGAATTTTCTGCCCTCATTGGATTAGCATATGGCGTCCTTTATTTCTCCTACTCTTCAGTGTCGTCCAAAGATTTTAAAATTATCGAGGGACAGTTCTCTCGACGATGCCCCGACGAGTGAACGTTGTATGTGGGCAAAAAAATTTGAGCTCATTGCACTACGACATTCATCAAATGGTTCAAATGGCTCTGAGCAGTATGGGACTTAACATCAGAGGTCATCAGTCCCCTAGAAGTTAGAACTACTTAAACCTAACTAACCTAACGACATCACACACATCCATGCCCGAGGCAGGATTCGAACCTGCGACCGTAGCGGTCGCGCGATCCCAGACTGAAGCGTCTGGAACCGCTCGGCCACAACGGCCGGTTACGACATTCATCATCTGTCATTTTGTCCTCAAGGTATCCCATCAGAATGACAAAGTAAGCAGCGTATCTTACTGTGGATTGGTGCGACTGTAGCGCGTACTGTCCCGGATATATGCTCATCTTTGCACTTTCCTGTGCAGTCAGGTTCCAGTACGTTGACACATGGTGCTGATATCTTTGTAACTGCTGTTATCGCATATTGTTACTCAAATCAACGTCCTTTCGCACGCAGATACGCTTCAAAATTTTTGGGTACTGCGCGTTCGGCCGAACCAGTAGCACGTCCACCCCGTACATCGGGAATGCGGTCAGCAAATTTGATGGCGTGACTTGCGTTACAAGGACAGTAACATGTCATAATGTGGACACTTCTTGCTCGAGGAATGACACTCTTGCATGCATCTCCTTGGACGATTTACTTTCCTCATTAATAAACGCGGAGATGTCAGTGATGTTCGTGTTTATCCGCGTTTCTAGGTTGTCAACTTTCGTTTCAAACGCTTGACTTATCTCCTCCAGGCTGTTGGTGACCACTGACCTTATGTTTTAGGCTTCGGTCTCCAAATAGTTCCTAACTTCAGCCATCTGCCCATCAGACTTCTGATTACAAAGTTTTATCTTGGCTTCCAATCTTTCAAATTGGCTTTTATTCTACTCCTTCATGATGGATAAATGGGATGTGTGGTTTTTCAATACCGCGAGAATTCGGTTCAGTGTACTCTAGTTTTGTTTGTCCCCCACAGACGTGTCTTGTTCAAAAAAATGGCTCTGAGCACTATGGGACTTAACATCTGTGGTCATCAGTCCCCTAGAACTTAGAACTACTTAAACCTAACTAACCGAAGGACATCACACACATCCATGCCCGAGGCAGGATTCGAACCTGCGACCGTAGCAGTCCCGCGGTTCCGGACTGCGCGCCTAGAACCACTAGACCACCGCGGCCGGCACGTGTCTTGTGGTTCTTTGCTCATCCTGGGACTTTGCGCCATTGGCCTGTTGGTTTCTACGGTACTCTGAATTTATGTACGCTTCACGGACTTGCCTGACATTTCCTCGCTCACACCCGAAGTCTTCTCCACAGGCCTGACGGTTTCTATGTTTATCAATCTCCCAGACCTGAGTTGCGCAGAAAAACGTGCCCACAAGCAAAAAGTGCTGAATAGAAAAAAGTGAGTCAGTCAGTACGACCCTGATGTCAATGCAGCTATTCGCAAAGAGAACAACGAAAACTTGGAACAAAATATTCACAACAACTAACTACACACTCCAAACTACTTCACAAAATGTGGGAGAGGCTGTGTCTACTTCATACCGCAAATCTGAAACGCATTCAGCACACACAAACACACCGTCTGCGTGTCTGACATCACAAACAAAGAGGCTAACGTATTCTAGTAAAGGTATTGGACGTTAATTCTTCCTCGTGATGACTGGGTGTTGTGTGCTGTCCTTAGGTTAGTTAGGTTTAGGTAGTTCTAAGTTCTATGGGACTGATGACCATAGATGTTAAGTCCCATAGTGCTCAGAGCCATTTGAACCTTTTTTTTTTTTTTTTTTTAATTCTTCCTGAGTCGTACCTTGGATATCCACAAGTTCTCACATTAGCAAATACGTGAGAATGAAATAATATTTAAGCCGCACACTGGGTGCCAAAATATAGCAAATCGAGAATTCTTTGCTCTCTTGCGTAAAATGACATGCAGTTTGTAACCTTCCAGTATAAATATAAAAATATTAAATAATGAAGTGTAATCATCCAGAATAAATAAAAAATATATAAAATAATTAAATTTGGATAGTTAAATTCTGACGTATGAAAACTGATAAATCTTAACTCATGAAAAACTTATAAATTTTGACGTAAGCAGCGTTACGCCATCGCCCTGTGAAATGAATCTGAATCTGTCCATGAGAAATAAACTGAAAAATTCTTACCTCGTGATGGTGTCGCCGGATATCGCTGACTATATTTCTGCTCGTAAATGGCACAGCTTAGTGCAATGCTGGCCTGTCTACTAATACTGGATAGTATTTGTCTGAGACCTGAACTAGGAGAAACACTGACTTTACTTAGTGACACATCTGCACAGCTGGTCGTCTGATTACTAAAGAACACATGACTACGATCTGACAAAACTTCTGGAATATTTTAATTCAGATGAATGACTGGATCGGGACTGGCAATGACTTAAGGGGAAATTATACTTTTATAGTTGACTGTTAAAAACAATTATATTCTGAAAAATTTTTACGTTATTGATAAAGATCTACAATCCATTACACGGGAAAATTGAATATATTACAAATCTGGGTCAACACATGCTGACGAATCCCAGAAGAAAAGATTGAAAGAAATTCATATTAACATCTGAGACAAGTGACTTAACTAGGCGCATGCCAATAAAAATAATAAAATTTGCCTTACAATATATGGTTGACTTAATTACACTGTTGATTTTTCATTATATTAACTATTATTCATTTGCTCATCATCATCTTATTCCGTGGTATCATTTAGCTCTGCAGCTGATCACAATTATTATTCAGTTTCATACCAGGTGGTCAAAAAGTCAGTATAAATTTGAAACCTGAATAAATCACGGAATAATGTAGATAGAGAGGTACAAATTGACACACATGCTTGGAATGGCATGAGGTTTTATTAGAACCAAAAAAATACAAACGTTAAAAAAATGTCTGACAGATGGCGCTTCATCTGATCAGAATAGCAATAATTAGCATAACAAAGTAAGACAAAGCAAAGATGATGTTCTTTACAGGAAATGCTCAATATGTCCACCATCATTCCTCAACAATAGCTGTAGTCGAGGAATAATGTTGTGAGCAGCACTGTAAAGCATGTCTGGAGTTATGGTGAGGCATTGGAGTCGGATGTTGTCTTTCAGCATCCCTAGAGATGTCGGTCGATCACGATACACATGCAACTTCAGGTAACCCCAAAGCCAATAATCGCACGGACTGAGGTCTGGGGGCGTGGGAGGCCAAGCATGACGAAAGTGGCGGCTTAGCACACGATCATCACCAAAGACGCGCGCAAAAGATCTTTCACGCGTCTAGCAATATGAGGTGGTGTTTTTGGTTCTAATAAAACCCCATGTCATTCCAAGCATGTGTGTCAATTTGTACCTCTCTATCTAGATTATTCCGTGGTTTATTAAGTTTTCAAATTTATACTGACTTTTTGATCACCCGGTATAATAAAATTTTACAATTTGTTCTGCACTGTGACTTTAACAACTACTAACTGTAAACTGCGCTGTACCTGCGACAGACTACAACTACACTGTAGCAGCGAGCGACTGCAACTGCGCCAGAGACTGCTCTGACCTGTGACTCTATCGCAGCTCTCTTTTGACAGGGGCAAAGATATTTTGTCTCAGGCAGCGCATGTGAATTGTCTTTCTAGCAAGTGAGCAATACATCGAGATTAGATTTCCTCCAGCAGGATTGTGAACCCGTTACAAGGTTGCTAATTATACTACCCCGCGCTAGGCATTAAAAATATAGTGAATACTTCTAAATTCAGTGATAAGACAATTTTTAATGAGATCGTCCGACGTTGGGAGCCTATAATTGACGTCAGAAATTTAGTGAAATCAAGCAGAAAAGGTTATGAGATTAGGGTACTGATAAATGAAAGTAACAAATTGTTTAGATAATTAGAACGAGTATTATTAACTTTTTTGCGCTACTATTTCTAAATGAAATTACGAATCGCAGGGCCTATTTGACTGGGTGTGGATACCACTGTGTCATTGAGGGCTAGGAGGGAGGAATGCATCGTCTTACCATTCCTCACAGTCATTTGTCGTGTGGTGATGGCGGCGGCAGACACTGGGTCGGGACGGCGCATCGCCTTGTAGCGGCGGTTGCGAGTCGGCAGCTGTCATCGGCAACTCGCAGCTTTCAGGCGAGGCCCAGGTTTGTTTTCTTGCCTCCGCGCTGCCTCACCGACTCCTCTCCACCTTCGTAAGCTCAACAAATCCCCGAATTTTCCTTCTCAATGCGCTGTCATAGACGATCTAAATTTGCAGTGCCGCCCAATAATTGATCGCCGATTCATGATTACGTCTCCCAGTGCGGGATGGAAATTTCCTATCTTGTGTGGGTTGTTGAGTGACTCGGGAATTCGCACCATTCTCAAGTTTTCACTGTCAAGGCTGTTTTTAGCATTGGTCGCAAATTGTTCTGACGTTTTTCTGCATTCCTTAGTTTCTATGAAAACAGTCACACAACACTTATTTCCAACAGCCATCTCTGCAAGAGGCCTGGGCAGTCTCACGTTTGTGCTTCGTCTAAGAATTTGCTGGCATTTGTGATTTATAAGCAAGCTCCATACTGTCCAACAAAGTTTCTTTTTTTATGTAGGCTGACTTCTTCCATAATTCTGTAGACCCACACAATTGCTTGTGCGAAATCTTCACGCTTTGTGTCCACACTCTTGGTTCAAATGGCTCTGAGCACTATGGGACTTAACTTCTGAGGTCACCAGTCCCCTATACTTAGAACTACGTAAACCTAACTAACCTAAGGACATCACACACATCCATGCCCGAGGCAGGATTTTCGAACCTGCGATCGTAGCAGCCACGTGGTTCCTAACTGAAGCGCCTAGAACCGCTTGGCCACAAAGGCCGGCTATGTACGCAGTCATCTTTGACGTTCACAGAAATAATTTGACACCCAGTTTTTATCCACCATAAATGTTCATAGAGACAAGACTTTATAGTTACAATGATCCATGACAGTGAGAGATCAGTGATGATCAGTAGTCAATGATGGTCATTGATGAATGATGTTCAGTGATCAATGACGGTCAATCATGAATGATGGTCAATGATCAACAGGAATTTTGCTATAAGCGTTTGGCGTTTACTCTATGGTGTCTACTGTTTAGCGTTTGCCTTTAAGTTTTTAACGTTCACGATATGTGTTTAGCATTTGCCGTTTAGCGTTTAGTATTAGTCGTTTGCCTTTAAGTTCAACCGTTTACCATTTAGCATTTACCAATTAGGGTTTACTATTTAGGGTTTAGCGTTTACCATTTAACATTTACCATTAAGTGCTTAGTGTTATCGTTTAGTGTTTATCATTTACTATTAAATGTTTTTTATTTACGGTTTATCATTTAGCGTTTACAAGAATTAGATGTTAGGCATAAAACACACTGTTTTTCTATTTCCATCAACTTGAATTTTTAATATTGTGCTGCAAAGGGAATGGAAATGGGGATTATATTGCACACAATTAGCCTGTGGGTAAATAATGTCACTTGACACCATTTTTACACCAAAAGTAATGAGCATCTTTTTCATTCAAGGAAATAGTGAGACATCAAAGTTGAACAACTTTGAAGGAATGGAAATGAGCGTTTGGCGTCATTGACCGGGAGGCCCCTTGCAGGCAGATCCTGCCGTCTTGGTGCAAGTCTTATTACATTCGATGCCACATTGGGCGACCTGCGCGCTAGATGGGGATGAAATGATGATGAAGAAAGCACAACACCCAGTCCCTGAGCGGAGAAAATCCCCGACCCAGCCGGGAATCGAACCCGGGCCTGCCGCGTGGGATTAGCCGAGCGGTCTAAGGCGCTGCAGTCATGGACTGTGCGGCTGGCCCCGGTAGAGGTTCGAGTCCTCCCTCGGGCGTGGGTGTGTGTGTTTTTCCTTAGGATAATTTAGGTTAAGTAGTGTGTAACTTAGGGACTGATGAACTTAGTAGTTAAGTCCATAAGATTTCACACTCATTTTTTGAACCCGGGCCCGTAGGACGGCAATCCCTCACGCTGCCCACTCAGTTGTCGAGGCGGACACTTTGAAGGAATTAATGAATATCTTTGACTTGCGAATGGAGGTTACGAATTTTTACTATTCACTTGGTGCCATTTATACACCTAATTTGGCCGGCCGGTGTGGCCTAGCGGTTCTAGTCGCTTCAGTCTGGAACCGCGCGACCGCTACGGTCGCCGGTTCGAATCCTGCCTTGGGCATGGATGTGTGTGATGTCCTGAGGTTGGTTAGGTTTAAGTAGTTCTAAGTTCTAGGGGACCGATAACCTCAGATGTTAAGTCCCATAGTGCTCAGAGCCATTTGAACCATTTTGAATTCAAATACTGTGCTCTGATTGATTGGAAAAATATGAGTACAAACACACAAGAGGTATGTTTCCATCAGCTTTTAATGTTCTCTAATACTGCGGTATGACTTTCTGGGGTTAAGGAGGAGGCAAAGGGCTTGACTTGACGTCTACTTCAGAATAAAGCAATTTGACACCATTTTTGAGCATAATTTTAAAGCTGCTCTCTAACTGTTTGGAGATAGAGAGTGGGGTAAAGGACACACAGTTTGTCTGTCGTCAACACTTTGGATTTTTAATACCACACTATGATTGGCTGTAGATAAAGAGTATTGTAGTGTGGACGATTGGAGATAGAGGACAGGAGGACACGGTTTTTAATATTCCACTAATGAAGTTGGGTTATTTCCGTCATCTCTGAATTTTTAATATTTGTTTATGGTTGCCTGGAGACAAGGAGGGATATGGCCTTAAAATGATAAGGATGAGGTCAGTGATTATGTCATGGATTACATCATGTATGACGTCATTGATAAGGATTATGTTGCCACTAGGTCACGTGATGTAAATAAAGTATAGTACCCAGAGCCCAACCAGGCTACGGCCGGAATCCCGGCTGGCAGTTCTGTTGGGATGCTGGGAGTAAGATGGCTGCCTCATGGTGGCAGCCAACAGAGAGTGGACGCTCATTGGAAGCCCAGCCATCACAACATACCCAGCCTGGCCGAACTGCCAGTTTTGATACGTGACAATTCGTGCGACTGACGCCGCTTGTGTGCCCTCCCAATCGCCGCCGAAACGTCCCGAAATGCCTGTTCCCCCAGCGCCTTGGTCGCTGTTAGAGAGACGCTCTGGCGTAGTGTGAATGCTGAACTAGCGGGTGTCAACAACCACGTGGGTTTCGGCATCGCGTGCTGGCTTCAGCCCGCGCCTCTGCACCTAGTACTAAGCAGGCACGCTTACTACAAGGGGCGTTCAATAAATAATGCAAGACGTTTTTTTTTCCTTGCCTAACTTCAGCTGAACAAATGCTGCATTTATTGTGTGAAATCGTGCAAAATTCGCGCTTCAGCCTCTACAGTTTCATGGTGTCCGGTAGGTCGCGACGTTGGTCATAGCCTTCAAAATGACGTCTGTAACAGACGCGCGTTCCAAGCTGTCATTGAGTTTCCTATGGTAGAAAACCAGAGCATCGCACATATTCATAGGCGCTTGCAGAATGTCTACAGTGAACAAAAGCATGGTGAGCCAATGGGCGAGGCGTCTGTCGTCATCACAATAACGACGTGCAAACCTGTCCGATTTCCCGCACGCCGGCGGCCCACAAACAACTGTGCTACCCTCAGCATGTCGCCACAAAAATGGAAACGAACTTCTCCTTCTCTATGACAACGCGAGGCCTCACATAAGTCTGCGCCGCTGAGAGGTGCTCACTAATCTTCATTGGACTGTTCTTCCTTATGCACCGTACAGCCTAGATTTACGTCCCACTCAGGTGACGTAAAACCGCCACAATGAACGGAAATTACTTTCAAAAACAGGGTTTCGTAGAGTGGGGAATAATATGGCATACCAGAATTCTGAGTAAAACCAACCTATTTTAAGCCAATTAGGAAGGAACTGATACATGACATAGAGAAACTTAAAAAAGCAGAATTTATAAGATTACATGGAGTCATTGCAACAAATATTACATTGGCCAAACGGGAAGAGATTTTAAAACCCTCTTTAAAGAACACATTGACTATTTCAAACTTGGCAAACCAAGTAAATCAGCTATAGCGAAACATATAAACGAAACAGGACCGTGTTACAATAGACAACGATCTCAAAGTAGTACATAATTTAGTAAAGAGCTGGAAAATGGAGATCTTGGAAGAAATGGAAATATTCATCCGTAGCCACAGGAGGAATAACGAAATCGTGAATGAGATGACAGACTTCATAAATTCACATTTCTTCTCCAGTTTCACAACAGTAGTCCTAGAATAACATGACAGTCGTTTCACTCTAGCCCCAGAAATATGTAAAATAAATAGTTTATATCATGATGTGTTCAATAATATTGTCACAGGTGCTCAGTTTGTAATATATTTCGTTAACCTACATCTGCAATACGATAACAAGACGTGCAGAAGACATGTAAACATATGACACCACATAGACCAACAAATCGATGGTCAAATCTAAACAGCTGTATTTAGACCGCCATCTTGTCCATTGCACTACAGAAGTGTTTGTGGTGTTTGTGATCGTGTTTCCTAGTTACTGCTATGTTAGTGACAATTTTGTGGACAGTGGCCAAGAGAGCCACGAAAATAGATACACCGCAACACATCACAACGAGACAGCCACGCCAGAAGAACAAAGTGAGTGACCATTACAAATCATCAGTCCAGCTTCCAAAGTGACGTCGCCTCTTACTAAGTTTTCTCTTCTTCCACAGGATGACCGCAATATTAACCAAAAGACTATATAACATCAGTATGACCTTGTAGTAAAGTTGTTTTTGTAATGCCATTTAGCCTGAAGTTGAGTTTTAACCCTCGAAACATGTCGCTAAATAAATAATACAGCAGTTGACAAAGTTTGTGACTGGTAGCGGCAATTTAATAAAAAAAAAACCTTTACAAAACCAACCTACTTCCTGAAAAATGTGCTGCTTTGCTTCTTGAATGCCCCTTGTATTTCCAAATCAATTTAAACGAAGTCCTTCGAAACATGAAGAAACTACGATGTATGCCCTTATGGAACACTACGGTAGCCTATACGCAACTTGTGGAAATGGTGAATTTGAACGTTGCCTAGGATGAGCGGTCGACCTTACGGGAGGTAGCAGGATTGTACGTTTGAGGCAGAAAGGATCAGGTACAGTGTATATCGTGTTTGAAACGGTTTCTGAGATAGAAAATGTTTTATGTGCAGTGGGTAGTCGATCTGAGCAAAATAATAAGCAAAACACATTTGTAAGACGAAAAAGTATATTTTACTATTCTCGAGAAAGCAACATAACTGACGGAGATACTCTTGTGATCGCGTTCTTTAAATATGATGTGTTGGAAAGTAATTGAATGTAGCACTTTTTTGTGAACCAATCGTACGAAAAGTAAGCTTTATATAGGAGCACTAATAAGCTTGTTAAGTGAAGATTTCTTTATTGATTTCTTTTTTTCATAGCGCTCGGATGTGTAACGTCCTCCGGGAAAATTGGAAAAGAAATAACGTTTCCCAGTAATCCCCCACACAAAACTGTCTACAGACTGCATATTTCCATTCTTTCGCATTACTAGACATTCCTTGCTCTGGAACATTACTTCTTTGCATCTTCTTTGGTATCAAATCAAGAGAAATTACTCAAGTCAGACAGACCTGGTATCTATCGTTTGATCAAAGCAACTAGTAAGAAATATAACATCGTCTCGTGTATTTCAGAACTGGTTGATATTCTGAAAGTATATCCACAGTATTGGGAATGGCAGTACTGACTCACGAATCACAGTACCTTTCTGTCTCCCAGGGAAATTCTGGTCATCTATTTGACGACCAAGTACTGACACTGCAAATTTTTCAGCGTAATTAAAGTCAGTCAGCTGTTTCTCGCTGAAGACTTTCGCGCAGGCAACTGCTTTTGGAATTAACCTGTACAGTAACCAAATCGTAGAGCCACTGGCAATTACATAAATTTATCTTCAAGAAATGCCCCGTAACAGGAGAAAGGCGGCGGAAAGATAAAATACGAATTTCATGACAAATCCTATACTTCCAGAAAACTCAGTGGAACCACATTCTAGCAGTGGTATTCAATCTTCTTTTCTCCTAGTACCCCAAAGACAATATTCCACTCTAGCCTGTGCCTCTAG
The DNA here is from genome assembly GCF_021461395.2 of Schistocerca americana. Taxonomy (NCBI): domain Eukaryota; kingdom Metazoa; phylum Arthropoda; class Insecta; order Orthoptera; family Acrididae; genus Schistocerca; species Schistocerca americana. The sequence goes on along the minus strand of NC_060122.1, from coordinate 217,676,690 downwards.
GCTTAGGGCAAGCCCTAGAGTTAGCGTTAATTCAAATTATACATAACCATATCTAAAGTAGATTATACAGTTTACGACTAATTAAATACTACAAAATGGAGCATTTTCCTGAAAATGTATAAAATAAGTACACATACAAAAAATTATATTAATTTTATATGTTTCTGACTTAGTGAGATGGCTGAGCTTGTTTCGTAGACACCGGCTCCTCTGTTCATGAACAGAATCTCCGTTAGTGTTTCAATCGTGATTCTGGATTCAAGCAATTACTTTGTTTCGTTTTGATTGCTATCACCGCAGACAAATCCTCCTCACACTAATAAATAGAGGGGAATGGAAGAAGATATGTAATGACAGTGTCACTAAGTTCAGTGTACTCTATGCGTGCGCCACCATTGTTTATTTTGTATAATGATGTATTTCACATTTCTACGCGTGCGTAACATTAGAAACCACAAACTGATATTTTTTCAGTTTGTATTTTTAAGTAACTGTCAACGAACATTTTAAAAATAATTTCTTTTTATTATATGGGAAGCCCAGAGGAATTGGTGCAAAAAGCATTTGTAATCCATTCTTGTGTATTATCGTCTTTCTAAATGTCTGGAAAGTATTTTGAGAACTGTACGCCGTGTTTTTGTAAGTGGAATCCTATACATAATCAGATTCCATCTACAAAAACAGAGAACGTTCAGAAGTGCTAACTTCATGCACTATGTTTCTACACAGTTGGAAAAAACTGTAATATTCCGTTTATTAATGCAATCAGTTCAAAAGAAAACTTTCTTATAAAGACTCTTTACTTTCGCACCAGCTTCAAAAATATTTGTGTCAAACCTTGGAGCAGAATACTGAGCCTGTTAAATTTGGTAAATATATCCGTAATTGGCAAATTCAATCTTCATCTTCAAAATTCTTCACCAGATCGGATTTCAATTTTGTAAGGAGACAATTTATCTCATTTTTCTATTCCGAAAGATGATTCAGTAAACGTCTTGGTGGCAATCAGCGCACTTCTGTGTGCAGAAACATATGAACGCATGTATCTCTCAGTCTCTTATCTCCCCTAACTATTTTTTTGAAGACAGGACCAGTGTTCAATGTTTCGAGCAAATCAGGGGTTATTTTTTTTGGCTACAAAGTTTTCTGTGTGTTTGTAAACGAGCAATAAGACTGCTTGTTTTACCTGTCAATGAACCAACACCATGAGTGGACAAACTACACACAAGTTCCACTACAAGACTAATTTTAATCCAATAAAATTCTCAAGAATTTATGAAATATCCCCTCACGTTGTATGTTCTGACAACTGTTTACGTCCTGAAATTTCATCGACAATGGCGCCTGTCGCTAACGCCAAACTATCGAACGTGTATAAGTAACCCAGCATCACCAGATTCATACTTTCTACTATTTGGTCAGGAAAATCTTTTGCCACATCATGAATTCTACGCTCTACATTTATGACAGAATTCGGAATTGCTTCAATTAATTTAGCGGAATTTTTGTACGTCATTTTATCGGCTCTAATTAAATTACCAGAGAAAATAGCAAATTCAACTGCAGTATAAATTGATTTGCCTTTCCAGATATCAATGCTAAGTCGTGTGATGTCTTCAACGCCACCATTGTTTATTTTGTGTAATAATGTATTTCACATTTCTCTGGTTTTTCGACCTGCTCGAAGGTGGTTCAACTTCAACACTATTTTCGTCGCTGTATCGTGGCGAAAGACGCGTTGTCGCATTTTCACTGATGGTGGCTTAATATTATTACAACTAACACTTTTCTCATTAATTTTACGTTGTCCTTTTATAACGAAGTTTTTCATCGTAGAACGAAGCTAAAATATCTAGTGCACTATCACAATAATAATAAAAAATTCAACTGTAATAACATGAAAATCAGTTCACAAACTTAAGACTAAAGAAAACGAACCTGCACAGAATTCATGAAAATATAATTAGTTATGAAATGTCGCCGACACTGTTGTTGTTGCCGGCGTTTGAAACATACAATACAAACGATTAGCGTGCACAGCTATAAGGTTTCATTGTTGGATAGGCCGGTAGAGTAAGCTAAATGGATTGTTCGATGGAGGGCGATTCAGATCTCTGGCTGAGATATTTGTTGTTATTTGTGATGTTTCTGGCAACATTTTATCGTGACGATGTGTATTTTAAATTTTACTATGTTGCTTTATTTGTGATCATTCAGGAAACAAATTATAACGACTGTATGCGTACGCAAACCCCAGGTTGAATGTTGCTGGTCTAAAACGTACAATCACGACACGTTTGTTCATTTTTGTTACGCAATGTGACCTCAACGCTCTAAGAGGACAGTAAGCTTCATTTCTGAATTCGATATCGAATTAGTGCGAATAGTATCGTGTATACTGATATGTAGAGTAGTTTTTACAAAAGGAAGTGTTTGTAGTGGAATGAAAATCAGTAGTAACTAAAAAATTAGACTACAATTTATCATTTCCTCAGCGATCCAGAGCGCTGTGCTCTTGTAATTGAATCTTGTTATCAATCCAACGTAAACATCTGCAGTAGCAGGAAATTTTTTTACTGCTATTGTTAATTAAAATGGCTGCCAGGTTACACAATAGTACTACTTGACAGGGTGGCACAAGAATAAGAATGTGTAAACACAATAAGAAATAACCAATAAAATTTATTGTGGTTTATTTTACTTTTGGCAACAGTTTGATGCAAGGCTCTTGATGTCCTGTATCTAACATAATGACATCAAAGTAACTTTTCTGTCTCTTGTCAGTCTGTGAAATTGTCTTTATGACAAAGTGATCATGCAGACACTCGTTTGACAGTATCTGTTGCTCCATAAATACCGACTGCTAAGTTGCAATATAGTCTTCAGAAAGAAATTCGCGGTTCTGTGCTGCATAACGTAACTGCGGGAACTATACTGAGCTGTCTGCGGGCACAGAACTGAACTGACAGTAGGGTCAGGATCGTGAGAGTGTCTGCGACATGTCGTCTTTTCTGCATTTTGGAAGGAGGATTTCCATTTCCTCCAGTACTAGGCGAAAGCAAAGTAGTGTCCGGTTGACAGCGTTCTCTTTGGCAGTGGTGAACGGCATAGAACATCAATATGTCGGAAGTGCAAGGCCGTGCTACGACACAGAAACAAAAAGACAGCAGCGCTCAATGTGGCGTTGCAGTGAACTTTGAATGCGAGAAATATGACGTGGAAATACGTAGTCTGGTGATAGCGTGTATTTATTTGTAAATTACAATACTGCAATTTCGACTGTGCTGCTATTATGAACTGGCAATTATGTTCCTGGTTACGACGTTTTTGTGCTTACTGCAGTATTTGAATTGCGACGTAAATATGCTGCTTGTGTTCTGCTTAATTATTGCTCTCATTCCGAATATTTGTTGAGTTAAGTGATTCCATATTTGTGTTTTTTGTTTGATATAAATATAAACTGCTTATACTCGCCAGGTTAGCCAAGACCGCCAGCAGCGGATCGAATCCGCCCGGCGGATTAACGACGAGGGCCGGTGTGCCATCCAGGCTGGATGTGGTTTTCAGGTGGTATTCCACTAGGTGAATGCCGGGCTGGTCCCCACAAGCCGCCGCAGTTACACGATTCGCAGGCGTCTGCAACACATTCGCACTATTTCATGATTTAGGCTAGAAGCAGACAGTTGGGATACACTGGTTCTGTCTGGGGTACGGGGTAGCAGCAGGAAGGGCATCCGACCATCCCTTCCAATTAACCACGCCAAATCCGATTGTAACCATGCCAACACTGTGAAACCTGCGTTACAAGACACAAGCAAAACAAGAAATAGAAACTGTTTATGTCACATAGTATTCTGTGGACTCATGACCATTTTTAATGCTTGTGAATCTGTGTGTGAACTGCCCAATTTAAATGCACTATAAAATATTGCTGGTATTCTACGCTATTTTTGTTACCATCCGTTTTTCGTACTCTCTTATTTAATGGAGGCCACCGAAAGTTGCATTGACTTCTGCTGAAAGGTACCATATGTAGTACCTGTTAATAATATGTGAAAACATTTTTGTAGCTACTGTTGCATTTTTAGCATTTGCAAGGAAGAGTGCTCTAGTCACAGACTAAAAAACATACTCATTTACATCTAAGGCCATACTCTGCAAACCACACTGAAATTCATGGCAGTCAGTTGCAAGAAGCGACATCAATCAATTCCGTGATAAGAGATAATAAAGCTGAATACCGGCACCAGAACTGTCGAAACCTGATAACATGGAGTTCCCCATTAAATCCGAGAAAGTGCATAAAACGGATCCAAGCAAAAATAACGTAGAATACGAGCAATATACTTACAGTGCACTTAAACTGAGCAGGTCCTACCCAGATTCGTAAGCAACGAAAGTGGCTTCTGTTTTATATAAAACAAAATGAAAGTTAGAATCACTTATCCCACCTGTATTACAGATACGAGGAGAAAGTAATCAGAATACGAGTAACATATTAACAACGCAATTCAAAGAGTGCAATACGCAATAGAAGTCGTAATCAGGAAAACTTAATGAGGAAACCAATTTCCGTTAATTATGAAACGAAAGCAAATATGGAAGACTAAAAAAATCGGCCAATAAGGAAGCGAGATGATGGGTTGATAAACTAGCAGCGCTCCAAGTAGCGTGGCAGCGAACCAAGGGCATGTTACCAGAAGTCCCTATATGAGTTTCTCCCTGGTGGGCAACGCTACCGGCAGACGAGTTCGACACGCTGATTGACGTGGGACTGAGGCAGAAAATGGTCTGGATCTGTGAGAGCCATCTGCAGTCTGCTGCTGTAAACTAAGAGGTACCAGGTGAATGAATGTATACGTGCAGTGGTGGCCTCTCATTGTATTTGTTGTGTACCTCTTTCACAGCGCTGGGAGGTATGAAACTGTACATTACACGACAGTTTATTTACGACTTTCTTGTACCCTACAAACATTTACGTAGGAACTTCGTTTTCTTTTAATAACAAAAAATAGTTACTAAACAGCAGAAGATTCAACTTTCTACAAAAAGACATCGTGAATCTACCCAACAAGATGTTCGGTTTCTTCACTATGTTTCCAGTCAAATCAGTGAAGGTGGAACGTAGGAAACTTGTGTGGAATGCAATACTTACATTATATAACGTACCAAATATGGCATCACAACCATAGTTGAACAGGAATGCACACGGACTTGATAATAAAACGTCAAAAGCAATAAACTGTTTCCCAATAAAAAAGGTTAAACCAATTTTGCGATTACTGTTAAGGCAAGAACGTCCAACACAGTCGTCTTTTGAAGAAAAAGTAGTTAATTTTACAAAATATTCTTGTATCGCAATGTCAAATGAAGTCTAAGGAAGTCCGAATTATTAGACACTATACAAAATTTTTACACAAAAAAATGGTTCAAATGGCTCTGAGCACTATGGGACTCAACTGCTGTGGTCATAAGTCCCCTAGAACTTAGAACTACGTAAACCTAACTAACCTAAGGACATCACACACATCCATGCCCGAGGCAGGATTCGAACCTGCGATCGTAGCGGTCGTGCGGTTCCAGACTCTAGCGCCTTTAACCGCTCGGCCACTCCGGCCGGCCAATTTTTACACATCAAGGGAAGTGAGTATCACAGCAGAAGGAACATACAGGTTGATAGAAACAGCCTGGCAAGCTTGTAAGGGTGTTGTAGGGCAATTTGTGCTGAGAAATAAATGTTAAGAAGAAAATTCGATACATTACGCGGGTTAATTAGCATAGGTGTTAGCCAGACAGGTCTTTGCACGCGGAAATTCACGCGGCCCGCCAGAGACGGTGTCATCAAAGGTATTCTTCGTTTGGTTTCCTAAAACCGAACAAGAGAGCGATACAAAAATTGGACATCTGGCAGCAGAGAGGATCGAACCCGAACAACAACTGGCACTAATAGTGTGTCTGGCGAGCCGCTTGAATTGGCGAGCAACGGCCTGATTGGCTAACGTCACTGTTAATTAGCTCGGAAGCGTTGCAGCGTGTCGAATTTTTTCCTGACAATTACTTCTCAGCACAACATCGCTACTAGCTTCCAGATCGTTTTGAACATCCTGTATGCATCTCATACATGAAAAAGTGTTTACTTTCCGTTGCTTTCAACGGATTTAGGTGCACATATTCTAGGGCATTTCTCAAAGAATTAGTTGTAGCTTATGTCATAGAATCAGTGAAATTCGGCTCCTTTTACATTTCAAATTCATTAATGTAACTTCATAATTTACTGATACTTGGAGAGCAAAAATATAACTATTTTACTAATGTTGCAGAAACATAATGATTAGAAACAAACATTAGTCTTACGGTTGGTTTTCTCGCCGCTAGGAGCTCTAGTGTCGTTCCAACTGTCGACGAGAACTTTCGCAACAATGAGAGTCGCGACTGATTGGAGAAACTGTGCACTGTTGGTTTTTTTCCCTAACACCGAATAGAGCCACATCAGCATTTTAGTACAGATTCATGTTAAAGCTGGTGCAGATCAAGGACATCGTTATACACAAAACACTTCTCGTCACGTCCTAGAAGCTATTACAAATTTGTTTCTTCACTTGTGGAGAAACTTCCACAGAATTTTGGGAACGTGCTAATACATGAAATTGCTTATTTCTGTGATAATGACCTCGCAAATGGAACAACAAAGATGACAAACCAAACTATTTACAAAGAGCGTGTAGTACCAAACGGGTTTTGCAGCTATAGACATGTTCTGTGTTAAGCTTGTATTATTTACAACCTAGCGTGTTCACCAGCGTCTTCATGTGCTTGACGCATCGTCAGAAGTATGACCGGGCCGGTTGGGGGGGGGGGGGGGGGGGGGAGGATGGCAGTGACGAAAACTAGATCTCGCACATGGGCTTCTATGTGGTGTAAAACTGCAATGGGCGCGCGGGACCTACGGATTACCCTTTGCGTAAGGTGAAACTAAGGCCACTAGTATGAAAACTGAAGTGTGATATAACTAGCAGTTTCTGTGGAGCGACTGTATAATATGTTTTGTACGAGAGTCCCATTCTAAGATTTTACAGAAAATATGGAAGAAACGTATTTTGTGGAATTTGCTTTATTGTTCCCCAAAATTTTTATCTTTAAACCTTATATGCCTTTAGAAGTGGTGTTCAAACTAACTCTGGAAACTTTTCTTCACTCTCATTTTGGTGCCTGAATAATATGGATTTGGAAGGATTCAGCAGCTTCCTGAGGTGATGAAAATCGAAGTATGCCCATTTTGTTTAGCATAGGAGAAAAAAGACATCCTTAGGCAATGAAACAAGTGAACACGGAATATGAGATAGTAATTCAGTCAATTAATCCGTCAGTTACTCAATTCTTTCTCTTGCTGTGGGACAGTTGGCAGTTTTATCATGATGAATGATGCAATGTTCTTGTTTATGTTTCCTGATTTAATCGATGACTAATGGCGCACAATATGTAGTAGACGATGGAGTGCTGAAAAGTAGTGCCTCCGAATCTTTTATCCTCTGATCATCGAAATAAATGATCTTCTAGCGATGTGGCTTTTGAAAGTTTTCTTCTCAGTTTTTCAGTCTTTTCTCAATTCCGGTTCAAGTATTAATTTCATGTATCTCACTCAGTCGACTGTCCTGCTTCGCTGACGCAAGTTGAAACCCTACCCCGCTAGAGACCTCCGAACTGTAGCATGTAACATGGCGGTCTGTAACGTAACTATGTCGGTGCGTGAGAAGCAGCGTGCTGTATTCAAGTTTCTAACCGCAGAAAACGTACCTCCTGTTGAAATCCATAGAAAAATGAAAATTGTTTACAGTGGTGATTTTATGAACATCAGTAATGTGCGACGTTGGATTGTTCATTCTCGTAATGAAGATAACGGTGGTGCTAACCTCACCGTGTTTGACAGAGCTTGAAGTAGATGGCCGCGTACAGCAACCGACGAGATATGCTGTCAGCTGAGAAAGTCATACGGTGTTCTGTGATGTTCAGGATGTGGTGCATTTGGAATTCATGCCCAAAGACACCGCCATAAACTCTACAAGGTACTGTAGGAACTCTAGAAAAATGAAAGGACGAATTCAGGAGTTCGTGCAGACGTGGACACCCTCTCCTTCATCACGACAATACCAGACCACGGGCGAGTGCTGCAACATCTGTGGCAATCCGACGTTTTGGGTCCGCTATTATCGATCATTCTCCATAGAGTCTCAACTTGGCCCCATCTAATTTCCATCTGTTTCCAAAACTTAAGAACACTTTCGAGGGCTTCACTTTGATACTTACGAGGTGGTACAAGCGGAGGTTGTGGCTCCGTCAGCAAAGTCAAACAATCTACAGTGACAGTATCAACAAACTGGTCTCTCGTTTGGAGAAAAGTGTTCGTCACCATGGTACTTATGCTGAGACATAATATGTAGTCATGCAGAATAAAGTTTTAGAAAGTTAATAAAGTTTGTTTAATTTAAAAAGCTTTAAAAGTTCTCACATAAATAATTCTGAGACATTATATTTCTAAACCCACTTCATTCACTGTTTCTTAGATTTCTTAAGCTAATGGTTGTGATATTTCTAGTGTTTCCAAATAAACAAGTGATGATTTTCTCATGCTTCGTTAACGAAATACCTTTGTTGGTTTGGTTCATCTTAAACACCTAAACATATGACTTCTCATTTTTCACCTTATACGAATTTATGAAATATTCTCCTCCTGATGCGATTTTGTATACCGATTTTGCATTTCCTAGGTCAAATTTTTTTCTATTTTTGAGCGTTCCGTTACATCAATCGTTAAAAGCTGCGGTAAAATTGTGCTGAATCCATAAAGTACGGATCTTTTCGCAGTTCAGTGTTCTTGCATAACTGACAATACTACAGTCCTCGAAAAACCTAAGGATGATTCTCTCACAGCTAGGAGCTTATCGGTCTTCTTCAATAATGTTTCGCGCAGCGTCGGTGTTATTTGCAGCAAGATACGATTTTCGTCGATCCGTGAAATTCATCGCTCTCGGAACCAGGCCACGAATAAATTCTGTAAACATTTTACGGAAAGTTGTTGACTACCAAACGTTCAACGAAGTGGAGCGAGGCATTGGGTGAAACCTTTAAGGGGACGTTCATGTCAGACAACAATATTTAAAAATGCATCAAATACACAATTTTGTACTACCATTTTCATGAAATTAACACATTTACTGTTAGGTTCCTTATAAAAATGAAGTTATATATATATATATATATATATATATATATATATATATATATATATATAACTTCATTTTTATGGAATTTAAAAATTTTATTTTAAAAAAAAGACGTACCCTTTCCTCAGAAATTATTCAAGAGATTTCTACAAAATTCTTGACAAAAAATAAAAACACCTACAGATGTCCTTCTGATTTTATTTTATTTTCCACAAAATTTTCTCTGTTTGATCTCTTTGCATATAGTAAGCTTCTCTCAACATTTTTTGAGTATATCGAACAGGAAAATTTTAATAATTTTATTATAATTTTGCGAGTATAATATAAAATTCATCCAAACTTCCAAGCACTTTGTCCCACATCTCACCTTAAACTCAGAATTTCGAAACTTACCCTTGAGACAACATTTATTTCGTTTATGGAAATAAATTTTATCATTCTAGCTTTCACAGATTTTGAGAAAAATTTATATAAACTTTAAAGAAGATAATTGTCAGGAAATGCTATTTAAAGTTCAACAGGCGTTTTTTATTATGTCACCTCTTCATAAGGCCTCAGTGCCTCTTTCCCTTCAACGATTCTCTTCTACCTTGTTTCCTTTACCAGGTCTTCAACTGACTTTTCAGCTGCAGAGAGGAGTTGTATATCTATTTTTTTCAAGATGTATTGAGTGAAATTTCCTATCCTAAGGCTCATTCTCTTCAATACCTTCATCCTCTCTATGTTCCCATCATTTAATACAAGGACTGCATCATAAGTTGAAGTTCTGACGTCTGTTGCACACGAAAATGTGGTTTTACGGCATCGTTTCCATACGGCTTATTCTTTTTCTGGATTTTGCCACGAACATACTTCTGAAGAAGTTTTGCCTTCTAAATGTATCCTGTGTAAGTTTGCTTGAAAGTAATCCATGGACTCGACGTCCACAGTGCTAGTATTGAAGAGCTTCTTCAAAATGTGGGTGTGGTAGGTGGGTTGCGTCACACATTTAATTATTTTATAGACATTTCGGATGCCAATTCGTCATTGAACCTTTGGGAACTTATTATAGACTAGTTCTACTAATAAATAAAAAATAAATTTAGAATTTACATTTTTGGTCAGTTTCATGAATTTAATTTAAGGAATTGGTAAAAAGTGGACCAACGAATATCTTCACGCAAAATAGCCGTTTCGTGAGACCAATTTCAAAAGCTCGCTGTAAACAATCTACTCGGCCGCTTTTTGACCTGTTAAAGACAAATATTTACCAGTTTAAATAACAAAAGTAATTCAGAAGTCAATAGCACTACCTGGTGGTCGTGTATCAATAAAACTAGACAAGTGCGAGTAGAAATCGCGCTCTTAGGTTCCTGTACAAACTTAATTACGCATGTGGGTAATAATAATAATAATAATAATAATAATAATAATAATAACAGAAGTATTCAGCAATGATATAAATATGGCTTTTGGAACAGACAAATGTAAGAAAAATAGCATAGTCAAGGGAAAACACACTAAACAAGAAGATTACATATATGATAACCACAGCGACTGCATAGAAGCGATGGAAAAAACAGATGCCTATAAATATCTAGGATACAGACAAAAAATAGGAATAGATAATACAAATATTAAAGAAGGACTAAAAGAAAAATATAGACTGAGACTAACAAAAATACTGAAAACAGAATTGACAGCAAGAAACAAGACTAAAGCTATAAATTCTTATGCTATACCAATATTGACCTACTCATTTGAAGTAGTGAAATGGAGTAACACAGACCTAGAAGCACTCAATACAGTTACACGATCACACTGCCACAAATATAGAATACATCACATACATTCAGCAACAGAAAGATTCACATTAAGCAGAAAGGAAGGAGGAAGGGGATTTATCAACATAAAAAACCTACTTTATGGACAGGTAGACAATTTAAGAAAATTCTTCATAGAACGAGCAGAAACTAGCAAAATACACAAAGCAATCACTCATATAAATACATCAGCTACACCATTGCAATTTCATAGCCACTTCTACAACCCTTTAGATCACATAACATCAACAGATACGAAGAAAGTAAATTGGAAAAAGAAAACACTACGCGGCAAGCACCCTTATCATCCAACACAGCCACACATCGATCAAGACGCATCCAACACATGGCTAAGAAAAGGCAATATATACAGTGAGACGGAAGGATTCATGATTGCAATACAGGATCAAACATAAACACCAGATATTACAGCAAGCATATTATTAAAGATTCCAATACCACAACAGATAAATGCCGACTTTGCAAACAACAAATAGAAACAATAGATCACATCACAAGCGGATGTACACTACTAGCAAATACAGAATACCCCAGAAGACATGACAATGTAGCAAAAATAATACATCAGCAACTTCCCATACAACATAAACTAATTAAACAACACAGTCCCACATACAAGTATGCACCACAAAATGTACTGGAGAATGATGAATACAAATTATACTGGAACAGATCCATTATAACTGATAAAACAACACCACATAACAAACCTGACATCATACTCACCAATAAAAAGAAGAAATTAACACAACTAATCGAAATATCCGTACCCAATACAACAAATATATGGAAGAAAACAGGAGAAAAAATTGAAAAATACATCCAACTGGCTGAGGAAGTCAAGGACATGTGGCATCAGGATAAAGTTGACATTATACCAATTATACTATCAACTACAGGAGTCATACCACACAATATCCACCAGTAAATCAACGCAATACAGCTACATCCAAACATACATATACAACTACAGAAATCTGTAATTATTGATACATGTTCAATTACCCGAAAGTTCCTAAATGCAATGTAACATATACCGTACAGTTAAAAGGAAGTCACGCTTGATCAAGGTCCGAGTGACTTTCCTTTTTTGACCAGACATAACGTCTGAGAAAAGAAACAATAATAATAATAACAGTAACAATAATATTAGTAACAATATCAATAATTTTGTGTTGCACCATAGCCTGGATCAAGCTCTCCTTTGAGACGCCATTTCGGCGTCTTATTCATCCCTAATCTACACCAGTTAAAGGGAACCTACAGTTAATCGTGCAATCCGTACCTAGTTGAAAGGTGAAGGCTAGGTTAAACTGAAGGCTAAAAAACAGTAGTACGACCGAGATACGATCCCACGGACTCTCGGTTTTCGGACACTTGCTTGGACCCCCAGGCCAGGCGCGCGTATGTATAGTCCATCTATGGCATATATTGAGTGAGTTTGCGAGTTATGAAAATATGTGACGTACTGCCGTGTCTTTTTTTTTGCATTGACTTAGAGGCTTAAATTCCTTGGATGGCCAAGGGGCCATAGACATTAATATTTGACAAAAATTTCAACTTGATACTTCTATCCGGTAGACTAAAACTGAAGAAACTGCAAAAAGGTGGGAATTTAAGGAGATGGGATCTGGATAAACTGACTAAACCAGAGGTTGTACAGACTTTCAGGGAGAGCGTAAGGGAACAAATGACAGGAATGGGGGAAAGAAATACAGTAGAAGAAGAATGGGTAGCTTTGAGGGATGAAGTAGTGAAGGCAGCAGAGGATCAAGTAGGTAAAAAGACAAGGGCTAGTAGAAATCCTTGGGTAACAGAAGAAATATAGAATTTAATTGATGAAAGGAGAAAATATAAAAATGCAGTAAATGAAGCAGGCAAAAAGGAATACAAACGTCTCAAAAATGAGATCGACGGGAAGTGCAAAATGGCTAGGCAGGGATGGCTAGAGGACAAATGTAAGGATGTAGAGGGTTATCTCACGTGGGGTAAGATAGATACTGCCTAGTGGAAAATTAAAGAGACCTTTGGAGAAAAGAGAACCACTTGCATGAATATCAAGAGCTCAGATGGAAACCCTGTTCTACGCAAAGAAGGGAAAGCAGAAAGGTGGAAGGAGTATATAGAGGGTCTATACAGGAGCGATGTTCTTGAGGGCAATAATAGGGAAATGGAAGAGGAGGTAGATGAAGATGAAATGGGAGATATGATACTGCGTGAAGAGTTTGACACAGCACTGAAAGACCTGAGACGAAACAAGGCCCTGGGAGTAGACAACATTCCATTAGAACTACTGACGGCCTTAGGAGAGCCAGTCCTGACAAAACTCTACCATCTGGTGAGCAAGATGTATGAGACAGGCGAAATACCCTCAGACTTCAAGAAGAATATAATAATTCCAATCCCAAAGAAAGCAGGTGTCGACAGATGTGAAAACTACAGAACAATAAGTTTAATAAGCCAAAGCTGCAAAATACTAACGCAAATTCTTTACAGACGAATGGAAAAACTAGTAGAAGCCGACCTAGGGGAAGATCAGTTTGGATTCCGTAGAAATATTGGAACACGTGAGGCAATACTGACCCTACGACTTATCTTAGAAGAAAGATTAAGGAAAGGCAAACCTACGTTTCTAGCATTTGTAGACTTAGAGAAAGCTTTTGAAAATGTTGACTGGAAGACTCTCTTTCAAATTCTGAATGTGGCGGGGGTTAAATATAGGGAGCGAAAGGCTATTTACAATTTGTATAGAAACCAAATGGCAGTTATAAGAGTTGAGGGGCATGAAAGGGAAGCAGTGGTTGGGAAGGGAGTGAGACAGGGTTGTAGCCTCTCCCCGATGTTATTCAATCTGTATATTGAGCAAGCAGTGAAGGAAACAAAAGAAAAATTCGGAGTAGGTATTAAAATTCATGGAGAAGAAATAAAAACTTTGAGGTTCGCCGATGACATTGTAATTCTGTCAGAGACAGCAAAGGACTTGGGAGAACAGTTGAATGGAATGGATAGTGTCTTGAAAGGAGGATATAACATGAACATCAACAAAAGCAAAACGAGGATAATGGAATGTAGTCGAATTATGTCGGGTGATGCTGAGGGTATTAGATTACGAAATGAGACACTTAAAGTAGTAAAGGAGTTTTGCTGTTTGGGGAACAAAATAACTGATGATGGTCGAAGTAGAGAGGATATAAAATGTAGACTGGCAATTGCAAGGAAATCGTTTCTGAAGAGGAGAAATTTGTTAACATCGAGTATAGATTTAAGTGTCAGGAAGTCGTTTCTGAAAGTATTTGTATTGAGTGTAGTCATGTATGGAAGTGAAACATGGACGATAAATAGTTTAGACGAGAAGAGAATAGAAGCTTTCGATATGTGGTGCTACAGAAGAATGCTGAAGATTAGATGGGTAGATCACATAACTAATGACGAGGTGTTGAAGAGGATAGGGGAGAAGAGAACTCTGTGGCACAACTTGACAAGAAGAAGGGATCGGCTGGTAGGACATGTTCTGAGGCATCAAGGGATCACCAATTTAGTATTGTAGGGCAGCGCGGAGGGTAAAAATCGTAGAGGGAGACCAAGAGATGAATACACCAAGCAGATTCAGAAGGATGTAGGTTGCAGTAGGTACTGGGAGATAAAGAAGCTTGCACAGGATAGAGTAGCATGGAGAGCTGCATCAAACCAGTCGCAGGACTGAAGACCACAACAACAACAACAACAACAACAACACTTCTATTCGTTCCTGAGAAAAAGCGCCCATATTAAACGGAGAGACAGGCAGGCATCAAACGGCGAAAGGTGATATAATTACAAATTAACTATTTTCAGGTTTTTTCCTTACTTGTGCTGTGAAATATTGCTCCTTACCAAATTTTATGATTGTAGGTCAACGGGAAGGACCCTATAGGTTTCATGAGTGGGTTTGGAAGTTAAAAATATATGTCGTAACTGGAGGTATCTTTTGATTGCTTTGATTTACACACTTAAATTTTTCACATCACCGAGCTCGTACATCTTAGTACGTGACATAAATTTAGTATGTGACATAAATACACCGTTCATGAGAAAAAAGAGTCTTAACAGTGTGATAGACGGACAACAAAGTGATCATAAAAGAGATCCGTTTTTATCGATTGAGGTACGAAACCCTAAAACGTGAAAGGCGACTCTCGACTGACGCTATGGTTGGCGATACTCTGTGTCTTCATGAGGGTTGCTTGACCAGCTTTCTGAGTCGTTCCATGCGGCCCGCCGCGTATTCGTTCTCTGACCACGTCTTCATTTCAGATTAGCGCTTGCAGCCTACGTCAATTATTTTTTTGGTATATTCGAGTCTGTCTTTTCCTCTTCAGTTTTCACCATCTACAGCTTTCTCGAGAACCATGAAGCTCCTTGATGTCTAAACATATGTCCTGTCATCCTACCTCTTCTCCTTGTCAAAAGTTTCCTGTGTATTCCTCTACTCTTCAGTTCTACAGAGAGTCTCATCAAACCTCAACAGTCCGTATAACTTTCTACATTCTCCTAAAGCATCACATCTCAAAAGCTTCTATTCTCTGCCTTCCTGGTTTTCCCACAGCCCATGCTTCATGCACTGTTGTGCTCCAAATGTAAATTATCCTCTTCCTCATGGCTAGGGTGATGTCTGACACTGCTAGAGTTCTTTAGAGCAGGAATGACCTTTCTGCATACGCTATGATCCTTTTTGTGTCCTCCTTGCTTTATCTGGCATAAAGACCAGCTGCTTAGACCCACATACACGTCGTTCCTTGAGAAATCGCTTCGTAGATGTCGTTGGATTTTGAACGGTATTTATTGGCTAAAGGCCCACAAGAAAAACAAGGATCCAGGTGGTAGTGGTTTCACAGCTGAGGTGCTCCACTAGGTAGGTGAAACATTGATGGATGCTTTGAAGCTGTCGATATCTACTATTTGGACAGCAGAAATAATTTCTGAAGAATGTAAGGGAGCAATTATATGTCCAATCTTTGACAAAGTATTTCATTACTTGAAATTTATTGTAAGGTATTTATAACGCTGGCACTAAACCGCATGAAAGCACTGGCTGAAGTAATTACATGCCCCTGTCAGTGTGGCTTCATCCCTAGACGATCGACTCTGGACTATTCTACTGACTTTGAGGTAGCTGACAGAGAAAATTTTAAAAGTTCGCCTCATATTCATTGACCACTCCATGTTACGAAAAACGTTAGACGAAACTTACAACTCATCGAAAAACATCACACTAATATCAGCCTGCTACTTTCAATCACTTGTCAGATACTGTTCAGCAACCAACTACCGCCACCATTCAGTATTCGAAATGGACATAGACAAGGAGATCCATGGGCGCTAATACTGTTCAACTTAGCCTTGGAAAAAGTGGGGTGTGACACTGATAGACTCAGAGAATTGGAGATCGTGGGACCAGACACAATCCTAGTTACCCAAGTTTCACGCAATAACTAAACCGAGAATTTTTGTTCTCAATATCTTCTACTTTTTATGTCTTACGTGCCACTATTTGAATGGTTTTTATGCATGTCTCGTAAAGAATCTCATAAGCTGCATGGCCAGCTGTTATTAATGGAATTTAGTTATGACTTCATAAAATCTGAATTCCAAAACTGTGAAATCCGGAGATGGCTACGGTAGTATTCTACGCGACACCACATGTTTTTGCATTTATTACGTGCTTTGTACTATTATTTCTCTACAAACATGGATCAATCAGGAGAAGAGGTGAGTGTATAATGCTTGCTCAGGCTTTCTCTTCCCAGTTTACTCTTTCCTCTAACACGTTCAGGACAATAGCCTTCTTGCGCTTCTTACGTGTAGAAAACTCTCATTGCGCTGAGTTCTGTACGCCGATGAAGGAACACGTGGTACGCTACATACCAGCGGTGCTTATCTCCTGGAGCCAGTATTCAGGGTCAACTGTTACTAGAATAGCCTAGATGTAGTACTAACGACCGAGAAATTCCAGATAAGCTTGTTTGTTTGTCCTACGATGGCGCGATCAAAACGTCACTGGCAGTTTTTTCGTGAATAGAAAATGAAAGTGAGTTTAATTGCTTCTTGTGAAGAGCCGACGGGAAGATAGGAGCCCCCACTCATCGTCTTTTCCTCATTTCCTGGCAAGACATAATAACAGATTCCTAGCCGACAGACCGCCGAGGCAGGTCTTAACATAAAGTACAGGGCGTCTATAAATTATCTTTATAGCTTTAACCTTTCTTAACTTTGAAACATACTCGATAATAGCAACTCCATTTCAACATGTGACAACAGAACTCATAAAGCTTTGTTTCCTGATTCATACATGTCACTGTGCGCACCCGTAGTGAAACGGACAACGTACAGTCAATATTCAGCATCTCAACATGTACGCCCATAAACTGCACAGAGAAATATTCAGATTTATTGCGAATGGGAGTCGTTCAGTTCCTTAGATCTATAATCTTTGTTCGGTTCATATGATACTTTAAGAAACCCTATAAGAAGAAATCTTGTGAGGAAATCTAATGGTGTTTGGTCTGGTAGTCTTGCGGACACAGAGTCGGACCGTCTTGTCTAATCCATCTATCCGGATCTTTGCATCCCGACACCGACGGAGATTTAGGGACTAGTGTGGGTGTGTCTCGTCCTGCTGGAATATAACGTCAGGTTGCAGGTGCTCGAAGTGTGGTAGAGCAGACTCTTGTAACATATCCAAGTAAACATCACTGTTGGTGATGGACACGCTGAAAGAGAATGGGACAATTATGTAGTCGTCCATCAGTGGCACATTAAAATTGAGAGTGTCACTATTATATGCGTAACATGAGGATACTCTGATCGCTATAAACGATTTGATGGCCAGCCGGATACTCATCAGATAAACAAATTATTAACTTCTCGTGGCTTGGGATTCAGAGTCATGTAAAATTTTGCAAACGACATCACAGTCGGCTTTGATTGTGTAAGAGTTATTTATTTGCACTACTGAACTACTGACGGCCTTAGCAGAGCCAGTCCTGACAAAACTCTACCATCTGGTGAGCAAGATGTATGAGACAGGTGAAATACCCTCAGACTTCAAGAAGAATATAATAATTCCAATCCCAAAGAAAGCAGGTGTTGACAGATGTGAAAATTACCGAACTGTCACTTTAATAAGTCACAGCTGCAAAATACTAACGCAAATTCTTTACAGACGAATGGAAAAACTGGTAGAAGCGGACCTCGGGGAAGATCAGTTTGGATTCCGTAGAAATGTTGTAACACGTGAGGCAATACTAACCTTACGACTTATCTCAGAAGAAAGGTTAAGAAAAGGCAAACCTACGTTTCTAGCATTTGTAGACTTAGAGAAAGCTTTTGACAATGTTGACTGGAATACTCTCTTTCACATTCAAAGGTGGCAGGGGTAAAATACAGGGAGCGAAAGGCTATTTACAATTTGTACAGAAACCAGATGTCAGTTATAAGAGTCGAGGGGCATGAAAGGGAAGCAGTGGTTGGGAAAGGAGTGAGACAGGGTTGTACCCTCTCCCCGATGTTATTCAATCTGTATATTGAGCAAGCAGTAAAGGAAACAAAAGAAAAATTCGGAGTAGGTATTAAAATTCATGGAGAAGAAGTAAAAACTTTGAGGTTCGCCGATGACGTAATTCTGTCAGAGACAGCAAAGGACTTGGAAGAGCAGTTGAACGGAATGGACAGTGTCTTGAAAGGAGGATATAAGATGAACATCAACAAAAGCAAAACGAGGATAATGGAATGTAATCAAATTAAATCGGGTGATGCTGAGGGAATTAGATTAGGAAATGAGACACTTAAAGTAGTAAAGGAGTTTTGCTATTTAGGGAGTAAAATAACTGATGATGGTCGAAGTAGAGAAGTTTGTGGCACAACTTGACTAGAAGAAGGGATCGGTTGGTAGGACATGTTTTGAGGCATCAAGGGATCACAAATTTAGCATTGGAGGGCAGCGTGGAGGGTAAAAATCGTAGAGGGAGACCAAGAGATGAATACACTAAGCAGATTCAGAAGGATGTAGGTTGCAGTAGGTACTGGGCGATGAAGAAGCTTGCACAGGATAGAGTAGCATGGAGAGCTACATCAAACCAGTCTCAGGACTGAAGACCACAACAACAACAACAACAACAGAATTTTCGGCCGTATGGACATTATTAAGTGGTATGTCAAAATGTAAAAAGGTGTAATACGATTTTTCGATTTTGACATTTGCTGAAGCCCAGATATACCACATGATAATGGCCACACGGCAGATACCGCACTAGCACAAATAAATAACTTTTACAGTCAAAGAGGACTACGACGTCATTTACAAAAAAATTAACAAATCTATTCAAAAGAGTAGCTGTTATCGTCAGTCTTGTGTAGCATATCCACTGCAAACTGATGGCATTGAGGTTTATCCACAGTGTCAAGTGACTCAAGCAGCTCCACCTGGTAGGAGCAAGAACTTTGTTGACTGTTTATTATTGCTCTTTCAACTCTCTGGCCGCTGTATACTTTGGTTTTGCTGATATTTGCCTAATAAATTTAATTTTAGTAATTAACAGCCTCAGTTGCACCGTTTACCTACAATTTACCTAGGTTTCAGTCGGGATAACCCCGCCTTCTTCAGAATAACAGTAACTACCGTTTGTCCACAGTGGAGAAAAAAAACTTATTTTTTGGGAAAAACAGTTGCGCGAGGGGAGTTGTGGACACTTCCCTGAATTACATTGCGTTAATGAAGATGTGAAATTTTCAGATTATGTTAAAATCATTTGCGAATTGCAAGAAGAGAGTGAAGACAGATTTTTGGAGATAAGTGAGCTTCAATCGGCCTTATATATATTTGTTCGCCCGTTTTCCCTTCGGGCAGAGGACGTCTCACCAGTTTTTCAACTAGAGCTGATTGACCTACAGTGCGATATCCACCTGAAGGACCGCTTTCTTATGTGTAAAACTTTGGATGACTTTTACAACTGTTTTACACAAGAGAAGTATCGTCTTCTGCACAAGCACGCGGCCAAAGTTCCCTCAATGTTTGGTTCCGCATATATTTGTGAGCGCTTTTTCTGCCGTTTAATGCTTGCTAAATCTAAGAACCGTTCACTACTTTTGCGAAAAAAATTTGACTAAATCTTTGAAGTTAGCAGTCTGCCGGAATATTGTACCAAACATACACAAAATCATTTCCTCGAAAAATAAAAACGTGTAAAATGTTAATTGTCCTCTTTAACAATGTTGACTGTAAGGATTAAAGGTCATTATAACCTTAATTCTATTTTGTTAAATATGTTATCAAACTTGGTTAATTAAAATTATTGTATACATTACAGCAAACTAAAGATCCGATGTCTTAATTCTGAAAAGGAATACAAAAAGCTGTAGCACGAAGTACAACAAAAAGTATTTACTTGTAACCACTGACAGTAAGAATGAGACTTTATATCCATTACGTAAAATTATTTCTAAAGTATAATATTTATGACACTAGTTAAGTTACGAAATTAATATATCTTTCAGAAGACGCCTACTGTACATATGACGAGTGTGCATGTGCAATACTAATAGAATCAACCTGTGGGTCACAAATCTACTAAGTTGTTCTTCGGTTCTTGTTTTAGATATTGTTTTCTAAAGCTTTGCGTAGTAATTCTGCCACACGAACACTAATTGTTACGTAAATAGTAAATGGATTGCTTGTTTTACCGCTTGTCAACCACTTTTACAGAGCTGGGCTTCCTTTGTTATTTTGTTTACGTTGGATCTGACCGCAGCACTGTCCAGTGCAGAGCAGTGCTGTGCGGTCTCTCTTTCTCTCTCTCTCTCTCTCTCTCTCTCTCTCTCTCTCTCGCTCCAATGTCGACACTAGCGACACACGGTCGCGTACGGGGCGCTGAACTAAACTGCCTTGCGCCCGTGGAGCGCGGCTGCGCCCGCCAGGAGTAATTCTTGCATATGCCTGCTTTACAGTTTTTGTTCTTTAGAGCTACTCCTTTACAGCTACCTCTAGTACCATGGAAATTATTCCCTGACGTCTTAACAGATGTCCAATCATCCTGTTCCTTCTCCTGTCAGTGTTTTCCACATATACCTATCCTCTCCGATTCTGCGCAGAACCTCCTCTTTCCTTACCTTATCACTCCACCTAATTTTTAACTTTTGTCTGTAGCACCACATCTCAAATGCTTCGAATTTCCTCTGTTCCGGTTTTCCCCACAGCTTATGTTTCACTACCACACAGTGCTGTACTCCAGATGTACCTTCTCAGAATTTCTTCCTCACACTAAGGCCTACGTTTGATAACTGTAGACTTCTCTCGGTAAGTAATGCCATTTTTGCCATTGCTAGTTTACTTTTTATGTCCTCCTTGCTCCGTCCGTCATTCGTTATATTGTTGTCGAGGTAGTATAGTTCCCTAACATCATCTACTTCGTGACCATTAATCCAGATGTTAAGTTTGTCGCCGTTCTCATTTCTGCCACTTCTCATTACTTTCGTCTTTCTTCGGTTAATTCTCAATCCGTATTCTCTACTCATTAGAGTGTTCATTCCATTCAGCAGATCATGTGATTCTTGTTCCTTTTCATTCAGGATAGCAATGTCATCAGCGAATCGTGTCATTGATATCTTTTCGCCTTGAATTTTAATTCAATCTGAACCTTTCTTTTATTTCCATAATTGGTTTTTCGATGTACCGACTGAGCAATAGGTGCAAAAGTCTGTCTGTCTCACACCCTTTTTAATCAGAGTGCTTCATTCTTGGTCGTCCAGTCTTATTATTCCATTTGGCTCTTGTACATATTGTATATTATCCCTCTCTCCCTATAGCTTACCCCTACTTAGAATTTCGAAAATCTTGCACCATTTTACATTGTCGAATGCTTTTTCCAGGTCGACAGATTCTATTAACGTGTCTTGATTTTTCTTTAGCCTTGCTTCCATTATCAACCGCAACGTCATATTTACCTCTCTGGTGCCTTCACCTTTCCTAGAGCCAAACTGATCGTCATGTGGCACATCCTCAGTTTTCTTTTCTATTCTCCCGTATAGTATTCTTGTAAACAACTTGGATGCATGAGCTGTTGAGCTGATTGTACGATAATTCTCGCACTTGTCAGCTCTTGCAGTTTGTGAATTATTTGGACGCCGCGGGGGATTAGCCGAGCGGTCAAAGGCGCTGCAGTCATGGACTGTGCGGCTGGTCCCGGCGGAGGTTCGAGTCCTCCCTCGGGCGTGGTTGTGTGTGTCTGTCCATAGGATAATTTATGTTATGTAGTGTGTAAGCTTAGGGATTGATGACCTTAGCAGTTAAGTCCCATAAGATTTCACACACTTTTTTTGTGTGGACGATATTTTTCCGAAAATCAGATGGTAACTAGCAAGCCTCATACATTCTACACACCAACGTGAATAGTCGTTTTTTTGCCACTTCCCCCCATGATTTTAGAAATTCTGATGGAATGTTATCCAACCCTTCTGCATCTTTGATCTTAAGTCCTCCAAAGTCCTCCTCTAACTTGGCTCCTGTTTTTTGTTCTAAAACATTTGTCAAAACTGCGTGGCGACGTGTACCAGCTGTGACCGCCTCACAGGGGAGGCAGGGGTGGGGACAGGCGTCTTATTCTTCAGCACTCTTGTCCATTTCCATTTCCCCACCCCCCGCCACCCTCCCTAACCACGTTATCTTCCCTCCTCTCTCTGATCTTGCGCCTTTTTTATTCGTATTACAAAACGAAACCTTGATTGGGGTTAGAAGCCGCTTAAAACGAAAGGGTAAGACGTTTGAGATCATTAGTATATGGGGTACGAGGGAGACCTCTCCAGCTGCTGGACGTATGAGTGCAGTAGCTCCATTGACACTATTTCGCATAGTTTTAATCTGCGAATGGGTAGGATTACAGATATTCGGACATTCAGATTTTTGGTAGTATTATAATTATAAGCCCATCAGCCAGAAATACTGCTTGCCTGTTTTCTGTAAAACCGAGGAAGAAAACAAAACGACACAATTTGTTCAAAAATGGTTCAAATGGCTCTGAGCACTATGGGACTTAACATCTTAGGTCATCAGTCCCCTAGAACTTAGAACTACTTAAACCTAACTAACCTAAGGACATCATACAACACCCAGCCATCACGAGGCAGAGAAAATCCCTGACCCCGCCGGGAATCGAACACAGGAACCCAGGAGTGGGAAGCGAGAACGCTACCGCACGACCACGAGATGTGGGCGACACAATTTGTCTCATGGTTTGCATGACCTACTGTAACAGTTGAAACTGACTGCGATAAAGGAATCTAAACCGCACATTTTCATAACACAGCCCGGAATTTTCTTTCCTGTAGTCGGTTTTAACAGAAAAGAAATGTATAGTCTATGTCCATCTGAGTGCTGTATAATGTATCGTATGACGTAGTATATCGAGGAAGAAATGTTTCACATTCTTGGTAATACCGTTTAACCTTTACTCATTGTAAGGTATTATACGTTTAGAAGCATTACGGCCTGTGTCCGTCTGACTGTTCATGAGGGTGTCGCGTAAAATTATGAAGTAAAGAGGTCAAGCTCTTTTCGAGATTTTTGTCAACGTCATTGCGCCATGTCCGCAGCTTGTTGTCTAGTGGCTAGCGTTTCTGCCTTTGAATCACGGGCCTCAGGTTCATTTCCCTGTTAGATCGGGTGTTTTATTCGCCCGGGGACTAGGTGTTTGTGTTGTTCTCATCATAATAAGAGAATGGACATGATTGGGAACTGATGACGACGATGTTGAACGCCCCACAAACCAATATCATCATCATCACGCATCCCCCTTCTGTATTAAATATAAATTTATGTATTATACACACTAAAAATATGTAGCCTATTGCCGTCCGAATGTTCATTACAGTATCATCGAAAAATTTTAAGGATATCCTACAACAAATTTTCGAGATTTTCGCTAAGAACATTCCTCATTTACACTATATATACTAAAATATATCGTTTATGTCAGTCCAAATGTTCATTAGAGTATACGGTAAAAACTTTAAGTGAATCTCCGAAGGGCTTTTCGACATTTTTACTAGCAACGTTAAACAACGCCTTGTCTTTATCCTAGTATGGTAATATTTATTTTTTATATTACTTGTATGTTGTGGTTCTTGTGGTCTTCAGTCAGACTGGTTTGATGCAGCTCTCCACGCTACTCTATCCTGCGCGATCCTCTTCATCTGCGAGTAACTACTGCAACCTACGTCATTCTGAATCTGCTTAGCGTATTCATCTCTTGACCTCCCTCTACGATTGTTACCCTTCCACGTTTCCCTCCAACACTAAATTGGTGATTTCTTGAAGCCTCAGACTGTGTCCGATCCCTTCTTCCGGTCAAATTGTGGCACAAATTCCTCTTCTCCCCAACTGCATTCAGTACCTCCTCATTAGTTACGTGATCTACCCACTTAATCTTCAGCATTCCTCTGTAGCACCATATTTCTAAGGCTTCTATTCTCTTCTTGTCTACATTGTTTACCGTCCATGTTTCACTTCCAAGCATGGCTACATTCCACAGAAATACCTTCAAAAAAGACTTCCTCACAAATCTATTTTGGGTGTTAACAAATTTCTCTTCTTCAGAAATGCTTTTCTTGCCATTAGCAGCCTACATATCCCCTTTGTTTCGACCGTCATCAGTTATTTTCCTGCCCAAACAGCAAAACTCATCTACTACTTTTAGTGTCTCATTTACTAATCTCAGAATCACCTTATTTTATTCGACTACATTCCATTATCCGAGTATTTCTTTTGTTTATGTTCATCTTATATCCTCCTTTCAAGACACTGTCCCTTCCGTTCAGCTGTACTTCAAGACCTTTGCTGTCTGACAGAATTAGAGTGTCATTGTCAAACCTCAAAGTTTTTATTTCTTCTCCATGGATTTTAATGCCTATTCTAAATTTTTCTTTTTTTTTCCTATGCTGCTTGCTCAATATACGGATTGAACAACATCGGGGATAGGCTACAGCCCTGTCTGATTCCCTTCTCAACCACCGCTTCCCTTTCTTGCCCCTCGACTCTTATAACATCCATCTGATTTCTGTACAAGTTGTAAATAGCCTTTTGATCCCTGTATTTTATCCCTGCCATCTTAAGAATTTGAAAGAGAATATTCCAGTCAACGTTGTCAAAAGCCTTCTCTAAATCTACAAATGCTATAAACATAGGTTCGGCTTTCCATAACCTATCTTCTAAGACACGTCGCAGGGACAGTATTGCCTCGCGTGTTCCTACATTTCTACGGAATCCAAACTGATCTTCTCCGAGGTCGGCTTCTACCAGTTTTTCCATTCTTCTGTAAAGAATTCGTGTTAGTATTTTTAAACTGATACTTCGGTAATTTTCATACCTGTCAGCACCTGCTTTCTTTGGAATTGGAACTATTATATTTTTCTTGAAGTCTGAGGGTAGTTCGCCTGTCTCAACAAATGGAAGAGTTTTGTCATAGCTGGCTGTCCCAAGGCTATCAATAATTCTAACGGAATGTTGTCGACTCCCGGGAACTTGTTTAGGTTTAGGTCTTTTAGTGCTCTGTCGAATTCTTCATGCAATATCATATCTCCCATTTCATCTTTATCTTCACCCTCTTCCATTTCCATAATACTGCCCTCAAATACAACGCCCTTGTACAGACCCTCTATATACTCCTTCCACCTTTCTGATTTCCCTTCTTTGCTTAGGACTGGTTTTGCATCTGAACTCTTGATATTCATACAGGTGGTTCTCTTTTCTCAAAAGTACTCTTCAATTTTAATGTAGGTGGACTCCATCTCATCCCTAGTGATATATGCCTCTACGTCCTCTAGCCATTCCCACTTAGCCAGTTTGCACTTCCTGTCGATATTATTTTTGAGAGGTTTGTATTGCCTTTCACCTGCTTCATTTACTGCATTTTTATAATTTCTCCTTTCATCAATTAAATTCAATATCTCTTGTGTTACCCAAGAATTTCTACCAGCCCTCGTCCTTTTACCCGCTCGATCCTCTGCTAGCTTGACTGGTTCATCTTGCAAAGCTAGTATTCTTTTCCCCTGTTCTTGTCCATTGTTCCTTAATGCTCCCTCTGAAACTCTCTGATTCTTTCAGTTTATCCAGGTCCCACATCCTTAAATTCCTACCTTTGTCTATAACAAAAAAATATGTAGCTTACGTGTGTAAGAACGTCTACTCGAGTATCGTGTAAAATTTTATTTAAATGTCAAGAACAGTTCAAGATTTGTACTAATAATGCTTCCTGTTATATGGTTTAGCAGAAGGGAAATCCAGCTGAATGTAACAACTGCCGCCCAATACGCCTTGTGTCACGCACGATGAAAGTATTCGAGCGCATCATCGATAACAGGATCCGACAAATTATCTCGGAAAGCACCGTGAAAAGTCAAAACATTTACACTTTGCCTTTCGCGACCTTGAAAAGACCATTGACCGAGTGCCATACGAGTTAATTTGACTTGCCCTGCGAGAGCGTGGAGTACCTGAAGAGTTCGTTAGGTGGGTCGACTGCTCTACCAGAACCCGAAGAGCCGGGTACAGTCAGCTGCCGGACAGTCTGACGACTTCCCTATTTCCGTGGGACTTCATCAGGGATCTGCTCTCTCACCTCTCCTATTTATCATTGTCATGGATACCGTCACAAGAAACCTGCAGGAAATCTCACTCTGGAAGTTACTGTATGCTGAGAATGTGTTACTGGCCAGTGAAGATAAGAATGATCTGAAACATCAACTCCAAGCTGGAAATGATCGCCTTGGAGATGTAGGACTAAGGCTTCAAAAATGTTCAAATTTGTGTGAATTCCTAAGGGACCAAACTGCTTAGGTCATCGCTCTCTAGACTTATACATACTTAAACTAACTTATGCTAAGAACAACAACAAACTCATGCCCGAGGGAGGACTCGAACCTCGGGCGGGAGGGGCCGCGCAGTCCGTGACATGACGTAGGACTATGAATCCAAGTGTTGAAAACGTATTACCTTTCCACAGATTTAAATGACGCTGTAACCGCCATAATCAATGGTGTTGACCTCCAAACAGCAAGGACTTAACTACCTGGGCTCGACAATGGCTGGCGATGGAAATGTCAGTGCAGAAATCTCCAACCGCCTTACCAGTGCGTGGCTCAAACAGCGTTTCGTTACTGGAGTACTATGCGACAAGAAAATTCTAAACAGGTTCACATCAAAAGCATACCGATCGGTAATTCATCCAGTTGCACTGTATGAGGCTGAATGCTGGCCTTCAACAAAGGAAGTAGAGCAAAGACTTGCTATTGCTATTGCTTAGGTGGACATCGAGATTGACACTGCATGACCACGTCACAAATAATGAAGTTCGCGGGCTATACGGTGTTGCACCAATAGTAGACAAAATGAGAGAAAGCCGCCTTCGTTGGTACGTGAGCAGACGAGGCAGCAGTGGCAAAGACTAGTTTCAACATAAATGTAAATGGGAAACGGCCAGCAGGACGATCAAGGCAGCGATGGCTTGACACCCTGCATAAAGACCTCAAGATCTCAGGCCTTCACCCTGACCAGGCACAAGATCGCAAGAAAAGGCGACAACGAGCCAAAACAGCGGACCCCGCCACCACACGGGACAAACGCTAAGGAAGAAGTACACATGATAATATTTTGTACAATATCTATACAAAAAATTTGTAGCCTGTTTCTGTCCGAATATATCACTGGGTAAATGGTTAAAGATTCTTATCGCCGAATACCTACTAATTTATTCCACACTAAGAGAAAGTGATAGATATTGTTAGTCACTTCCGCTTCTCGTAGTAGATGTACAAACGTTTCCATAGATTTCGCTCTATGTAGTCTCTACACCACTTCATAGACCATACACCATACATTACAGGTATTACATGCTTTTGTGCAAGCACCATTTTCTTCTTCCAGGAAGAGTTGTCCCAGGCTATAATACCTGAAGTATTAATGAATGAAAATGGAAAACACTTGTCAACTTTCTGACAGTTGCATCTCCAAAGTCTGCTATTATCTGCTTAGCCTGGACCTTTATTATGATATATAATACGTGACTTCCACTTCCGATACTCATCAATAAAAGCACCTAAGAATTTAGAACATTCTGCTCCTTTTATCGAGTTTTCCCTCATGAATTATTCATGAGGATGTGTTCAGACCTAGTACAATGCAGAATTGGTTGTAGTACAGTTTATATTCTTTCGGTGGACTGTGTAGTAGATGTCTTTTAGGAACATTCTGTAATTATAATTACAAGTACGCTGGCTGAGTTTACATGCTGTTATTTTACAATAGGCCTATTTTTGCTGAGCTGCCCTCACCAGGTTATCTTCTAACACGTGTCTCACTGATTCTGATCTATCTTCCCACCACAGATGAGCAAGGATGCTCTGTGAGTGTTTTAGGAATTTGATGTTGAACCTACGGCCTGCAAGGGAGGAGACACCATCTCACACATGCAGATTTCAGATGAGTGCAGCAGTACAGACAATGATTTAATCACACAATGATCTGAATGTTGGTTACACTGCGCTCCCTGTAATCGGACCTTTATCGCTAATAGAAATTAGTGTACTGTTCAGGCGTAACTATATTAGCAAAAAATGAAAAACTTAGATTTTCGTTATTGGGGTTTATTTTCACTCAAGTATGGATTCGTGACATACCAATTTTATGAAAATTACATACAGGATGGTAAAATATTGTTACTGGGTTTTCAAAACTGTGAAACGAAATTCCTAGCTATTATAAGGTATTTTAATGGTAAGACGGTTGATGACCATGTCTGAGGGTCGATAAAAATACAAACAAGTTAAATCCAATTGGGATCAGAGATATCAATTACGTTAAAATGCACAATGGAAATTGAATGAGTGTTGGTAAAGAGCAATCAAAAAGAATACACAATTAAAACAATTCATAACTCTACAGTGGCTGATCGAACCTTTTTGTCGGATTGGACATCTCGCGTTTCTGCTTCAATTAGGCCCGACAATCATGAATATGTTTAACTACAGGTCGGGGTTGAATAAAAACAAAATAGGAGAGACGGAGACGACCACAGTTCTGAGAGCGTCAATAGAATATTACATGATGGCGTGGCGTGGACGCGTGTGTGTTTACCTTGCGTTGACGGCGGCAGTGGCGGCTGTCGGCGCGATCTGTGAACCTGGAAATCTATTCTAAGTCTCTCTCAACTGTTAAACACCAGTCAGGTACATTTCCTACGTCTTCTACGAAGTCGAGATTCTTAGTTATTCCCTAGGTAAGTTAGTTGGTATGGTACACGCTGTTTGACTGGAATAGCGCGTACGCCGTTCCACTAAAATCGCTCGCAAGCTTTTACTGTCAGTGCTCTATGCGATTCTCCATACTAGGAGACTTTGCAGTTGAACTCCTTACGAGTTAAGACGAGCCTGTAAACAAGTGTTCACATAATGACTCTCACAATCGCCTCAGCGTGGCGCAAGTCGGCTTGCACAAACACTCGATGGTGTCTGCAAGAGAAGAACCAGTTACTCGGTCCGCAATTTGCCTATATCAAAGCTGGTGCGCACACGTTTTCTTTCTAGCCAATCAGAGCATTCGTACTTTGGCTACGTAATATGGTTCAAATGGCTCTGAGCACTATGGGACTCAACTTCTGCGGTCATCAGTCCCCTAGAACTTGGAACTATCCAAACCTAACTAACCCAAGGACATCACACACATCCATGCCCGAGGCAGGATGCGAACCTGCGACCGTAGCGTGCTACGTAATACTGAGATAAGTAGCTTTTTCTTTCATTTGAGTTTTTATCGCAGGTGGCTACAATGAGTCACCTATGTTTTGTGTTATGTTTCTCCAGACGTTTTATCTCCTGACGTTGTATCTGACACCTCCCGCTGTGTTCCTGTAGAAAGGCCTTCTGAAGGGTCGTCATTAAAAGCAAGGACAAGGCGTGGCTTCTGCCGACGTCCAACACAGTGGCGGCAGGCGTCTCATTGTGTCTGCTTTATGCCCCAGGGCGAACTGTGTTGGCCTACATGGGGGATGGGCATTGCCACTGTAAAATTCTCTTTCCCTCAGAACTGTGTCTTGTAGCTTTGGTAGGGGAAATTACTTGCGTGCAATTATTAGTGAGAGTGTCAGTGGTTTATTTTCACCAAATGCTGGCTTATTTATTACATCAGCATTTTAATAACATTTGTTCAATTTCACGTAACTATGTCGTGTGACATTCGAGTTAACCGGTATTGTTTCAAAAATTCAATGTAAGATGTGTTATTTGTTTGACATCTTAAAATCTGTAAGTAAATGGTACATAATATGGGTACATTATTTGCAATTTTAAAGGTAAATTATTTAATAGCTTTCATTATTATACATTTTTACACACACCTGGTGGCTTTGACATCCAAGCATTATCGTTGATACTGTCACAGTGTATTACCTTGTTAGTTATATTCCGTTGGTATTATGTAGTAATTATGATCGGTTATCATCTTATCTGACTTATTACTGCAATAAATTCAACGTAAGTCTGACAGGTAGAGACATCAGCATTAGATACTGACTATACGTTAGACATGGCGACAACAATCTGTCTCCCTTTTTTCCACCACTTAAAGACCAAACAGGGCACAGGAGAATATATAACGCAAGCTGTCCAGATTTCACACATAACACTGAAAGAACCAGTAACGTACATTCTGGAAGAGATCAATGTACATACAAATACTAGCAAAAAATGCTAAACGAGCAAATCGAACCGAAAGAAAAGTAATACATAGAGGACTTCATTGGAATTATCCACCAGGACAAAGGATAGATGCATAACAACAAATAATACAAGACCACCAGTGATTAAATTATAGCTGAATCCACAACAAGATTCGCGCAAACAATATTGCAACCATACGGCATCGCTAGGAAACCTTTCAACCAGCAGACAGGCGCATCTATGAAAATTAAGTAGGAACATACAGCACATAAATAACAAGAAACAAATTTTTGATGTAGTTTATAATTAAATACAAACGAATATGTAGGACTAAACACAGTAGATGCCGAAATACGTCTACGAAAATACACTCCGGCGCCAAAGAAACTGGTGTAGATATGCGTATTCAAATACAGAGAATATGGAAACTGGCAGAATACGGTGCTGCGATCGGCAACACCTATGTAAGATAACTAGTGTCTGGTGCAGTTTTTAGATCGGCTACTGCTACTACAATGGCTGGTTATCAAGATTTGAGTTTGAACATGGTGTTACAGTTGGCGCAGGAGCGGTGGGACAAAACGTTTCCGAGCCAGCGATGAAGTGGGGATTTTCCTGTACGATCATTTCACGAGTGTGCCGTGGATATCAGGAATTTGCTAAAACATCAAATCTCCGACATCGCTGTGGCCGGAAAAAGATCCTGTAACAATGGGACTAACGACGCCTGAAGAGAGTCAGCGTGCGAACCATTCAACGAAACATCATCGATATGGGCTTTCGTAACCGAAGGCCCACTCGTGTACCCTTGATGACTTCACAACACAAAGCTTTACGTCTCACCTGGGCCTGTCAACACCGAAATTGGGCTGTTGATGACTGGAAATTTGTTGCCTGGTTGAAGAGTCTCGTTTCAAATTGTATCGAGTGGATGAACGTGTATGGGTATGGAGACAACCTGATGAATCCATGTACCCTGCATGTCAGCAGAGGCTTATCAAGCTGATGGAGGCTCTGTAATGGTTTAGGGCGAATGCAGTTGGAGCGATATTGGACACCTGATA
Organism: Schistocerca americana; assembly: GCF_021461395.2. Taxonomy (NCBI): domain Eukaryota; kingdom Metazoa; phylum Arthropoda; class Insecta; order Orthoptera; family Acrididae; genus Schistocerca; species Schistocerca americana. The sequence continues at coordinate 217,644,845 of NC_060122.1, read as the reverse complement.
CTTCTAGATACGACTCTGACAGGTGGCACGTATGTAAGCGTCCTGTCTCATCATCTGCATCCATTCATGTCCGCTGTGCATTCCGACGGGCTGGGACAATTCCAGCAGAACAATGCGGCACCACACACATCCAGAATTGATACAGAGTTGCTCCAGGAACACTCTACTGAGTTTAAACACTTCCGCTGTCCACCGAACTCTTCAGACATGAACATTATTGAGCATATCTGGGATGTCTTGCAACGTGTTGTTCATAAGAGATCGAAACCCCCTCGTACTCTTACGGATTTGGGGACAGCCCTGCAGGACTCATGGTGTAATTTCTCTCCAGCACTACTCCAGACATTAGTCGAGTCCATGCTATGTCGTGTTGCGCCACTTCTGCAAGCTCGCGGGGGCCCTACACGATATTAGGCAGGTGTACCAGTTTCTTTGGCTCTTCAGTGTAGATTACAACAGCAGCATTTAGCGACGCCATGTGGGCATGCAAAAACAACACCTACATAACAGCAATGATAACAGCACTGCCTGTAACAATGCTACATCGCCGGATTATCTGTCAAACAAGCTGACACGAAAATAGCGATATAAGTAATATAATCTGACAACTACATACAATAATAAGTTAGATAAGGCGGTATCCGAAAATTGTTACTACAATACGACCAACGGAATGTAGCTAACAAGCAAACAGACACGCAGAACTACCGATAGCAGGCCGAGGTGGCCGAGCGGTTCTAGGCGCTACAGTCTGGAACCGCACGACCACTACGGTCGCAGGTTCGAATCCTGCCTCGGGCATGGATGTGTGTGATGTCCTTAGGTTAGTTAGGTTTAAGTAGTTCTAAGTTCTAGGGAACTAATGACCTCAGACGTTAAGTCCCATAGTGCTCAGAGCCATTTGAACCATTTTTTGAACTACCGATACAGCATGGATGTCAAAACCAACAGACGTATGTGAATATGTATGATTATGAAATTTAATAATTGCCTTTAAAATTAGTATGACGTACCGGAATTATATACCATTGAATTGTAGACCTCGCTAGACCAACTTGGTGATGGCAGTCCATCCGAAATAGGTCTATTGTAAAATAACAGCAATTAAATTTAGCAGTAATCTCTGGATTACAATTATTCAGTATGCTTATATTACGTTTCAGTAATTTATTAGTTAGTTGAGAGGGTCTAGTTGGTGACCTATACTATGAAAGTCTCGAGTTACGTACGAGTAGAGTGACGAAGGCGCTGAAGCAGCGGACGCCCACCGCAGAAGCATCAGCAGCAGCAGAAGCAGAAGCACAGGCTGGTTTTTAGTAGTCTAGCCGCTGGCTCGGGCGGACGGAAATGCCAGCGACCCATCCCCAGACATCAGATAACCCTTTCACCCACGCTCCTGCGTACGCTCAGAAACTCTTGCGTTTACCCGCTACCTCTTTCTCCAGCTTGCTTTCTAATTCCCCTGTGACGTACAAACTGATATACAGGCTAAGCAAATATTCCGCAGGCGAAGCTTTTATTCGAGTTTCTGGTGGTGTAAATATCAGAAGAGCACGCGTACCATCCATACTTTGTGGAATTCCATCTTCGGCCTCAAACGCTGAGAAAGGTTAGAGGTGTCTAAGCATCAGCACCAGCAAAGAATAAATCAAATTCTGTGTCTGCTAAATATCCGGTGAGCATTTCAAAATTTAGTCTTGGACGATCGGGTGCCTGTTCGCCCGACCTTAAATGTAAACAATATTCAAGATTAAGTCATTCATATACGTGTATCTTAAGAAAACTATTTCGCACAGGAACTCTGATTTGCGAGTATCATGTAAGTCGATCGAAACGCTCTACAATATATGCCGTTGAAACATTATTCTTATCTCATTCTGATTGGGACTCGGTGCAGTCAACAGATGCAACTTCGAACCTTTCGTGAAGCGAACTGTTACTCATTTTACTTCATGAAAAGCTAGTAGTCAGTCTTCGCGACTAATATTTCTTAGTGAACTGAAGAATAATCATGCAGTGTAGTTAATTGCACCATTAACGCAAAGTCCGAGATTTCAACGAATACTTATTGCAAAGTACTTTACAGATATTTGTCAAACTTCTGTGAGTACATATCAGAATTACACCTGCGTATACGCAGTAAAAAGTAATATACTGCGTTATATTTGCGAGCCAGGCGGAAACGTTGTTGGCTATTCTATGTAAAAGTACACTGCCTGACGGAAAAGGAAAACACACAGAAGCTGCGGGAAAACGAAATGAAACTTTGCGCGTTGAGAGGATATGTGAAGTTATTCTATTGATAGCAATATCGAGTCAAATTTACAAAGAACTTGACAGTCTAAACCCACTTATTAGAATATTTATTTATTTACTATTTTCTTTTCGTCTGTTATCTATATAAAAGAACAGACCGAATGTTGCCATGAATTGGCATGAATAAATTACATAATATTTTAACGTAATTCCAAATGTGTTAGTAATAACTAAGGATTATGGTATTTAAGGGGGGAAAATCTACATAAAATAACTACATTAAAATAACAGAACAATAATATTAATAATAGTTAGAAAGAAAAAATCTACATACTACCATTTAGCCATCTGGATACTCTAATACAACACTATATTATACAGCAGTACACTCCTCAACGCTACACTATACTGCTGTACTTTGCGTTAGGACTAAGCTGGATCTCTCATTTTTCTGGAATGTTAGCTCCTGGCGAGTTGAGATGTAACTCAGGATTCACAGGATCTCTGGAAATCCGTCCTGTTTCTCCCCGAGGCTCGTCTCCTCACTGCTTCCAGAATATGATTGTAGGTGGGTGTCCTGACGTGGCGAGCATGACGTGAGGCTTCTTCTTGGTTGTCTCTCATCCATGTAGACTCGACAGTTGTCAGCAAGTTCAGGTTATGCCACAGTTCTTCATACCTAATTATATTATAAACTGTTGCATTTCAATATGCGTTCCTGTCTTGGTCTGGAATATCCTGTCTAACGGCACACTCCCAAACTATGTGATTCGTGATATCGATTGCTCCACATTCAGAAGTACCTGCAGTGCGCTGTCATATTTTTACTAAGTAGCTAGGATTCGGACAGGTAGTGTATAGCTCCTTTGGTCGGGAGGAAGTATGTTATTCCTGTTTATTCTTTTATCTTAGGAAGAAACTGGCAGGTTCTCTTCCCTATTTCTGCCCTGCCCCAGTTCCCTTGACATTCTCTGTCAATGTATGTCATTATTTCTTTTTTCCACGCCGCTCTTGTGCCCAATATCTCGTTTACTTTATCACATTTGCGCTCTTTGAGCCAATATTGTGCACCTAACTTTCTTACAGGTAGGTCCAGGAATAGCAAGCCTAATGTCACTAGCACCGCCTAAGTCAGTGTTGTTCTAATACGCGCCTGTCGAGCGCAGGAGTCAACATCTCTGTGCTCGCCGTGGAGCCGGTGCTGTTCTTACCTATCTGGCTCTACAAACCCAAACTCTCGACCCGTAACTCACAACAGCCAGTAAGACTGCGTTGTGGCACATTCCTATTGTACTTAGTGGCAGCTGAAAACTTCTTTGACCAATTGTTACTGTTCTACACTCCTGGAAATGGAAAAAAGAACACATTGACACCGGTGTGTCAGACCCACCATACTTGCTCCGGACACTGCGAGAGGGCTGTACAAGCAATGATCACACGCACGGCACAGCGGACACACCAGGAACCGCGGTGTTGGCCGTCGAATGGCGCTAGCTGCGCAGCATTTGTGCACCGCCGCCGTCTTGTGTCAGCCAGTTTGCCGTGGCATACGGAGCTCCATCGCAGTCTTTAACACTGGTAGCATGCCGCGACAGCGTGGACGTGAACCGTATGTGCAGTTGACGGACTTTGAGCGAGGGCGTATAGTGGGCATGCGGGAGGCCGGGTGGACGTACCGCCGAATTGCTCAACACGTGGGGCGTGAGGTCTCCACAGTACATCGATGTTGTCGCCAGTGGTCGGCGGAAGGTGCACGTGCCCGTCGACCTGGGACCGGACCGCAGCGACGCACGGATGCACGCCAAGACCGTAGGATCCTACGCAGTGCCGTAGGGGACCGCACCGCCACTTCCCAGCAAATTAGGGACACTGTTGCTCCTGGGGTATCGGCGAGGACCATTCGCAACCGTCTCCATGAAGCTGGGCTACGGTCCCGCACACCGTTAGGCCGTCTTCCGATCACGCCCCAACATCATGCAGCCCGCCTCCAGTGGTGTCGCAACAGGTGTGAATGGAGGGACGAATGGAGACGTGTCGTCTTCAGCGATGAGAGTCGCTTCTGCCTTGGTGCCAATGATGGTCGTATGCGTGTTTGGCGCCGTGCAGGTGAGCGCCACAATCAGGACTGCATACGACCGAGGCACACAGGGCCAACACCCGGCATCATGGTGTGGGGAGCGATCTCCTACACTGGCCGTACACCACTGGTGATCGTCGAGGGGACACTGAATAGTGCACGGTACATCCAAACCGTCATCGAACGCATCGTTCTACCATTCCTAGACCGGCAAGGGAACTTGCTGTTCCAACAGGACAATGCACGTCCGTATGTATCCCGTGCCACCCAACGTGCTCTAGAAGGTGTAAGTCAACTACCCTAGCCAGCAAGATCTCCGGATCTGTCCCCCATTGAGCATGTTTGGGACTGGATGAAGCGTCGTCTCACGCGGTCTGCACGTCCAGCACGAACGCTGGTCCAACTGAGGCGCCAGGTGGAAATGGCATGGCAAGCCGTTCCACAGGACTACATCCAGCATCTCTACGATCGTCTCCATGGGAGAATAGCAGCCTGCATTGCTGCGAAAGGTGGATATACACTGTACTAGTGCCGACATTGTGCATGCTCTGTTGCCTGTGTCTATGTGCCTGTGGTTCTGTCAATGTGATCATGTGGTGTATCTGACCCCAGGAATGTGTCAATAAAGTTTCCCCTTCCTGGGACAATGAATTCACGGTGTTCTTATTTCAATTTCCAGGAGTGTATTAAGGATTTTATTCCCTCTGTGGCAGACGATTTCAGTACATGCGTGAAAGCTTTGCTATCATCGACGTTAATCAAGAGGTATATATATATATACTTCTTTTCTTTTCACAGGTTGGTCATTTATTGTGGTTGTCGGATTTCTCGTTCTTGATCATGTTCCTTTCAGTATCGTATAGCCTGTTTTGTGTGCTGTTGTCGTTAGCTTGTTTTCTACACTCCTTTTACTTGGTCTTTCAAGAGCTACCCGACCGCTTTCCTCTAATTTAACTCTTGCGTTAACAGATACTATTATTAGCAGATCTTCTTTGTAGGCTGCGCAACCTCTAGTGTTTGTTATACTCTGAAGCTGGTTCGGTAATGGGTCTATGCCAACATTCCTGGACCACAAAAGAGCCCTGTCGGCAGCATTTGGTGACGTCTTTCGCAATTTTCTTTCCAGGACATTCTAATTACAACTGCCTGTGTGTGCAATAATCTCGTGGACTGTTAACAGAGATACCTTTGATAGTCCGTCTGTTTGTCTTCTGAACGGGACAGACCACCAAAAATTATAAAACTCTCCAGCAATATCAATCATGATGCCTGTAATATACTTGTCATCTGGGGTGTTCACAATATTCGTTGCGTGACATGTCGCATCCTCAGAGTATTTCCCTTTCCGTAAATCATGCCTAATAACTGTCTGTGGTCCCTCAGGCGGCGGAACAGAAGCTTTTCCTGTACTTTTGCTACAGAATTTATCAAGCAAACCGGCCTGTAAGATTTTGGTTCTCTTGGGTCTTTGGCTTCCTCCTTTTTTAGTGTAACGAGCTCTGTTATATATGGCACAATTTGGTCCACTAGCTAATGCTATATTTTTGCCAGTATCCTATCAGATCTTGGTGCTTTCTTTTTCTTTAACTTCATTATTGCCAGTCTCACTTCCTCCCGGGCAAATGGATTCACAACACTGTTATTCACATATGTAATATGCTGGTGGAACTCTGTCTTCCATCGTTGTATCGTCCGGCAAAAAACTTGTGAGTAGGTACTGAACTGATGTTTCCCAGTTTATCGGATCTTCTGATAATGCTGTGTGTGACCGAACCTTACTTGTTACAAGTTGTTCTGGAAAGCTAAAACATCTGTTACCATTTGGTCCTTAATGTACAGCACCCACTTTTCAATACTTGCTTGGTGTAGTAGCTCTTTATATTGTTGTTTGACTGTTCGATAGAAAATCAGCCTTCTTTGTCGTTCTGTTTCCCCAAAAGATCTCTGGTAGTATCCCCTCGCCTGTCTTGTTCTACGTCTTAAAGGACTGTAGGGCGGAACTCTACGGAATTTTAAACCCTTTTGACTCCTAACAAATGCTGGGATTGCCTCGCTTTGCGCCATCTGTAGCGGTCGCACCGAATCGGCCGATTTGGTATCATCATCAAATCTGCTTCATTTCCAATTCGGTCTGTGTAGATTGTATTGTAGCTTGGGCTGGGTATTAGTGTCTAAGTCGTTACCTGGGTTTGTACGAGGGCAGATCAACAAGTAATGCAACACATTTTTTTTTCTCGGCCAATTTTGGTTGAGAAAACCGGAAATTTCTTGTGGAATATTTTCAAACATTCCCGCTTCGTCTCGTATAGTTTCATTGGCTTCCGACAGGTGGCAGCGCTGTACGGAGCTGTTAAAATGGCGTCTGTAACGGATGTGCGTTGCAAACAACGGGCAGTGATCGAGTTTCTTTTGGCGGAAAACCAGGGCATCTCAGATATTCATAGGCGCTTGGAGAATGTCTACGGTGATCTGGCAGTGGACAAAAGCACGGTGAGTCGTTGGGCAAAGCGTGTGTCATCATCGCCGCAAGGTCAAGCAAGACTGTCTGATCTCCCGCGTGCGGGCCGGCCGTGCACAGCTGTGACTCCTGCAATGGCGGAGCGTGCGAACACACTCGTTCGAGATGATCGACGGATCACCATCAAACAACTCAGTGCTCAACTTGACATCTCTGTTGGTAGTGCTGTCACAATTGTTCACCAGTTGGGATATTCAAAGGTTTGTTCTCGCTGGGTCCCTCGTTGTCTAACCGAACACCATAAAGAGCAAAGGAGAACCATTTGTGCGGAATTGCTTGCTCGTCATGTGGCTGAGGGTGACAATTTCTTGTCAAAGATTGTTACAGGCGATGAAACATGGGTTCATCACTTCGAACCTGAAACAAAACGGCAATCAATGGAGTGGCGCCACACCCACTCCCCTACCAAGAAAAAGTTTAAAGCCATACCCTCAGCCGGTAAAGTCATGGTTACAGTCTTCTGGGACGCTGAAGGGGTTATTCCGTTCGATGTCCTTCCTCATGGTCAAACGATCAACTCTGAAGTGTATTGTGCTACTCTTCAGAAATTGAAGAAACGACTTCAGCGTGTTCGTAGGCACAAAAATCTGAACGAACTTCTCCTTCTTCATGACAACGCAAGACCTCACACAAGTCTTCGCGCCCGAGAGGAGCTCACAAAACTTCAGTGGACTGTTCTTCCTCATGCACCCTACAGCCCCGATCTCGCCCCGTCAGATTTCCATATGTTTGGCCCAATGAAGGACGCAATCCGTGGGAGGCACTACGCGGATGATGAAGAAGTTATTGATTCAGTACGACGTTGGCTCCGACATCGACCAGTGGAATGGTACCGTGCAGGCATACAGGCCCTCATTTCAAGGTGGCGTAAGGCCGTAGCATTGAATGGAGATTACGTTGAAAAATAGTGTTGTGTAGCTAAAAGATTGGGGAATAACCTGGTGTATTTCAATGCTGAATAAAACAACCCCTGTTTCAGAAAAAAATGTGTTGCATTACTTATTGAACTGCCCTCGTAATTGAGAAGTAAGTGAGAGTACGGTCACTTGTTATAAATCCTTCTCCTTTCAATTGGCAATATGGTCCCTAACTTTAGGGTTTGAGAGAGTGATATGTATATTTGTTGCCGAACCTTTTTTAGAAAGAAGGTGGCTTGAGTGACCTATACATGTCATGGAGGTTAAGTTCTTGTATAGTGTCTTGAAGCCACAGTCCTCTTTCGTCCGTTACTCTGTTATGTCACAATGTTGATTACGAAAATGTGTCTGTCGTGTCGACTCAGTACTGCTGCTGTTTTTAAGTTTCTGTATGTGGTTGCATCTCCTCACTGTATTGAAAATACTGATTAGTTATGTAAAATTTTCCTAAGGGAGTCTTTATTTCTACTGTCACCGCGTGCTCGTCACAGAGCTGATGTATCTTCCTCATTGTAACATCTTTATCTGGCATCATAATCACGGCCATTGGATATTGACCTGATGTTATGATCTATGCTATGACTTTAAGGGGGAAGGGGGGGGGGGTTGGGGGTAATGCACCATTTCTGGAATAGGGCTCCTGTATACACAGTATTTGTAGGTCCAGCTCCTCTAGCACTTGACCGAGTTCTTGCGTCACATTTATTTGGCCGATTTTAATCATTTGTCTTCGTTCCACTGGTGCTGGGATACAATTTGATTGTAAACGAATGCTAGGACATAGTTATGGCGCCAGCGCAATCTCAAATCATGTACAATTCATCCATGTGCCATCACTAATAGACTGTGCACATGCTCAATATCTGTCTCCTATTAAAGACGACGTCGAGTAGAGACTGCAGTTCCGCCGTATTTGTAGGCAACTTGTTGACACTGAGCTGAATATGATCAGTATCCTCCACGACAGAAAAATTTATGCTGCAGCTTTTGGATGACCGTGCCTAACCAGGTGTCATACTGCTATAGTTAACACGCACATATCTTCTACTTTAGCCAGTCTCATTGTATTTTCACACATTTCGTAAACATTTCATGTCCATCACTGTTTGTAACCTTTCTGTAATTTCCGTTGCCGTCTGTAGGTTCTACGATGCGTGTGTTTTCATAAACTCCCTCTTTTAGCTACTGTGTGATATCACACTCGCGCTACTACAATACGTTGTTTGCGGTCACACTTGGCATTTATTACACTTTCAGTTTTTTTCTGAATGTGATAGTATACGTCCTTCTTTAACTCTTCCTTGTCTAGAAGTAGGCATGCTGTCTATTTCTTGTTTTTCTTTCTTCGTAGCCTCTTCCAAAAACTCCGCTCATTCTCTCCATCATTCCTATTATTGGCCTTTTTGGTGTCCATTTCGGTATTGCCCTTTTCTCTATGGTAAGTCACGTTTTCGGTTCGTGTCGCTATGCCTCTTCTCAGGATATGTTGGCTCTTTCTGCATCTTGCTTCCTTTACGATAGAAGTTTCCTTTCTTACAAATATGACAGGTAATTTTACAATTAGAACAACTTTTCACATCCCGTGGCCTGGGTGCACACATTTGTTCGGTTGGGAAAGGTGTGAGAGAGCTGTTAAGTCCTTTACTGAGACATGGCGGCTCAGATCCCTTGTCAGTGGACCTTGATATATTCGATATTGGCATTTGTACGAAATTAACGTCCAAACTGGTCCCACATATGTTTTATCGGATACACTTCTGACAATTCTGATGGCCATGGGGTTAACTCAATACCACGCCGGCAGTTCATAGAGAAACATCCCATGTGTGGACGATCATTGTTCTGGCGTAAAATGGCACCACGATTTTGGAGCATGAAAGGTGTAACATGCGGGCACAGAAAGTCTGTGACGTACCGCTATGCTGCAGAGTTCCTTCAGTCACTATGGGCTGTCGTTAACACCATAAGACAAACAGCTGTAGTGGTGAAATGACTGAGAGGCATGGACTGCTGTATGGCTTTGCATTGTGCTCAGCAGTGAACCGCGATTTTGCACTATCTCATATGACCATCGTCGGCGACTGAGGTGGTGATCTGGCGCCACGGTGCCATGGTCACGGTGCTTGATGACACAGAATGTTGGATGCAGTCCGCTACTTATTCTGCGATGGCAGGCGCAGACATGGTTGGGTTACGATGTGCACGGTGCTGCAGCCGTAGGAAGCAAGGTCGCTAGAGATCTGACCCCGATTGAACAGGGGTTGGATCAGCTTGGACGTCCATTCCGTCCCAGTAGTTGATCCAGGATATCAATGTTGCAGGCTGGCTTGCTTCGAAAGAGAGTACAAGTACTATATGGCATTCTTCCCAACCAAATCAGTGTATGCATCCAGGCTAGAGGGTGTGCAGCATTTGCCGGCTTATCAGTATAACGTTGCACAATCACTAGTCAAGGTTCAAAATGGCTCTGAGCACTATGGGACTTTACATCTGAGGTCATCAATCCCCTAGACTTAGAACTACTGAAACCTAACTAACCTAAGGACATCACACACATCGATGCGCGAGGCACGATTCGAACCTGCGACCGTAGTAGCAGCGTGGTTCCAGACTGAAGCACCTAGAACCGCTCGGTCACAGCGGCCGGCTCACTGGTCAAGGTTCCGATGTATCGCGTCAGACCACATCCAGGGAGACTAGCAGCAGTTCGACCACTGAATTGCCGACTCTTCCCCACGCCACTACCTCATCTCATACCTTCCAAACTTCACAGAAGCTGTTCTGTGAAACTTGCAGGACTAGCACTCCTGGAAGACAGGATATAATGGAGACATGGTTTAACCACAGCCAGGGGACGTTTCCAGAATGAATTTTGCACTGTAACGGAGTGTACCCTGTTATGAAACTTCTCCAGAGTCTATAACTGAGGGAGTTCCAGTCTTGAGAGGCAGCCAGCCCTCTGACCGAAAACACTTAACTACCGTGCCGGCACCAGTGGCCCATGAACTATTGATAAAACAGTAATAGCAGTTACAGAGTGACCAGACTCTTGCCTAAATACACTCCTGGAAATTGAAATAAGAACACCGTGAATTCATTGTCCCAGGAAGGGGAAACTTTATTGACACATTCCTGGGGTCAGATACATCACACGATCACACTGACAGAACCACAGGCACATAGACACAGGCAACAGAGCATGCACAATGTCGGCACTAGTACAGTGTATATCCACCTTTCGCAGCAATGCAGGCTGCTATTCTCCCATGGAGACGATCGTAGAGATGCTGGATGTAGTCCTGTGGAACGGCTTGCCATGCCATTTCCACCTGGCGCCTCAGTTGGACCAGCGTTCGTGCTGGACGTGCAGACCGCGTGAGACGACGCTTCATCCAGTCCCAAACATGCTCAATGGGGGACAGATCCGGAGATCTTGCTGGCCAGGGTAGTTGACTTACACCTTCTAGAGCACGTTGGGTGGCACGGGATACATGCGGACGTGCATTGTCCTGTTGGAACAGCAAGTTCCCTTGCCGGTCTAGGAATGGTAGAACGATGGGTTCGATGACGGTTTGGATGTACCGTGCACTATTCAGTGTCCCCTCGACGATCACCAGAGGTGTACGGCCAGTGTAGGAGATCGCTCCCCAAACCATGATGCCGGGTGTTGGCCCTGTGTGCCTCGGTCGTATGCAGTCCTGATTGTGGCGCTCACCTGCACGGCGCCAAACACGCATACGACCATCATTGGCACCAAGGCAGAAGCGACTCTCATCGCTGAAGACGACACGTCTCCATTCGTCCCTCCATTCACGCCTGTCGCGACACCACTGGAGGCGGGCTGCACGATGTTGGGGCGTGAGCGGAAGACGGCCTAACGGTGTGTGGGACCGTAGCCCAGCTTCATGGAGACGGTTGCGAATGGTCCTCGCCGATACCCCAGGAGCAACAGTGTCCCTAATTTGCTGGGAAGTGGCGGTGCGGTCCCCTACGGCACTGCGTAGGATCCTACGGTCTTGGCGTGCATCCGTGCGTCGCTGCGGTCCGGTCCCAGGTCGACGGGCACGTGCACCTTCCGCCGACCACTGGCGACAACATCGATGTACTGTGGAGACCTCACGCCCCACGTGCTGAGCAATTCGGCGGTACGTCCACCCGGCCTCCCGCATGCCCACTATACGCCCTCGCTCAAAGTCCGTCAACTGCACATACGGTTCACTTCCACACTGTCGCGGCATGCTACCAGTGTTAAAGACTGCGATGGAGCTCCGTATGCCACGGCAAACTGGCTGACACTGACGGCGGCGGTGCACAAATGCTGCGCAGCTAGCGCCATTCGACGGCCAACACCGCGGTTCCTGGTGTGTCCGCTGTGCCGTGCGTGTGATCATTGCTTGTACAGCCCTCTCGCAGTGTCCGGAGCAAGTATGGTGTGTCTGACACACCGGTGTCAATGTGTTCTTTTTTCCATTTCCAGGAGTGTAGTTTCCATCAGATGTCTAAGGGTGATAAATCATACCACAGGGTACAACTTTGATCGCAAAAAAATATTTGCTGACGCTTCTCGGCGACGCTAGGCAGCCTTTAGTATTCACCAACTCTGGGACGACGAGATTTCACCAAACTAACTGTGTCTACTATACGCTTGTGCTACATTTTACCTATCCTAGTAAATTGATAGAATAACTTTCAACAAGAAAACCTTAAGAATGAGTGTCTCTGAGAGGAGAAAGATATTTTAGAAGCGAATCATGAACTTTAATTGGGCAGACCTGTTCACTTTCACACGCAGCAGACTACCGGGATATAGGCAACACAAACTGCATGCATGTCCAAAGGAATATTGCATTGTACTTGTTAATAAAGGCTGGCCGCTGTGGCCGAGCGGTTGTAGGCACTTCAGTCCGGAACCGCGGTGCTGCTACGGTCGCAGGTTCGAATCCTGCCTCGAGCATGGGCGTGTGTGATGTCCTTAGGTTAATTGGGTTTAAGTAGTTCTAAGTCTTAGGGGACTGATGACTTTAGATGTTAAGTCCCATAGTGCTTAGAGCCATTTGAACCATTTTTGTTAGCAAAGCAGCACTGCTACATCGTATTAATTCGTCATTATCAGGCCCTCGACTTTCAATAAATATGTTCTTCCTGGACGGAAATAGACGTCACGTATGAGTTCAGGTTGACAAAAAGGCGATGACATATGGAAGTTAATGTCTGGCCATGATTTATGCACTGATAGTCGAAGCGGTTAAGGCTTTCGCTAGTCCGTGTTCGACTTCCTGTCGAGCCAATCTAATATGGAGCAGAAGGTGGTTCATATTCGCAACTGTGAAAACGTTTCTTGTTTTATATGTGACTCTGAACATGTGGTAGAATCGAAACGCATAAGGCAGATCCAATCAATGAACAGTGCGGCTAAGAAAATTTGAAACTCTGAATTCCACCTTACGTGCAACAGAGTTTAGCGGGAAAACTAAGTGCTACACTTAGTGGTAGCAGATGAAGGTTGTATACTCTATTACGTGCGTAACTAACCCTTTCTGAACGGACAAAAATGTGTGACCGTTTAACTTTTTTCATCATCAACTACTGCTTAGAACTACAGCTATAAAGTTTTCCAGATTCCATATACCTTTTTTAGAGCGTTTAATTAGATAAGTGGAATACGAGATATCTTTCCCACAAGCAACAAGCTACTAGTCACTTGGAGGCAGCTTCACTTCGTTCTGCTTTCATTGATATATGTGTTGACGTAACTTATTTCCAAGACATCTAGTAAATCGAGGAACTCAGAAAAATCATAATTAACACAGAGCGTAACTTGATAAAAGCAAACCCGTCCCAAAGCACAGATTTTATGGCGTAGGTTCAACCGATAGAAGGGGCAGAATACAATAAAATATGTTTCTGAAGAACGGTGAATATCTGAAGAAAAGTTGACATCGTGTTATTTCACTTCACACCAATGAAAAAGAGTATTTTATTGAGCTTCCTACTTACTTTTGTTGTTCTTTTTCATTGAAAAGGTTGAATATTAGCTTTGCTAAGGCAACATTTGAACTGAATAGCAAATCATATCTTACCACAATACGTGTGTTTGAATTACAATAACGTAATAATTTTTTATTCACACATAATTACGTAACATTTATTCAATAGTTCCTTGCTCTTCTCACGTAAATGATGTTCTAGTTATAATGATTGCAAACATAAAAAAGAATATAAAATGTTCGCTCAGTACAACTGCTCCTTGTTACGCTGATACTACAGTCAGCTTTATACCGTGCTATTCTCTGGTTATTTGCTATTCACATTTGCCGTGTGTTGTGGGAGAGATTCAGCGGTTAAATTCAGCTTAAATGCATCCTTCAATTGAAGTCTTGTTCATACGTGGAAAACAACGTTGACTTTGCTACCAATAATTAAGGGATAATCAGTTATAAATACCACGAAGTACAATGGACCTAAAATGGTTTTCCCTGTGCCCCATAACAATCTTAACAACACTGTGCAAGATAGTTAAAGGGGCACTTGTTCTGAGCCACTTAACTGTCTTCAGTGGCGACAAAAACGTTTGAAATCTGCCTCAAAGGTATCTACCAGCTTCTTCCGTAATGGTGCAAAAGCGTGTTGACCTGCGACATCACCCTCGGGCTTGGCGATGCTTCAAGCAGTAATGTGTCGACACATCCCTAAAACAAGCCAGAGCTCAGTTCGTGTGAGCTGTTGGTGAGTTAACGAGGTGACTTTGGCATCAAAATTTCACCACAGTTCTCCCCAACGTTACAATGGACGTTCCACACTATGTGAAGGTCGTCATACCCCTCCTTGCCCACATCCCATCCTTTTCTTGACGCCTTTGCGATACAGGTGAGTAGCGCAACTTGCAGCATTGAAATCACGCCGTTCTCTTATGGGTGGCCGAGGAAACATTTCACGCACACCGCTACTCAGAATCGACACGAAATGAGGGGGGGGGGGGGGGTGAGGGGAGGGGAGGGGAATGGGGGGGGGGGGGGAGGGAATGTGGAGGAAGAGATCTACCATGTACCGAAATGGTTTTTATGCTTCTTCAGGTCTCTTGTTTTGCGTCCTCAGGCGGCGTGAACACAGGAGGGTGGGGATACGACATTGACACATGCGAGATTGCAATGGCAAAGGCTAGCTGTAAGGCCCCGCCACAGTTCGGCATAATCCTTGGTGACACTGGCTAACCTTTTTTGGCCATTTTAAAAATGCTCCTCTACAGACACAAGCAGTCTGATTCCTAGGCGCCAGCGAGACGGGCATTCCTTTTGAAATCCCTTAGACATCACATGCGACCAGGAGGCGCTGGTTTAGCGACGTACTGCCACTCAGATCAGTGGTGTCGAAATGGCTGCCTGTCACACTGGCGTCTAGGAATCAGTGACTGATTGTCTCTGTATAGGAACATTTTGAAGTGCCCACTAATGTATGATAGTGACACCAAGACACCAGTAGTGTTGCCCATTCGGGGGAGGGGGGGGGGGGGTTGCGTCAGAGAGACCTTACACCGGTTCATTCAGATGTGTGTCAACGTCGCATCACCCTGTTACAATACTACAGTAGAGTACAGGTTAGATATGAGTCCCCTCACCAGGGAATGAATGCTCAAGGAATGTCTATCGGTCGCCATGCCATCTTCTACCTTACAGCGTCATGCAAATGTGGTGTGGAGAAGCATATGTGAGCCGTGCTGCGAGATCGATAGCTCGCGCCCAGAGAGTTGAGCACTTTCTCTACCAGTTCGAGGGACTCTGATCTCTCTATGTCTAAAGTCTCTCTCTTTCTGAAGTCAGGCTGCTAAATTGTGATTAATATTTAACATGTTTGATTTTTTCTAATCCTCTTAAAACTTTGAAGCAATAATTGCTTAGCACTTAGAATTTGGAGTTGCATAATTTTTCTTAAAACTGATCGTTAATTTTTTTTTCTTTTTTGACTATAAAAATAGAGATGGCTGTAACTCATTACTGTTTTGGAAAAGAATTTCCTGTTGGTTAACAAATTTTTGGAGGGAGTACTTAGTAACAAATTATGTGCAATGGTTTTCTCCAGCCCTGCCTTCAGCACCTGAATAGGTACAGCCACTGTTGCTTGTTCCGCTCTGGTACCAGTCCACCCCCCTAAAAAATAAAAAATAAAAATCCTTCGCAGTACCGCATTGTAGCCGTCTGTGCTGACCACTGTGCTTCTTCAGATCGATCAGTTTCTGACTGGTTTGACACGGCTCGCCACGAATTCCTCTTCTCTGCCAACCTCTTCATCTATGACTGGGCCGGCCGGAGTGGCCGAGCGGTTCTAGGCGCTTCAGTCTGGAAGCACGTGACCGCTATGGTCGCAGGTTCGAATCCTGCCTCGGGCATGGATGTGTGTGATGTTCAAAAGGCTCTGAGCACTATGGGACTTAACAACTTTGGTCATCAGTCCCATACAACTTATAACTACTTAAACCTAACTAACCTAAGGACATCACACACATCCATGCCCGAGGCAGGATTCGAACCTGAGACCGCAGCAGTCCCGCGGTTCCGGACTGCAGCGCCTAGAACCGCAAGACCACCGCGGCCGGCTGTGTGTGATGTCCTTAGGTTAATTAGGCTTAAATAGTTCTAAGTTCTAGGGGACTAATGACCTCAGAAGTTGAGTCCCATAGTGCTGAGAGCCATTTGAATCTATGCGTAGCACTTGCAACCTACGTCCTTAATTATTTGCTGGATGTATTCCAATCTCTGTTTTCCTCTAAAGTTTTTACAGCTCTCTCTAGTAACATGAAAGTCGTCCCCTGATGACTTAACCAATGTCTTATCATCTTGTCCCTTCTCCTTGTCAGTGCTTTCCACATATTCCTTTACTCTCCGATTCTGCGCAGAACCTCCTCATTCCTCACGTTATCAGCCCACATAATTTTCAATATTCGTCTGTAGCACTAAATAGCAAATGCTTCGATTCTCTTCTTCTGTTCCAGTTTTCCCAGAGTCCATGTTTCACTACCACACAATGTTGTGCTCCAAATGTACAGTCTCAGAAATTTCTATCTTAAATTAAGGCCTATGTTTGATGCTAGTAGACTTCTCTTGGCCAGGACTGCCCTATTTGGGTGTGCTAGTCTACTTTTGATGTCCTCCTTGCTCCGTCCGTCATCGGTTATTTTGCTGCCTAGATAGTAGAATTCCTTAACGTGACCTACTTTCTGACCATCAATCCTGATATTAAGTTTATCGCTGTTCTCATTTCTGCCAATTCTCATTACTTTCGTCTTTCTTCTATTTACTCTCAGTCCATATTCCGTACTCATTAGACTGCTCATTCCATTCAGCAGATCATGTAATTCTTCCTCCCTTTCATTCAGGATAGCAGTGTCATCAGCGAATCGTATCATTGATTTTCTTTCACCTTGAATTTTAATTCCACTCCTGAACCTTTCTTTTACTTGCGTCGTTGCTTCTTCGATGTAAAGATTGAACAGTAGGGGCGAAAGACTATATTCCTGTCTTACAACCTTTTTAATCCGAGCACTTCGTTCTTGATCGTCCACTCTTATTACAACGTCTTCGCTCTTGTACATATTGTATATTATCCCTCTCTCCCTATAGCTTACCACTATTTTTCTCAGAATTTCGAACATTTTGCGCCATTTTACATTGTGGAACGCTTTTTCCTGGTCGACAAATCCTAAGAACGTGTCTTGGGTTTTCTTTAGTCTGGCTTCCATTATCAATCGCAACGTCAGAATTGCCTGTCTTCTGCCTTTACCTTTCATAAAGCCAAACTGATCGTCATCTAGTACATCCTTAATTTTGTTTTGCAATCTTCTGTATATTATTATTGTCAGCAACTTGGATGCATGAGCTGTTAAACTGATTGTGCGATAGTTCTCGCTCTTGTTAGCCCTTGCAGTCTTCGGAATTGTGTGGAAGATATTTTTTCAAAAGTCAGATGGTATGTCGCCAGACTGATACGTTCTACTCACCATTCTTTTTGTTGCCATTCCCCCAATGATTTTAGAAATTTTGATAAAATGTTACCCATCCCTTCTGCCTCATTTGATCTTAAGTCCATCAAAGCTCTTTTAAATTGTGATTCTAATTCTGGATGCCCTTTGTCTCCTAAATCGACTCCAGTTTCTTCTTCTATCACGTTAGACAAATCTTCCTCCTCAAAGAGGCCTTCAATGTACTCTTTCCACCTATCCGCTCTCTCCTCCGCATTCAACAGTGGTATTCCCGTTGCACTCTTAGTGTTACCACCCCTCCTTTTAATTTCACGGAAGGTTGTTTTGACTTTTCTATATGCTACGTCAATCCTTCCGACAGTCATTTATTTTTCGATTTCCTCACATTTTTCATGCAGCCAGTTCGCCTTAGCTTCACTGCGCTTCCCGTTTATTTCATTCCTCATTGTATTGTTGTATTCCTGAATTTCCCTGAACGTTTTAGTACTTGCTTCTTTCATCGATCAACTGAAGTATTTCTTCAATTACCGATGGTTTCTTCGCAGTTACCTTATTTGTGCCTATGTTTTTCTTTCCAACTTCTGTGACTGCCGTTTTTAAGAGATGTCCATTCCTCTTCAACTGTACTGCCTACTGAGATAGTCCTTATTGCTATACCTGTAGCCTTAGAGAACTTCAAGCGTAGTACTGCCTGTAATTGAAAAAGTGTCATGTCGATCTCTCCCCATCTAAACATTAGAGCAGAAACTGTGGTCGTGCTACACTCCAAAGGGGTGGGGTCTAGAGATGGGCAAACTCGTTCATCCTTGGGAATTAGTTCACTGGTGATCGCTCTTCTTTGGGAACCGTTCATTTTTACTCGTTCACAGTTCATTTATGCTTGGTATACGGTTCTGATGAAAAATTGAAAATTAGTAGCATAGGTGACTGAAGAGGAAGGCGCCAAGAGAGGGCACTTGCCTCCGCCCTGGAGTAGAGTCGGGGCCGATATTTCGTGGTCCGCCCTGTATCACTGAAATAATATTGTAGAACTTATCATATTCTCTTTACAAAATGTGACACCAGACACTCGATTATAGAACGCGGACTTCATTCGGTTGTAAGTCGGTCTGCCTTCCATAACAATGAACATGCTCTTTTACCTTGGATTAAAAAAAAGACGGAAAATGGTCACTCGTGTGTGCCGTGCCGACTTCCTTTGCATGAGTAATAACAAAAAAATCTTGCCTTTTTATAAGTATTTCTTCTGATGCTTATCGAAATAGTGAAGTAAGATGCTATGCCGTTTTGTTACCTGAAAAGATGTGTGTATTACATACCACGTAATGTTATGTAATTTACGTAATTATAAAATACATTTTAATTACCGGTCATGGACGCTGACTAGAATACGAAAAGAACCAGAAGTTCAGAGTTCAAAAAGGTTTGAAACAGCTCTAGAATGGGCGGGCGCAGCGAACGAAACGAACAACTCTATACTGAACTATGAGCAGTCGGCAGTGGAACTGCGACGAGTGGTCACGCGAAGAAGGACGAGTCCAGCGGAGCGAGACCGAGAACGAGACGGGAACGGGACCGAGGCTGGGAACGAGTTCCCGGGAACCATAAGTAGAAAGCCGCACCCAAGTGAACTATGAAAGACCGTTCCTTAAAATTCGTTCATCGCTTGTTCCGTTCATCTTGATGAACCGTTCCTTTGGACCCGTTAGTTCGCGAACGACCCATCTCTAGTGCGGTCATGTGCAATGCGGTTGCTGGCGCACAGTGTCATTAGAGAACTTTGAATCGTCTGAGAGTATCAGCAGTGTAAAAGGTTGTCAGGATCGCCGGCCTGTTCCTCATCCATCTGTGAACAGTCTTTTCCGACCTCGAAATGTGTTTGAAACATTGCCCCAGGGAAACGTGTGGTTTGGCTCCGAGCACTATGCGACTTAACTTCTGAGGTCATCAGTCCCCTAGAACTAAGAACTACTTAAACCTAACTAACCTAAGGACATCACACACATCCAGGCCCGAGGCAGGATTCGAACCTGCGACCGTAGCGGTCGCGCGGATCCAGACCGTAGTGCCTAGAACCGCTCGGCCACCCCGGCCGGCAGGTGTGGTTTCATTGACGCATTTATGCCCACCCACTGAAGCCTTTCCGTGTGGCGGTGTGTCTGAAATATTTTCCTCAGCCGCCTTTGAGAAAACCACAGGTCGGACAGCTATCGCAGAACGGAATGGGAGTGGTAAGGTGCTGAGCCGCTTTACGAACGTACCTTAAAACAGATTTATTGTTAGTGTCTTCGAAACTTTAAACGCTTGAACACAGATGGTCAGTTCAGAAAACTTTAAATAGACTCTGTTAACCGGCAGTAAAGAACATTATTAACTTTATATCTCTGATTGCTGACAGTAAAATAAGGTGGACAATAAGCAATATGTACAAAGAATTCAAAGAATCTGTTTCAAGTTTAAACTTTCTCCTTAAAACAAATGATTACAATTCATAATTTCGCAAACGGCTTTCTCGAGAATTCACACAAGACAATCAATTAAACTACAGATACAATCCTCGTGAAACCATTGGCAACCAAGGGATAAGGAATAGTACTTACAAGGGAACCTCCCCATCGCACCCCCCTCAGATTTAGTTATAAGTTGGCACAGTGGATAGGCCTTGAAAAACTGAACACAGATCAATTGAGAAAACAGGAAGAAGTTGTGTGGAACTATGAAAAAATAAGCAAAATATACAAACTGAGTAGTCTATGTGCAACATATGCAACATCAAGGAGAGTGTCAGATAAGCAGCGCTGTGGTCCCGTGGTTAGCGTGCGCAGCAGTGGAACGAGAGCTCCTTGGTTCAAGTCCTCCCTCGAGTGAAAAATTTAATTTCTTTATTTTCGCAGTTATGATCTGTCCGCTCGTTCATTGACGTCTTTGTTCACTGTAATAAGTTTAGTGTCTGTGTTTTGCGACCGCACGGCAAAACCGTGCGATTAGTAGACGAAAGGACGTGCTTCTCCAATGGGAACCAAAAACATTTGATCGCAAGGTCATAAGTCAACCGATTCCTCCACAGGAAAACACGTCTGATATATTCTATACGACACTGGTGACGGCATGTGCGTCACATGACAGGAATATGTTGTCGACCCACCTAACTTGTACACTTGGCGAATAGGTAAAAAGATTCTTCTACCTTGCCCAAAAAAGTGATGAAAACATAAGAGTTTGTCACATAAACTGCAACAAATGACTGCAACAGTCGCACAGTTTTCCCTGTGCTCTGTCAAAACATATGTTTTTAACGTTTTCAAATTTTTCCGTGTGTAGACCGTCAAATCCTGCATATGTCCAAGCAAATTTGAACATGTCCTGGAATTTTGGAGAACGAAGTTGATTGTGTGTGTGTGTGTGTGTGTGTGTGTGTGTGTGTGTGTGTGTGTGCCTGAACTTTGATAATTGTCTGAAAATAGAAAATTAAAATTTTCACTCGGGGGAAGATTCGAACCAAAGACCTCTGGTTCCGCAGCTGCTCACGCTAACCACAGGACCACGGAGCTACTGAGGTAGTACTATACTTATTATTACATATCATGAGCATGGACTACTCAGTTTGTATATTTTGCTTATTTATTTCATAGTTCTACACAACTTCCTCCTGTTTTCTCGATTGATCTGTGTTCAGTTTTTCAAGGCCTATCCACTGTGCCAACTTATAACTAAATCTCAGGGGGGTGCGATGGGGAGGTTCCCTCGTTAGATGGTGAAGGGTGGTTACGCCATGATACTCTTATTAGTTTTACAAATGGTAGGTTCTTAAGTGCACTTGCTGGCCTTCCTCTTTACAATAGCTCTCGCCTCGGCCCTTCTAGTTGTAATAACTTATGGTACCTGTAACACAAGCCTGTTAGTACTAGGCACAGATAAGAAGTCACAGCGCGTAATTAAGATGTTTAATAACGGCATCAAACATACGTAACCCCACGCACACACACACAGAAAATTTGCAGAGAGAAGCAATTACAAATATTAGAATTTTCCTTGGCATTAAGCGCCACAAACCCATTTAATTTCAGTCTTTTACTTTAGCTGTCGGTGAATTAAGCCAATAGATCATTGCTCCCTCTCATACCGAATCAAAAATTTGAGGGACTTATATCCAGTTCAAGTAAGAACTAATTATTTCAAAAATTCAAGCACGAGCGCTTGACTTTATGCAACAATTCCAGACTAACAGCAGTGCAAACAATTTAAGCCAGTAACTCGTATTCCACACGCACTCAGTAAGTTAGTTCACAAACACCTCCTCGGTTTACAAGAAGCAACAGGGTCCGCTCCCTTAATCGTACAAGTATTATAAATAATTTAATGATATCCATCCAGCTAATCTTTACGTAATGGTTTAGTAAGCACAAATATCTGAAGTTCGGTAAAGCAACAACAACAGCAAATGATAGTTCTTTAAATATGAACGCCGTATTACATTACAGCCAACTGAAGTTAAGACAGTTGTTAAAGGGCGAAGAAACTTGGAACAGTAAAACTTGGACAAATTACTAATATCAAATCACTTAGACCGACCAGCTGTTTCGTAAAATACACACGCACTAGTGCGATTCGGTCACAGAATAGTATACAGGGTGTCCCGGCTATCTTGTCCACCCAAAATATCCCTGGAACAATAACAGCTATTGGAAAACGACTTTCACCGGTATCAATGTGCGGCTGGGGCCCATGAATGTGCATATTTGGAAACATTCTAAAACGAAAGCATATGTGTTTTTTAACACAAACTTAAATTTTTTTAAATGGACCTCCTATATTTTTTCTTCAGCAATCCATAGCATGACAAAGCACATACACAATGGCGTTGTTTGCATCGCAATATTCCCATTACATCCGGAGATATTAAGACGCGAAGTTGACACTTGAAACACCCGAGATGCGCTCCTAGCGCACGTCCTGAGGCTCAGGCGTGAACCCCATGCTGCCCGTAATCGCGATGTGATTGACATGCGTAATCACACTTCCATACTTATCAAGAGGTCCGAAACGAATAATACGAAACTTCCTGGCAGATTAAAATTGTGTGCCCGACCGAGACTCGAACTCGGGACCTTTGCCTTTCGCGGGCAAGTGCTCTACCAACTGAGCTACCGAAGCACGACTCACGCCCGGTACTCACAGCTTTACTTCTGCCAGTACCTGGTCTCCTACCTTCCAAACTTTACAGAAGCTCTCCTGCGAACCTTGCAGAACTAGCACTCCTGAAAGAAAGGATATAGCGGAGACATGGCTTAGCCACAGCCTGGGGGATGTTTCCAGAATGTTTCTGGAAACATCCCCCAGGCTGTGGCTAAGCCATGTCTCCGCTATATCCTTTCTTTCAGGAGTGCTAGTTCTGCAAGGTTCGCAGGAGAGCTTCTGTAAAGTTTGGAAGGTAGGAGACGAGGTACTGGCAGAAGTAAAGCTGTGAGTACCGGGCGTGAGACGTGCTTGGGTAGCTCAGTTGGTAGAGCACTTGCCCGCGAAAGGCAAAGGTCCCGAGTTCGAGTCTCGGTCGGGCGCACAGTTTTAATCTGCCAGGAAGTTTCATATCAGCGCACACTCCGCTGCAGAGTGAAAATCTCATTCACGAATAATACGGTCTACTGCCATCCTGCATTAAAGTCGTACATTGCAGCAGGTATTTATCCCATAGGCTAGGGGTGATGCGGTTCTGTAACATATCTGTGTACCGCAACGTTAGTCACAAAGTTAACTTCGCTTATCGTTAATCCGTTACTAAAAAGGTAATGCCGTTCAACGTTAAAACTTTACTTTACTGTAGATCTGGCGCAATTGACAGTTAATCATTCAATCGTAATAGTAAAATTCATGTTGATGGTTTTAGTGAAACGAGCAAGTGGACTAAAAGTTTTACCGTTGTTTAGGTAAAAATGTTTTGATTTGGGAAGTTCAGGTAGGACATAGAAGATGAATGTAAACATGTTTAACCATTTAGTTTTATTATCACATAATTATCAATATTATGTTTATCTAATGCGTTAAATGACAAATTGTTGCAAACAAATGTTTCTTAACATCACTGGGTAAAATGGCCCTTTGTAGAAACTTCCACTGTGATACCAGCACTACATACAAAACGTAGTAATGCCCATTGGCTTGCATACATAGGGTCACTCTGCGGATGAAGGATGCCCTACTTCGTGCTACTGTTTCCTCTTTGATGGCTGTACAAGCATCAATAATGCGTTGCTTCATGTCCTCTGGTGTTGTTGGTTCATGTTGGTAAACAGCATCCTTCACTGCTCCCCAAAGAAAATTGTGGTGTCACCGCCAGACACCACACTTGCTAGGTGGTAGCCTTTAAATTGGCCGCGGTCCAGTAGTATACGACGGACCCGCGTGTCGCCACTATCAGTGAATGCAGACCGAGCGCCGCCACACGGCAGGTCTAGAGAGAGTCCTAGCACTCGCCCCAGTTGTACAGCCGACTTTGCTAGCGATGGTTCACTGACAAATTACGCTCTCATTTGCCGAGACGATAGTTAGCATAGCCTTCAGCTACGTCATTTGCTACGACCTAGCAAGGCGCCATTATCATTTGCTATTTATCTTGTAATGCATGTACCGTCAGAGCGATATTCACCAATTATGGATTAAAGTTAAGTATTCCAGCAGCTACGTACTTTTCTTGATAGTATAATTACTTTACCTGTTCCAGACCTCACGCCAGCCTGCGTGAGCTTAAACGCGTGCCTATCGGCTTCCTCCAAACCCCGTGAATTGGCTCCTGCCAATTCACAACAAAAATAATCCAGCGGTGTAAGGTGCGGAGATCGGGCAGGCCACCTAACTGGGCCACCTCGTCCAATCCACCTACCAGGGAACTTACGGTTCAGAAGCCGTCGTGCTCGTAAGGCGT
Source organism: Schistocerca americana (assembly GCF_021461395.2). Lineage (NCBI taxonomy): Eukaryota > Metazoa > Arthropoda > Insecta > Orthoptera > Acrididae > Schistocerca > Schistocerca americana. The sequence continues at coordinate 217,620,185 of NC_060122.1, read as the reverse complement.
TATGTGCAGGGCATCCGTCATGCTGATACCACATGACCATTCTCCGGTTCAGAGGTACGGTGTCCAAGAGAACAGGAAGATCGTGTCGTATAAATCTGGAGTATTGTCTGCCATTTTGGACGCCATTTATAAAGAAAGGTCCGATAATGGTATCTCCAATAATCCCACACCAAACATTAACTTTCCACAGACGTCGATGCTCTACCTGACGGAGCCATTTTGGATTGTCTGCGGACCAATAATGCATATTCCTCATATTGACAATTCCTTTGTTGGAGAATGATGCCTCGTCGGTAAAGAGAACATCTGCAAAAACATTTGGATTAGTCAGAAGTTTTTGCTGAGCCCACCGACAAAATGTTACCCTGTTGCGGAAGTCATTTCCATGAAGATCCTGGTGTAAATGAACATGGTAAGGATGAAATTTATGACGCTTAAGAATACGCTGTGCACTTGATTTCGACGCACCAACTTCACGTTCAATTGTGCTGATTTGAGGATTCACAGCTATGGTATCGAGCACAGCAACTTCAGCACGTTCATCTATGCGTGTTATAGGACGATGTCGAGGTCTTGGATTTAAGATTCCCGTTTCACGTAGACGAGATGTGAGACGACCAAACATCCGGCGCAAAGGCGATGGCTTGTCAGGGAATCGTCTTCTGTACAGTCGTTCTGCCTGAACAGCATTTCGTCCACCTACAACAGGGTACAGTACATATATGTAGAGTAGGGTAGAAAACAGACATATTAACTTAATAATCATAATGTTCGCTAACAGTACTATCAACAAACAAGCAATCTCATAACGTATTTCCCGTCAACGTACATTCTCCATAGATCAGCACCATTTCTACCATATCTTCATGTGTGTACATTATACTGTACAGTATAAGTTCCACAACGCAACGTTTATTCACAATGTATACTACCTCCATGCCGTCACTAGATTACTCTGATGGACGACTACACTGGCAAGCGGTGTACTGCACGCCAAAGCAACAACAAGTGGGATGCTCGGAGGGTGGTGGAGTACAGGAGTTTGCATGGGTCGCAAATCATAAACAAGGCGAAGTGGTAACTGTGGCAGTAGTGGGAACTGCGTTGGACACTTGACCAGGTAGAGCCAGGTCCTGCGCGACAGGCACAATGAGTCATATAAGGCGTTAGACAAACCATATTTTGGTTCAAATGGCTCTGAGCACTATGCGACTTAACTTCTGAGGTCATCAGTCGCCTAGAACTTAGAACTAATTAAACCTAACTAACCTAAGGACATCACACACATCCATGCCCGAGGCAGGATTCGAACCTGCGAGCGGAGCGGTCGCTCGCCTCCAGACTGTAGCGCCTAGAACCGCACGGCCCATTATTTTGGGTGTGCAGGATAAATAAGACAACCTGACGGGTGTACACCGATCGGTACTGGTTCATATTGTGTACGTAGATACGTAAAACGTGCAAGAGGGAAACCATTATGTGCTTATGAGAGTTGATAGCAGCAGTCCGTATTATTCGTTTCGGACCTCTTGATAAATATGGAGGTATCATTACACATGTCAATCACATCGCGATTACGGGCAGCATGGGGTTCACGCCTGAGCCTCGGGACGTGCGCTAGCAGTGCATGTCGGGTGTTTCAAGCGTCAACTTCGCGTCTCAGTATCTCGGGATGTAATGGGAATATTGCGATGCAATCAACGCCATTGTGTATGTGCTTTGTCATGCTACGGATTGTTGAAGAAAAAAAATAGGAGGTCTATTTAAAAAACCATAAGTTTGTATTAAAAAACACATATGTTTCGAAACTTCCTGGCAGATTAAAACTGTGTGCCCGACCGAGACTCGAACTCGGGACCTTTGCCTTTCGCGGGCAAGTGCTCTACCATCCTTTTTTTTTTTTTTTTTTAAATCTCATTTTGTTCGCTTGTGTTCGTTGCATCTGCTCGGTGCGGACGTCGTAAGACATCCGTTTATGTTCGTTGTTGATCGATTAACTCAGTTTTTTTGTTACAGAGGGCACGTAGCCCTCTGACCGAACACGCTGAGCTACCGTGCCGGCGACTATCTGAGCTACCGAAGCACGACTCACGCCCGGTACTCACAGCTTTACTTCTGCCAGTACCTCGTCTCCTACCTTCCAAACTTTACAGAAGCTCTCCTGCGAACCTAGCAGAACTAGCACTCCTGAAAAGAACGGATATTGCGGAGACATGGCTTAGCCACAGCCTGGGGGGATGTTTCCAGAATGAGATTTTCACTCTGCAGCGGAGTGTGCGCTGATATGAAAACTTCCTGGCAGATTAAAACTGTGTGCCCGACCGAGACTCGAACTCGGGACCTTTGCCTTTCGCGGGCAAGTGCTCTACCAGGAGAGCCTCTGTAAAGTTTGAAAGGTGGGAGACGAGATACTGGCAGAAGTAAAGCTGTGAGTACCGGTCGTGAGTTGTGCTTCGGTAGCTCAGTTTGTAGAGCACTTGCCCGCGACAGGCAAAGGTCCCGAGTTCGAGTCTCGGTCGGGGACACAGTTTTAATCTGCCAGGAAGTTTCATATCAGCACACTCAGCTGCAGAGTGAAAATCTCATTCTGGAGACATATGCTTTCGTTTTAGAATGTTTCCAAATATGTACATTCATGGGCCCCAGCCCTACATTGATACCGGTGAAAGTCGTTTTCCAATAGCTGTTATTGTTCCATAGATATTTTGGGTGGACAAGATAGCTGGGACACCCTGTATAATAGCGCAACTGTACTCGTACTTCTACCGTAGCCAGGCTTTGGGACACGCTGATGCCTTAAACAGCCTTTTAGCCGCCAAACCAATCAAACTAACAAACGGTCATCGCTGTTTGTGAACGCATACCCAGCAACCAAGCCTGCTTCGCACAATCGTAGCGGACCACATGCCCTTCACCGCACCGCCCGCTCACTCGCTCTCTCACTCTGCCAACAGCCGCACGACCAGGCATCTCGCGGAGTATCCTCTCACCACCTCAGAACGAAACTTGAAGGACTCGAGGGTAACCGACTCGTTCCACGCGATTAAATAGTCTTCCAGTCAAAGATCTTCAGATAAGCGTCTCTGATCGGAGAACTAAACCACGGACAACCATCGACAACCAGAAAGACACTACTCTGGCCGCGAAGCCAGCGTACACGGTTCAATCAGCAGCACATTATATTTCGTCAGTTAGAGGCATTAGATTCAACAGAAAACTTCCTTCAGAAGGTGTAGACAGCTGTTTCCTTTGACTAATTTCGACAGATCTTTAACATAATGCAGCGCTTCAGCAACCGTGAATTGTTCAGACAATAAGAAATTCGGCCTTCAGTTGCAAGGTAAAATTTCTTGAATTTACCTTGGTTTCGATGCCAATAATGGTATCTTCTTCAGAACAGAAATTAAGTAATTAAATTTTTGTTCTGAAGAAGATACCGTTATTGGCATCAAACCTAGGTAAACTCAAAAAATTAAATAATTTAATTTTTTGTTCTGAAGAAGATACCATTTTTGGCACCGAAACCTAGGTAAACTCAAAAAACTTTACCTTGCAACTAAAGGGTGAATTTCTTATTGTCTGAATTTCATCAGACGCCATATTTCGTTTTTATATCTAATTTTTATTTGAAAACCTAAGTTATCCTGAGTGTCTGACTCTTCCAGTTATACCGGATATGTAAAATAGTTGTACCTTTCCTGTTACAGTACTTGCGACGCAAGTTTTCTTATCTTTAACGGAATTAATCGACAGAGGAATTGATTAGCGATTATCGTCGGCTTATAATAGTAATTTTAGATTTTCAGTTGCTAAATAATACCGAGAAAGCCACACCCAGGAAACCTTACTTCGTGATTTCACATCCAAGGAAGGAAATTACTTGGCTGTTCACCTCCTGAGGTAGCTCTGCTTCTCCGTAGCCCCCACTCCATCCCCAGGCCTCATTCCCTAAAGGCGTTCTGAGCCTTTGAGGCAGACATCCGGCGTCTGATTGGATCGACCTGCGCTGCAGTTTGCAACTTTCATAAAGCTGCAGAGTTATTGGTTTTCGGATACATGATCCTCACATCCCACGTGCGCTTCTCTTCTTAGCGGTTATAATATATTCAAGTAACTTTAGTTAGAAATGCAGCAGAAAAAATTAATGATTGTGCGGTCAGGTGTCGAACTCGAACACTGTGAAAACTCCAAATATCTAGGAATGATACTCGATAGATGTTTTCTTTCAAGGAACACTGCATGAACTGCAAGTAAAAAGTTTCCACCAGGATAGGAAAGTAAATAGGTTTTGTCATGAACGTTGTTTCGTTTATGGTATTAAAAAAGTAATTGTATTCAGTTTATTTTGAAGAAATAGATGGAGTACCTACCGAGTCCATCGTACAACAGTTTTCGAAAACTAAGCACAACAAGTAAAAGAGGAAGATGATAAGACAAAACGTAGTCACAGTAAATGATCGAAGGATTTCCTCATACGATAGAATTCTACATTTTAGGTCACGTAAAATCATCAATGACGGTCACGAAGTTGATTAAGTAAGGAATTCTGCTGCCTAGGCGGCAAAATATCCCATGACGGATGGAGCAAGGAGGACATAAAAAGCCGATCTGCATTGACAAAAAAGGGCATTCCTGGCCAAGAGATTTCTACTAGAATCGAACATCGGCCTTAGGAAGAAATTTCTGAGACTGTAAGTTTGGAGCACAATGAAATACAGACAGCGGCAAAACCGGAAAAAAATTTCAGATGTAGTGTTACAAAAGAATGCTGAAAATTAGGAGGTCTGATAAAATACGGAATGAAGAGATTCTCTGCAGAGTCGACGGGGAAAGGAAGATATGGAAAACACTGACAGGAAGAAGGGGCAGCATGACAGGACGTATGTTAAAACATCAGGGAATTTGGAAATTTGTGGTAAGGACTATGGGACCAAACTGCTGAGGTCATCGGTCCCTAGGCTTACGCACTTCTTAATCTAACTTAAACTAACTTAACGCTAGTAAAAACACACACGCCCATGCCCGAGGGAGAACTTGAACCACCGACTGGGGGAGCCGCGTGAACCGTGACAAGACGCCCCAGATCGCACGGCTACCCCGCGAAGCAAACATCAGGGAATAACTTTCATTGTAATACAGGGAGCTGTGGAGGGTAAAAACAGTAGTGAAAGTCAGAGACTGGGATACACGCAGAAAGTAACCGAAGACGTTGTAGGTTGCAAATGCTACTCTGAGATGGGAAGGTTGGCATTGGAGAGGAATTCATGGCGGGCCACATCAAACTGGTGACTGAAAAAAAGGGCACGTCTGGAATGAGCCGAAAAAAAAAAACAACGAAGCCCGAGCAACCCTCTAAGTAACATCGTTCGCGGCACATTTTTGAAGTACAGGAAATATTCGTCATGGGTCACTAAAGGGTAGACAAGGACTAATCACTCCATAATGGAACCAATAGCTGGCCCGAAGTTACAATTCTAGCAAAAAATGGCTCTGAGCACTATGGGACTTAATATCTTAGGTCATCAGTCCCCTAGAACTTAGAACTACTTAAACCTAACTAACCTAAGGACATCACACAACACCCAGCCATCACGAGGCAGAGAAAATCCCTGACCCGGCCGGGAATCGAACCCGGGAACCCGGGCGTGGGAAGCGAGAACGCTACCGCACGACCACGAGATGCGGGCACAATTCTTGCAGATTGTTACGATATACAGGAGTACCTGCAAAAGATCGACGGTTATTCACTGCAGAAAAAGTGAAGCGCGCCAAGGGAGGAGGAGGGGGGGGGTGGCAGGGGGGGGGGTGAAGAAACGAAATGAAACCACGTGTTGGGCGTGCTGTTATTCCAGTAACTGCAAAATAAAGTCTTAACTTACAACGAACTTGGCAGTCTGAGCTCGCGTTGCAGTATGTACGACGTTGCGTTCCCTGTGGTCTCAATCCATGCACTGCTTCGGCATGGAAATGTATCGTAAAGCTGTTAAATCCTATCGTGAGGCAAGTTGCTCCAGTTGATATCTGGTAACCTGGATACTGCCACTGACATGGAGCTGATGTCCGAAGTGGTTCCACACATCTGTCAGGGACAGGTTTAGCGATCTTTCTGTCCTGAGGAGTACATCAACATCACGCGGCCGGTATCAATAAAATTCTTCTGAGCTGTTAACCGCATTGGCAGTGTATAAAATTGTTTGTCAGTCCGTGTCCGCTGCCGCGCGGCTCCTCTCAACTTGTACGGTCATTGCCGCTTCCATCATTTAAAAAATTTTAAAAAAGATTTTTGAATTTTAACTACCGCTTTCACCACATGACGGTGTATTGGACGTGAATGGTGGAGAGTGGCTGCAGGGCGATATTCAACGTTACTATGTTATAAATATCGTATATTGCCTGAGGATGCACCGAAGCCGTGCGGTTAAAGGCGCTGCAGTCTGGAACCGCAAGACCGCTACGGTCGCAGGTTCGAATCCTGCCTCGGGCATGGATGTTTGTGATGTCCTTAGGTTAGTTAGGTTTAACTAGTTCTAAGTTCTAGCGGACTAATGACCTCAGCAGTTGAGTCCCATAGTGCTCAGAGCCATTTCTTTTGATGCACCGAAAAGTGGTGCGAAACCGGTCGCAGATTTAATAAAAACCATTCATACAGTCAGTGCGGAAGTTTCTTTGAAAAAAATGTCGAAGTTTGGCTGTGGTTGCCCACTCTACAAAACAATATATAAAATTTTCCGACGTTTCGGCCATTATTACAAACTGCGAGAAAATAAGCCGTTCTTATGAATTCATTTATTTTGTGGCAACCAGTTTCGGTGCTTCAATGCTCCATCTTCAGGATGTAGTTGATAAGATCCCTATACACAGGGTGGGGTGATAGTGACCGGGCCAAATATCTCACGAAACAAGCGTCAAACGAAAAAACTACAAGGAACGAAACTTGTCTAGCTTGAAGGGGGAAACCAGATGGCGCTATGGTTAGCCCGCTAGATGGCGATGCCAAAAGTCAAACGGATATCACTGCGTTTTTTAAAATAGGAACCCCCCCTTTTTTTATTACATATTTTTATAGTTCGTAAAGAAATATGAATGTTTTAGTTGGACCACTTTCTTCGCTTTGTGATAGATAGATGGCACTGTAATAGTCACAAACATATGGCTCACAATTTTAGACGAACAGTTGGTAACAGGTAGGTTTTTTAAATTAAAATACAGAACGTTGGTACGTTCGAACATTTTATTTCGGTTGTTCGAATGTGATACGCGTACCTTTGTGAACTTATCATTTCTGAGAACGCATGCTGCTACAGCGTGATTACCTCTAAATACCACATTAATGCAATAAATGCTCAAAATGATATCCGTCAGCCGTGCGGTATTAGCCGAGCGGTCAGTCCGCCTTTAGCCGCGGAACAGTTCGGACTTGTTTACGTCCCGGCTGCGAACGTTCGCGGAAGAAGCGGTGTTTACACCGTCGTCACTTGCATGTGTTACTGTTTGAATCGAACGCAATGGCACACAATTTCCGAAAAACCACGATACAGTTCACGTTCTGTAACGAGTAGGCACGACCGAAGGCATTCGAAATCGAACGTTTCTTGAGGGACGAAGTGCAACTTAATTACACGGAGGTTATTGGAATTCATTTATCGATCGTGAGCAGCACTCTTTACGTAAAGATGATTGACGACGCAGCATGCGATAGGATCATTGAAGCTGCCAAACGAGGATTCCAGTTCCGACACTCCGATGGTCATATTGGCGAAGTATTAGTCGCTCATTCGGGCCTGGGCGTGCGTACGATTCGAGTCTTCGAGCTGCCTCTCGAGGTACCAGAATCCTTGGACACTGAATCGCTCCAGCCATATGGCAGAGTTATCAGTCATACGACCGAACGTTGGGCAAGTTTTAGCACGTATCCAGTGCTCAATGGTGTCCGACAGGTGCGAATTGCGCTTACGAAACATGTGCCATCGTACATCAACATCGGCGGTTGTCGAGCTATTGTCATCTATGATGGACAGCCCCGGACATGCTCCGGGTGTGGTGGTGAAGGACATCTTCGATCTGCGTGTATGCAGAGGAGACTCGTGCAACTCCCCAGCGGAGACCTCCAGCATCCGACTACACCAACGTCACTGCCGATGACTTACGTGACGGCGCTTCGCGGGGAGGTGACGCCGAGGTCGGAGCGCACTATCGAACCGACGCCGCAGTTGATTGAGGCGCCTTCGGACCCCACTGAAGAAGGAATGGCTCCCACCAACCTCCAATCCCAGACATTACAGGTGGTGCAGAAAGAGGATGACAGCATCACAACAGGCATGGAAGCTGAAGTGGAACGGCCCCAGGGCGTTGTGGCGGCGGCGAGAGCGCAGGTGATGCAAGATTCACCAACACCAGAGGCCGAGTTTAGGGCCCGCAAACAACGCTCGCCAAAGCGCCGCAAGAAGCGCCGACTAAACTCTGCGGAGACGCTTCCTTCTCTTCTTGGGAGCCCAGATGAGTCTACCACTATGGAACTGTCTGACTTGGAACCACAAGCTTCGGATGTCGCAGACCATATGACTTCGGACAGTGAAAAGATGTCATGTCGCTCAGAAGACGCATCCGCTGCGGTGGAGTCTAATGCTGCGAAAGAACAACAGATGTTACACATCAATGCCGCACAGGAACATTTGGAGCACCCCAATAATATCAGCTGGTATGAGCAGGACGACGAAATCACCGATGCGGTCCATTCTACTGGTGGGGCCTTGCATCCGTCCGCATCTCAAGAAACCTAATGCCGCAGGGACACGTCCGTCGGGCGACCCTCTGCGGATGTGCAAAGGGACTATCGATACGGTGAAACTTTGTCATTTTAACATCATGTGGAGATGACAGCTACTCTACCCCAGGCATACAGAATAGGGACAGTGAATGTAAATACCATTAGATCGCCCGTGAAACAGCAGTTGTTTAGGGACATGAAATACGCGTCGGATGTGGATATACTGATGGTGCAGGAAATTTACATTCCTGAGTTCCAGGAAGTCCATGGATACATCTTCTACTCCTCGCCGCACTCGAACAACGACAGTGGAACGGCGATATTTGTCCGGGACGGGATTCCGGTTCGCGACCTGGCTAATCTACCTTCGGCAGGAGGACCGGCGATAACTGTTAATGGAATTCGCATTCTCAATGTTTATGCCCCTTCCGGCACAGACAACAGACGGGCGCGTGCTAGATATTATTCGGAAGAGATTGTGCCCTTATTTACCGGCAGATTCGATCATTTCATTATAGGTGGTGACTTCAATTGTGTTTTAGCGCAAAAAGACCAGACTCCACATTACAATACCTGTCGTGAATTGCATGTGCTATGCCGGGATCTGGAGTTAAGCGACACCTGGGACATGATTCATAGGAACCGTCAGGGATATACTTTTTATACCAGTCACTCGGCGAGCAGACTCGATCGAAAATATGTTTCGGTTGGCCTACAGGATAAGGTGGTCGACGCGGAACGATGGCCTGCGGCATTTACTGATCATCTGGCTTACATTTGTACCATATCACTCCCTAGGCAAAGTGTGTGGAGAAGCCGCGGGACATGGAAGCTCAATTCGTCACTTTTGGCGGACCCCGAATGTCGTCAGAGAGTCGAGGAGGTATGGGCCACATGTCAACGCCGTCTACCAACATATACCTCCGTGCTTCAGTGGTGGCTCGAGTGTACTAAGCCGGCAATAAGAAGAGCTCTAATACAGTATGGTCGGGATAAGACGAGATGGCAAAGAGACACTCTTGATTATTATTACACCATGCTTCGTGAGCTGTCCTTCCAGGTGCCGTCTGCAGAACATCATGCGGAAGTTCATCGTGCCAAGGCACAAATTCTATCGATCACGCGACGACGACTGGGTGGCATCCCAGTACGGGCAAGATGTCTCGACACCATCGCTGGGGAACGTACCTCGATGCACCATGTGTCGCGGGAACATAAACGTTACCGCCGGGCATTGGTAACAGTGCTCCACGGTTTAGATGGCCGTCAACTGACAACACAACAGGACATTGCAAACGAATTTTTAGACCATTTCCGCCACCTCTATGCCGGTACACCGACGGACCGTCTGGTGGGGGAAGAGATACTGCAACATCTGCAAACGACACTTATGGAGCCACTCACAGAAGACGATATAAAGGTGGCACTCACAAAAGGAGCGGCCCATAAATCACCAGGGCCAGATGGGATTACGCTAGAGTTTTATCGAGAATTCGTGGACATGATGATGCCACAGTTGGTGTCGATGTACAATGAGGCGATGCGTCCGGACATGCGCCTACCGTCGGATTTTGTGACGGGCTTTCTTCTTCCCATCCCGAAGATGGCGGGGAGTCGCAGTGTTAATCAATATCGGCCTCTCACTATGCTAAACACCGACTATAAAATCTTTGCACGACTACTAGCGTCTCGTCTCAAGCTGGCGATATCCAGGACAATATCCCCTGATCAGGCTTGCCTAGGGGTGCGAAGCAACATCTCCTCGGCGTAAAGTGAATACCGTGACGTTATCGCCCTTGCGGAAACGCGTAAAATGCGAGCAGCGATGATATCTGTGGACTTCGATCGTGCGTTCGACAGGATAAACCACGACTTCTTGGTTTCAGTCATGAGCCGAATGGCGATTCCTCCTGTTTTCATCTCCATCGTTATGAGGCTAATACGAGGGGCTACATCGAAGGTGATTGTAAACGGTCGGGAAGCGGGCTCGATCCCTATTAACAGCTCAGTCCGACAAGGGTGCCCACTCTCCATGATGCTGTTTGCGATAGCGCTTGAGCCGCTGATGTGTGTTATGAGGCGCTCACTTACTGGGATAGCGCTTAATGAGAACCCTTTCGTTTGTCGCGCATATGCGGACGACCTGATCCTTCTTGTCAGATCAGGACATGAAGTGCGTCAGGCTGTTGAACATCTAGACTCTTACGGGACGGCGGCAGGCAGTGTCGTTAACATGACGAAATCCGAAATTATGCACATTGGATGGGGTCTGAAAGACGTACCGGGACCGTTTCAGACGGTGGAATCGCTGAGATGTCTGGGGATCACATTTACCCGTTCTCTACGGCGGTCAGCGGCGGCGAGTTCTCGGCGGCTTCTGCAGAATGTTCGTGTGACCATACGCAACAACTCACTGAGAGCCTTTGACATGATCCAACGTGTGGCATACACCAACGTTCACATAGCGTCACGACTGCCCCATTTAGCGCAGATCCTACCAATACCGAAGGGTATCGCCGACCGCCTCATGGCTGCCTTTGGTTACTATGTTAGTACTGGGATGTTACTTAAGATCAAATATGATACGTTAACGCTACAGTTCCGGAACGGTGGCCTCAACCTCACAAACGTGCGAAACAAAGCTCTGGCGCTTTACATGCGAGCGATGATATGAAATTGGCAACAGAGGAAGCATACCATAACGTCAGCTCTGATAGAAGTACTTGTTCCGCCTTCCTACGGACCCCCTATTGCGGTGGGCAATATTTCACGTTCTCTTGCACACATTGCCTCATTTCTTGTTGATTACAGTTATGTTCTTCTGAAAGTACCTTCGATGAGAATACCCACGACTCGGGAGATCTATAGCTGCTTGATGGATCACCATGGCCGCAACATAATGGAATTCAAATACCCGTCGAGAACGTGGAACCACATTTGGTGTGCAGTGCATACTCCATTACTGTCAACAGCAGCGAGATCGATGTGGTATATTCTTATAAACCGTAAACTTGTGACCAGGAGTCGATTACATACAATTCATATGGTCGATTCTCCTCTTTGCACAAACTGTGGACTGTTAGCAACGGAAGAACATGGATTAGTGTGTGGCACAGCGAGGGACGTCTGGATGCTGACGCGTCGAATACTGACCTTCCTTCGGCGCACTAACTACACAGAAATCACATCGGATGTACTTTTTCTACCGGACAAGACCTTTTTTCCGAAACAAAAGACGTATGCGGTCAATTGGATCGCTGGACATGCGACGAAATATTTGTATTCGTACGATATTAAGTCCGTGGTGGATTATTGGATGTATTTACAAGAACAACACGAGCTCATACGGAGTCATACGAAATACAGGACTTACTTTTCCAATTTTTTAGGAAGTGTTTTTCACAATCCGCCCTACAGCTGGGGTGTCCCAGAACTGGGAAGACTCCTGCAGTAGAACGACTAGAGACAGTACTGCGCGGTTCAATTATATTGGCCTATAGCACACTGAGAAGAAAACTGGCCCCTACCTGTTGGCGCCAGTTATGACTGCATTATGTTAACGTGAAAAAAATACACACACACACACACACACACACACACACACAACGATGGTAAACACCGAAACCGCCTCAGATAATGGTCCTTCGAATGGTCGGCGCAGGAAAAATAAATACCGCCCACACTGACAGAAATGGTCAAGATTATATGGCTTTCTGCCAGGTTTATGATGCGACACCGCGTGCTGCAGGGATTGTGATGCAGATGATAACTTCATTTTCACTCCCGCCCGTGACTAGGATTGTCATTTACTTTATTCCTGTTACAAAAAACAAAAAAAGAAAAGAAAGAGGGCGGCCTTTGCGTTGATTTTATGGTTTCCAAATTGTTTTTGCTGTCTCGATACTTTTCTTATCCCTAGGACAGCACAATTGTACGAATAAAGATTGTTTGTTTACCCTGCCTTCCTGTTTCCCCATACCCAAACAAAAAAAAAAAAAAAAAAAAAGCGGTCTAAGGCGCTGCAGTCACGGACTGTGCGGCTGGTCCCGGCGAAGGTTCGAGTCCTCCCTCGGGAATTGGTGTGTGTGTTTGTCCTTAGGATAGTTTAGGTTAAGTAGTGTGTAAGCTTAGGGACTGATGACCTTAACAGTTAAGTCCCATAAGATTTCACACACATTTGAACATTTTTTGAACAATACCGCTTCAACCGCATGCGAGCTATGTGCCGGACATCCATCATGTTGGAAGTACATCGCCATTCTGTCGTGCAGTGAAACATCTTGTAGTAACATCGGTAAAACATTACGTAACAAATCAGCATACATTGCACCATTTAGATTGCCATCGATAAAATGGGGGCCAATTTCCTTCCTCCATTAATGCTGCACCATACATTAACCTGCCAAGGTCGCTGATGTTCCACTTGTCGCAGCCATTGTGAATTTTTCGTTGCCCAGTAGTGCATATTATGTCGGTTTTCGTTACCGCTGTTGGTGAATGACGCTTCTTCGCTAAACAGACCGCGTGCAAAAAAATCTGTCATCGTCCCGTAATTTCTCTTGTGCCCGGTGGAGGAACTGTACACGACGTTGAACGTCATCGCCATGCAATTCCTGGTGCATAGAAATATGGTACGGGTGCAGTCGATGTTGATGTAGCATTCTCAGTGCCAACGTTTTCGGGATTCCCAATTCTCGCGCAATTTGTCTGCTACTGATGTGTGGATCAGCCGCGACAGCAGCTAAAACAACTACTTGGACATCACCATTTGTTGCAGGTTGTGGTTGACGTTTCACATGTGGCTGAACACTTCCGGCGAACGGTCCGGAGACACTTGGATGATGTCGACCAGAATACCGAGCAGCATACATAGCACACGCCCGTAGTGCATTTTGATCACAATAGCCATACATCAACACGATATAGACCTTTCCCGCAATTGGTAAACGGTCCATTTTAACACAGGTAATGTACCACGAAGGAAATACCGTCCCGACTGGCGGAATGTTACGTGATACCACGTACTTGTGTCGGCCGGGGTGGCCGAGCAGTTCTAGGCGCTACAGTCTGGAACCGCGCGACCACTACGGTCGCAGGTTCGAATCCTGCCTCGGGCATGGATGTGTGTAACGTCAAAAAATGGCTCGGAGCACTATGGGACTTAACATCTGTGGTCATCAGTCACCTAGAACTTAGAACTACTTAAACCTAACTAACCTAAGGACATCACACACATCCATGCCCCAGGCAGGATTCGAAGCTGCGACCGTAGCGGTTGCGCGGTTCCAGACTATAGCGCCTAGAACCGCACGGCTACAACGGCCGGCTGTGTGTGACGTCCTTAGGTTAGTTAGGTTTAAGTAGTTCTAAGTTCTAGGGGACTGATGACCTCATAAGTTAAGTCCCATAGTGCTCAGAGCCATTTTGAACCACGCACTTATACGTTTGTGACTATTACAGCGCCATCTATCACAAAGCGAAAAAAGTGGTCCAACTAAAACATTCATATTTCGTTACCTACTACATGAATATGTAATAAAATGGGTGTTCCTATTTTAAAAACGCAGTTGATATCCGTTTGACTTATGGCAGCGCCATCTAGCGGGCCAACCATAGCGCCATCTGGTTTTCCCCTTCAAACTAGACGAGTTTCGTTCTTTGTAGTTTTCTCGTTTGATGATTATTTCGTGAGGTATTTGCCCCGGTCACTGTCAATCGACCACCCGGTACATCGTATCAGTGGTCAGCATAAGTGGATACGCAGATAATCTGAAAACATAGGTGCAGCACTTTCACCATCAACTGACAAACCAGAGGCGCAGACGATTCTGCGGAGATCTGGGGTGCAAATTTCTCGACCTCCGCTATCGGGTGGAGAAATGTAGGGTCCCCCTGAATAGGTTAGACGTGCACTACACGCCGGAAGCGGTTACAAGGGTAGCGGAGTACGTGTGGAGTGCACATGTGGGTTTTTTAGGTTAGACAATTCCCTCCCTAGGCCCGACAAGACGCCTCCTGAGACGCGGCAAGGTAGGAGCAGGCAAAATGCAACAGGGAATAACAATATTAATGTGCTAATAGTAAACTGCAGGAGCGTCTATAGAAAGGTTCAAATGGCTCTGAGCACTATGCGACTTAACCTTTGAGGTCATCAGTCGCCTAGAACTTAGAACTAATTAAACCTAACTAACCTAAGGACATCACACACATCCTTGCCCGTGGCAGGATTCGAACCTGCGACCGTAGCGGTCGCTCGGTTCCAGACTGTAGTGCCTAGAACCGCACGGCCACTCCGGCCTGCTATAGAAAGGTCCCAGAACTGCTCTCATTAATAAACGGTCACAACGCCCATATAGTATTAGGGACAGAAAGTTGGCTGAAACCAGACGTAAACAGTAATGAAATCCTAAACTCAGATTGGAATGTATACCGCAGAAACAGGCTGGACAGTGAAGGGGAGTCATGTTTATAGCGATAAGAAGTGCAATTGTATCGAAGGAAATTGACGGAGATCCGAAATGTGAAATAATTTGGGTGAAGGTCACGGTTAAAGCAGGCTCAGACATGGTAATTGGATGTCTCTATAGGCCCCCTGGCTCAGCAGCTGTTGTGGCTGAGCACCTGAAGGATGATTTGGAAAATATTTCGAGTAGATTTCCCCATCATGTTATAGTTCTGGGTGGAGATTTTAATTTGCCGGATACAGACTGGGAGACTGAAACGTTCATAACGGGTGGCAGGGACAAAGAATTCAGTGAAATTTTTTTAAGTGCTTTATCTGAAAACTACCTTGAGCAGTTAAACAGAGAACCGACTCGTGGCGAAAACATATTAGACCTTCTGGTGACAAACAGACCCGAACTATTTGAAACAGTTAACGCAGAACAGGGAATCAGCGATCATAAAGCGGTTACTGTATCGATGATTTCAGCCGTAAATAGAAATATTAAAAAGGTAGGAAGATTTTTCTGTTTAGCGAAAGTGACAAAAAGCAGATTACAGAGTACCTGACGGCTCAACACAAAAGTTTTGTCTCAAGTACAGATAGTGTTGAGGATCAGTGGACAAAGTTCAAAGCCATCGTACAATATGCGTTAGATGAGTATGTGCCAAGAAAGATCGTAAGAGATGGAAAAGAGCCACCGTGGTACAACAACCGAGTTTGCTGCGGAAGCAAAGGGAACTTCACAGCAAACATAAACATAGCCTAAGCCTTGCAGACAAATAAAAATTACGCGAAGCGAAATGTAGTATGAGGAGGGCTATGCGAGAGGCTTTCAATGCATTCGAAAGTAAAGTTCTATGTACTGACTCGGCAGAAAATCCTAAGAAATTTTGGTCTTATGTCAAAGCGGTAGGTGAATCAAAACAAAATGTCCACACACTCTGTGACCAAAATGGTACTGGAACAGAGGATGACGGACTAAAGGCCGAAATACTAAATGTCTTTTTCCAAATCTGTTTCACAGAGGAAGACTGCACTGTAGTTCCTTCACTAGATTGTCGCACAGATGACAAAGTGGTAGATATCTAAATAGACGACAGAGGGATAGAGAAACAATTAAAATCGCTCAAAAGTGGAAAGGCCGCTGGACCTGATGGGATAACAGTTCGATTTTACACAGAGTGCACGAAGGAACTTGCCGCCCTTCTTGTAGCGGTGTACCGTAGGTCTCTAGAAGAGCGTAGCATTCCAAAGGATTGGAAAAGGGCACAGGTCATCCCCGTTTTCAAGAAGGGACGTCGAACAGATGTGCAGAACTATAGACCTATATCTTTGACGTCGATCAGTTGTAGAATTTTGGAACACGTATTATGTTCGAGTATAATGACTTTCCTGGAGACTAGAAATCTACTCTGCAGGAATCAGCACGGGTTTCGAAAAAGACGGTCGTGTGAAACCCATCTCGCGCTATTCGTCCACGAGACTCAGAGGGACATAGACACGGGTTCACATGTAGATGGCGTGTTTCTTGACTTCCGCAAGGCGTTCGATACAGTTCCCCACAGTCGTTTAATGAACAAAGTAAGAGCATATGGACTATCAGACCAATTGTGTGATTGGATAGAAGAGTTCCTAGATAACAGAACGCAGCATGTCATTCTCAAAGGAGAGAAGTCTTCCGAAGTAAGAGTGATTTCAGGTGTGCCGCAGGGGAGTATTATAGGACCGTTGCTATTCACAATATGCATAAATGACCTTGTGGATGACATAGGAAGTTCACTGAGGCTTTTGCAGATGATGCTGTGGTGTATCGAGAGGTTGTAACAATGTAAAATTGTACTGAAATGCAGGAGTATCTGCAGCGAATTGACGCATCGTGCAGGGAATGGCAATTGAATCTCAATGTAGACAGGTGTAATGTGCTGCGAATACATAAAAAGATAGTTCCCTTATCATTTAGCTACAAAATAGCAGGTCAGCAACTGGAAGCAGTTAATTCCATAAATTATCTGGGAGTACGCATTAGGAGTGCTTTAAAATGGAATGATCATATAAAGTTGATAGTCGGTAAAGCAGATGCCAGACTTAGATTCATTGAAATAACCCTAAGGAAATGCAATCCGAAAACAAAGGAAGTAGGTTACAGTACGCTTGTTCGCCCACTGCTTGAAAACTGCTCAGCAGTGTGGGATCCGTATCAGATAGGGTTGATAGAAGAGGAAGAGAAGATCCAACGGAGAGCAGCGCGCTTCGTTACAGGATCATTTAATAATCGCGAAAGCGTTACGGAGATGATAGATAAACTCCAGTGGAAGACTGCAGGAGAGACGCTCAGTAGCTCGGTATGGGCTTTTGTTAAAGTTTCGAGAACATACCTTCACTGAAGGGTCAAGCAGTACAGGGCTACTACAAATGATTGAAGCGATTTCATAAATTCACTGTAGCTCCATTCATTGACATACGGTCACGACACACTACAGATACGTAGAAAAACTCATAAAGTTTTGTTCGGCTGAAGCCGCACTTCAGGTTTCTGCCGCCAGAGCGCTCGAGATCGCAGAGAGACAAAATGGCGACAGGAGCCGAGAAAGCGTATGTCGTGCTTGAAATGCACTCACATCAGTCAGACATAACAGTGCAACGACACTTCAGGACGAAGTTCAACAAAGATCCACCAACTGCTAACTCCATTCGGCGATGGTATGCGCAGTTTAAAGCTTCTGGATGCCTCTTTAAGGGGAAATCAACGGGTCGGCCTGCAGTGGGCGAAGAAACGGTTGAACGCGTGCGGGCAAGTTTCACGCGTAGCCCGTGGAAGTCGACGAATAAAGCAAGCAGGGAGCTAAACGTTCCACAGCCGACGGTTTGGAAAATCTTACGGAAAAGGCTAAAGCAGAAGCCTTACCGTTTACAATTGATACAAGCCCTGACACCCGATGACAAAGTCAAACGCTTTGAATTTTCGGCGCGGTTGCAACAGCTCATGGAAGAGGATGCGTTCAGTGCGAAACTTGTTTTCAGTGATGAAGCAACATTTTTTCTTAATGGTGAAGAGAACAGACACAATGTGCGAATCTTGGCGGTAGAGAATCCTCACACATTCATGCAACAAATTCGCAATTCACCAAAAGTTAACGTGTTTTGTGCAATCTCACAGTTTAAAGTTTATGGCCCCTTTTTCTTCTGCGAAAAAAACGTTACATGACACGTGTATCTGGACATGCTGGAAAATTGGCTCATGCCACAAATGGAGACCGACAGCGCCGACTTCATCTTTCAACAGGATGGTGCTCCACCGCACTTCCATCATGATGTTCGGCATTTCTTAAACAGGAGATTGGAAAACCGATGGATCGGTCGTGGTGAAGATCATGATCAGCAATTCATGTCATGGCCTCCACGCTCTCCCGACTTAACCCCATGCGATTCCTTTCTGTGGGGCTATGTGAAAGATTCAGTGTTTAAACTTCCTCTACCAAGAAACGTGCCAGAACTGTGAGCTAGCATCAACGTTGCTTTCAAACTCATTGATGGGGACATGCTGCGCCGAGTGTGGGAGGAACTTGATTATCGGTTTGATGTCTGCCAAATCACTAAAGGGGCACATATCGAACATTTGTGAATACCTAAAAAAACTTTTTGGGTTTTTGTATGTGTGTGCAAAGCATTGTGAAAATATCTCAAATAATAAAGTTATTATAGAGCTGTGAAATCGCTTCAATCATTTGTAATAACCCTGTATATTGCTCCCTCCTACGTATATCTCGTGAAGAGACCATGAGGATAAAATCAGAGAGATTAGAGCCCACACAGAAGCATACCAACGATCCTTCTTTCCTCGAATAATACGAGACTGGAATAGAAGGGAGATCCCATAGAGGTAGTCAGGGTACCCTCCGCCACACACCGTCAGGTGGCTTGCGGAGTATGGATGTAGATGTAGATGTAGTCAACGGTCTTATATAGTGGAGGAGAAAGTTGTTCACGTAAACTGATAGTGTATTTGGGAATAGGAGAAGGGGTGTTAGGCATTATTTGTTGGTCTCTATAGTAGTCCTTGTCATTGGTGGATAAAGACGTGCTTGATTGGTGTTTGCGTTATTTCTTACGGTTTGTAGAAACACGCCCGCCGCTGTGGCCGAGCGGTTCTAGGCACTTCAGTCCGAAACCGCGCGACTGCTACGGTCGCAGGTTCGAATCCTGCCTCGGGCATGGATGTGTGTGATGTCCTTAGGTTTAAGTAGTTCTAAGTTCTAGGGGACTGATACCTCAGATCTTAAGTCTCATAGTGCTCAGAGCCATTTGAACAATTTTGTAGAAACACGCGAACTAGAAACGGGCGGTAGTTTGACGTGGCGCTGTTTACTTGTTGCCAGTTGCGGGCTGCGACTTGCCTGCGCTCTGTGTACGTACAACCACCGCGGTCTCCCTCTCGGCTGTGTGAGTTGCTTTGTGCCCGCTGTCCACCCGTAGCTTGCATCTGTTGGCAGCCAGAACGCCGGAAGCCTCTATCCGTCCTCTCTAGCCATTCTGGCGGGTTGCCTGGCTATTTCTATAGCCTCTCTAATCTTCCTCTTCAATGTAAATGGCTGTTTCGCCAGTATGCGGGCTTTAGGGAATATTATCTCTCTATCGTATTCATTCTGGTTGTTGCGCCAGTGCTGAACTAGTCTGTTGTCCCAGCACAGCACAAAAGCCCTGTGGAAGGCCACTTTTAGTGGCGGCCGAAACATCGGACTATTTTATATACTGACTATGCGGTCAACAGGCCAGAGGAATTTTATTGACAGTGCCAATGGCCGCAGAAGCCTACGCTTACATCACGCAGACAGTTCATAGTGACACATGCCACGTGTGTAGGAGCGTTGTCCTACTGAAAAATAGGCACCTCGATAATGTTGACTGCAAGGGAACACATGATATGGTAGGTCCGCTGTTGTTTTATGTCTACATAAATGATCTTTTGGATAGGGCGGATAGCAATGTGCGGCTGTTTGCTGATGATGCTGTGGTGTACGGGAAGGTGTCGTCGTTGAGCGACTGTAGGAGGATACAAGATGACTTGGTCAGGATTTGTGAGTGGTGTAAAGAATGGCAGCTAACTCTAAATATAGATAAATGTAAATTAATGCAGATGAATAGGAAAAAGTATGCCGTAATGTTTGAATACTCCATTAGTAGTGTAGAACTTTACACAGTCAAGTCGATTAAATATTTGGACGTAACATTGCAGAGCGATATGAATAGGGACAAGCGTGTAATGGCAGTTGTGGGGAAGGCGGATAGTCGCCTTCGGTTCATTGGTAGAATTTTGGGAAGATGTGGTTCCTCTATAAAGGAGACCGCTTATAAAACACTAATACGACCTATTCTTGAGTACTGCTCGAGCGTTTGGGATCCCTATGAGGTCGGATTGACGGAGGACATAGAAGTAATTCAGAGGCGAGCTGCTAGATTTGTTACTGGTAGGTTTGATCATCACGCGAGTGTTACGGAAATGCTTCAGGAACTCGGGTGGGAGTCTCTGGAGGAAAGGAGGCGTTCTTTTTGTGAATACCATATGTTTTCCGCATGGTCGTAATTGTACCACTAAGTGGACTATGCCTGTCAGAATAAACTAACTGTTTTGCTCCATGCGTCCACACTTCAACACCCGACCTGTTGCCTAAGGAAAAATAAGCATGAATGGCTTACTGCTGCCACGTTGTTTGGAGGTACTGAACAACCTAGAAACATAAGACTTGTAATAGCTGTAATTATTATTCCGCAAATGACGCAGATACTGATATAAAGTTGTTCAGTACACCGTCTTCAGACACCAACAGAAACATATGCACTTATGCCCACTACATTCTGTGAATATAACATACTCAAACTTTTCTCTTATTCGTGTATCATTCATAATACTTTGCGGGAAATAAAGTCGTCATTAGGCTACATCTAGCGTTTTATATTTGACAAAACTGATATGGCACAGGGTAGCAAGTGAGGGGAGTTCTAAAGTACTGGCCCATACACAGCAAACAATATTTATTAAACAATAAAAAAAGTCTGTTATCAAGACATTACTCATACTACCGTTTGGGGACAGTACTAAACTGCAATACGCCCATGCCATTTAGCTTAAAATCCATCAAAGACTTCCTTACACGAATATTCCAGAGTTCAGACATGATGTATGTAACTTAAAACAAAAAGGACATTTACTCCAACAGAATTAAAAGATACAATTTAGTAAAGCCAGACATATTTCACCTTGGAATAAACAAGACTTTCTTAGACGGAATCAAAGGTATAATGTAGGTAAACGTGACGTTTGGCAACTTTAACAAAATTGAAATTTTCTTAAATAGAATTCAAAGTTATAATATAGCTTAGACATGAGGCACGCCACATCACGAAGACAGAAATTTATACACCTTTGACTTAAAGTATGCCACTTGCAAGGAAACAGGAGTGAGCCGTTGCGGCATTAAATTAGTGGACTGTTGTGTCAGGCGGCACTAGCTCAAGGGAAGTATCGACTATCCCTCTTACGACCCCGTTGCCAATATCTGTGAGGAACAGTTGGTATCTGTGGTTTGTGTCCTGAGAGGCTCTTTGGTTGCTGATATATATACCGGTTCGCTGGCCCGAGAGCGGAGGCACCAAGTTTGGGGATTGGTTTTAGCGTCGCGACAAGAGGCGGTCACGAGGTCCGAGCGGCCGGAGCCACGAGTTACAAAAGGAGGGCCTGCGCAGAGGAAGGATACCGGAGTACTTCACCGGGGTCAGCGTCGACTACAAGCAGCAGGCCGACATCCCGTCGGTTGGCTGGCAACATCTGTGTCGGAGGATCGCTAGTTGCCTGTCTACCCCCTTCTACCTGTGGCTGTCATGAGCACCACTCAGCAACCGCCGTAACGCATCGTGGATCCACGGAGATGCTTGCTGATAAAGGGGAGTAAGGGGAGTAACATTCTGTAATCCTCATTGTGATTCGTGTCATTGTCTACCCGACCTCCTAATTATTTTCCGGTTCGTACCCGACCCTCAGAGTTAGCCGGCCCTGGTAGCCGAGCGGTTCTAGGCGCTTCAGTCCGGAACCACGCGACTGCTACGGTCGCAGGTTCGAATCCTGCCTCGGACATGGATGTGTGTGATGTCCTTAGGTTATTTAGGTTTAAGTAGTTCTAAGTTCTGGGGGACTGATGCCCTCAGAAGTTAAGTCCCATAGTGCTCAGAGCCATTTGAACCCTCAGAGTTTTACTCGGTCGGCTCTTTGGTGGTGGTGGTGGTGGTGGTGGTGGTGGTTAGTGTTTAACGTCCCGTCGACAACGAGGTCATTAGAGACGAAGCGCAATCTCGGGTTAGGGAAGGATTGGGAAGGAAATCGGCCGTGCCCTTTCAAAGGAACCATCCCGTCATTTGCCTGAAACGATTTAGGGAAATCACGGAAAACCTAAATCAGGATGGCTGGAGACGGGATTGAACCGTCGTCCTCCCGAATGCAAGTCCAGTGTGCTAACCACTGCGCCACCTCGCTCGGTCGGCTCTTTGGGCGTAAATACAAGCCGTAGTATTGTACTAAGATACTGGCCGTCTTTTAAAAATTTGCTCCGTTACTATATTGCCTTTCTTTATTATTATCTGGTTTCTACCCGACCCTCAGAGTTTTACTCGGCCGGCTCTTTGGTCGTAAATAAGACCGTAGTATTGTTGTAGACACTAGTTGTCGTTTGAAAATTTGTTCTGATATTATATCGCCCTTCCTGTCTAGTTCATACCCGATTATTAATGTTTTAATGAATCAGCTCGTGGTCGAAAATACAGTCGGAACAATTGTACCAGGGTGCAGGTTGCCATTAAACAAACAAGAATCTTATGGTTTGATTTAAATGTTAACCGGTCCAATTCCTTGGTTGTAATTGTATTTGAGATAATCTGAACTACGTGTTGTATTAAGCTGTACATTCCTCTCTTTGAAAGACCGGGTCATTATTGGTGCATTTTTCTTTTAACTGGACCTTGTGGTTCCCCCAAGTGAGTTCTTTTGTAATACGTGTTCGTACGTAATGTTTTAAAACGTTCCTTCAGAGCGGCCTTCTTAACTGAGAACAATTTAACTTTTGACATATTAACAGCAAACTGTCACCAGGGCTTTAGTCAGAAAAAGATTGTCAAAAGGGGCGGGTTGGGATCCAGTCGCACCTTGTTGCTGATTGAAATGAAAAGATTACTCGCTTTGAAGCAAGCCTTATCGTTGTCATAATTGTTTCCTAATTTGTTTAACCTTGAAGCGTAGGTGCGCATCTTAACCACGAACCTTTCAACATACAGTTTCCAAATAAAAAAAAATTACGTCATTTGTTTGGTGCTTATATAGTTTTCATGTGTTGCAGAAGAGCATTTAATAAGAGAGAGAGTGTGCAGCCCGATAGTAATCACTACTGTTTGACCCGATAACGGGCGGGCTGCAGGTCCGGAGCCTTGTAATTATTGTCATGTTGTTCTTGTTTTGATTTCTCTTGTAAAAGGTTATTCATTTCACAAATTTGTTAATTTGTAAAGAAAACAAATTTATGATTATAGATTGTTAAATAAACAGGTTGTGTGAAAAGAAAGTTTCATTGGTGGTTCCTCCCTTCCGTGTTTTCCTTAATACCAGTAAATACCACGTCTCAAGGAGTTTACTTAGCAGGAATCCAAAGATAGAATTAACTTAAACGTGACGTATGTGACCTTAGGATTTATATAATATACAACACTTTTAATTAGCACACTCCTAAATTATACACTATTGGACGTCAGGTGCGGCGCTTTTAAGGGCATTCTTTTATTTAAGCAATTTACACCGGTGTCAGAGGTGGAAAATCGTATAATAGCGACCACGCCTCAGTAGGAAGGACTTATCCCATTTTCAATAGCCAAGGCTAACTACGAAGCACGCGACTCTAAGTCGTGCCAAGAATAACCGTACAATACAAGCCAACATTAAAACAATCTATCAAAATTGTACAATAATCGACGCTTATCACTGGATCCTTACTAACAGAGGCTTAACATTAATTAACCAAATAAAAGGTAACAGATTTTGATTAAGGCGTAAGTTTAAAACTGTGGTGGTAACAAATCCTACAGCTGAGACGAAATCAGTTAGCCTTAAAACAAGATATTAAAACTCAAGATAATGCTATTCAAAGGAACTAAGTTACTCAGCTGGTCTACTAGACCGGACTCTCAACTAGCCGCTACGTAAGCATTTTAATCACAGTTATCGATACCAGTGACGAAACAGCTCGCCGCAGAATGTCGCAGCCGGCACATAAATTTAAACTGAGCCATCGAAGAACCGTCGCGTGGCCTCAACTGACTCCCACTGACTTACAAGCGTGCTTCATGACATAAACTGGAGTACACAGCAAACTGCAATAAGTAAATGAAAATAAAATAACAGAATATTGTCACCTTAGT
Source organism: Schistocerca americana (assembly GCF_021461395.2). Lineage (NCBI taxonomy): Eukaryota > Metazoa > Arthropoda > Insecta > Orthoptera > Acrididae > Schistocerca > Schistocerca americana. Next base: position 217,595,520 of record NC_060122.1, on the reverse strand, counting down.
AAGGACGTACTGACATGAGTAGACACAGTCCTGCGCTATTTACTCTGAGCAGTCAGAACATTATGACCCTCTACCGAATGGCCAGTATGTCCACCTTTGGCACGGATGACAGTGGCGCCACGTCGTGGTATGAAGCAATGAAGGCTTGGTAGGCCGCTGGATGGGGGTGGAAACACGTCAGCACACACAAGTCATCAAATTCCCATTAATTCCCGTGTTATTGTTGGCACGGGCATGGGTCGTTGGCTGTGGAGGCCTAGCATTAGGAGTGTCCTGTCACGGTGCCAATAAATTAGCTGCTGAAAGAGGTTGTCTGTGAAATGAACTCTTGTATATAATTATATTATAATAGGTCCTCTGCTGTTCCTTATTCATGTGAATGACCTCCTACTTAACGTTCAGCAAGCGGAACTAGTACTTTTTGCATATGACACGAGTGTTATAATAAATCCCATTCCGGAAAAAGCAGCAAAAGATATTGTTAAGGATGTCTTTCAAAGAATTATTAAGTGGTTCTCAGAAAATGGACTCTCCCTTAATTTTGAAAAAACTCACTATATCCAGTTCTGTACACCGAATAGACTCATACCGACAATTGATGTAGCATGTGAACAGGGCTCAGTTAACAGGGTAGATTTCTCCAAATTTTTGGGTGTTCACATTGATGACAACTTGAACTGGAAGAAGCATATTACTGAGCTTCTCAAACAACAAAGTTCAGCTTCTTTCGCTCTTCATATAATCGCTAGTCTTGGTAATAAACAGATCAGCCTCCTCTAAAGTACTTTGCATATTTCCACTCAATAATGTCTTATGAATAGTTTTTTGGGGTAACTCACCACTTAGACATAAAGTATTGATTATACAAAAGAGAGCAGTGAGAATAATTAGTGGTGTTCACCCGAGAACGTCATGTAGGCACCTTTTCAAAGAGTTAGGTATTTTAACTGCACCATCAGAGTACATATATTCATTAATGAAATTCGCTACAAATAATCCATCTCAGTTCTCAAAGAACAGTGATGTTCATACGTACAACACTAGAGGGAAAATGACCTTTCCTATCCATTATTGAAGCTGTCAGTTGCTCAAAAAGGAGTACATTATTCGGCAACAAAAATCATTGATCAACATAAAGAGTGTGGCAGGTAGCAGATCAAGTTTTAAATATAGCTTAAAATCATTTCTTTTGGACAATTCCTTCTAATCCGTGACGAGTTTCTGTTTCAGAACTGTTAAAAAAATTGTACTTCTAAATGTAGTTGCATGTGTAGATCTAAAAATTTCAGTAATACTAATATTAGTACCATTCATGTGTATATATATATATATATCTCGTAATCTGATTCGTTCCACATCATATCGATAAAATAATTGGGAAAATGATCTACGGAACATGACATAACTAAAACTAAACTAAACTAAATGAGATCGCAGAGCTACACCAGGCTCAGGAGAAATTTCCATACATTTACAAAAGGTCGCACAGGTAGTTAAGGACTTAAGTACTCGGCAGGAAGAAGCGGAAGCCACTGTCAGTTAGTTAAATGGAACGATTGCTTGTATGTCATCTGGTTATGAATATTTGAAAATAAGTTTGACGAACGTCAGGCACTCTTCACAAATAAATCAGAGGGGTAGGCCAAGATTAAGTAGAAGCAAGTGCTATATTGTATTAACAAGGGAACAGAAGAGGCCGAAACTAATTTATCCGTAGATGACTTACCTTCAAACGACCCGTTTAAGAAAGATTTGAAGGAAGCCAGGTTCAACTTGGATCTAATCTTATACAGTGGCAAACGCGAGTAGCTCAGCCCGCCGTTGTGTGAAGATTGGGGCATTGTTCTATCGCGGACCGATCTATCCAATCAGCTCTGGACTTTAGCGATGAAGTTCAATACCATAAAATGCCTGAGATCCCGATCTCCAATACTGAAGAAAATATTCATGATATCTTTATCAGTTTCCGAGTTACAAAGTTTACAAGTTATCGTACTTGTACGCTAAAATACGTACGTAATTCATGAAGTGAGGTAGCATGGAGAAATATATTGTAAAGTGTTTCTATTACCATCGAAGCCCATTTTCAGTACTGAGGTATGTGCAAATTTTTTCTGCTCGTAAAATCCGGTCTGAGACGTAAAATAAGTTTTGCATTATTTCAGTTTGACATATGTAAACTATCAAAACTTCACTGATTCATAAAGTTCTTTTGATATTAGTGAGATGCCCTGCTGTAGATCCTGTCGGAGCACGAACGACGCGAAAATTCTTCTGTTCAGAAGACTCTGACCGAAAAGTTCAAATGGTTCAAATGGCTCTGAGCACTATAGGACTTAACTTCTGAGGTCATCAGTCCCCTAGAACTTAGAACTACTTAAACCTAACTAACCTAAGGACATTACACACGTCCATGCCCGAGGCAGGATTCGAACCTGCGACCGTAGCGGTCACGCGGTTCCAGACTGTAGCGCCTAGAACCGCTCGGCCACCCCGGCCGGCACCGAAAAGTGAACTACCAGCTGTATCATTCTGCTTTCCTCAGAACCGCATGTGAACACACTGGCGCTTTGTCATGCTAGGAGAGCCGACTGCTGTGGACGAGCGGTTCTGGATGCTTCAGTCCGGAACTGCGCTGCTGCTACGGTCGCAGGTTCGAATCCTCCGTCGGGCATGGACGGATGTGTGTGATGTCCTTAGGTTAGTTACGTTTAAGTAGTTCTAAGTTCTAGGGGACTGATGAACTCAGATGGTAAGTCCCATAGTGCTCTGAGCCATTTGAACCATCATGCTAGGAGGCATGGGGAATAGACGGAAAAGTATCATATACTGGAAGGTCCCATAGTGCTCTGAGCCATTTGAACCATCATGCTAGGAGGCATGGGGAATAGACGGAAAAGTATCATATACTGGAAGGTCCCATAGTGCTCCGAGCCATTTGAACCATCATGCTAGGAGGCATGGGGAATAGACGGAAAAGTATCATATACTGGAAGGTCCCATAGCGCTCTGAGCCATTTGAACCATCATGCTAGGAGGCATGGGAAATAGACGGAAAAGTATCATATACTGGAAGGTCCCATAGTGCTCTGAGCCATTTGAACCATCATGCTAGGAGGCATGGGGAATAGTCGGAAAAGTATCATATACTGGAAGGTCCCATAGTGCTCTGAGCCATTTGAACCATCATGCTAGGAGGCATGGGGAATAGACGGAAAAGTATCATATACTGGAAGGTCCCATAGCGCTCTGAGCCATTTGAACCATCATGCTAGGAGGCATGGGAAATAGACGGAAAAGTATCATATACTGGAAGGTCCCATAGTGCTCTGAGCCATTTGAACCATCATGCTAGGAGGCATGGGGAATAGACGGAAAAGTATCATATACTGGAAGGTAGTAGACGTGGTTGTAGTGTACAAGAGCGAAGGATACAAGGGCAGTGTGCCATAGAGTGGGACACAATGACAGTGAATATAGTCGACAGTAACAGAACAGTGTTAGGAAAAGAGTGAAGAAGAGGAACAAAGAGAAGGAGACAGTGAAATGACATGAGAGTAAAGACATTGAGCGACAGCCTGTGCCAATGTTACGAGGAAGAGAAAGGTAGTGACTGGAAGAAGATGTAGCAGCTGTGTAACGGAATGATGAGATATTAGTAATGACAGAGAGCAAGAGTGTGACAGTAAGAGGAGACAGTGGTAGGAGGACAGAATAAAGGAGACTGTGGCAGTGAGACAGGAGACCATGACAGAAAGACAGCCGGCCGCGGTGGTCTAGCGGTTCTAGGCGCTCAGTCCTGAACCGCGCGACTGCTACGGTCGCAGGTTCGAATCCTGCCTTGGGCATGGATGTGTGTGATGTCCTTAGATTAGTTAGGTTTAAGTAGTTCTACGTTCTAGGGGACTGATGACCACAGATGTTAAGTCCCATAGTGCTCAGAGCCATTTGAACCATTTGAACAGAAAGACACGAAGAGATAACGACAATGGATTGAGCTGAATGAGTGAGTGAGAATGGGCAAGTGGGGGTGAATGGGTGTGAAGTACATACAGCGATGGACTAGTGGGTGTGAGCGACTAACAGTTATGTGAACTTGTGGCAGTGGGAAAGGACTTGCATTTTTAAAAAGAGCGTGAATGTGGTCGCATGCCAAATTTTTTGGGAAAATTTTTAAAAGTGCTGGAGAAGGTAGAAAGGGGCAGCTGGTACCCTAGTTTTCAGTCGTTCTTTTAAACAGGAGCGCATTCGTCTTTTTTGTGCTGCGATAGGAGTATTTTTCCGCTGGTATTTATAGAGTGTTCATTTTGCGTATGGACCCCGACACGCCGTAGTTTAGTTTATCTTGTCTGCTAAGCAAATAGTTGCTCGTGCGTCACGTATGCTCTATTGGCGACGTATGGTATGTATTCACCTCTCCCCGTTTTCCCGAAGCCGTTCCTCGCCCTGCTTGTGCAGCTCTTGGGAGGAATAATGGTTCAAATGGCTCTGAGCACTATGGGACTTAACATCTGAGGTCATCAGTCCCCTATGACTAAAACCTACTTAAACCTAACTAACCTAAGGACATCACACACATCCATGCACGCGGCAGGATACGAACCTGCGACCGTAATGGTCGCGCGGTTCCAGACTGAAGCGCCTAGAACCGCTCAGCCACAGCGGCCAACAGAGGATTAATATTGGAGGTGTGTGTACTGTGATTTTTCTAAGGTGTTCATGTTCATGTTGAGGTCATCAGTCCCCTATGACTAAAACCTACTTAAACCAAACTAACCTAAGGACATCACACACATCCATGCCCGAGGCAGGATTCGAACCTGCGACCGTAGCTGTCGCGTGGTTCCAGACTGTAGCGCCTAGAACCTCGGCCGGCAGGTAAGTCATGTATAGTTGTTATTCCTGAGACATAACTTTACCTGTGAGAATAATGTAGGTCCAAGCAACAAACTGAAATTTGTACAAGCACCAGGATTCAAACCCAGTTCTCTTGCTTACTAGACTGACAAGCTATCCATTACGCGATACTGGGATACTGGGAGTAGCAAAGAGCTGAGGCATGTGTTGGAAGCTGTATCGGTGAAGGAGAAGTTCTAGGATAGCCTGTGCAGCTATGTTATCTGGAGTGGGTAGCGCGTCTGTCAAGTAAGGTGGAGATCCGAGTTCGAATTCCAGTGCTGGTCAGATTTTAGTTAATGGCTTTGGTCCACATCATTAACAAGGTAAGTCGTTCATTGTTAAGTGATGGGCTCGATTCCGCGTGCAGTCACCATTGCTACGCTGCTACTCGGCGAGATCGTGAGACCAGACCGGCTGCCCCGGTTACCTGATTCGAGTCGCTGGAGACGGTGAGTGCTCACTGGAGCCGCGGCCGACGCCTCCGCGTCGCGGCCTGCCTCAGGGCCCACAAGCGCCGGCAGCGGACCGAGGAAGGCGCGGCCAGCCTCCAGTCTGCTGGAAGCGCTGGAATGCCGCTCCGTTGCGACAGCAGCTGCCGGGGACATACGCTGCTGTGCGGAAAAATGCTGCTTCCACAAACCGGAGCCTCCAGCGTTCCGGCGATCACCCCGGCGGCATTCCAGCAGACCGTGTCTTGCCGCACGACTACGGTCTGGAACATGTCGCCAGACGAGACAGCCAGTTTACGCAACTTTAAGGCCGGCGTTGCGCGACGAATGAGCATCTCCACCTGACAATCACAGTGTCCATTAGTCACGCACACGCTGCCCACATCTTCTTGCCTGGTAGTCAGTTTAAAAATTATGCAAGCAGTCCCAGGAGCAAAGACCGGCGTTCAGGGAAATAACAGGAATTATTATTTGGAGCAAAACATTCTAGCAAACATGAGCTCTGTCTGCAGTGCAGCTAGTATGAACCAATACAAGGAAAATGGTCTAGTAAACAAGAGCTTCAAATGCGTACGTTAAGATCTATGAACACTTGTTCAGTAGAAGAGCTGTCTTTCATACTAGCGAAGATGAACAATTGCTCGTAACTCTTAAGATATGCATTGTAGAGCAATGATCGTACCTGTCACACCCCTGAATACTGAGCATTCCTCTTGGGAAAAAGTATGTACCTTTTTTTAAAAAAAATCTGTTTTCCATATATGCGTTATTTTATGTATGTAAATCTAAACAAATTCTGTGGTGATTCCCAACGTTTCGTCTCCGACTGCGGGAGACATCTTCAGTAGTGAGCCAGTGTGTGTGTTGGACCTTCCATCAAGCTACGGACCCCCTTGAAGATGTCTCCCGCAGTCGGAGACGAAACGTTGGGAATCACTACAGAATTCATCAACCGACCACGGCGTAACAGCCCGGTTAATTATAATGGACATGATATTTCCGGCCGCGAAAGTTTACATTTTAGTATCAAATCTAAACAAAGTTTATTAGTTGGTATCTCATCAGTCATTCCTCCGTTGAGATCTAGAGTGGTACGCGTGTTCTGGCACAAACTTTTTGTCGCATTTGTTAGATGTTTCGATATTAGAAATAAATCTATACCAATGTTCTTGATGTGCTTTTCTCGCTACACTTTTAGCAATATTCCTTCTCTTCTTATAGGATCGCTTCTTTTCAGCTATAGGTTTGCTGTATATTCTTCTTCTATTTAACAGGTTTCATTATATCCTTATTCCAAATTTTTAGGCTCTTTTTACTAAGAGTTTCTCCTGCTGCTCGATATACCATATTCCTTAGATTCTGCGATTCGTTTTCTATAGTATGTTTAGTTTGCCAGTTTGCTAGCTCTCTATTTCATGTACTTTGGTAAAGTTGTTTGATGCTATCCTCCTCAAGTAATTATTCCTTATAAACGTTTTGATCTTGATGATTACTTACTTGTTTTTCCACATTCTTCTATTCCGTAAAAAGATTTAGTCTAGGCAGTAGCAGAAAAATGATCGTATATCTTGTCCTCAATAAGCTCTTGTATTCCTTACTTGCCCTGGTGGTTTATCGCTTTTTTCCTCTCTCTCTCTCTCTCTCACTCACTCACTCTCTCTTTCCGAACAGGCCTCGGAGAGCCCAACGGTACCGACCGACCACCGCGCCATCCTCTGCGGACTGGCGTCACTGGATGCGCATATGGAAGGGCGTGTGGTCAGTCCATCGCTCTCCCAGCCATTATCAGTTTTCCTGACCGGAGTCACTACTTCTCGGTCAAACATCTCCTCAACTGGACTCACAAACGCTGTGTGTACCTCGCTTACCATCAGCTCTCGGCAGACTGCGACGGTCACCCCTCCAAGTGCTAACCAACCCGACAGGGCTTAACTTCGATGATCTGAGGGGAGCCTGTATTACCACTGCCGCAAGGCCGTTGGCTCCTTATTTACCAGTATGTAAATCCTAAGTTCTCTATTGGCCCAAGAATACTAACGCATATCACTTTTTCTTAAAAAGTGGGTTTGTCCTTCTAGATTATTGTTACGTGACAAAATCTCTTACTGTTTATCCATTTTCATTACATATTGGTTCTCCAACAGCCCCTATAATACACTAGAACGTAATCGAGACTGATTGGTGCTCTTTACCATTTTCAAAGTCCAAGCTCTTTGACATTCCATGCTGAAAATTTGATATATCCGTAGATTCACTTTTGTTTATCTTTCCTCGTGGCATTGTCATTGACCTTAGAGACCATCCCGTTTCCGAGGCTCCTTGGGGTACTAGGAATAGTGTGTGTTTTAAAGTTGATTAATAGTCATCTGTTCAATGTCCTTTCGAGGAGGATCAGGATTTTCTTTCTAGGTTATCTCTCTTAGGTAATACGTTCTGGTAATTAAAGGGCGCCATGCATTGAGCAGACGTCACGCGACTCTTGTCTTCTTGGACGAGGGAGTAGCGTTTGTTTGCAGAGCTACCTTGAATTCTTCAAGTCTGTTTTATTCATCAAATTTGTTTATGTTTCTCATAGTTTTGATTCTGAACATGTATCGGCAGGCTGAAAAGAATCTGAGATCATTCGAAAAGCTTTGACCATTGGAAATAGAAAAGGAAAATCAAAGACACCCTTAGGACGCAAAACCTAATATCTTCGGTTTGGAAAAATCAATAGTTGACCGAGGCACGTTGATAGAAAATAGAAAACAGAAGAATCCTGATACAAGTACGTGGAGGAAGTAACGTCAGACGGTTAAAGGCCCGCCCGCATCTCGTGGTCGTGCGGTAGCGTTCTCGCTTCCCACGCACGGGTTCCCGGGTTCGATTCCCGGCGGGGTCAGGGATTTTCTCTGCCTCGTGATGGCTGGGTGTTGTGTGTTGTCCTTAGGTTAGTTAGATTTAAATAGTTCTAAGTTCTAGGGGACTGATGACCATAGATGTTAAGTCCCATAGTGCTCAGAGCCATTTGAACCATTTTTTGGTTAAAGGCCCATTTAGTTGCCGTGCACATATTCCCAAGAAGGGAACCCTCTATAAGAATGAAACTGCACAGAGATACACGACAGATGGCTTTGAATATATTTGGTGTTAGTAAATATCCATCATATCTTCTGACTTTATTAGAACTGACGCTAAATTCATACGTATGCCTGTATGGTGGGGCAAGACGCGATTTAGGTTTGCAAAGATTGTTTCCTTGATGTGTGTGTGTGTGTGTGTGTGTGTGTGTGTGTGTGAGAGAGAAAGTTGGGGGAGGGGTGCACTGCTGGGTACGTCGTTGTATCGTCTTGGGGTTTTCTGGCATCAGAAGTCCCCTTATCGTCATAAAATGAGCTGCATCCAGAAGGATAACGGGACTCCGACCATTGTTGGCAGGTAATTAGATGTCACCACACATACGAAATTATTATGCTTTAAACTTTGAAGGAGCAACACTTATTGCGCTACACGGCCACAAAACATACATGATAGCATGGCGTCAGTCGCCCATTGTTGTGAATACAAGGGTCCAGACGGCGCGGCATGGAGTCGTATAGGTCTCGCATGTAGTTCTGTGATTCTGCATCCCATGCCACCTGCACCTGAGCCCACAGAGCCCACAAATTAATTGGTGGTCGGCGGTGGAGATCTTGATAGCGGAGAGATCGGGCAGAGTATCCACAACTGCAAGGCACGCTCGGAAGGTGGCAGCAGCATGGCGACGAGAGTCGCCTTGCTGAAATAGGGCATGGGCGTGAGCTCTCACTAACAGCAGAGCTACCACTTGCAAGACATCACCCATGAGCCCGGGCACCATAGCATATCGCTTTCCCTCTCACCACATCTGACTGGTGGGACCTGTGGTGGCAGACCACAAACCCCTCTATGTGGTGGTCTCCACTGCGCTAACAGACATGCACCCGGTGGCTGTCGTCTCCAGGATAGAAGCGGGAATCGTCATCAAGACGACCTGCCGCCAGTCTGCAGGGTCGCATGTTCACCATTGCTGAAATGTCAGTGGACACCCCATAGTAAGGAAATAACTAAACGGGCTTGGGAAAGGTGACGGCCATTTCTCACATGTCATTTGTTACTTCACAAAACAACAATCTCTTATTGCAAAGGTACCAAAACCACTAATAATATACAAATGATTCAGGCAGTTATTCCAAAATTCCTTCATTTCAACCAATTGATGATTGATTATTTAATTGAAACGACTAAAATGCACCGATTTAGGAAGTACTAACAAGCAACTAGTACAGTGAAATATATCTCGAACGTGGACTTAGCGCTGGGCAAAAGTGACAGCAGTGATGTTAAAGATTACAATTCCAACATGTGGCTGGCCAAACTGGTGCTTGACATTAACGAATATAACCAAAAAGAAGTGTAGTAAGATAGATTTACATAGGTCTGGTATCAACACAAATATCCAATATCTGATCAACCAGAGAAGAAGGATTTAAGATACTGTTGTGGAAAAAGAATAAAATACCATATAACAAATTGGGCATTACACCAATATTAAAACTATTACCTTAAAAACCGAACTTGAAACAGGAAAAACACTAAAAGGGCAGGCACGTCAGGCAAGGTCGCAACAACACGGTTTAGAATAACGGGCACTACTGGTTAAATTAACACCCGATTACGAGGGACGCGGCAGCAAGCTACGAGGCCGTAATGCCGGAGGGGCTACAGTGAGACGGGAAGCGGTGTGCAGCCCGCGCGTACGTACACAGCCGACGCGGACAGGCTACGTCCGATGAACCGCCGGGTAACAGATAACACCCCAGGCCAGTGCCTCGGAAGGCCGAGAGCAAACAAGCAAACATATAATTCATGCATAATAATCATAGATCATGTATAATGATCATAGAACATATAAAAATGCTCGGATCAGGACAGAAAGCTCACAAGGGAACCTCCCCATCGCACCCCCCTCAGATTTAGTTATAAGTTGGCACAGTGGATAGGCCTTGAAAAACTGAACACAGATCAATCGAGAAAACAGGAGGAAGTTGTGTGGAACTATGAAAAAAAATAAGCAAAATATACAAACTGGGTAGTCCATGCGCAAGATAGGCAACAACAAGAAGAATATGAGCTCAGGAGCGCCGTGGTCCCGTGGTTAGCGTGAGCAGCTGCGGAACGAGAGGTCCTTGGTTCAAGTCTTCCCTCGAGTGAAAAGTACATTTTCGCAAAGTTATGATCTGTCCGTTCGTTCATTGACCTTGTTATTGAAGTCGCGAGCTATATTTTCTGGATTCATATTGCCCACGGAATACATCTCACGTATTTAATGCACTCTCGTCCAAAGTAGTGAACAGTCAACTGCCAGCCAGGGAGCCTCGTTAGCAGGAATACTCTCTCTTCCGTGCGCTGTAGTCGCCTGTTGTAGGTTTCGATGTTTGTTTAGGTGTAGCGTCCCCATACTACGGCGCAGTTACCTTGCATCGGACGGACGGACGGACAGATAATAATTGTCTAAAAATAAAAAATTAAACTTTTCACTCGATGGAAGACTTGAACCAAGGACCTCTATTTCCGCAGCTGCTCACGCTAACCACGGCACCACGGCGCTCTTGAGCTCAGACATACCTTGATGTTGCCTATGTTGCACATGGACTACTCAGTTTGTATATTTTGCTTATTTTTTTCATAGTTCCACACAACTTCTTCCTGTTTTCTCGATTGATCTGTGTTCAGTTTTTGAAGGCCAATCCACTTTGCCAACTTATAACTAAACCTGAGGGGGGTGCGATGGGGAGGTTCCCTTGTCAGTGTGAACGAGGTCTCAAGCCCCAAGCAAACTTCACATATAACAACAAGAATTTTACAGTACGAATTGCTACAAGGATCTTACACTAAAATATAACAAATTAATGTAATAACCAGGAAATCACATGGTACTCAGATATATTAACTTAACTGGGTTAAAAGGTAACAAGCAAATCTTGAGGGTTAAGACTCAACTTCTACAATAGTAATTACATTTAAAACAATAAATATCAATTTTCTTGATAGGGTTAAAATATTACCAGAGTTATGGAACTTGAAACTTCTTTATTTAATTTAAACCGATGAATACTTACTCAATGTTCTTAAGCTTCTGAGTGAAATTGAATGCAAGTGTCTCTTTGCTTGTCTTTATCATTTCAACTCTGACCTACAGAATTTGCCCTGACAAACAAAACTCAAAGTTCTCCTATTCATTAATTACCCACAATATTCAAGGATAACGTGATCTGACAGCTTTAAAAGTGATAGCATGGCTTCGAATATTTAATACAAAAGAGTGGCCTTGAGTAAGAAAAACTCCTAACAATAAGCTATACATTTCATAAGTCACTAAAACTACAACGCCTCCCTCGCAAGCCATGAAGTCCCAAAGGTACCGACTGGCCGCCGTATCATCCTCAGACCACAGGCGTCACTAGATGCGGATATGGAGGGGAATGTGGTCAGCACGCCGCTCTACCGGCCGTAAGACAGTTTCCGAGACCGGAGCCGCTACTTCTCAATCAAGTAGCTCCTCAGTTTGCCTCACAAGGGCTGAGTGCTCCCCGCTTGCCAACAGCGCTCGGCAGACCGGATGGTCACCCATCCAAGTGCTAGTCCAGCCCAACAGCGCTTAACTTCGGTGATCTGACGGGAACCGGTGTTTCCACTGCTGCAAGACCGTTGGCTCACAAGTCACTTATCTCACAAAAATCTTCATTACACGAACTACTGCCATACAGCAAGCGCCAATACAGCCAGTTAAATAAAAGATTCTAACTACTGAAGGCTGTAACTGCTAATAGGGAAGTTGTAGGCGAAGGAAAGATTTTGTTGCAGAGCAAACAATGTATTTACCTTAAGAATGTGTACCAGTTCAAAAATTATGTGATCATCAGTAATAAATCTCAATGTCGGATATACATTCAGACCGTCCGCTAGCGCTAATACTGCAAACCTCCAACACTGCTAATTATTAACCTCTAACATCCATCACTGTTGACTACTCACTCCCAACTTCCGTTACTGCTGGCTGTTCACCTCCAACAGCTAGTCCGACCAGCCACAGAGTCTCTTACACAGTGCACACACCGCTGTCAGAGTTATTAATGCAGAGCGCTACATAGCGCTGCAAACATACAAACACATAAACAGGCTACTTGCAAACGTAATTACCCTAATGGACCAAGATTCACAGGACCGCTAGCGTTTGCTTACCATAGCCGTAAGCAATTTTATAGTCGCTACATCAGTCAGGGAAGCAACAACTTTCAACATAAATAAGACTCAGTTTCTACCTCAATGGTCACTGACACACGTGGCGGCCAAGAATATATGACGATTAATTCCAAGCGCGACTGACAAAATAAGCAAGCACTGAATAACTTGTAATTAATATAAATTTTAAAACAGAATTTAACACTTGCGACATAGTGATGGAGAACCATAGGCAATACAGCGTCGCGGGGACAACTTCAACATGAGAGCGCGTGTGTCGATCAAGTAACAAGTACCTTACTCCCAAAGGGCAGAACAGACGGCACCAGAAACTAAACAGCACTCCAACATCCACATCAGCAACTATGCCTGGTTACTACAGTGCAAACCGGCTGCGTCGCCATTAGGTCAAAGCATTACCGACCAATACCACTCTATTGGCCACCGGCCGCTTTGACCATCATGCGCCCGTAAGCTCGCGAACAGCTCACCGTACGTCACATGTGCCTCTTGTCTGTCTCTCGCTGGCTGCCGACTGGCTGCCCATGTGATCAACAAGCTGCTGCAAGGAACTACAGCCAAAGACTCAATCAAAAGGTGACCGAAGCGCCACCCAGTTACTGAACAGAGACGGATCGTGCCAGTCAAAGATATAAAAACATAGAACGAGTCGACACGACTCAGATGCGAATAGCAGGCAAATTTTGTGCGATACCGTGTGACAGTGAATGGCTGGTATCTTAACGGTCAGCCTACAGTGAACCCTAATACATGCAATCGGCTGCCAATAGTATGAGATGCTAACCGAAGGCAGTATAGCCCGCTGAACGGCCCCTATCCTTACCGCCACCTGTTCGTGCGTGGTGAACAATCCGTCAGTGCTCCTCCCTTGTGGTGCACGTCGGACGTCCTGATCCTGTATGTCGTACATATATGTCTCCCAGTATCCATTCCTGCCAGCAACAGGTAATCGTGTCCATTCGACTGGTGTCGTGCGCAGTACGATGATTGACGCCTCAGAGTCCCACAGGTCCACTATGTCCACGTTCGGCAATGCGCGACCCTCTTATATCGACCGAACGGCACGACGTCACGACCTCACCCATGCTCCCCGAGTGTGTGGCCGTGCGTAAGTAATCATTGGCATAGTTGCCAGTGTGCAACATACCCACCCAGTTTGTAATTGGTCGGTAGGGGTGTGGCGCTTTTTACGCTCCTGAGATGTGAGTGATGTCGTGGTGTGCGGACTGACGCAAACGGCAAAGTGGATTGCTCCTATTCAACGTGAGAAATGGCAGGAGTGGTAGGCTTCTATTGTTCAGGCAATGGCGTCAATCTGCAGAGACATATCACGTACGCTGAATGATATCCATCTGGAAAATATTCAACATGTTCTTCCAGTGGCTTGCAGATACTGGATCATCCACACCATAGACGGAATGCTGGACAACTGCATAACGTGCAGTTCATTTCTGATGAGGAATAAAAGAGAAAAAAAATTATTCATTCCTCGAATGAATTTCAGTTAGTAACAGCGAATACACTGTTCGAAACTCGCAAGAGAAGGAGGTATATCCGAAAGACACCAGCTGGATTACCTGATGGTGAGACACAGATTCCAAATTCAGATATTGGATTATAAGGCTTATCTACGGGCAGCTAGAGACACGAATCTTAATGTACTAATGGTGCAGCGTAGACTAAAGTTCAAGAGAACCACCAGGATGAATCAATGTGGGAGCAAGTAGGGTACTGAAGTAGTGACAAACGATGAAATACGTTTAGAGTTAGTGTTGGGAACTGACGTAAGATCAGCTTGGTACAAAATAGTTAATGAGGTAATACCAACGAAAGAAAGATTTCACTGTATACATTTGTCGGAAGCTAATAAATGTACAAAGTGAAATCTTATCATCATCCTGCCGCACAGATACGTCTGTGGAGAGAATAACATCATAAGAGAGAGAATGATGTAGAAAGAAACTGATTTTAATTTGAAGAACATCCTACATACATTGGTGCTACAGCCAAACAAACGTTAGTATCCGCAAATCAAGAAAAATACTTGAACATGGTTAATAGTACGTACTTTGTGTTAGGTATCGTATGTTAACCGGGGGCCTAGAAGCGACGGAGAAGCTCCGTCCCCGCCGCAGCCGCAGTGGTCCACAACCCCACGACGACTACCGCAGTCCACTTCACCCCTCCGCCGCCCCACACCGAACCACTCTTTCAGTGTTATTGCGCGGTTCAGTCCCCGGTGGACCCCTCCAGGGTAACATCTCACACCAGACGAGTGTAAGCCCTATGTTTGCGTGTTAGAGCAATGGTGGTGTACGCGTACGTTGAAAACTTGTTTGCACAGCAATCGCCGACGTAGTGTAACTTAGGCGGAATAAGGGGAACCAGCCCGCATTCGTCGAGGCAGTTGGAAAACCGCCTAAAACCATCCACAGACTCTCCGGCTCGTCGGACCTCGACAGAAGTCCACCGGGCGTACTCGTGCCGGGGACCAGGCGCTCCTTCCCAATCCGGAAAGCCGTGCTAACCGGGTGGGCTTGAGTTAGGTACCCAGTTTTCTCTTAAACTCTCACGCAACATATTTCAGAACATTCCTACGCTCATTTCCCATGTCCAAGTAGCCTATCACTGACGCTGCACAATAATTACAATCAAGACGTAGTTCCTGCAGTGACTGTTCATTTCGTTGCTTTATGAACTGATTAACAAAAAGATAGAAGTCCTATTAAGAAGAAGTGGATACCATAAAAAAGTTTAGAGGTCGAAGAGAAGTCGCATCCTCGGTTAGACAGATTGGCATTCAGTTTCCGCATCCCGTGAACACCTTTTTTTCTATTGAAGGAACACGGCATTATTCGCAGCAGCATTTTAGCAAGATAAGGGATCTACAGCTAGGTGTTGCTTTCGAGAGGCTGGCGTGTGAATCTTCCTAATCTTAAGGAGCGATGCCACGAAATAATGATCAGATTAAATTGTCACAATCCAGCGTTCTGCTTTATTCATCCTATTCTTTTCCACAGAGTACTCAGTTTCTCGGCCGTGCTTGCATGCCAGCCATCACGTAGACCAGTTTTAAAACTGTGCAATGTAGTGGGAGAAAAGTTCTGCTTTCCTCCTCATCTCATGGCACTATTGCTTGGAAGTACCAAAAATCAGAAAGATTGGGAGATTGCTTAAATCTTTACTTGCGTTTTAGTGTACGGAACTCACAATGTTTGTCACCATCGACCAGCGAATTCCTGCTCTGGTGAAAAGCAGCCATATTACACTACGTCCAGAAAGATAACTCTTCGCGTCAGGCTTTTGCCAAGTAACCACCTTTAACTGGGACCTTGAACAGCGACGACATTACGCTAGATTGCAGAAGAGTAGTGACAGAGTCTGCTGCATGACTGGTGAAGCGAGCATGGCGGTCACAGCAAATCATGTTTCCACACAGTTACTGAGTACATTAAGGGAGCTCAACTCAGAGTATCCAGCCGTTACTGACACTACCCTCCACATTATGTTAGGGTAATGTGAGCTATGCCATTGCTGCGGCCAGCAATTACATCGGAACGCAATATTAGTTCACTGCTTCAGGTGCTAGTTATGCCATTTTAATACTTAGGAGCTGGCTAGTTTGTTCCCAACATGCACTTCGGCGGTCTCAAAAGTGTTGGATTCCATTTCTCCCTGTTGTTCCTGTAACTTAGTGCTTACAGTCACTGGTCATAGTCGTGTATTATCCACATAACTTCGTTTTTATCACGCCCATCCACCAGTGCTAACGTTACAGTTCGCCCTGGCCAAGTATTTAATACTCAGCTGTTTATTTCAGTGATATTTTACAATAATAAATCTGATTGTTATAGCGACCACTTCTTTCTCTTATAAATTAGATGAAATAAATGGCTCTAAGCACTATGGGATTTAACATCTGAGGTCATCAGTCCCCTAGACTTAGGACTACTTAAACCTAACTAACCCAAGGACATCACAAACATCCATGCCCGAGGCAGGATTCGAACCTGCAACTGTAGCAGCAGCGTGGTCCCGGATTGAAGCGTGTAGAGCCGCTCGGCCACAGAGCCCGGCAGATTAGATGATCCCATCTCTTTTTAATACATCTGTGTGTGTAGTACGTGTAGTGTGTACTATGGTACACACCATTTGTCATGTTGATTGGACCACCCCTATTAATTTTCATTGGTTTAGACGTTCCATTCGTCACATTATTATTTCTTTTAATTAACTTGCATGATTATATTGGGTCTTTTCTTCTCTGTATATCACCAGAGATCGGACTTTAGCACGTATTGGTATGCTAAACGGCACAAACGACCCCCGGACCTCAATTATTTAACCAGTGAGCAAGAATAGCGATCATGGCTGGGCTACAGAGTATAAATCGCAACTTATGCGCAAATACATAACGGGAGACACTAAACATATACTGACGCATAAGAACCGCAACACCAAAAGTAATTAATGTAGAGTAAACAAATTTCGGAAATATTTTTGCCTAGGTAACAAAATGGTTCAAATGGCTCTGAGCACTATGGGACTTAACTTCTGAGGTCTATCAGTCCTCTAGAACTTAGAACTACTTAAACCTAACTATCCTAAGGACATCACACACATCCATGCCCGAAGCATATTTGAGTGATTAATACTGCAAGAGCACAGGTTAAGGTAAGCGCGAGATAAGCCACTGCGAAAATGAAATGCTGGTACATTACCAGCCGCTATAACCACCAGGATTGTAAATACAAGCCTACACACATGGGTGCGGATGTCTTTTTGTGGGGTGGAGTTGCATGCCTGTTTCACGTGTTCAGTTAATACAGGAACGGTAAATGCTGTTAGTGTATGTAGCTGGAGTTAGATCTGGTGATCGAGCAGACCAAACAACATGTCGACACTCTATAGAGCATGTTTGGTTACAACAGCGGTATGTGGACATGTGTTATGGGCACGTAAAATTCCACTTTAAAAAATAATTTTGTTTGTAATGCTAAACAAACGGATGGTTTCCGACGCCACTGCCTCATGAAAGAGGTGATAAGCAATATTTGTTTGGGCTAATTCCAACAACATATTACGAAAACGAAGCCGCCAATACTTGCCGTAACACCAGAGAAAATTCACCTGACGACTCTTAAGGAAAAAAATTTCATTATTTATGTACAGAAATAACATAAAAATTCATTCTATGAAATGATAAAAGTAGTAATAAAGAGTATTATTTAGAAAAAAGAGAGAAGGAGAGCTGTAGAGGGTGAAAACTGTAGCGGAAGACAGAAACTGAAACATATCCGACAAGTAATTGAGGGCGTAAGGTGATGAAGAGGCACCCACAGGAAAGGATTTCGTGATAGGCTGCATCAAAACCAGCTGACGCACAGCTTTGAAAAGAAATTAATTTAAAAGAAAGAAATAAGAGAGACAGAGACGGAGAGAGAGAAGCAGAAGAGGAAGAGGAAAGGTGTGATGTACATATGAAAGAAACGCATCAGGCTCACTTTAGTTTCGATATGCGAGCAGGAATCGGGGATGACACGACTTTTTGAGTCACACTCTTCACCGGACAAATTATCTGTTAAATGTTTATCGTCAATTTTTGCGAGACATCTTAAACGTGCTCTTGGAGGACGTCGCAGTTGCACATAAGCAACGGATTTGGTTTATTCACGACTGGTCACGTTTCTATTTGATACGACTCGTAGGACAATACCTTACACAAAAGTTCAATGAAGGGCCACAGGAACGTCCGAAGGCATTTATGTACAAACGCCCATAGACGATATGCACACGTTACGCGAGCGTGCATCTCATACTTTTGACACAATTAGAATGCAACCAGGTCCATTTGCAAGAGTTTATCATTGAGAAGGACGACTAGACAAGGTGTCAGAATGAGTGGTAGCCACATCGAGCACCTCTTGTAATATCAATAGACAGACAGTCATCGTAGGATGCAATGATGCATAGCAGCGACTACCGCACATGTGTTTATACTTTTTTTTCTGTACTGTCTTCTGTAATATTATTTGCCACTTATTATCTTAAAACCCTGTATATTTCTGAAGGTGTTTGTCTGGACTGTAGCACTGTAAATAGCAACTACCAGACGCTTTTGACGCCCTGACCTACTTTCCTTCTGACGTCAAAAGATGGCGTCGTGTGAAGGGATATTTAAAAATCGTTGATGGCAGACGTATCTCAGTACCCATAAGTTAAAAATGGAAGGAAAGTCTAAACAGTCCTTATTTAATATGGCTACGAGAACCACCATATTTGAAAATCAAATATGGAGAACATAAGCATGAAATATGCTTGTGCTAAGTTTGAAATGATGTCAGATGTATTGAAAAATCGAAGATGGTGGACCAATGTGGGAAATTCAGAATTCAAGTAGGAAGAAGCTTTAGGCAGCCGTGCAATGATCCGTACCTAAATTCCACTACTCCCACGTCGCACCCTTAAACCCATGGCAGCTCCACACTGTCCTCGTGACGTAATTTAAATGGTTCGTCCATAACTGTCGTTTAAACAAATACCATTTGTTTTCCAAGCAATCCTACAAGCATAATAACACTACCACGGGGTGTGATGCGTTCTTAAAAATGACCTTTTCACTGTGCAATGCATATGATATTGAAAATAGCATCATGCAAGTTCCATTGAGAATGAGACTCAACGTTTCGTGTACTGTGTTTGCTATTGAATGTAGCATCTCATATTTCCATTGAAAATGAGACTTGAAGTTTCGTATAATGTGTTTATTATTGAAATTATCATCATATATTTACCTTGAGAACTAGACTCCACTTTTCAATATCAAAGCGAGATTAATTTCAATACCTTAATAAGCCTAAATACATGTAATATTTTTTAAATATCTTACTATGCCTAAATGTATCTTATATTTGTCGGTATTTTACCGTGTAAATACAGTGTGAAACAAAACTTCACCATTCCTCCTTTCAATTATCCAACAAACACAAGGATGGCTGACATAGTGTTTAGTATATCTGGGATTGTAAAACAGTTAAGATCCTTAGACGCCAGGAAGGCCTCTGGCCCAGACGGTATCCCCGTGAGATTTTATGTTGACTGTGCTACAAATATAGCACCATTCTTATCCATCATCTATCAGAGATCATTGGAACAGCGAAAAGTTCCACGGGACTGGAAGAAGGCCCAGGTCATATCAATCTATAAAAAAGGGTAGAAAATTGGATGCACATAATTACCGGCCAATTTCACTGACATCGATTTGTTGTAGAGTCTTGGAACATATTTTGTGTTCAGACATAATGACTTTTGTAGACTCTGAGAAGCTCATCTGCAGAAACAAGCACGATTTTAGCAAACAGTGGTCATGCGAGACACAGCGGGCCCTCTTTGTGCATGATATACAACAGGCTCTAGATACCGGCTCCCAGGTTGATACCATATTCCTCGACATTCGAAAGGCGTTCGACTCAGTTCCGCACTGTCGCTTGCTCCAAAACGTGGGCGCCTACGGTCTATACGATGACATATGCTGTTGGATAGAAAGTTTACTAATAGACAGAGAGCAGTATGTCGTCCTGAATGGGGAGACTTCAACAGAAACAAGCGAAACATCAGGTGTGCCCCATGGCAGCGTAACAAGTCCATTACTTTTTACGCTCTACATAAACGATCTAGTTGATGGTATTGACAGCGGCATTAGACTGTTTGCCGATGATGCTGTAGTATACAGTAAAGTAGTATCACATGAAAGTTGTGAACGAATCAATGAGGGTTTGCAGAAAATAAATGCGTGATGTACTGACTGGCAGTTACCTCTCAATATTAGTAAGTGTGTCCGCCTCCGGTAGCTGGGTGGTCAGCGCGACAGAATGTCAATCGTAAGGGCCCGGGTTCGGTTCCCGGCTGAGTCAGAGATTTTCCCCGCTCAGGGACTGGGTATTGTGTTGTCCTAATCATCATCATTTCATCCCCATCGACACACAAGTCGCCGAAGTGGCGTCAAATCGAAAGATTTGCACCCGGCGAATGGTCTACCCGACGGGAGGCCCTAGTCACACGACATCTGTTTTTAGCAAGTGTAACCTACTGAGTATAACAAAGCGAAAATTCCCATTAATTTATGAGATCAAAATAATTGCCCAGACTTTGGAAGCGGTAACATCCGTCAAGTATCTGGGTGTGACTATTCGAAAAATGGAACGATCAGATTACACAAGTAACGGGTAAGGCGAATTCTAGATTGCGGTTTATCGGTAGAATCCTGAAGCGATGCAGTCCTTCAACAATAGAAAATGCTTAAAATACGTTAGTTCGTCCAGTATTATTGTTCGTCTCTATGGAACCCTTAGCAGGTGGGTCTGATTCAAGAGATTGAGAAGGTCCAAAGAAGAGCGGAAAGATTCGTGATTGGTACATTTAGCCAACGCGTTACAAATCTCGTAGAAAGTTTGATGTGGGAGACACTTGGAGATAGACGACGCTCTAAACGGAAGGGGCTGCTCACTAAATTCAAAAATCCGATCTTTGCCGAAGATGTAGAAGATATATTATTACCACCAACTTTCAAATCGAGTAATGATCACCGTTCAAAGATAAGAGAAATTATAGTTCGTACTGAGGCGTTCAGACAGTCGTTTTTCCATCGCTCGATCCTCGGATGGAACAGAGAGGTGGGGGTGAGGGTGGGGGGGATATGACTTTGGCGCGAATAATGCCCTCCGCCACACACCGCTTGGTGGCTAACGGAGTATATATGCAGATGTACACAAAATTTTGGTGCTTGTTCAGCTATACTTTCTGAGTATTTTGATGCAAGAGATTTGTGGTCACCTATGGCTAATTGCATAGTAATAACGAATTAAATTTCTCGTTTTGGTTTCCAAAATTATATTTGTTTCTGTGAAAATACCTTCAGAACATTTAAAAAGTCTGCTATATGCAGTTACCAAAACGCACAACACAGAGTTCGGCAACAACCCGCAGATACTGTGATGTGGTGGCCATTGTACGGGAAGAACCATTGTGCAGGAACAGCTCAGCATACTGCGCATTTGCCCCTCTTCAATTACATTCAGTGACTTTGTGCACGAGATCCATTTGGTCGACTCTTCACCGGCAGACTTACCCATACTGCTACGTACAGCTAACACTGCCAGAGCAACAAACCAGTGACAGACCAGAGCAGCACTGAAAGCAAGCTTTAGGGCGAAGAGTAAGCTGGACACTACAGTTGTCAACAGACAGTACCATGAGTGAACGGAAGAGCTATTTCCCAAACTAGGCAGGCAGTGCATACCGTAGTCGATTGCACTGTTCTGTAGATATTTTCTGTGCATTGCAAATTAAGAGATAGATGGAGTAAGATCAAACGATGCGGTTCCTTTATAATGAGCCACTGAAGACCAAGGGTCCGTTATTCCAAATCACTCAGAAAATATCCTGGAACAATCTGCATAAACACAGGCCATGAAGGCCCAAAGGTACCGACTGGCCGCCGTGTCATCCTCAGCCCACAGGCGTCACTGGATGCGGATATACAGGGGCATCTGATCAGCATACTGTTCTCCCGGCTGTATGTCAATTTCCGAGACCGGAGCCGCTACTTCTCAATCAAGTAGCTTCTCAATTTGCCTCATAAGGGCTGAGTGCACCCCGCTTGCCAACAGCGCTCGGCAGACCGGATCCGGATGGTCAACCAGCCAAGTTGTAGCTCAGCCCGACAGCGCTTAATTTAAAATATATATATATATATATATATATATATATATAATACTGGCCATTAAAATTGCTACACCACGAAGATGACGCGCTACAGACGCGAAATTTAACCAACAGGAAGAAGATGCTGTGATACGCAATATGCAAATGATTAGCTTTTCAGATACTTCACACAAGGTTGGCGCTGGTGGCGACACCTACAACGTGCTGACATGAGGTAAGTTTCCAACCTGTTTCTCATACACAAACAGCAGTTGACCGACGTTGCCTGGTGAAACGTTGTTGTGATGCCTCGTGTAAGGAGGAGAAATGCGTACCGTCACGTTTCCGACTTTGATAAAGGTCGGATTGTAGCTTATCGCGATTGCGGTTTGTCGTATCGCGACATTGCTGCTCGCGTTGGTCGAGATCCCAAAAAATGGTTCAAATGGCTCTGAGCACTATGGGACTTAACATCTATGGTCATCAGTCCCCTAGAACTTAGAACTACTTAAACCTAACTAAACTAAGGACGTCACACAACACCCAGTCATCACGAGGCAGAAAAAATCCCTGACGCCGCCGGGAATCAAATCCGGGAACCCGGGCGCGTGAAGCAAGAACGCAACCGCACGACCACGAGCTGAATGTTAGCAGAATATGGAATCGGTGGGTTCAGGAGGGTAATACGCAACGCCGTGCTGGATCCCAACGGTCTCGTATCACTAGCAGTCGAGATGACAGGCATCTTATCCGCATGGCTGTAACGGATCGTGCAGCCGCGTCTCGATCCCTGAGTCAACAGATTGGGACGTTTGCAAGACAACAACCATCTGCACGAACAGTTCGACGTCGTTTGGAGGAGCATGGACTATCAGCACGGAGTCCATGGCTGCGGTTACCCTTGACGCTGCATCACAGACAGGAGCGGCTGTGATGGTGTACTCAACGACGAACCTGGGTGCACAAATGGCAAAACGTCATTTTTCGTATGAATCCAGGTTGTGTTTGCAGCATCATGATGGTCACATCCGTGTTTAGCGACGTCGCGGTGAACGCACATTGGAAGCGTGTATTCGTCACCTCCATATTGGCGTATCACCCGGCGTGATGGTATGGGGTGGCACTGGTTACACGTCTCGGCCACTTCTTATTCGCATTGATGGTACTTTGAACAGTGGACGTTACATTTCAGATGTGTTACGACCCTTGGCCCTACCCTTTATCGATCCCTGCGAAACCCTACATTTCAGCACGATAATGCACGACCGCATGTTGCAGGTCCTGTACGGGCCTTTCTGGATACAGAAAATGTTCGACTGCTGCCCTGGGCAGTACATTCTCCAGATCTCTCACCAACTGAAAACGTCTGGTCAATGGTGGCCGAGCAACTGGCTCGTCACAATACGCCAGTCACTACTCTTGATGAACTGTGGTATCGTGTTGAAGCTGCATGGGCAGCTGTACCTGTACACGCCATCCAAGCTCTGTTTGACTCAATGTCCAGGCGTATCAAGGCCGTTATTACGGCCAGAGGTGGTTGTTCTGGGTACTGATTTCTCAGGATGTATGCCCCCAAATTGCGTGGAAATGTAATCACATGTCAGTTCTAGTATAATACATTTGTCCAATGAATAACCGTTTATCATCTGCATTTCATCTTGGTGTAGCAATTTTAATGGCCAGTTGTGTATACATTCAGATGACTAGTGCTGGTACGCCAGGGTTTCAATCCAGCCGTCAAAAATGGCCCACTTAACGTCATGATGAGAAAAGTCAGATTTCAATTGTTCAGTAGTATGGACAACATGTTTCTTATATTGAAAATTAACTTCCTTACAGTACGAAGAGAATCACCTCCGTTGCTATAATGGCAGACAAGCTGCTCTTCAATTATAGTCTGTGCAGTCAAATGACGTACAGCTTGGTCTGTCTTGGACCGTCACGCGATTCTGTGTCATATACAAACATTGTTGAATAGAGAAACACTCTAACTAGATTAAGATCGGCACTTGGATTCTATACCTAGGAAGACTAGAGAAACTGAGTTGTCATTGAGCTGCGGCTGGTTCATGTTATGCTTTGCATTAAACCTTGGTTGCTATTCTGTGATTAGTCTCCCGCGGTTATCGCGATTATGCTGTTATCCCCTCTCTCCGCGAATCGCAGCAGCATCGTGTGTCGATATTCGCACCCTTGTACTCTCTTTGGCCTCGCGGTTACAGTTTCCGGCTGTGCCGTGTGCGGGCATTTGGTCGGTTGGCGTGGAGCAGCAAGGAAGTCTCCGTGGCGTGTGTCTGGCCGGGGCCGCTGCGGCGTCCAGGAGCGGTCGGAGTGTGAGGGGCTATTCTCATTGCTACGAGGTCTGTGGCTCACCGATCCCGGACACGAAGGTTGATTCTTTACTTAATCTACCAGCAAGCCCCAAGTGTTCACATAGCGTCGTTTGAATGTCGTTGTGGGCTGTTGGGACATTCCGGTGAGCAACTACGTGCGTTTTCAAGTTGGCGAAATTCTAGCCGCCCTCCTGTGGAGTTTAACTTAACTCGAGTATTTTTGAATTGAAGTGCACCAGGGGAACCTTCTGCCTTGTGGTCGTTAACCTTCCGGTTACCTGCTCTGGCCGTTGACGTAAATTCAGGCAATGTATTTTCCTCGTCGTGTTGTGGCTGTCTAACATGGCATGTAGTTTGACAGCTGAATGTGTAATTCGTTGTAGCCGCCGATACGTTCTGCGTTGTTATATTGAACTCCCTGTTGTGTGCTGGTCGGGTGGAGCGGAAGTTATCCTGTCGCTTGGTCCGTAGACTGTCTTTCGTTGGGTTGCCGTCGGATTGAGAATTGTTGGGCCGACTGCCTGTCTGACCCAAGCGAGCGTTAGTGTTTGAATTTCAGGCCGGCCCTCGGAAACTTCTGAGCGCCGTTTGATGTGCTGCCTTTTCTTATTTGTCCTTGTTTGTTTATGTATGGGTTCTAGCCGATATTAAAGTTGCTTTGCCCTTAAGGCATGAGATTGTTTGGGCCTTCAGCTTGGTTTAGAGAAATGATTTAAGATGAGGCCTTCTGCCTTTTAAAATTCAAGGTGTTTTTTTTTTTTTTTTTTACTCTTAAGTGATTGGTCATCAGCCGGTTTTGAATTAAAGTTGTTTTGCCCTTGAGGCGTGAGATTGAATGGCGCATTTAGCCAGGAATTAAGTTCTAAAATTAATGCGTGGCTTTCTGTGTTTTTAATGTTTTCTTTACTCTTGTAATGTTAGTCAAATGAATAAAGGAGTATGTTCGAGTGCAACTGACAGCCACTAATTTTGGCCCCCTTTCCACAAATTAAACTGTCTGTCCTGCCCTGCTGGTGTAGAAGAGGATTTCGGCGTAGTCTCTCATTGAGCCAATAACCATTTCTTTATTAACTCATGTCATAAGAATTCTTTCCTTCAAATTTAGATGTACTGTAAGCGTGGGGGTGGCACATCGTCACTGTTGTTATCCGTATAAAGGAACGACTGGGCTTCAGAATGCCTTTTTAAAAACTCATAATGAAAACAGCACCTGTGGAGTTTTAACAGGACTGAATCACACATACCGAGATAGACAGTTTTCGTAAACTGAATCACAAACTTTGTCATCTCCAGAGTCGCAAATTCATCTCGAAATCTAATAGTCCTTTTAAAATTCGGCTTGGCAAACAAATGCCTCATGTCAAAACGCTCCTTACCATGATCAACTAACTTAATATCACAGTATCTTCTAATATTTCCCATTGGTTTCCCACAAATATAATTATTCGCGAATTTATAAGAATCTTTATCAAAAGCACATGACGCAGAAGCCCTCTGTTTGGTATTTTCATCTGTGCGCATCTTCAACACGGATACTGGTTGAATGCAATAACACGGGTGACCCTGCTTGGTTCCAAAGCCAAACTTTGACATTGCTTAAGGTTTTTGTGCTGTATAATGTATTAGGATTTATTCTCCAGTGTGGTTAGTACCTTGTGGTGACTCGTTTCACGGCACGTGGCGCTCTGGACACTGCGACAAATCGCTGTGCGCATCATGCAAAGTGTGAGAATTTGTCAAGTCTACCTCCACGACATATCCTACTTCATAATCATCTGTCACAGTTGAGAGATGAGCTAACGGTCAATTCAGCACGAGCTTCCAATCGAAACCCTCCAATAGGGAGCGACTGTTGCATTGTGAACCTGAATAACCAGTTAACATCTAAGTAAAGGGTGTTACCAGAATCAACAAATGTTTTTTTTTCGTACATCTAATGAATTATTCGATTTGGAGTGTCTTTGTATAGACTGGCGAAGTCCCCCACAAGTCCCCCACGAATTCTGCGTTCAAGAAACAGCAGCATGTTGACATTGGTTGAGAGTTCGAATTCGGCACCTGTGTACTTCAGCATAGCGTGC
Source organism: Schistocerca americana (assembly GCF_021461395.2). Taxonomy (NCBI): domain Eukaryota; kingdom Metazoa; phylum Arthropoda; class Insecta; order Orthoptera; family Acrididae; genus Schistocerca; species Schistocerca americana. The sequence goes on along the minus strand of NC_060122.1, from coordinate 217,568,793 downwards.
ACCAATAACCGAAATGCGGCGTAGTAAAAGGCAGGATCCAAATTGTAAGTTACCATGCACTCGCTCCCAAATTTTTTTTAAAATGCCGACTAGGAGGGGTGCGTCTGTATGCATATAAAGTCAACTTCCATCTGAACATACAGCTATATTACTGTATTCGACATACTATATTCTTCGTCGAATCCAGACACTCTTCTTCGCAACGAGCTGGAACTTCGCGTCATCGGGATATGCAACTAGTGAGAGACGCATATCTTCCTGACGCAGAGTTTCAACAAGTTTCTGAAGCGTTGCCTGCATGAATCTCAATAATTCCAGAAATTGCAGAGTAACAGTGTCGCTAAACCTCTTTGAAAATGAAATGTACTTCTCTGTGGTTTCAGTTAGTGTACTAACTTGGTCATTGTATGGACCTTAACCTACCTAATGCCCAAAGATGAAATGATCACCATACCCACTCAAATTATGGACGACAACTGGTATGTAATGACAAAGCTGATTTATCCAGCTTGCACGATTTGTGTGTTGCCCCACAATAGTCCATAGCCGGTGTTTCATTGGAATATCATAACGATAGCTCAGAAATGTAACACGCAATAGCACTTTCATACTCTAACTGAATTTCCTGCTGTATAGCTAGAGGAACATCGTTGAGCTACCTCACTTTGACTTCCTCTGCAAGTTTCTTAAACTCAGTGAGTAGACATTTCAGAGGATATTCCCCATCACAAAATGTAAAAAAATTACCGCTCGAATCATACGCACAGACAACATGTTAAGCTGCAGCAAATTGTATGTGCCGTTCTGTACGAGTTACATAAGAGGCCTCAGGGACCGCAAAACATTCAAAAGCGGCGTAAACTACGAAGAGTATTCTTTGCTTGTGTAGAAAATTTTTAAAATATGAACTTCTTAGACCTGGTAGGCATTTCCACTTATAGCAAATTCTGGACAAAGCGATTCTTCTGGTGCTCTAATTGCGAGAATGAAATGCATTCAGAATTCTTGAACAAATGTTGCACATACCTATGTGAGGCCAATTGGGAGGAAATTAGTAGGGACATTCCTGATCCAGCAGATATGTTATTTGGAACTGGTAAATATGAGTAACAATTCAATATTGTTATCACAACTGCGAGTGGGGAAAAGTGGAAGGGTCCAAAGCTTTTATGCTTAATCATCTTCACAGTCTTGTCTTTCTCTGGGCTGTGTACATGAATCCAAAAGAAGTTATTCTGCCTCTCAGAGTTTGCAATGTTCTAGAACTTTACGGGAATTTAATAACAACATGATTGTAATATTCATGAATATTACGCAGGTGGCATTGACTCGTATTTTCTCGATGTATCTTCCATTCAGAAGGCTTCAAGCAAAGTAAGCATTGTCACAATTATAAACATTAATCATAGCCGCTTTACTACCTCTGTCTCCTGGAATAGTGATGTACTAAGAACTCTTGAACGATCGTAAACATTCAGTGGAGTGTCGTTCCAGAGGACGCTAATGAACACATTCCCGGACTTTCTTCCTTGAAACTCAGAGAACTGCATCTGGGTCCTATTTAACTCTGAATACTCATAACATTCAGCAGGCAGGGCGCCCGTGATATCACACTAAGTTTCCCCCACAAATATACGAAGAGTAGTAATATCACCATCATTTACTACATTAAGTTCAAAGAAAAATGAGGTGTTGGCTTTATGGCAGGATATCGCTGATCATCAATGGGGAACCTTCGATTCCCAAACTCTTTGGCATGTGCTTTGGAAACAGAATCGTTTCTTTATTACGAATCATATTCTTGGCGCGAAAATTACAGAACCTGTCCCAAAATGCATCACTGAAAACAGTAATTATGCAACAGCGTTACGTATCTGGTGCACCTGATTTTCGGCCTTATTTTCCGTAAGGATAGCCGAGGTGCAAAATAACTGATGATGCTCGAAGTAGAGAGGACATAAAATGTAGACTGGCAATGGCAAGGAAAGCGTTTCTGAAGAAGAGAAATTTGTTAACATCGAATATAGATTTAAGTGTCAGGAAGTCGTTTCTGGAAGTATTTGTATGGAGTGTAGCCATGTATGGAAGTGCAACATGGACGATAAATAGTTTGGACAAGAAGAGAATAGAAGCTTTCGATATGTGGTGCTACAGAAGAATGCTGAAGATTAGATGGGTAGATCACATAACTAATGAGGAGGTATTGAATAGGATTGGGGAGAAGAGGAGTTTGTGGCACAACTTGACTAGAAGAAGGGATCGGTTGGTAGGACATGTTCTGAGGCATCAAGGGATGACCACTTTAGTATTCGAGGGCAGTGTGGAGGGTAAAAATCGTAGAGGGAGACCAAGAGATGAATACAGAAGGATGTAGGTTGCAGTAGGTACTGGGAGATGAAGAAGCTTGCACAGAATAGAGTGGCATGGAGAGCTGCATCAAACCAGTCTCAGGACTGAAGACCACAACAACAACAGCCGAGGTGCTGTAGGTGTTTGATATAATACTGTTACGAGCTACCCCACCTGCTCATCTCAAAACATCGGCATGTGTGAAACGTAGAATATTACGTACAATAAACACAACAATATTGCCCCGATTACCGGTGTTCTTGTTCACTACCAGCTGGCAACTGACAGAGAAATGGCGTAAACACAACGACCAACACATACGTCCACCAGGTGGAACTGTAGTGGTTCACTCGATTATCGTCTTGTATGTAGCATAAAACATATATGCATAAATCCATATAATTGGTACCATTAAGGACCATTTTTATTTACATTATCGTATAACCCAACTCAAAAAAATACAGAAATTTTACCTACGTTATTAATGTAAGTTCTTTTGATAATTTTGTAGGGTGGAGTACGTACGTTAGGGAACAAGAGCTTGTCTTGCTATATGTTAAATCAGGTTACCCTCCATTCAGAGGCTGTTACACGCAGCGACCGTTATTTTGATTTATAAATAATAGATTTCAGCTATCAGTCGTCCTTTGTAACTTTTATTGGCAGATCTAGATTTCAGATAGAAACTAGCCATTCTCAATGCACTATCCTTTTTTGGTCAATGCATGTAATGCCTTTTGGTCTGGCTTTGTACACAGTTCATTGAATACGAATTCAATGAACTGTGTACAAAGCCAGACCAACAGGCATTACATGCATTGACCAAAAGAAGGATAGAGCATTGAGAACGGCTAGTTTCTAGCTGAAATCTTGATCTGCCAATAAAAATCCAAAGGACGACTGACAGCTGAAATCTGTTATTTACAAATATGTTAAATGTTTATGTTTGTACGTAATACTTTTATATATGCTGATGTGTAGTGATCGACACGGTAGTGGTAAGTGATGAATAATTCACTCATGTTCGGAAAAACAGAGCACCTTGAACGACTAGAGATAAAACGTTCATATTTACAGGACGTGCACATCAGTACGTTCTGCAAAAATGATTAGCATTTGAACCATGTCTGCCCGCGGGTTCAAGATCAACATCGATATCGCGGCGAAATGCCACCTACCGGCAAAATGTGTCTGCGGCTCTCGCTGTCGGCATAAACCGAAGGTAATGGATCAGCGTGACTTGAGCAGACGTGTAGGATGTCTCCGTAGACGTATGCGTCAACAGTACCGTCAGATCAGTGAGTCTGTAAGAGAGAGCGTTATTGGCATGAGAATGCGATGCATCCAGCCGGGTAATTGCTGCTCGTGTGGGTCGAAGTGTTTCTGCAGTGCAACGGGTGTGTGCAGAATGGTTCACCAAGGCCAGTAGATCACGATAGGGTGGGTCAGGTCGAACGACGCTGACGACCCCCAAGAGGATCGACACCTCATCCTAATGGCATTGCGTGACAGGTCTCTGTCCTCCGCGGCTCTGGCGCAACAGTGGAACAGTGTAACACATCATGTACTACCAAGGGTGACAGTCCTTCGTCTTTTATTACGGCACGGGTTACAGGCGCGTCGTCCACTTCGCCGCCTATCTTTGACGAATGTGCAGAAACATGCTAGACAGTAATGGTGTATGAAATGACATCACTGGGGACGGAAGTAGCATCAGATAGTGTTTGCGGATAAATATGGTGGCCACATTTGGTTTCTCCGCACACAGGGGAAGCTGCATCACAGTGACTGCATTCTCACAAGACACACAGCGCCAGCTTTAGGCCTTATAGTGTGGGGTGCTACTGGTACAACAGTAAATCACGGCTAATGTGTGTCCAGGACACTGCCACTAGTGGGACCTACGTCACGACATCATGCGATCCGAGCCATATCCTTTCTGCACAACACTCCAGGCGCCGTTTCCCAGCAAGACAATTCACGATCACGTGTTGCTGGACGGACACGTGCCTTCTTGGTGTCACAGGATATCTGCCCTTTCCCCTGTTCCGCCAGATCACCAGACTTGTCGCTAATCGAAAATGTGTGGGTTATGGTGAAACGACAAGTGCAGCACAGTGACCGAATGCGACCACCACAGATGTGCTTTTGAACCAGGTGAACGCAGCATGGATGGCTATACCTCACGACGCAATTCGTGCCTTTGCCATAACACAATGAACAAGTAGTAAGGGTCCATGGCGGACCCTGTGTTTACTAGGCAAAAGGGCACATGATGAAGCGAGGTGACTGAAATGCTAATCATTTCTGCAGAACATACTAAAGTACGTGTCCTTTGTATGAACGTCTTGTCTAATCGTTCAAGTGTTCTGTTTTTTCTGAACATGAGTGTATGTCGTAAAAATTTTAAAGCGTGGTACGTTAGAATTCCGTAAGTTACTTAACGAGACAGATTATCAAGTTGTAATATCATAATTGTAAAATATTTTTCTATCACCTTCTGTTCATCCTCTGGAAGATCCAATGATGATAGCATAGCTCTGTCCAAACCGATCACCCAATAAAATGCTTTTCTAGCGATCGTGGCTCGTGAAGCTTTCTTCAGTTATCATACACTCCAGATTGACCCCCCCCCCCCTCCCGACTAACAATGTCAGAAAAATACAATTCTGAAAGTTATACAATAATTTCTCTATCATCGATGAAACCAGAAAAACAACCAACGACGTTGCATTTTTCTTTGTTGTGCAGTGCCATCTGACACACATCTAATCATTGTTTGACGGATAGAAGTCTCCGGTAGGTATCTCATTTCCCGTAAGCAACTGACGTATCACCTAACGATTTCATTTTATTCCCTGGTGTCGCCCAAAAGTTGTTTGTTCAGTGATTTAATCACATCATAAAGCTGAAGAATCTTTCTTAAGCCATATTTTTGAGGTATCAACATCATAATGGAGTCAAGAATTGGTTCGAACGCGTGTAAAAATGCATGAATTTTAAGAGCGAATATTTTGAAAAACATTAAAATATTCGTGCTAATAACGTTTTCCTTTCATAGTTTTTGTAAAAACGTAGTAGCCGGTCGCTTATCTGCTATCGCCAGAATGCAAGCTGAGGTTCTCTTAAAGACACTCTGTGATCTTATCTCTTGCAGTGGAGCAAAAGATGAAGGAAGGAAGGAAAAGCAGGGGCTAATGTCCCATCGACAACAGACGAGGTTACCGCCTTCGCTTGCATAAAATTAATTCGCCAGTCACTGCGTCGCTTAAGAAGGCAAGTAACAGATATTGAATCAGTTTAAATTGGCGGTAGCACAAGCGCGGCATTTTACAATAAAACAGCCCCGCATGGCAGGGCTGCAACGTAGAAATTAGCAGGAGAAAAAATGAATGCCGGAGATAAAAGGGGATCTCAGTGGTATCTCTTACTGAAAGGTCGATAAGACACCGCTGCTGTTCCAGACAAGTAATTTTGTACTTCGAGGCCACCCCACTAGAAACCTACACGGGCAGTTCTGTGTCGAACGCAATTTCCAGTCTCCTTTCGCTGCTCCCATCTGTTCACGGAATCAGTGATACGACGTTTGTAACTCCTCATAGGGTAATATTTAATTCCGCATTTGCTGCCAAATCTACTGATATTTCTAAAATTAAAAACTACAGGGTGTTTCAAAAATGACCGGTATATTTGAAACGGCAATAAAAACTAAACGAGCAGCGATAGAAATACACCGTTTGTTGCAATGTGCTTGGGACAACAGTACATTTTCAGGCGGACAAACTTTCGAAATTACAGTAGTTACAATTTTCAACAACAGATGGCGCTGCAAGTGATGTGAAAGATATAGAAGACAACGCAGTCTGTGGGTGCGCCATTCTGTACGTCGTCTTTCTGCTGTAAGCGTGTGCTGTTCACAACGCGCAAGTGTGCCTTAGACAACATGGTTTATTCCTTAGAACAGAGGATTTTTCTGGTGTTGGAATTCCACCGCCTAGAACACAGTGTTGTTGCAACAAGACGAAGTTTTCAACGGAGGTTTAATGTAACCAAAGGACCGAAAAGCGATACAATAAAGGATCTGTTTGAAAAATTTCAACGGACTGGGAACGTGACGGATGAACATGCTGGAAAGGTAGGGCGACCGCGTACGGCAACCACAGAGGGCAACACGCAGCTAGTGCAGCAGGTGATCCAACAGCGGCCTCGGGTTTCCGTTCGCCGTGTTGCAGCTGCGGTCCAAATGACGCGAACGTCCACGTATCGTCTCATGCGCCAGAGTTTACACCTCTATCCATACAAAATTCAAACGCGGCAACCCCTCAGCGCCGCTACCATTGCTGCACGAGAGACATTCGCTAACGATATAGTGCACAGGATTGATGACGGCGATATGCATGTGGGCAGCATTTGGTTTACTCACGAAGCTTATTTTTACCTGGACGGCTTCGTCAATAAACAGAACTGGCGCATATGGGGAACCGAAAAGCCCCATGTTGCAGTCCCATCGTCCCTGCATCCTCAAAAAATACTGGTCTGGGCCGCCATTTCTTCTAAAGGAATCATTGGCCCATTTCTCAGATCCGAAACGATTACTGCATCACGCTATCTGGACATTCTTCGTGAATTTGTGGCGGTACAAACTGCCTTAGACGACACTGCGAACACCTCGTGGTTTATGCAAGATGGTGCCCGGCCACATCGCACGGCCGACGTCTTTAATTTCCTGAATGAATATTTCGATGATCGTGTGATTGCTTTGGGCTATCCGAAACATACAGGAGGCGGCGTGGATTGGCCTCCCTATTCGTCAGACATGGACCCCTGTGACTTCTTTCTGTGGGGACACTTGAAAGACCAGGTGTACCGCCAGAAACAATTGAACAGCTGAAGCAGTACATCTCATCTACATGTGAAGCCATACCGCCAGACACGTTGTCAAAGGTTTCGGGTAATATCATTCAGAGACTACGCCATATTATTGCTACGCATGGTGGATATGTGGAAAATATCGTACTATAGAGTTTCCTAGACCGCAGCGCCATCTGTTGTTTAAAATTGTAACTACTGTAATTTCGAAAGTTTGTCTGCCTGAAAATGTACTGTTGTCCCAAGCATATTGCAACAAACGGTGTATTTCTATCGCTGCTCGTTTAGTTTTTATTGCCGTTTCAAATATACCGGTCATTTGTGAAACACCCTGTAGTTGTTTAATTACAATACCTGAAACTTTCATCATTTGTTTAACCTCGTGCATAGCACCCCTAGAATGATAATTTGCGCATAAAAATGAATTACATGATAAATTTCCCTCTACAGTTCACTGTGTGTCTTTCGCCACAGCTTTCTTTACGTCGTTTTAACCATATAAAATTTATCTGCTCTATTCGTTTGTCGTGTCATCGTTACTAGCAAGTCATTCAATTGTTTACAACGACACTTGACCTTTGGAGCCTTCGTAATGCGGCACCCCCGAGCTCCATAACACTCAGGCCACATAATCAGTAAACTCATCACAAGTGCAATACATCTAACTAGCAGCGCCAAATCCACCAGCACAGCAGGTCTTTATCTGAAAAAGAATAACAGAACCTTGGAGTCACATCAAACCATCATTCTGCCTTATTCAGCCCAACTAAAAAGGAAGATATTCAGATCACACCAGTAACAAACCACAGTCTCTAAATTTCTTCCATAATACATCCCATAAACTTTCCCTGTACACACTCACTGGTTTTGCACTCATACCCAAACGAGACAGACGAAATGTGATAACATTCTGGTCATGGATGCATTTCTCTCTCCTGCACACCCTCACTCTACGTTGTCAGTCCTTAAAAGTTTTGATCCAAAATCCGTAACACTAGAAGTAAGCTGCATAATTTTCAGTCCCGTTGTTAGCTTTCCCCTCTTCTCACTCCCGTTGTTATCTTTCCCCTCATCAGCTTCGTATCCCGCTCCCTGAGCCAAACAACCCTAATCCTTCCATTTCTCTCTCACATTCACCGATGTGAAGGAGATTATCTCTAATCTCACTGTGGGACAAATGAAGTCACAAGTAAGCTCAGAAATACGTAAAACCCTCCATATCAAGAATGGCTACAGAATCCAGCAATCCACATCAGAACACTTACGCGGTACTGGACGACATTACCAGAAGAAGCCACCTGTTATCATACAGCATACATCCCAACATCACCCCCCCCCCCCCCCCCCCATCCCCTGCTGAAGAGATGGGCAATCTCGTTCATCCTTAGGAACTAGTTCACTGCTGTTCGTTCTTTTTTGGAAACCGTTCAGTTTTACTCGTTCACTGTTCATTTGTGCTTGGTGTGTGTCTATTATGAAAAACTGAAAACTAGTAGTGTAGGTGACTGAAGGATGGAGGACACCAAGAGGGGGCACTTGCCTCCCCCCTGGAGTATAGAATTTTAGAAGTAATTTCTGTGATTCTGCAGAACCTCTCGTTTAGCCAACTGTAGCGTTGTGTGGCTGATCGCAGGGGAATTATACAGGGCTATTATAAATGATTGAAGCGATTTCATAAATTCACTGTAGCTCCGTTCATTGACATATGGTCACGACACACTACAGATACGTAGAAAAACTCATAAAGTTTTGTTCGGCTGAAGCCGCACTTCAGGTTTCTGCCGCTAGAGCGCTCGAGAGCGCAGTGAGATAAAATGGCGACAGGAGCCGGGAAAGCGTATGTCGTGCTTGAAATGCACTCACATCAGTCAGTCATAACAGTGCAACGACACTTCAGGACGAAGTTCAACAAAGATCCATTCGGCGGTGGTACGCGCAGTTTAAAGCTTCTGGATGCCTCTGTAAGGGGAAATCAACGGGTCGGCCTGCAGTGAGCAAAGAAACGGTTGAACGCGTGCGGGCAAGTTTCATGCGTAGCCCGCGGAAGTCGACGAATAAAGCAAGCAGGGAGCTAAACGTACCACAGCCGACGGTTTGGAAAATCTTACGGAAAAGGTTAAAGCAGAAGCCTTACCGTTTACAATTGCTACAAGCCCTGACACCCGATGACAAAGTCAAACGCTTTGAATTTTCGGCGCGGTTGCAACAGCTCATGGAAGAGGATGCGTTCAGTGTGAAGCTTGTTTTCAGTGATGAAGCAACATTTTTTCTTAATGGTGAAGTGAACTGACACAATGTGCGAATCTGGGCGGTAGAGAATCCTCACGCATTCGTGCAGCAAATTCGCAATTCACCAAAAGTTAACGTGTTTTGTGCAATCTCACGGTTTAAAGTTTACAGCCCCTTTTTCTTCTGCGAAAAAACACGTTACAGGACTCGTGCATCTGGACATGCTGGAAAATTGGCTCATGGCACAACTGGAGACCGACAGCGCCGACTTCATTTTTCAACAGGATGGTGCTCCACTGCACTTCCATCATGATGTTTGGCATCTCTTAAACAGGAGATTGGAAAACCGATGGATCGGTCGTGTTGGAGATCATGATCAGCAATTCATGTCATGGCCTCCACGCTCTCCCGACTTAACCCCATGCGATTTCTTTCTGTGGGGTTATGTGAAAGATTCAGTGTTTAAATCTCCTCTACCAAGAAACGTGCCAGAACTGCGAGCTCGCATCAACGATGGTTTCGAACTTATTGATGGGGACATGATGCGCCGAGTGTGGGAGGAACTTGATTATCGTCTTGATGTCTGCCGAATCACTAAAGGGGCACATATCGAACATTTGTGATAAGACACAGTACATACAGTTCCGTACAGTGAATGGTATGACGCCATTAATAAATATAGACCTTAATCAGAAGCATATAGCTAAGGTAGAATATTCCAAATTTTTAGGTCTGTCCATTGATGAGAGATTAAATTGGAAGAAACACATTGATGATCTGCTGAAACGTTTGAGTTCAGCTACTTATGCAATAAGGGTCATTGCAAATTTTGGTGATAAACATCTTAGTAAATTAGCTTACTACGCCTATTTTCACTCATTGCTTGCATATGGCATCATATTTTGGGGTAATTCATCACTGAGGAATAAAGTATTTATTGCACAAAAGCGTGTAATCAGAATAATAGCTGGAGTCCACCCAAGATCATCCTGCAGACATTTATTTAAGGATCTAGGGATATTCACAGTAGCTTCTCAGTATATATACTCTCTTATGAAATTTGTTATTAACAACCAAACCCAATTCAAAAGTAATAGCAGTGTGCATAACTACAATACTAGGAGAAAGGACGATCTTCACTATTCAAGATTAAATCTAACTTTGGCACAGAAAGGGGTGAATTATACTGGCACTAAAGTCTTTGGTCACTTACCAAATAGTATCAAAAGTCTGACAGATAGCCAACAAGTATTTAAGAAGAAATTAAAAGAATTTCTGAATGACAACTCCTTCTACTCCATAGAGGAATTTTTAGATATAAATTAAGAAAAAAAAGAAAAAAAATAAAAAAAATAAATAAAATAAAAAATAAAGAAAAACAAAAAAACACAAAAAAATAAAGTTGTTATATTAACTTAAGTATGTTGTTAAATTATCCTAATTATGTCATGTATTGGAAAATTCGACTCGTTCCACATCATTACGAAATATCGTATTCATGATCCATGGAACTAGTATTAATCTAATCTAATCTAATCTAATCTGCCTAAAAAAACTTTTTGAATTTTTGTATGTGTGTGCAAAGCATTGTGAAAATATCTCAAATAATAAAGTTATTGTAGAGCTGTGAAATCGCTTCAATCATTTGTAATAACCCTGTATAGGGTGGCGCACGGATAACCGGCCCCGAGTACAGACTGCTCGCCAATTACGGACTATGTGTTGCCCGTTACGAGCAGATACAACAAACAGACAAACATGTAATAATTAGGCAGTGAAGAAATAACAAGCTAATGCAAGCAACGATTGCGAAACAATCGATGACGATGTGTAGAGAGCTGGAGAAGAGAACATGAAAATCTCACGCGACGTGCATGGGCTATAGCTCATGTAGTCTTGTAAACCTGTTGGTGACTGTTTACCAACTTAATAGACCACAAGTCTCTTGCATAAAATTCTTAGTTTCGACTTCCACTACATAGATATGCTACGTTGTAAACAGTAATCTTTTACATCCTATATACACTTCACGTAGTCTCTGAGTTCGTAGGCGAAGTAGAGACTTTATGGAAGCATAAAATAAAATGTGGTTTTCTCATCATACTTCCGTCACACGCTTAGTAAAAATTAGGTTTTTATGTGGCATTATTAAAGTTAATGTAGGAATAATTATAATAATTAAGTTCGCAGTAGTAAAGTTTTTGGTTTGAAAGCTCCATCTGAACAAATGTTTTTGAGACAATAAGTAAATACGATTTTATGGCAATATATGTCTTTTCAAATTTTTTTTTTTTTTTGGAAAGAAACCAAACTACCAGGTAATGCAAATTGGAAACAACCGAACTTGAAAATAATTAGAGCCTTTCTAAATGCAACGTTTTGTAAATGAAAGATACACTAAAATCGTTTTATATGAATTTTCGTACACTAAAAATTAAGCAAATTATTGAAAGCTAGCTGCTATGTCAAGTCGATGAAACCAAAAAAAATATGAATAACAAAAAAAACTTGCCTTGTTATACGTATGTCTTCTGCTGTTCATCGATATAATGAAGTGACCTGATATGCCCTTTTGTTACCTGAAAAGATGTACCTATTAGATACAACGTAATTTTTATGTAATTTACGTGACTATAAAATACTTTTGGATTACCGGTCGTGGACGCTGAATAGCCAGAACCAAGTGCTAGAACAGTTTGGAACACATGTAAAATGGGCGAGCGCAGTGAACGAAACGAACAACTGGATACTGAACTAACTAGGAGCAGTCGGCAGTGGAACTGGGACAGGTGGTCGTGCGAAGAACGACGGGTGCGGCCGAGGCTGGAACGAGAACTGCCGAATGACCGCCGCGACCGAAGTGAACCAGTGAACCGATCGTTCCTCATTCCCGGGAACTATAAGTAGACCGCCGCGACCGAAGTGAACTATGAACCGATCGTTCCTCATTCCCGGGAACTATAAGTAGACCGCCGCGACCGAAGTGAACTATGAACCGGTCGTTCCTTGGAATTCGTTCCTCGGTCCTTTCGTTCATCTTGGTGAACCGTTCCTTTGCACCCGTTCATTCTCGAACTACCCATCTCTACTCTACTGATGCTAAAACCCACAGCCTTTATGTGCAGAGCTATGACAACGTCAAGCTGCTAAATACTCTACATACATATACACTCGCTGCTAGTTATGCATTGTATATAAACATCCAAGTATTAATTCCATACTCTTAATTCTTAACTTTTCAGTCGCCTCCAAATGCTAGTCAAGTTCCATCTGGCTCATTTTTTTCTAAAACCTCTCTGTAACTTCTAAACGGACGAAAATTACCCAACATCCGCATCTCCTAAAACCCAAACCTTTATTCCAGCGAAATCTCTCTCAATACGACATTCATACAACTACTTTCAATGAAAACATCATACATTCTTTCTAATTGCTCAGTAGACAGTACAATGGGACTTACAAGTGGTCTGAATTTTTTGAAGTTTTAATATGTTGAACGTAGGTGAAGTGAAGTCTCTAATCCAGGCACGAAACAGTTTGAGTTTAAAAATATTGTAAAATTAAAGTTAGAATGCTAAAAACACTTTCTGAATTTTGTTTTTTGGTAATCTGAGAAATTTATCGTTCCTCTGAAGCTCTCTATCTCGATAAGAATATGATGTAAAAGTACGTTAATATGTCCACATAGTAGGACAGTTTATGCTCTAGAAAGAAATTGTAATTGCTTTTTGCCCTAGAAGGAAACGGAGAATACTGGAAAAACTGCCATGTTTTCGGTACACCTTATGTTGACACGAGGTTCTCGTGGATTCTGTACCGAGGACCACCTACATTCCATTAAAAAATCAGAAAATTATGATCTTACGTAAGGTACCGCACAGATTGTACAGAAACTCGACTGAAATTATAAGAGCTGAAGGACATGTGGCTCGCGCTCGTGCCATCTTTTATTTCACATCCTGTTTTTTTTGTGTTGCCACCTCGTTATGTTAGTTTCAACTTCTGTTGTCACTGAGTTGCCGATTTGTCTGCAGGTCAGCGGCAGCAGCAGCGCCTAGCGATATAGCCGTCACGTGTTATCTTTGCTGCGCTGCTATTACTTCCCGGTTGTTGTCTGTCGTGGAGTCGGTTGGAACGTGCCAGGAGGCCAGCTCAGACCTGCCAGTCGTGGAGCTGGGACGCGGCACTAGTTCAGTGGAGTTGAAGCAGTAGTGAGGCCTGGATGTCCATGGCTCGCCCGACCGTTGCCGCCACGCATCACATGAGCCGGGGGCGGTCTTCGTGGATCGTCGATCGGTCGTCCTACTGGACGACGTGAATTGGCTCGCCGATCTCATATAGGTTGCCTGTGTGTGTGTTTGTATCGACTGCCGATTTGTCTTCGTGATTCCAGAGCCACTGCTGAGTGTCGTTCAAGTCTTCGTGCAAGTGTTGGTCGAACTGTGTGTGTAGTTGGTGTCATTTCCACTGACAACTTGTTTTAAATGTTGTCAGCGTACTGGCACTGAGTCGGTCGGTTGGAGCGGATCAGCAAGCACGTCTCCGAGCGGCGCAGTCGGCCGGGCCCGTTGGCGGTCTCTATGCAGTGTCGGAGCGCATGGGAGCTGTTCCAAGTGCTACGAGGTTCGTGGCTCACCGACCCAGGGCATGAAATTTGAGTGGTGATTTAATTACCGAAGCCACGTCTGTTGACGTTGTCCCCTTGGTTGGTGGTTCGCCGTTGGCGCAACAGCGAGTGTTCGGGTTGGTGAAGATTTAGTCACCGTGCGGTGGAATTAACTACACTCCTGGAAATTGAAATAAGAACACCGTGAATTCATTGTCACAGGAAGGGAAAACTTTATTGACACATTCCTGGGGTCAGATACATCACATGATCACACTGACAGAACCACAGGCACGTAGACACAGGCAACAGAGCATGCACAATGTCGGCACTAGTACAGTGTATATCCACCTTTCGCAGCAATGCAGGCTGCTATTCTCCCATGGAGACGATCGTAGAGATGCTGGATGTAGTCCTGTGGAACGGCTTGCCATGCCATTTCCACCTGGCGCCTCAGTTGGACCAGCGTTCGTGCTGGACGTGCAGACCGCGTGAGACGACGCTTCATTCAGTCCCAAACATGCTCAATGGGGGACAGATCCGGAGATCTTGCTGGCCAGGGTAGTTGACTTACAACTTCTAGAGCACGTTGGGTGGCACGTGATACATGCGGACGTGCATTGTCCTGTTGGAACAGCAAGTTCCCTTGCCGGTCTAGGAATGGTAGAACGATGGGTTCGATGACGGTTTGGATGTACCGTGCACTATTCAGTGTCCCCTCGACGATCACCAGTGGTGTACGGCCAGTGTAGGAGATCGCTCCCCACACCATGATGCCGGGTGTTGGCCCTGTGTGCTTCGGTCGTATGCAGTCCTGATTGTGGCGCTCACCTGCACGGCGCCAAACACGCATACGACCATCATTGGCACCAAGGCAGAAGCGACTCTCATCGCTGAAGACGACACGTCTCCATTCGTCCCTCCCATTCACGCATGTCGCGACACCACTGGAGGCGGGCTGCACGATGTTGGGGCGTGAGCGGAAGACGGCCTAACGGTGTGCGGGACCGTAGCCCAGCTTCATGGAGACGGTTGCGAATGGTCCTCGCCGATACCCCAGGAGCAACAGTGTCCCTAATTTGCTGGGAAGTGGCGGTGCGGTCCCCTACGGCACTGCGTAGGATCCTACGGTCTTGGCGTGCATCCGTGCGTCGCTGCGGTCCGGTCCCAGGACTACGGGCACGTGCACCTTCAGCCGACCACTGGCGACAACATCGATGTACTGTGGAGACCTCACGCCCCACGTGTTGAGCAATTCGGCGGTACGTCCACCCGGCCTCCCGCATGCCCACTATACGCCCTCGCTCAAAGTCCGTCAACTGCACATACGGTTCACGTCCACGCTGTCGCGGCATGCTACCAGTGTTAAAGACTGCGATGGAGCTCCGTATGCCACGGCAAACTGGCTGACACTGACGGCGGCGGTGCACAAATGCTGCGCAGCTAGCGCCATTCGACGGCCAACACCGCGGTTCCTGGTGTGTCCGCTGTGCCGTGCGTGTGATCATTGCTTGGACAGCCCTCTCGCAGTGTCCGGAGCAAGTATGGTGGGTCTGACACACCGGTGTCAATGTGTTCTTTTTTCCATTTCCAGGAGTGTATATTTGTCGCTTTGAAATTCAAGTGCACCATCAGAATTTTCTGCCTTGTGGCCGTTAGTGTTCCGGTTACCTGCCTTCGTCGCTGACGTAAATTCAATCAGTGTCCTTTCCTCACCTGTTGTCGCTGTCCAACATGGTGTTTAGTTTTTGACAGCTTAATGTATTTTTGGCTGTGGGTGGCTATATCTGCAACGTTTTGGCTTTGGAATTCTCGTATACTGGTCTGTGGTTTGCAAGTCGTCTTGTCGGTGGATCGAGTATAGTTGGGCCGACTTCTTGTCTCACCTAAGCGAACGTTAAGATTTCAAGGGAAACTTCTGAGCGCCGTTGCCTATACTGCCCGTCTTATTGGCGTTTAATTGTGTATTTTTAATGGCTCATAGCCGATGGTTGGAATTTGTATGCTTGTAATTGTGTTTTTAAAAGCTAAGGCCTTCGGCCGTTTTAAAAGTAAGTTTTTCTAAATTGGGAAAGTCATACATCGTCTAAAGATAAAGCTTGGGCCTTCTGCCTGTTGAAAATTTATTGTATTGTTCTAAAGCATCGGCCTTCAGCCGCTTTAAGTGTTAAGGATCCTATTTATCAAGTATAACCTTTTGGAAGATAAAGCTGTGGGCTTCCTGCCTGTTGAAAATTTATTGTAGTGTATCGTTTTTAAAAGCATGAGCACTCAGCTGCTTTAAGTTTTAAGGTTCTTACTTATCAAGTATTACATTCTTTCAAGATAAACTTATGGGCATCCTACCTGTTGAACATTTATCGTAGTTGTATTGTTCTTGAAATATTGGGCCTTCAGCCGCTTTAAAATTTTGGATTCGTACATATCAAGCCTTAAATAGCTTTGGCTTAAACACTATTTAATGTTAAAAGCATTGGAAAATTGGTTGCATTTTCTTTCAAACAAAGGCCTTCAGCCGTTTTGGAATAAGGTTTCTTATTGATCATAAAACTTGGGCCTTCTGTCTATTGAAAGGTTACTGTAGTTACTTTGTTTTAAATTTATCGGCCTTCGGCCGCTTTTAGAAACCTTAATCTATCTAACTAGTCAAGTCTTACATCGCTTGGCCTTAAATACTATTTGAGGTTGGGGCCTACAGCCTTCTGTCTCAAAAAACATATTTAGAGCAGTTGTATTTAATTCATGGGCCTTCAGCCGTTTTAGAATTAAAGGCGTTTTCTGTCGATTGTCAAGCTTAGAAGTCCCTCTGTAATGTTTGGACATCTAAATAAAGTATTATGTTTGGAGTGTAGCTGACAGCCGCTCATTCTGGCCACCTTCCACAATTCCTACTACTTGTCCTGTCTTGGGGGTTTAGCAGGGCGTCTCGACCTGAAAGAGAAGCAGTAACTGAAAAAGGAATGAGACACGTTTGTAACATCTCTCCAATGCTATTCAATGAATGTACACAACGACAAGAAAGGAAACAAAGGAGATTTTTGGTAAATGAGTTAACATTCAGGAATATGAAATTAAAACTTTGAGACTTGTCAATGACAGTAATTGTTTCACAGACAGCAATGGACATAGAAGATCACTTGACCAGAAGCGCTCAGTTTTGAAAAGGAGTTGTAAGATGAACAGAAACTAAACTAAAACAAGGGTTATGGACTGTTGTTGAATTAAATCAGGTGCAGTTGAGGGAATTAAATCAGAATATGAGGCGCTAAGCATAGTAGGTGACTTCAGATATTTGAGTAGCAAATAACTGAAATAAGTAAGTTTGTTAATATCAAATATAAATTTAATTGCTGGGAAACCTTTCCTAAAGGTATTTTTATAGAATGTAGCCTTGTATGAAAGGTGGACGACAATAAGAAATTTGAAAGTTTTGAAATGTGCTGCTGCCGAAGAATACTAAAGATTAGACAGGTAGATCGAATAGCTAATGAGGAAAATTCTGAATCGAAATGGGGAAAAATTATGGTATCACATGACTAAAAGATCCGTTGATAGGACACACCCTGAGGACCAAGAAATCGTCGCTTTGATCATGGAAGCAAATGTGAGAGGTTCAAGAATGATTCAAATGGCTCTGAGCACTTTGGGATTTAACATCTGAGGTCATCAGTCCCCTAGAACTTAGAACTACTTAAACCTAACAAACCTAAAGACATGACACACACCCATGCCCGAGGCAGGATTCGAATCTGCGATCGTAGCGGTCGCGCGGTTCCAGACTGAAGCACCTAGAACCACTCGGTCACAGCGGCCGGCGCAAGTGTAAGGGGGTGGGGCCAAAACTGTTGAGGGAGGTCGAGGTTACATTACAGTAAGCAGGTTCAAATGGATGTATGTTGCAGTGCTTATGCGGAGAAGAAGACGTCTGCACAGGAAAGGCTAGCATGAATAGATGTGTCATACCAGTTTTCGGAATGAAGATCACAACAGCAACACCTTGATAAAACCGCTTAATGTGCTAGAGACACGCATTTGTGTGGATCATACATTAAATTACAGTTCCCTAAAGCGATGATGGCGAATGCCAGGATGGTTCCTTTGGGAAAGAAACTGCTGAAATTCTTCACCCCTTCTCCTCCCCAGTCCTATCAGAGCTTGTGTAACTCTATGATGACCTTCCCATTAACAGTAAAGCTGAAATCGTTTTTCCTTTCTTGTTATTTATTTAGTCACTCTCATCAGTGTTCCATACTTCGCATCCCAAAGGATTCTCACAACGTAAGTAATTCCACATCTGCAGTAGCATGCTCTAATCCCAACAGGGCATTGCAGTGCTTGAGGCAATGAAAGTGACAACTTACATGTTCTACTCGCCAATCTCTAAACAGAAATCCTTGTCTTTGAGCCAACATATCTCTGGAAATCGGTATGAGAGAGATTTACCTCGAATGTACTGAGGGGCTTAGTATCTCTGGCTGGGGTGGGAGTGAGGCACCATTGGCTGGTGTGCACGCTCAGTCAGGAGTTAGTCTACGAGTGGGGAGAGAAACATATGGTGTGTGGCCAGTATGTGTATTGGAGTTGTGGCCATGAGAGGTGAGCTATAAGGCCAACCGTGAACTGTGTGCATCGAGTACAGTGTGGTGGAAGTATGGATGATACGGCATCAGGTGCAGGCTGTTGGTCTTTCGTTACCTTGGTACCCTCTACTGAATACAGAGTCCAAATGGAGTCTGTGGAATCACCAGCAACGAGTGTAAGCTGTTGCCTTGCCATTTTATCGTTAATGGTGTATTCTGTGAGTGAACTAGTCAAAATGTTCGTCAGTTCTTTGCTCCCTCATTTAAGTGAAGGGGCCTATTGTGCCATTCCAAGCTTCATTCTCGTTTGTTGAAACTAGTGTTACGTTTGGCTCTTTGTTGTTTTACTTATGTCTGTAACCATGCGTTTTAGGTGGAGCAGTGGACTGTCATCTTTCGCTGAGAGTTGAATTTGTGAAGCTTCTCGATGTTCCAGTATCTTAAAATATTTATTGGCTGGGGGCGTTCAGTTGGCTGTCAGATGGTTTGGTATCTGCTGTTAATCTCAGGATGCCACCACTGGATTCTGTAAAGTTCAGTACACAATTTGGGACAACGTTTCGTGAAGATTTGGATGTGAGACAACTTAATTGATGTACATGCTATGTATGGTGTTTTTGTTTAGGGATTTTGCGTGGACATTTAGTTTAAAGCTGATTGCTTCTAAAGGTCGTACATGATTTACAAGAAAAAGGGACCACTGGTTGTGAAGAGTTGCTGTTACTGTAAATTTAAGTATTTAAGTATTCGTTATAATATTTTCGGTTTTATTATTGGTCACTGGCACTCATTTATATATATATATATATATATATATATATATATATATATATATATATATATATATATATAATTTTAAGATTACGGTCATATACACTGAAGCGCCGAAGAAACTGGTATAGGCATGCGTATTCAAATACAGAGAGATGTAAACAGACAGAATACGGCGCTGCGGTCGGCAACGCCTACGTAAGTAAACAAGTGTCTGGTGAAGTTTTTACATCTGTTACTGCTAGTACAATAGCAGGTTATAAAATAAATGGGACACAGCATCTCCAAGGTAGCGATGACGTGGAGATTTTCCAGTACGACCATTTCACGAGTACACCGTGAATATCAGTAATCCGGTAAAACCTCAAATCTCCGACATTGGTGCGTCCGGAAAAAGACCATGCAAGAATGGGATCAACGACGATTAAAGAGAATCGTTCAACGTGACAGAAATGCAACCTTTCCGCAAATTGGCGCAGGTTTCAATGCTGGTCCATCAATAAGTGTCAGCGAGCGAACCATTCAACGAAACATAATCGATATGGACTTTCAGAGGCGAAGGGCACTCGTTTACCCTTGATGACTACACGACGAAGTTTTACGCCTCGTTTGGGACCGCCAGCTCCGACATTGGACTGTTGACGACTGGAAATATGTTGCCTGGTCGGACAAGTCTCGTTTCAAATTGTATCGAGTGGATGGACGAGTACGGGTTAGTAGACAACCTCATGAATCCATGGACTCTGCATGTCAGTAGGGGACTGTTCAAGCTGGTGGAGGCTCTGTAATGGTTGGGGCCCAGTTGGAGTGATATGGGACCCCTGATACGTCTAGATGCGACTCTGACAGGTGACACGAGAGCATCCTTTCTGATCACCTGCATCCATTCATGTCCATTGTGCATTCCTACGGACTTGGGCAACTCCAGACGGAAAATGTGACAACCCACCCATTCGAATTGCTGCAGAGTGGCTCCAGGAACACTCTTCTGACTTTAAATACTTCCGCTGTCCACCAAACTCCCCAGACATGAACATTATTGAGCATATCTGGGATACCTTGCAACGTGGTATTCAGAAGAGATCTCCACCCCCTCGTACTCTTACCGATTTATAGACAGTCCTGCAGGATTCTTGGTGTCAGTTCCCTCCAGAACTACTTCAGACATTAGTCGAGTCCATGCCACGTCGTGTTGTGGCACTTTTGCATGTTCGCGCGTTCCCTACACAATATTACGCCTGTGTACCACTTTCTTTGGCTCTTCAGTGTATTTTGTTATTAGTTGTAAGATCAAAGATTTGTTGCTTTGAGCTAAAAAGTGATCAGACGTATTTCGAGATCAAACTGTTGTGATCAGCTAGCTTGAAATGGCTTTTACAATGATGTGCAACGTTCGTATTTTATTATTAAACGTATCACAAAAAGTTTTGCATCACCTCAGTTTCCAGAACTCCTGAAGATAGACGTTGACTATGGATATTGTATCACAGACACAATCTATTTGACTGTTCAGAGATGTCACTAAACCTGCGCCGGCCGGAGTGGCCGTGCGGTTATAGGCGCTACAGTCTGGAACCGCGTGACCGCTACGGTCGCAGGTTAGAATCCTGCCTCGGGCATGGATGTGTGTGATGTCCTTAGGTTAGTTAGGTTTAAGTAGTTCTACGTTCTAGGGGACTGATGATCACAGCAGTTAAGTCCCATAGTGCTCAGAGCCATTTGAACCATTTGAACTAAACCTGCCCAAAGATGTAAACAACCATGCATGAGCAGCGCCTATTAGATGGAGGGGGTCCGACAGCCGATCGTTCCAGTATAAACAACCAGGCATGAGCAGCGCCTATTAGATGGAGGGGGTCCGACAGCCGATCGTTCCAGTAATTCCACCAGTAACGAGGTACACGGCTCATGCTGTCTATAGTTCAATCATGCCTAGACGGTCAATACCGCTGTTCGATCGCGTCCGCATTATTATTTTGTGCGAGGAAGTGCTCTCAACAAGGGAAGTGTCCAGGCGTCTCGGAGTGAACCAAACCGATGTTGTTCGGACATGGAGGAGATACAGAGAGACAGGAACTGTCGATGACATGCCTCGCTCAGGCCGCCCAAGAGCTACTACTGCAGTGGACGACAGCTACCTACGTATTACGGCTGAGAGGAACCCCGACAGCACCGCCATCATGTTGAATAATGCTTTTCGTGCAGCCATAAGACGTCGTGTTACGACTCAAACAGTGCGCAATAGGCTGCATGATGCGCAACTTCGCTCCCGACGCTCTTGGCGAGGTTCATCTTTGCAACCATGACACCATGCGGCGCGGTACACATGGACCCAATAACATGCCGAATGGACCGCTCAGGATTGGCATCACGTTCTCTTCACCGATGAGTGTCGCATATGCCTTCGACCAGGCAATCGTCGGAGACATGTTTGGAGGCAACCCGGTCAGGCTGAACGCATTAGACACTGTCCAGCGAGTGCAGCAAGGCGGTGGCTGCCTGCTGTTTTGGGGTGGCATCATGTGGGGCCAACGTACGCCGCCTGTGGTCATGGAAGGCGCCGTAACGGCTGTACTACTCGTGAATGCCATCCTCCGACCGATAGTGCAACCATATGGGCAGCATATTGGCGAGGCATTCGTCTTCATGGACGACAATTCGCGTCCCCATCGTGCACACCTTGTGAATGACTTCCTTCAGAATAACGACATCGCGGACTAGAGTGGCCAGCATGTTCTACAGACAACCAGTCTGAGGGATCTACGCCGAACCACCATTGAGGAGTGGGACAATCTGCACCACCAGTGGCTCGATGAACTTGTGGATAGTATGCCACGACGAATACAGGCATCCAGAAATGAAAGAGGACGTGCTACTGAGTATCAGAGATACCGGTGTGTACAGTAATCTGGACCGTCACCTTTGAAGGTCTCGCTATATGGTGGTACAACATCCAATGTGTGGATTTTATGAGCAATAAAAACGGCGGAAATGATGTTTATGTTGATCTCCAATTTTCTGTACAGGTTCCGGAACTCTCGGAACTGAGTTGATGCAAAAAAAATTTTATGTGTGTATTAAGAAATGATGAACTGAAATTTGTCCAGTAAAAACACCAGGACCTTCCATCCCCCTGTTCCACCTTCCCCGTCATTTCAGTTTACATTTCCATCTGTAACGCCCATTCAAAAGATATTTACACAACAGCAAGCGCCTATGTTAATGCATTGATACCCAATTCTTAAATTCTCCATTAGGCATCCACCATCTGAGAAGTATCCTCACGCTCTTCACTCCTTAGTCTTAGTCGACTGCTGCAGGAACCCACTTCAACCTTAATCTCATCAAAACTGTCCCACGCTATCGGAATAGACCGAAATCTTACTGCCACATACAAACGCATGCAGAAACGTATTAAAAGCTAACACTTTTGGAGACTTTAACAAATCATGGGTGAACCTGCACTTGAAAAATCTCCAAGTACTGGTGCAAATGTAAAAACAGCGTATTAAACCGTTTTATGACAGGTTTATTTACTTGCAACCCTCAAGAGCCATTTGTCCTGTTCACACGTCGCGCATGTATACAAGGTGTTAACAAAATATTTCATATATTGAGAGATGCTAATATGGACCAAATCAAGAAAAAATGTAAACATGGGCTCTAAAATTCTACCCTAAGAACCATGAGCACTTGATCATCTTCGTTACTGTGAAACAATCTCTTCCACTGACAGCTCTTTGCTACTACGAACGACCTACAGAATCCAGTAAACAAAGGGAACGCATTTCTCTTATTGTTCATGGATATAGCATGCAGTAAACGTCTGCCAGTGTTGTTAGTGTACACCGTATTAACTGCTCTGCGTCAGTGAGCGCATACATTAATTCATATGGAACCAATTCGTGTTTTGATAAGCTTGTGAAATGTTTTTACATTGTAGTTTTTATCGTTGCACTTACCAGCACAAAGGAACCCAATTATTTCCCATAGGGAATGTAGACATGATCTTCTGTTATGGTCTGTCAAATGGAAGCGAACATCAGGCGCTTTTTCCATGTGGAATAATAGGCTTCCATTATGCTGGTAAGTGCAAAGATGAACTACAATGTAAAAGCATTTGAGAAACCTGTCAAAAGACAAACTGGTACCATTACATCACATATACACTTACAGTTACCCAGAACCATAGACTCAAATATACTCTGGCACTCACTGCAGTGAACATCGTTACCTTCTGCCATTTGGTATGACACTAGCACCCCAAGCGGCGAGAAAGCAGCAGTAAAATTAAAGTTTGTTTTTAATTATTCTTCTTCGGAATTAACGAAATAGTTATTTTGTTTCTGCGGTTCACATTTTAGTAAATTATCAAGAGGAATGAATGATTGTGTAATAAATGTAAAAACGACTGAATCTCACTCATTCAGTGACATAAGCTACAACTTATTGGTGAAGAAATTCTTTCAAATCTGTTTGTAATTGCAGCTTATTCAACTGAAACCAAGAGAAGAGAGACATATATTTCGTGCGAGCGAAGCATATATTTATTTTGGTGTCTGTAAGTTTTGTAAATGTAATTACTTGTGGTTTATAAGCGAATGTGTTGCACGTTCTTGCCGTTCGCGGTTGAGATGTAGCAACAGTTATGTAACTGGTTTCCACTGTGTTGGAAAACAGTTTTATTGCTTTTGTTGTTTTATTATTGTGTCTGTGTAGTTTTTTCTTCAGCTAGAGTTGTAGTGAATTATGTGGAACGTTGACTAATGTAGGTATTGCATTCCATACAATATTCCAACGATCATCAGTCACTAATTTGACTGAAAGTATAGTGAAGAAATCTTCAAGTTGTTGAGTAGATATACGACTTTCTAAAAGATCATTTCTTCTACTGTACACCAGTAATTTTTGTTCTTAAAAGAACACGACATTCTTCAGTAATTATCTGCACGTTAGGAGAATGTAGTAAATAAATTTTTCTGTAAAATAGCGGTTCACGTCTTTTAGGGCCATCACGAAACGTGAAAAAAAGACAAATGTAGTGTTTTCTTTTCTTCTTCTTGCTGCAATTTATCGCTCCCGTTTGCAAAAACCGTTCTACAGACAAATACAAAAAATTACGGTTCGCCTTCGCTTTCACAGAATCAAGCCGAATTCAGTAGCATATGTCACTGGCCACTTGCCGCGCTGGTATAACGGTGGGTAACAAAATGGAGACGGAGTGACACTTGTGCTGTGTCAAAAAGCACGGGGTACGTTCGCCCTTACTCGTGCTGAGCGTCCTGCGCGATAAATCAATCATAACTCCTGGTGGTCACGATAATACAGGGTGATTCAAAAAGAATACCACAACTTTAGGAATTTAAAACTCTGCAACGACAAAAGGCAGAGCTAAGCACTATCTGTCGGCGAATTAAGGGAGCTATAAAGTTTCATTTAGTTGTACATTTGTTCGCTTGAGGCGCTGTTGACTAGGCGTCAGCGTCAGTTGATGCTAAGATGGCAACCACTCAACAGAAAGCTTTCTGTGTTATTGAGTACGGCAGAAGTGAATCGACGACAGTTGTTCAGCGTGCACTGAGAATCCGCAGGAAACAACTAAATATGAACGTGACTCGCCTAAGGTGAACGTTTTCTGTGCCATTTCAGCCAATAAAGTTTTTGGTCCCTTTTTCTTCGAAGGTGCTACTGTAACTGGACTACAGTATCTGGAGATGTTAGAGAATTGGCTGTTCCCCCAGCTCGAACAAGAAGCACAACAATTCATATTTCAGCAGGATGGAGCGCCACCACATTGGCACTTATCTGTCCGTAACTACCTGAACGTCAACTACCCGAGGCGATGGATCGGCCGCCAGGCAGCCCGTGACAGAGCACTTCATCACTGGCCTCCAAGAAGCCCTGATCTTACCCCCTGCGATTTTTTCTTATGGGGGTATGTTAAGGATATGGTTTTTCGGCCACCTCTCCCAGCCACCATTGATGATTTGAAACGATAAATAACAGCAGCTATCCAAACTGTTACGCCTGATATGCTACAGAGAGTGTGGAACGAGTTGGAGTATCGGGTTGATATTGCTCGTGTGTCTGGAGGGGGCCATATTGAACATCTCTGAACTTGTTTTTGAGTGAAAAAAACCTTTTTAAATACTCTTTGTAATGATGTATAACAGAAGGTTATATTATGTTTCCTTCGTTAAATACACATTTTTAAAGTTGTGGTATTCTTTTTGAATCACCCTGTATATGTGTATGATGTGGTAAAACCAAGATCATATTGTGTTCTAGATGATATGAGAGCGTCTATGAAATAGCAGGTAGCGAGCATACGCGACTGCAGCGATATACCTTATCGCCCTCGCTGCGTCCAGAGATGCCACCTGAGCGACGCGCAGCAGCCGGCCGCTATTGCAAAGAATCGACAGCATCGATGATTATTACATTAATTGTTAAAAGCTGGCGTGGCGTTGCGTGTTTGTTCGTTTTAAATGGTTCCTATTGTACAACTAAAAGGGTTAGTTAGTTCCTGGATAGATCTCTCACCGATCAAGTGGTGGTTATGGTGTATATCAGATCTGATCTTATAGAGTTTCACTGCGTGCTGTAGTGAGGTTACTCAGTTGACACCTAAGTCTTGGGAGAGTGCACGGAATTTTGTTGATTATAGTTGTTGACAGATGTTGACAGATGTTGACAGATGTTGACAGATGTTGACAGATGTTGACAGATGTTGACAGATGTTGACAGATGTTGACAGATGTTGACAGATGTTGACAGATGTTGACAGATGTTGACAGATGTTGACAGATGTTGACAGATGTTGACAGATGTTGACAGATGTTGACAGATGTTGACAGATGTTGACAGATGTGAGAATTACCGAACAATCAGTTTAATAAGCCACAGCTGCAAAATACTAACACGAATTCTTTACAGACGAATGGAAAAACTAGTAGAAGCCGACCTCGGGGAAGATCAGTTTGGATTCCGTAGAAATACTGGAACACGTGAGGCAATACTGACCTTACGACTTATCTTAGAAGAAAGATTAAGGAAAGGCAAACCTACGTTTCTAGCATTTGTAGACTTAGAGAAAGCTTTTGACAATGTTGACTGGAATACTCCCTTTAAAATTCTAAAGGTGGCAGGGGTAAAATACAGGGAGCGAAAGGCTATTTACAATTTGTACAGAAAGCAGATGGCAGTTATAAGAGTCGAGGGACATGAAAGGGAAGCAGTGGTTGGGAAGGGAGTAAGACAGGGTTGTAGCCTCTCCCCGATGTTATTCAATCTGTATATTGAGCAAGCAGTAAAGGAAACAAAAGAATTGTAATTCTGTCAGAGACAGCAAAGGACTTGGAAGAGCAGTTGAACGGAATGGATGGTGTCTTGAAGGGAGGATATAAGATGAACATCAACAAATGCAAAACGAAGATAATGGAATGTAGTCGAATTAAGTCGGGTGATGTTGAGGGTATTAGATTAGGAAATGAGACACTTAAAGCAGTAAAGGAGTTTTGCTATTTGGGGAGCAAAATAACTGATGATGGTCGAAGTAGAGAGGATATAAAATGTAGACTGGGAATGGCAAGGAAAGCGTTTCTGAAGAAGAGAAATTTGTTAACATCGAGTATAGATTTAAGTGTCAGGAAGTCATTTCTGAAAGTATTTGTATGGAGTGTAGCCATGTATGGAAGTGAAACATGGACGTTAAATAGTTTGGACAGGAAGATAATAGAAGCTTTCGAAATGTGGTGCTACAGAAGAATGCTGAAGATTAGATGGGTAGATCACATAACTAATGAGGAGGTACTGAATAGGATTGTGGAGAAGAGGATTTTGTGGCACAACTTGACCAGAAGAAGGGATCGGTTGGTAGCACATGTTCTGAGGCATCAAGGGATCACCAATTTAGTATTGGAGGGCAGCGTGGAGGGTAAAAATCGTAGGGAGAGACCAAGAGATGAATACACTAAGCAGATTCAGAAGGATGTAGGTTGCAGTAGGTACTGGGAGATGAAGAAGATTGCACAGTATAGAGTAGCATGGAGAGCTGCATCAAACTAGTCTCAGGAATGTAGACCACAACAACAACAACAACATGGTTGTGGGAACAGTTTCGTTCGTAAAATTTGCTGGGGTGAGTCCGGCGTGAGCCTGATTTAATTGAGGATTGTTTTGTTCGGTGCTGAGTTCTGTGGAATCGCTGTGACCGATATCCCGTCTGCATTGTATGTTGAGTGGTCGCGACGCGCCCAGAGGTAATTGGGTTGCTTGTCGTTTTTATCGAGGTGGTTTGGGTATTGTGCGTGTGTGTTTCGAGAAGGGAAAGCCTCGATCACGTGCTGGTAGTTGTATTTTCAAGACCACTAGCTTGCAGCAGACAGCAAATTGGCTCATAGAACGACGAACAGTTTCACTATACGGTGATGGTGTGCACGTATCACTGAGTAGACAAGCGACAGTAAATTGAAGGAACCATTTAACGAGCTACACGTAGCTAAACCACAACTTGATTCATCAAGGTGACGAGTGGCCGATTTAAATGTTAGGGAACTTAGCGGGTTGCGTGTCGTCTACGCCTAAAGAGGTCAAGATTTGCTTTTAAATTGTAACTTAAAGTTAGTTGAAAAGTGGCGGTGACATTTAGAATTTTTGTTTGATTTTTTTATTACTTGTTTCCGTATTGTGGGGAATTATAATATATTTGCTGGCACTCTTTCACTGGTGATAACCAACGTGTATTGAGATACCTAGAAGGAAAATAAATCCAATTTTATTGGGGTTAAGGGAAACCTTCCAGTCTATTTAATTGGTATCTAGTGTGATTATATCTATAGAATTTTCGGAAGTACAAAAGAGTGTAATTCAGAGATACAGAGGAGTCGATATCAAGTATAACGT
This sequence comes from Schistocerca americana, assembly GCF_021461395.2. Taxonomy (NCBI): domain Eukaryota; kingdom Metazoa; phylum Arthropoda; class Insecta; order Orthoptera; family Acrididae; genus Schistocerca; species Schistocerca americana. The sequence goes on along the minus strand of NC_060122.1, from coordinate 217,540,485 downwards.
GGTGTTTTTAAATGTACTTGGTAGAAGGTTCTTGAAAGAATGAAATTATAAATAATCTAATGAAAGTAGATCTTCTCAATATTAAAGAAATGATTTCAATTGAGGGAAAGAGCTTCCTAAATGATGAATAAGTTTAATTGAAGATTTTGCTACTAACAAAGATTCGTTATTCTGTGACGCATGTGAAGTCTCATCACTTGCATATTTTCGCTGCGTCGAGTTGGAAAAGTATTTAAGGGAGAATTAAAAATGTTTTAATTCCTAACAGTAGTGATGGAAGTGTATAATCATTTCAAGACGGTAGACAGATCCGTATTTTAGTACAAGTAATAAAATAGTTCCGAGTTTAGGTCAGAGAGTACGTACTGCGTTGTGAAAAGCTCGTTGCGAAAGATAACAATTGCTAGTTGGATGTCGCAATTATCATCACGCAAGGTAATCAGGTACTGAAATTAAAGTAATTTGTTGCTCTGACGAGATCAGTATCATAGACAACGAGAGTAGTTCATTAAATAGGCCCATTTATTCAATACTGCTTAACTTCAGCAATCATTGTTAAGTGATTATTCGTAGTTCTTTCGTGGCTTGGTACGATTCCGGCGTCGTGTCTAGGCAGGGTGTTGTTCCCATTATTTGGCAGAAAGGCTGTTTGCATGGTCAGTGGTTGAGGTGGCTGCAATATTAATTGTACTAAGGCTGGCTTCGTGTTCGATTAGTTCATTGCCAGTGTGATTGCGGCGCGGGCTAGATTCTTGTCGTCATCAGAGGCTCCTCTCCAACTGGAATCTTCTGCAATTAGATAGCGTTCTGCAGTCTTAACATCTATTTAAAAATAAGAAACTGTACCTAATTAAAGGTGTGGTGGTCGACTGGTGGCCTAAGTACTTTGCGCAACAGGAAACTCTGCAATAACGGCATAGAGACGTTGGTACAGTACGATCCCTTGTCGTTGTCAATCGATCTTGGGTACTGCCAGTCACGGACCAGTACACACTCCTGTTATACAAGCGAGTGGTAAAACTTCTTTGCTTGAGACAATATTGACACTGTAGGGCGACACCTCGTGCCTCACAGAAAAGGGGGTTGGGGTGGCAACTGGCAACTCAAAGAGAAATTCAGTTTTCACCAAACCGAGGTATTGATAGAAGCTTGCCCCACACATAGTTTGAATCTGAATTAGAAAGTATCACAGCAAATAGGTTTAAGTGAAAAATAAAATAATATATTGGAATTACATGTAGTTTTCTGAAGGTTTATGTAGTGACCAACTTCCCGTATCAACCGGGTATTGTGGCCAGTATCATCGCAACAAGATCCCATGTTTGTTTTTCTGATTTTCGTGACATATCTTCTAGGCGTCTTCACACACTACTATCTCAAAGGATTACCAAGCGGCTGCAGCAGCAGACAATTTTCGGTTGGCCTTCTCTATTAGGCCAACAGAACAGAGACGATTTTATAGAATATTACTTAATCCCAAAACGCACAGAGAGACAGCAAGGCGGATGATAGCTTTATATATAAAAGTGCTTAGAAATCATTTTATCTGTTGTATTATGTTTTCTGGAAGCAAGTAGCTCTTATTGGGTTGGACACCTTGGACAATTTCCCCGATGAATAAGTTGGCCACATTTCCCCGATCGCATGCCATTAGTGATCCCTGGAAGAAACTGTCGAACTGAAGTAATTAACACGGAACTAAATTTGTAGTTCAAAAGACATTGTTAAAACTCTGATATGGTATAAACTTATTACTCTTCACCCAAGTGAGGTATCAAGAGTAATATAACTGACGACTTATATTAGATGACTCAAAAACAAAAACTTTTTACTAAAAAATAAGGGAACATGTTTCCACTGTCAGTCTAACTATTGATAACAATGATAATGTATATAACAACTAGTCTGACCACTTCTCGGCAGGCAGCAGCACTCTTCACGGCAAAATACAGGCAATGGCCACTTTTCTTGTTCTGGCCACTTTACCACACCTTGCTCTACTGACATTACTATGAACTAATAAGCTCCATAAACTGTTACATTATATTAATTAATGATAGCTTCTGCGGTATTAGAGGCGAACACAAATTTTCACTAAGTGTTTTACGTCGTCTGCAATTTCTCGAATTAGTCGCAGATGAAGGAACTGCAATTCCGAGAAAATTAGAAACCAGTACCCCTTCATTTAATACACCATTTTTACGCGTTTCGGCGTTAGCCGTCGTCAGAATCCTGTTACAGATAAAAACTAAAGGATTATATTGTTAAATGGTTGATTTGCAACGAACATAAGCTGACTCATCGCAAATCAACGGTGTAACTTTTATATACTTATATGGTCACTGTAATAAAAAAAACTGAGTGAAAGGATGAAAACGAGCTTCAACAGATGTCATGTGACGTCCGTTACGATCCAATACAATTAAAAAAAACTGTGGGATACAGCGTGTGCCATGTAAGCAGGAGATCCCGGATTCGAGTCCCAGTCGCGTCACACATTTTAAACTGTCCCCGTTGATATTTATCAACACCTGTAAGCATATAATGGTCGTAATTTCATGTAAGTAAGTTGCTCTGTTTCTCGCTATTTATTGTAACTGTTATTCGACCACAATGGTGGCGAAAGTTTTTTCTGATTTAACAGATCTTGCCTGATGAAATGGTTTCTAGGCTACGAAACCGGTCGTTAAGTGTATTATCTTCAAGAGCGGTTATTATTCAAGATATATAATGATAGAGCTTGTCGCAATGTTGGCATCTGGCTTCTGTTTTTTCATCCACAGTTCGTGTTTCACATTTATTCCGTAGACTGTCACGAGTCCACATCGGAACAGAAGTTTTGATAAGCACAGTATGCACACACACTTTTGTCGATTTATACACAGTGTTCGAAAAAGTATTCCATATTTTTAGCGGTTTTTGTAGTTCCAAATGAAGAAAAAATTGGCCAGATACGTGGGCTCTAAAATGCGTAACTCAAGAGATATGAGCACTTGTTCATCTTCGCTACTGTAAAACACTTCTCTTCCACTGTAAACTCTTTGCTATTACGAACGACCTACATTATGCTGAAAGCAAACGAAGACACATTCTATCTTACCGTCCATGATACAGAACACAGTAAAGAAACATCTGTCAGTTTTGGTAGTGTTAAACGTATTCACAGTTCTGGAGACAGTCAAACACAGTGGTTGTCAAACTACAAATATTAGTGCAGCACGCGGTCCTCGGCCATAGTTTATATGATGTGTCAAGCAACCAACAGCCGATTCCATAAACTTCAGCTAACGTTAAGAGCTACTTAAGTGTGTATTTTTCTTCCACAGTAACAAAATAATGGTTAGACAGTATTATTTGAAGATGTGTTTTCAACTGATGTTGGTGAATTCGGTCATGAGCTTAAGTAACTAAACTTTGCTGCTTACGTCAGAGGCCGGCGGTTTGTAGCGAGGCCACCGTCGTGTTAATACAAGTGAGAGGGGGAGAATTTTATTGTGTCTCTCTAAACTCAACTGTGCCAAAAAGGCACCCAGGAAGGAGGCGACCATGGTGAATAATTTGCGTAGTTTGCAGTTTGTTTAACTGGACACAAATGAAGGAACTGTAATGCAGAGCAAACTAGAAACCGCTGTTCCTTCATTTAGTAATCAATTTTTAGGCTTTTCGGCCTTGGCCATTATCAGCCTCCTGGTTCAAATAGAAAACAGAGGTTTAAAAGTTAGATTATAATTATATATTAATACCTCCAGCTGCTGACAGGCGCTGATATATATCAACGGGGACAGGTGGAAATGTGTGCCCTGACGGGGGAGTTGAGCCCATGACCTCCTGCTCGCATGGCAGACGCTCTATTCAGCTCAGCCACCGAGTACACAGAGGATACTGCGACTGCACGGACTATCTCGCGCACGCCTCCCGCGAGACCCACATTCTCACCTTATATGTCCACACACTACGTTCGCAGTGTCCCTACCCAACACACTCATTACTCGTGGAAGACATTATTACCAAGTCCCGTAAGAGTTCGAGTAATATGTGAGCATCCGCACAGAAGAGGAAGGTCATGGCCGGTATTGCCAGAACTATACAGGGTGTTACAAAAAGGTACGGCCAAACTTTCAGGGAACATTCCTCGTACACAAATAAAGAAAATATGTTATGTGGACATGTGCCCGGAAACGCTTCATTTCCATGTTAGAGCTCATTTTAGTTTCGTCAGTATGTAATGTACTTCCTCGATTCACCGCCAGTTGGCCCAATTGAAGGAAGGTAATGTTGATTTCGGTGCTCGTGTTGACGTGCGACTCATTGCTCTAAAGTACTAACATCAAGCACATCAGTACGTAGCATCAGCAGGTTAGTGTTCATCACGAACGTCGTTTTGCAGTCAATGCAATGTTTACCATTGCGGAGTTGGCAGATGCCCATTTGATGTATGGATTAGCACGGGGCAAAAGCCGTGGCGCGGTACGTTTGTATCGAGACAGATTTCCAGAACGAAGGCGTCCCGACAGGAAGACGTTCGAAGCAATTGATCGGCGTCTTAGGGAGCACGGAACATTCCAGCCAATGACTCGCGACTGGGGAAGACCTAGAACGACGAGGACACCTGCAATGGACGAGGCAATTCTTCGTGCAGTTGACGATAACCCTAATGTCAGCGTCAGAGAAGTTGCTGCTGTACAAGGTAACGTTGACCACGTCACTGTATGGAGAGCGCTACGGGAGAACCAGTTGTTTCCGTACCATGTACAGCGTGTGCAGGCACTATCAGCAGCTGATTGGTCTCCACAGGTACACTTCTGCGAGTGGTTCATCCAACAATGTGTCAATCCTCATTTCAGTGCAAATGTTCTCTTTACGGATGAGGCATCATTCCAACGTGATCAAATTGTAAATTTTCACAGTCAACATGTGTGGGCTGACCAGAATCCGCACGCAATTGTCCAATCACGTCATCAACACAGATTTTCTGTGAACGTTTGGGCAGGCATTGTTGGTGATGTCTTGATTGGGCCCCATGTTCTTCCACCTACGCTCAATGGAGCACGTTATCATGATTTCACACGGGATACTCTACCTGTGCTGCTAGAACATGTGCCTTTACAAGTACGACACAACATGTGGTTCATGCACGATGGAGCTCCTGCACATTTCAGTCGAAGTGTTCGTACGCTTTCCAACAACACATTCGGTGACCGATGGATTGGTAGAGGCGGACCAATTCCATGGCCTCCTCGCTCTCCTGACCTCAACCCTATTGACTTTCATTTATGGAGGCATTTGAAAGCTCTTTTCTAAGCAACCCCGGTACCAAATGTAGAGACTATTCGTGCTCGTATTGTGGACGGCTGTGATACAATACGCCATTCTCCAGGGCTGCATCAGTGCATCAGGGATTCCATGCGACGGAGCGTGGATGCATGTATCCCCGCTTACGGAAGACATTTTGAACATTTCCTGCAACAAAGTGTTTGAAGTCACGCTGGTACGTTCTGTTGCTGTGTGTTTCCATTCCATGATTAATGTGATTTGAGGAGAAGTAATAAAATGAGCTCTAACATGGAAAGTAAGCGTTTCCGGACACGTGTCCACATAACATATTTTCTTTCTTTGTGTGTGAAGAATGTTTCCTGAAAGTTTGGCCGTACCTTTTTCTAACACCCTGTATACTTATATGTCTGAGTATTAATCACCTGCAGCCGTCTAGAACGAAATTAGAATTATACATTTATACATTCAGCTGCTGACAGGCAAACACTCTGAACAAACACGCTGAGCTACTGTGCCGGCTACACAGAGGGTAGTGCGTCTGCAGGGACTCATCTCCGGCACGCTCCCCGTGAGACCCACACTACATTTGTGGTGCCCCTGCCCACTATACTCATTACTCGCAGCAGTCCATCTACCGATTATCGTGAGAGTTTGAGCAATGTGAGTGCATCCGCACTGAAGAACATCATTGGTCGTTAAGTCTTATCTATATAAAGATGGTACGTGTTCTTTCGGACATGGCCGAAAGAACAGATACCATCTTTATATATTTATTTACATGGTGATTCATGACAAAACTATTACAACATGGAGGGGATCGAACATTCCTATCTATGAATAAATGACGCAGTTAGCGGATCATCAGGAAAGCGGAAAATATGAGTTCAGGGTTCCTCCAGTGTGCCTAAGAATTTTTGGACAGTCAAGAAGTATCCCCCCCAAGCTAAAGCGACAAAAGACTATTAATGGGCTTGAACACCCCGCCAAAAATCAAAAATTTAAAACACCCACCATGAATCCGAGACGGATGACAGCAGGCCGAACATAACCGGTTAACTACACTCCTGGAAATGGAAAAAAGAACACATTGACACCGGTGTGTCAGACCCACCATACTTGCTCCGGGCACTGCGAGAGGGCTGTACAAGCAATGATCACACGCACGGCACAGCGGACACACCAGAAACCGCGGTGTTGGCCGTCGAATGGCGCTAGCTGCGCAGCATTTGTGCACCGCCGCCGTCAGTGTCAGCCAGTTTGCCGTGGCATACGGAGCTCCATCGCAGTCTTTAACACTGGTAGCATGCCGCGACAGCGTGGACGTGAACCGTATGTGCAGTTGACGGACTTTGAGCGAGGGCGTATAGTGGGCATGCGGGAGGCCGGGTGGACGTACCGCCGAATTGCTCAACACGTGAGGCGTGAGGTCTCCACAGTGCATCGATGTTGTCGCCAGTGGTCGGCGGAAGGTGCACGTGCCCGTCGACCTGGGACCGGACCGCAGCGACGCACGGATGCACGCCAAGACCGTAGGATCCTACGCAGTGCCGTAGGGGACCGCACCGCCACTTCCCAGCAAATTAGGGACACTGATGCTCCTGGGGTATCGGCGAGGACCATTCGCAACCGTCTCCATGAAGCTGGGCTACGGTCCCGCACACCGTTAGGCCGTCTTCCGCTCACGCCCCAACATCGTGCAGCCCGCCTCCAGTGGTGTCGCGACAGGCGTGAATGGAGGGACGAATGGAGACGTGTCGTCTTCAGCGATGAGAGTCGCTTCTGCCTTGGTGCCATTGATGGTCGTATGCGTAGTTGGCGCCGTGCAGGTGAGCGCCACAATCAGGACTGCATACGACCGAGGCACACAGGGCCAACACCCGGCATCATGGTGTGGGGAGCGATCTCCTACACTGGCCGTACACCACTGGTGATCGTCGAGGGGACACTGAATAGTGCACGGTACATCCAAACCGTCATCGAACCCATCGTTCTACCATTCCTAGACCGGCAAGGGAACTTGCTGTTCCAACAGGAAAATGCACGTCCGCATGTATCCCGTGCCACCCAACGTGCTCTAGAAGGTGTAAGTCAACTACCCTGGCCAGCAAGATCTCCGGATCTGTCCCCCATTGAGCATGTTTGAGACTGGATGAAGCGTCGTCTCACGCGGTCTGCACGTCCAGCACGAACGCTGGTCCAACTGAGGCGCCAGGTGGAAATGGCATGGCAAGCCGTTCCACAGGACTACATCCAGCATCTCTACGATCGTCTCCATGGGAGAATAGCAGCCTGCATTGCTGCGAAAGGTAGATATACACTGTACTAGTGCCGACATTGTGCATGCTCTGTTGCCTGTGTCTATGTGCCTGTGGTTCTGTCAGTGTGATCATGTGATGTATCTGACCCCAGGAATGTGTCAATAAAGTTTCCCCTTCCTGGGACAATGAATTCACGGTGTTCTTATTTCAATTTCCAGGAGTGTATTAGATACAGGTGCTCAATACATCCAGAGTGCCTACAAATTAATGAAAATGTGGAAGGTATGGACAGTAATCACTTAGTAATAAAAAGTGTAAAAACGGTAACTTGTAACGGAACTGAAATGATGGTGGGCTGACAGTAATTTGGAGCCCGCGCGTCGGAAACGGGCGCGCTGGTGTGAGACTGCCAGGGAGTGCACCCTGATGCCATCTATTGGCGAAACTGGGAATTAGCGCTGTCTCAGACAATGCAATAAGATATCGGAGTCAAATGTATTCTTTTTCTTGGTAATTATAAGCTATTACTGTATGATTTAATGTTATAAAGCGCTAGTAGTAAATTATTATGACTGGTATGGACTCCAGGGTAATAAATACAAATATTCTTAAATACTAAATGATTTCGGTGAAAAGGTGGTAGGGGAACGCCCCCACTCTTGGTGATACGAGCATAGCTAGAGGTAGCTGGAGACACAGGGACTGAACAATGGAATGGCCTGGGGAGTGTTGACGTGAGCGGACGTGCATAACTGTGCTCACGCAAAAGTGACTGTGCAACAGCGAAAAGGAGAATATCGTCGCCGTTTGTGGAGTGGAACGCGACGAATGGTTGTCGAAGCCGTCTCTATGCCACTGGGGCTGATTGTAAGAGTTCCTGCGCCCAGATTTTATGGCGGACGTGCAGTAGCTAATACGAGTGCTACAGCTCGTAGTTCCAGCCGCCATTAAGGGCATGAGGCGTGAAGAGCTGCGTTAGCCACATGCATCCCACCACCAGCACCGACACGTCTACCCAAGGCAAGACTGCTTGAAATTGTTAAGTCGAACTTTGTATACATGTAAAAGGAGAATACCAATTTTCTTTTGTGCAAGTGCAGAAGACTGAATATAGTAATGAGTAAAATTACAACGCATGTTGTTCATTGTAAAGTGTAGTAACCTGAAACATAGTGTAGTGAAATCAGACTGAGGCCACCATCGCCTCTTTCATTTACAATTCTTTTGGTTGTAGAATACTTTAGCGTTTAAGAATGTAGAAAAGAGCAATGGTCACACCAGAATGAGTCGCCTATTTATAGTTACTTAAATTTTTCTGAGTAACCGTTCAAGTAAAGTCACTTAACTAATTCTATAGCAATTGTCCAAAGAGTAATATCCCAAAATCATTAAATAAGTTGAAGGGTAGAAGTCTGTTAACCTAAGTAGCTTAAATTGTCTTGGTGGTAATTACCAAGCCAACTCACAGAAATTGAGAGAGTATTTGCTTTGTAGAATCATCTAGAATGATCAGAAATAGTAATATTCAGAATTAAGTTTAAAATTCAACTCAAGGCGTTTCACTTTGAAACGAGCCAAAAAAAAATTGATTTATTCTTTTGCTCCTTCAGAGCTGGCGACCGTAGTTATAAGTATTTTCAGGAGGATTCGACGGTAAGTCTGCTGCTCTCGTCGTGCTGATAGGATTATCTACTGCTGCTAGCAGTGGTGATTGGATACATAAGCTCACTACCAAGTTAAGTGGGTCAGGTAGGCAGTGTTACCGTGTGAACTGTAGGGCACTGTAGGCCGTGGATCGAACCCGTTCAATCATCACAGCTCTTTGAGAAATAGTCCGGTTAGGAGTGTACTAATCCAATAGGTAAATACTGGCGAGTAACGGTCAGAAATGTATACGCAAGTGAATTTAGCAAGGTCTATGTAGCACCTAGTTAATGTGGTGTAATGGCGAGGGTAGGAGTGGAGTAAAAGTGAGCTGAGCTTGTGGCAGCTGTGCTGTCTTCAAAGATTAATAACGCCAGAATTCACTACTAACTCTTACCATTAGGGCTGAGCTATTTACGGTTAAAATACGTAGCAGTAAGCGCAAAGGCGTGACAGCTACAAGTCCGTATTGGCTTTATACATACGGAAGTAGGAAGCGGGTCATTCTGTCAGTGGAGGGGTTAAAACAACGGAGTCACTTGAGAACATACCCCATTTACTGATGGAAAGATTCGGCGGTTCGGTCGCATGGCTGGCTTTAGGCATCAGGGTGCACTCCCTGGCAGTCTCACACCAGCGCGCCCGTTTCCGACGCGCGGGCTCCAAATTACTGTCAGCCCACCATCATTTCAGTTCCGTTACAAACTGACGGGGAACTTTGTATGAAAATGACATACTAAATACAGCAGATCATAGTTTAACGGATGTAGTCAACCACAGAACATCATGTCGCCATATTCAACATAAGAAAGTTGCATAAACTCCATTGAGTATCCATGTGCAAGAAAGCCTTCGAAAAAGAGAGCAGAATTAATATTTACACTGCTCTTAAAATGGATATGATAGGAAGTTCGTATATGACATTAGCCGTAGTGCAGTTAAAACTACAATAAAGAATAAAGTCATTATTCCATCTACTTCACACGTTTCATTATTTTGACACTGTCTGGGAATAAACATTGCATTCAACTGTTTTTTAATCCCTAATAAAGCAGGTGACAGATATAGGCACAGAGAACTGTCTAAAAGTTTCAAATTCAGCGCAACAGGCGGGTACAGAATTAATTACATGTAACGATTCTCCAACATGTTACATAGGGCAAATGGGCAGGAGTGTTAATATTAAATTGAAGCACATCTTGTCAGATCGGGTTCATGATTGGCACTAAGTGCCCATTTTCGGGAACAATTTCATGCATCTGTAGATCCGATATCAAATTTGTCAAATTTTCATCGAGAAAACCAGGGGAGAAACTTAACATCCCTGCTGAAGTGCAAATTATGAGGTACGTTAAGCAGTTTCCCGAACAGACAGTAAACTGACGTCTGGCATCATAACATTGTGGAAAACTTTGATTTTTTAAATAAATATGTCAATTAAAGTTGTCAACGACTGTACCTGATGATTTCTTGAGTAATGGACCTCTGACACCGTATTTGTATTGCTTCAGTACACACCTTACATTATCGCTAATGTTTTGGATTTCGGTATTCACAGATTTTGTAACGTAAAGGTCTGTACTATTTAAGCAGTATGTTACCCTTGTTCACTAAAATGTTCAATAATATGCTCTGTTTACCTAGCACTCATTTCTTTCAATATACTCAAGTAAGCAAGCCTCAAATAACAATTTATATTTTATTTTGTACATAAAATCGACTTTTCTTGCTGCAATTGTAATTTATTTCTCCTGGACGCGTTTCGCCTTTATTTTTTTACTCCAAGGCATCTTCAGTGGAATCCAGAACGTTACAGTTTTGTTTTGATATGTGTTATTTTTAGATTATCAAACAGTTCACGTCGCGTTTTTTAATATGTAAATAATTACTTACAGATTGTTGGCATCTGTGTTTCCTCTTATCTGGTCTGGAGGTTGCACTGCCATTTCATTTCCGAAAAACCCCCCTGCGGGTCCGGGGATTAGAATAGGCCCGCGGTATTCCTGCCTGTCGTAAGAGGCGACTAAAAGGAGTCCATCCCCCTCACGGGGGTAGTTCGCGCCTGCGTCCGGAGACGGACGGTTCCACGACCTATCATTGTGGTCCTTTTGGTTTTTTCACTTCTCGTTTCTTCCTTCCTTTTGTTGGTTCCTTTCTTTGCTCTTCTCCACCTCACTGTCTTCCTTACTCCTTCCCTTGCCTTCTCATTGCCTTTTTCTCCTTGCCTTCTCATTGCCTTTTTCTCCTTGCCTTCTCATTGCCTTTTTCTCCTTGCCTTCTCATTGCCTTCTTCTCCTTGCCTTCTCATTGCCTTCTTCTCATTGCCTTCTCATTGCCTTCTTCTCCTTGCCTTCTCTGGTCTCTGCCTTGGCGTTTGAGACAGTCTGTCCTCTTTCTCCCTCTCTTCTTTTTCCTCTTCTTCCTTCCTCCCTGTGCATGCCTGAAGGCCGACCCACGCGTTCGCACGCGTAGCCGGTGACGGGGTAACGCGTAAGTCCCCGCCCTGGGTAGACATGTAAGGCACGCGCGTACCCCCTGGTAAAGGCCAGGCCCGGGGAGGGGTGATTGCCTGAGCTGATACCTTCTGACCATGCCGATTGGTCCCTCCGTCTGTTTCTCGGGAGGTGTGACCTGAGGTGTAAACATTCACCTAAGGCGGGAGTGCCCTCTGAGAGGGTCCCCACAAGGAAGGAGCGCGCCATCGGAGACGCTGGCAATCATGGGGGATTCCTCCGCAATGGATTCTACTCCATCTCTTTCGACTTCGACCCAAAAACGGAAACGTGACCAGCCAACAGTGACAAAAGTACTACCGCCTGCCCCACAGTTCCTCGTAGTTTCTCGAACTGAGGATGGAAAGGATTTTTCCTCTGTCAACCCTTTCGTTATTCAGAAGGGCGTAGATGCCATAGCCGGATCTGTCAAATCCTGTACCAGGTTGCGTAACGGCACCTTATTACTAGAAACTGAGAATGCCTTTCAGGCACAAAAACTGCTTCGGGCCACCCTCCTGTACACGTTCCCTGTCCGGGTGGAGGCCCACCGAACTTTGAATTCGTCTCGTGGTGTGGTCTATACTGGCTCCCTCGACGGATTGACTGACGAGGAGCTTCAATCATTCCTCGCTGAGCAGGGCGTGACGGCTGTCCATAGGGTCATGAAAAAGGTCAACAATGACCTTGTACCGACCCGGACAATTTTCTTGACCTTCGATAGTGTTAAGCTGCCATCGCGCATCAAGGCGGGCTACGAGGTTATTTCTGTTCGCCCCTATATCCCGACACCTACGCGCTGCTACCAGTGTCAGCGTTTCAATCACACTCGACAGTCTTGTTCCAATGCGGCTAAATGTGTCACCTGTGGCAGGGATGCCCATGAGGGTGACTGTCCACCTCCGTCTCCTCGTTGTGTGAACTGTCAGGGTGACCATGCAGCATCCTCCCGCGACTGTCCTGTGTATAAGGAAGAACGCTGTATCCAGGAAATTCGGGTCAAAGAGAAAGTGTCCACCTCGGCTGCTCGCAAGCTATTGGCTAGTAGGAAGCCCACGCTGCTCCCAGCGGGGAAATACAGTACTGTCCTCGCCTCTCCTCGGACTACCCGGGAGGTAGCAACCCAGACATGCGATCTGACCTTCAGCACCACGGTCGTCCGTTCGGCCAGTGCTAAGATCGCGCGGTCGACGTCTCCTCTTCCTCCCATCACCCCACAGACACGAGCACCTTCTTCAGCTTCTGCTAAGACGAAGACACCGAAGTCAGATGCACGGGCCTTCAAGAAGGAACCATCCCGTGCAGACTTCCTCCGTACCTCGACCTCACAGCCTTCGACCGGTACTTCCACTACACGTCCTTCCAAAAAGGCGCATAGGAAGCACAGTTCTCCTTCCCCGCCACGGCGCATTTCTTCTCTTGCGCCACCCAGCGGCTGCCGCCCCAGGCCGTCATCAGTTTCGCCTGGCCGCACCGCTGGTCGCCGTACATCTGGCCGTTCACTGGCGGAGGAAGCTCCCCCTCCCGGCCATCCTCCCGAGATGGCCGATGACCCTATAGACCCAATGGACGATGACTGTCCGCCTACTGATAGCGGCGGCAGTGCTCGCTCGAAGCCAGGCCCTAAGCGGCCTTCGAGGTGACCACTTCTCTCATCTTTCTTTTCTTACGATGGCACTTATTCACTGGAATATTCGCAGCATTCGCTCCAACCGAGAGGACTTGAAGTTGCTGCTCCGCTTGCACCGTCCGCTTGTCGTAGCCCTCCAGGAAACGAAGCTACGCCCATGCGATCAAATTGCCTTGGCACACTACACCTCTGTGCGTTTTGACCTACCCCCTGTGGTAGGTATCCCAGCTCATGGAGGGGTTATGTTGCTGGTCCGGGATGATATTTACTACGATCCCATCACGTTGCACACCGGCCTGCAGGCAGTTGCCATCCGCATTACTCTCCCCACTTTTACATTTTCCATTTGTACCGTTTACACTCCATCGTCATCTGCCGTTACCAGGGCAGACGTGACGCAACTTATTGCTCAGCTACCTGCACCATTTTTGTTAACTGGAGACTTCAATGCCCACCATCCCCTTTGGGGCTCTCCAGCATCCTGCCCGAGGGGCTCCTTGTTAGCAGACCTCTTCAACCAGCTCGATCTTGTCTGCCTCAATACTGGCGCCCCTACTTTTCTTTCGGACACATCTCACACCTATTCCCATTTAGACCTCTCTATATGTACTCCCCAACTTGCACGCCGGTTTGAGTGGTATGCACTTTCTGATACATATTCGAGCGACCACTTCCCGTGTGTTATCCATCTCCTCCAGCATACCCCCTCTCCGTGCTTCTCTAATTGGACCATCTCCAAGGCAGACTGGGGGCTCTTCTCTTCCAGGGCGACCTTTCAGGATCAAACCTTTACAAGCTGCGATCGTCAGGTCGCACACCTCACGGAAGTCATTCTCGCTGCTGCTGAATATTCCATCCCTCACCCTCCTTCTTCTCCACGTCGCGTACCGGTCCCCTGGTGGACCGCAGCATGTAGAGACGCTTTACGTGCTCGTCGACGTGCTTTACGCACTTTTAACCGCCACCCTACAGTGGCGAATTGTATCAATTATAAACGATTACGTGCTCAGTGTCGTCGTATTATCAAAGAAAGCAAGAAAGCCAGCTGGGCTGCTTTCACAAGCACCTTCAACAGTTTTACTCCTTCTTCTGTTGTCTGGGGTAGCCTGCGCCGGCTATCTGGCACTAAGGTCCACTCACCAGTTTCTGGCTTGAAGGTCGCGAATGACGTCCTTGTGGCCCCTGAGGCTGTCTCCAATGCCTTCGGCCGCTTTTTCGCAGAGGTTTCGAGCTCCGCTCATTACCACCCTGCCTTCCTCCCCCGCAAACAGGCAGAGGAGGCTAGGCCACTTAACTTCCGCTCCTCGAATTGTGAAAGTTATAATGCCCCATTCACCATGCAGGAACTCGAAAACGCACTTGGCCGATCACGGTCCTCTGCTCCAGGGCCAGATTCTATTCATATTCAGATGCTGAAGAACCTTTCTCCTGCGGGTAAAGGTTTTCTTCTTTGTACATACAATCGCATCTGGATTGAGGGACATGTTCCCGCATGCTGGCGCGAGTCTATTGTTGTCCCGATTCCTAAGCCGGGGAAGGACAAGCACTTGCCTTCCAGTTATCGACCTATCTCGCTTACCAGCTGTGTCTGTAAAGTGATGGAGCGAATGGTTAACTCTCGATTGGTTTGGCTGCTCGAGTCTCGACGCCTACTTACCAATGTACAATGTGGATTTCGTAGGCGCCGCTCTGCTGTTGACCATCTGGTTACCTTGTCGACCTTCATTATGAATAACTTCTTGCGGAAGCGCCCGACCGCGGCTGTGTTCTTTGATTTGGAGAAGGCTTACGACACCTGTTGGAGGGCGGGCATTCTCCGCACCATGCATACATGGGGCTTTCGCGGTCGCCTCCCTCTTTTTATTCGTTCCTTTTTAATGGATCGACAGTTCAGGGTACGTGTGGGTTCTGTCCTGTCCGACACCTTTCGCCAGGAGAATGGGGTGCCACAGGGCTCAGTTTTGAGCGTCGCTCTCTTCGCCATCGCGATCAATCCAATAATGGATTGCCTCCCAGCTGATGTATCAGGCTCCCTTTTCGTGGACGATTTTACCATCTATTGCAGCGCGCAGTGTACACGTGTCCTGGAGCGCTGTCTTCAGCGTTCTCTTGACCGTCTTTACTCCTGGAGTGTCGCCAATGGCTTCCGTTTTTCTGCCGAGAAGACGGTCTGTATTAACTTCTGGCGATACAAAGAGTTTCTCCCACCGTCCTTAAGACTCGGTCCCGTTGCTCTCCCAATCGTGGAGACAACCAAATTTTTAGGCCTTACATTTGACAGGAAACTTAGCTGGTCTCCACATGTGTCATATTTGGCCGCCCGTTGTACCCGTTCTTTAAATGTCCTCCGTGTTCTCAGTGGTCTGTCGTGGGGAGCGGATCGAACCGTCCTACTTCGTCTATATCGGTCGATCGTCCGCTCCAAGCTGGATTATGGGAGCTTCGTATACTCCTCTGCACGGCCATCCATCTTACGCCGCCTCAACTCCATACAACATCGGGGTTTACGACTTGCGATCGGAGCATTTTATACCAGTCCCGTAGAGAGTCTTCATGCTGACGCTGGCGAATTGCCACTCACCTACCGGCGCGATATACTGCTTTGTCGGTATGCCTGTCGGCTACTGTCAATGCCCGACCATCCGTCTTATCGTTCCTTTTTTGACGACTCTCTTGACCTTCAATACGGGTTGTATGTCTCTGCCTTGCTACCCCCTGGAGTTCGCTTTCGTCGCCTCCTTCAACACCTTCATTTTTCACTCCCTGCAACCTTTCGAGCGGGCGAGAGCCGCACGCCACCTTGGCTCCAGGCTCAGGTCCGCGTTCACCTCGACCTCCGCTCGCTCCCAAAAGAGGTCACCCCCGGTTCGGTCTACCACTCCCGCTTTTTGGAACTTCGTTCAAAGTTCATCGACATGACTTTAATTTATACAGATGGCTCTAAGACCAATGACGGGGTCGGGTGTTCCTTTATTGTTGGGGCACAAAGTTTCCAATACCGGCTCCATGGCCATTGTTCAGTCTTCACAGCTGAGCTCTTTGCCCTCTACCAGGCTGTTCTTTACATCTGCCGCCACCGACATTCTGCTTATGTCATCTGCTCAGATTCCCTGAGCGCCATCCAGAGCCTCAGTGATCCGTACCCGGTTCACCCTTTCGTACACCGGATCCAACGCTCTCTTCAGCAGCTGGTGGACGTCGGTACGCCGGTTAGCTTTATGTGGGTTCCTGGCCATGTCGGTATCCCTGGGAACGAAGCTGCAGATGCCGCGGCCAAGGCTGCGGTCCTCCAGCCTCGGACAGCTTCTTGTTGTGTCCCTTCGTCCGATTTTAGCAGGGTCATTTGTCGGCGCGTTGTGTCGCTGTGGCATGCCGATTGGGCTGCACTTACCGACAACAAGCTTCGGGCCTTAAAACCTCTTCCCGTGGCTTGGACGTCCTCCTCACGCCCTTCTCGGCGGGAGGAGGTCGTTTTAGCAAGGTTACGAATTGGACACTGCCGGTTCAGCCATCGCCATCTGCTGACTGCTGCGCCGGCGCCGTTCTGCCCATGTGGGCACTTGCTGACGGTTAGACACATTTTAATGTCCTGTCCAGATCTTAACACACTGCGCCTCGATCTTAACCTGCCTAATACTTTAGATGCCATTTTAGCGGATCACCCACGAGCAGCTGCTCGTGTTCTTTGTTTTATCAATTTGACAAACCTCGCTAAGGACATTTGATGTTTTTTAGTCCTATGCCTGTCAGTCTGTCTTTTATTGTGTTTTCCCTTTTAGTTGTTGTTGTCAACTTGTGCCTCGCGGTGCATTCTTAGAGTAGTCAGGGCGCTAATGACCACTGAAGTTGTGCGCCCGACAACCACAAAAAAAAAAAAAAAAAAAAAAAAAAATTTCCGAAAAACAAATATTTTTGTGCTTGCTGCAGAGGATGGCCACTGAAACAAATTTGGTAATAATTTATACGTTTATATTCTGATAATGATTCTTGCCAGTATACGACAAATCGTGTTATTTTCTGGTCATGGTTCTTTGTCACCTGTGATTGCTCTAATATGTTATTCTGGATAGGGTGCTAGTATTTTTGTCTAGGAATGTGATCACGTCACGCGAATATCTACAGGTCACATTGCCCCACAGCGCATGCGTAGATCCGATTTCCCCCACCGACTCAGTTTATCGTTCATTCCATAGCTGGCCAGTTTTCCGCCTGCATCTCTATCCATTGCGATCTGCTGTAGTTGTATGTTGTCATTGTCATATAAATTTCCCCATCAGTTATCGTGTTTATACTGTTTTTATTACTAAGTGGACTCTTGTTGATACTTCCCACAATTTCATTAATTTTGCACTGTGGACGGATTGTGTCTCTATATCTAATAGTTAACCGCTTATATTTGGGCAACTGTCATTTGTTCTAGGTTCATTGTAGGTGTTTTTAATTTTTATTTTTTGACTGGGTTTTCTATCGCATTAGGATGGGAGGATAAATTTTTGAAGGTTCTTATAGTTTTTAAATATTTTTTAGACACCCTTGAGGATCCGTGGACCCATATTTTCCACTTACCTGACTGTCAGCTAATTTCGTCATTTATTCGTCGACAAGAAATATTCGGTTCAGACCATGTTGCAACAGCAATTTCAAAAAAGATTCACCATGTACGTAACTCGCTCTACTTCTCACTATTGGTTGTAACTATCTTATTTATGGGTTTTTCCGTAACTTCTGTGTAGAACAATTCCGTATGCAAAGTTGAATAACAAGTACACTGTTTTTGTTCTACTCATTTTTGTTTATTTCAAACTAGTTTTCGGCTTATTGGACCATCTTCAGGAAACAACTGACTAACGTCCAGAAGGGACAGAAGTATTTACGTAACCAAACATTATAAGCATAGATACAATAAACTTGGTTCAAATGGCTCTGAGCACGATGGGACTCAACTGCTGTGGTCATAAGTCCCCTAGAACTTAGAACTACTTAAACCTAACTAACCTAAGAACAGCACACAACACCCAGCCATCACGAGGCAGAGAAAATCCCTGACCCCGCCGGGAATCGAACCCGGGAACCCGGGCGTGGGAAGCGAGAACGCTACCGCACGACCACGAGATGCGAGCAATAAACTTGGATCAAACTCGTTTCTTAACTATGAAATTACACTTCAGCCAATGGACTGTATTACACGCAATGAATAATCAAACTACACAACATTAGTGATTAAATGGTTATAATGCTAAAGTTTGTGAGGTCTTGACATTGATTGAGAAACTCTTAAACTGAGCACTTTTCATTTATGTCGTCCAACGGCTTTTCAACATTGTACATTAAACTCCACGCATTTAACAACACTACACAAAATAATTAAAGTACAGTATCTTACAGTATTAAAGGTTGTATATCTATGATGCCATTGTTTATGACGTCGTGAGTTTGGTTGAGAACTATTTAAAACATTTTTTGAAAGACAGCATGTTTACGCCAGTGACTGTCTTTCAAAAAATTTTACATGACTATGAATCCCAGTTATGAAAACTTTATCTAAAACATGTTTTACATTGTAAATTACAATTATGCAATGGGCAGTATTAAACACAGTACATGGTTAAAATACACAGTATTACAATTTATATTGTTGAAGTTTGTGGGGTACGCCGTATCTGAGTGTGTGGCTGGTTGATGGCATCATGTGAAGCTTAAAAGTGGGGTTGTGCTCAGCTTAATTGATTATTTATAACCAAGTGGTGATTCTGAGATGGATGTTTGCTTATCTCAAGTGTTTGCAACAGGCTTACTTTTCTTCCTTTAATAAAATGTTCCGAGCTGTTATGCCGTGGTCGAATGGATTTAACCTTAAAAACTCAACTTTCATTCGATATGTTCAAGGTGAATCGTAGTTTCTTAGAATGTCCGATTCACACCCTGGCTCGCTACTGTCAATAACGAGCCAGGATTTGAATCGGACATTCAAAGAAACTATGATCCCCCTTGAAAATGTCCTCCGCAGATGGGGACAAGATATTGGCTTTTAAGGTGAAATCCATTCGACCACGGCATAATAGCCCGGGTTATTTAGTTCATTGCAACATTTCCTGCCGTGAAAGTTTACATTTTACAATTTTCTTCCTTTGTTGGCTTTATGTAGTACTACTGTGTGTACTTGGTATCCGTATCGTTCCTCCAGCACATGTTAAGCAAAGTCGTTATTAAGCAAGTTGTCTAGTTATAGCTGTGGTTATTCCTCATATGAAATGGTATCTATCATCATGCACTAGCTTCGCGACAGTGTTAGCATCTCAGTGACTGTCACACACTATATTAAAATCACAGTTTGGTCACAACCTATGTAAGACAGAAAAAGAGGAGATCTCAAATAGAAGTGTTGCACCAGCTCCTTCTACATCAGCGAGTATGTCGTAGTCTATATTTCAAGTATCAAGTTGACTGATGTACTGTTGCTCATACCATCGCCTCCCAGTTCATCTACAAGTGTCACAGACGAAGAAGTTGACGAAAGTAGGTGTGCCCCTCCTACTGTTTGAATCCAAATACTGGAGGGATGCCTTCAAGACGGTACTGCCGAATTATGAGTCATCAACACGTCATGCACATGGAGCAGGCCTTTTAGGCACCGAATACCAAAATGTGCAGGCAGCTGTTATGCAGAAGTTCCAGCAGTCATATTCACTCGCTTTAACTGTGCATGGGTGAGTGTTCGTTTTGGGCAACCGTGTGGTTAATTTCACAATTACTTCTCCGAATCCAGTGTTTTACAGGAGCAGACCTTCCTGGGGGAGTACAGTGGGTGTTAATCTAATTCCTGTCGGGTGTGCTGCTACATCACCTTATAAATTATCTAAAATTTTAAACACTAAAATAAACAGACATTTGGGACGTATTGCAGCTGTTTTCCTCAGGGCAAAGCATAAAAACTGTCGCGTCTCACTATACCGTAGATCTAGGGCTACGCAACAAATCCCACTTTCAACGCAACTCACAGTGAAACTAGATAAATAAATACATTTTGTTAGTGCTACATTCTTCCACTGTTTATGCAAGAATACGACGTGCACCACATGACAGCATACGTGAATTTGCCTTATACTATGATTCACCTTACCATCCGGCAAGACTGACCTTGAGTGGGAGCAACCTGGTCATCTGTGAGACCCATTGAGTAGAAATATCTCTGGAGTGAGCGTTGCGCTCTGCGCATGTTGTCAACATTAAGTTGGAATTTTCACGTAATCTCGGAACGAAACACACTGTTTAAGGCCAATTCATATTGTCTGTCACATCACGTGACGTCAAAACATTTCACAATGCATTTCAAATCACGGCATTCACAAAGGTCGTCAACGGGCCGTCACGGCACGTCAATGTTTCACGGGAAAAAAGTTTTGACGGTCGTAGTTTGGTAGCATCGTAAGCTAACGTATTTCCACCGCGCTCTCTCGTGTTACAATAGTGGGTCTTGTGCTTTTGTGTCATCATGATATTTATTTTATTATTATGCTTTCTTTTAGTGGCAAATTGCAAATGTTCCATGACGACTTTGACATCTTTCCCGTTGAGTGTTCATACACAAGCAAGGTCAGATACCGGAAAACGAAACGTTATTTAGGTATTATAATAACAGAACAGAGCTGACGCATACAATGTAACCTATATTTATAAGAACATAAGCTGAGGAAGTAGTTTCCACTATATAACATTTTACGTGAAACAGTCAGCTTTGATTAAGGAGAAAAATACACTTTTTATGACGCTATTCGTTGTGTGAGAAAGAAAACACAGAAGTTAGATAAACAGGCTCCATCGCTATTGTTTCATGGGTTTGTACGTACATGTTTCCCCTAGCAAATAAATGTCGTTGTTTTGAAATGCTTCACTTCCCATCACTAATCAACAGCGTACGTTAAGAAGTTTGCTTTGCCTGTTAACAAACTTAGTCGTCGTTAGTTCCTCAATTTCGATACTATACTGTCACTTTTTCTATCAAGGACAGTGTCATAACCTCACTTTTCCCTATCTGTGCTGGGCTAAGCGAACTGACGTGACATGACGTGACATGACGTGACGGCTGACGTAAATGCACGTGCATGTGACGGTGTTGTGACGTGATGCCCGTCCGTTTTGATTCTCAAATTTAACAGCCCACTTCAGGTATAAGATACAAATTATTGTGGTGTCTACAAAACGCGTATACCGTATGCTCAGCAGGGAATCTGTACTAGAGGTATAATGACATTCATAATTTATAGAACGCATTACGGAAAAACCTACAACGTTCCGAGGTCACGTGAGCTCGGTGGCAACGTATGTTGACAACACAAAATCAGTTCTGCGCGTCTGAATAGTTGCTTAATAACTGTTGTTCTACTGTATGGTGCAACTCAGTGTCGATGTATTTGATACCAAAGACGAGTCAACGATTTTTCACGAATCGTTACCTGTTGTGAAGAGCTGTCTTTATATTCCAAGTCTTCCGCTTGGGAGTCCAGATACCCGACAGCAAAAGCTACGCCCGCACGAGCGGAACGTCTCCGCATTCAGGTCGCATCTCTGTTCAGCCGCGTCGAGCCACGGATGTTCTACACAAGCAAACCACGTTCGCAGCCTGTGAAAGGCGGTGGGTGCTAATTGACGTCCAAGACGAGCGAGCGCCAACACAGGAGACCCATCCACAAATAGAAAAACAGACAATTAAGGGATGCTCTGCTACATTCATTTGCCTGCACGCCGCGTCTGACTTGTCAGTTGGCTATTAGAACACCATGAGAAGAGAACAAAGAAACAGCAGCACAAAGAGCTCCACGGCACGACGTTGTAGGGGATCTATGACAAAGCTAACAGGGCCGGTACCTAGTTCCATCACAGTTCAGTAATAAAAACTGAGGAAATAATTATCTCGGTTTCCAACTAACTTACATAATTTATAGGTAAATACAGCTCAGTGTATAAACAATCGGCAGATATATCTCTCCATGATAATTTCAAATTTATCGTAATGTCCCCGATAGGTTCAACTGTGATCATTGTCACAGCCCTTACAAGCCCTCCAAAAAACAAATATCTACAGAATGTCCTCGCAGAGGCCTTCAGTGTACTGTTCCCATCTTCTCTCTCTCCACTCTGTTCAACAGCGGCATTTCCCTTTCGCTATTAACGTTGATGCCTGTACTTCTAATATTACCGAAGGCTGCTATGGCATACATTCTGGATCCGTCCTTATACTTCTTTGCATCTTTCTCACGTCCATTTTGCCTTGGCTTCTCTGCAATTCAAATTCATTTCATTGCTAAGTGAATATATTACTGCATTCCTCTCTTTTCGTGCACATTAATGATATAATATGGGAAGAACAGAAGACAAAAGTTGAGGGACAACGTGGAGTCGGTAGTAAAATGAGGAAGGGTAAGGATTAATTGAATTCTGCAATAAATTTCAGCTAGTTACAGCGAATATACTCTTCAAAACAATCTCAAGGGGAGGAGGTATACTTGGAAAAAGTCTGGAGACACGGGCCGAGTGAGGTGGCGCAGTGGTAAGCACACTAAACTCGTATTCGGGGAGACAACAGCTGAAATCCCGATGTCGCCATCCGGAATTAGGTTTTCGTGATTACCCCAACAGCGCTGCAGCATATTCTAGGATGTAGTCATCGACAGCCCATGAGCGATTTCCGTCCCTAACCCGATCCGTGCTCCGTCTCTATGACTTCGATGGGACGTTGAAACATTACTTCATTTCTTCCTTTTAGGAACAAGGGAAGATTCTAGGTCTAATATATCATGATGAGACAGAGCTACTGAAATCAGATATGAGACTGAAAGATTTATCCAGGGTAAGATACCGACTCAGATGACAATTTAGAAATGATGAAGTAGAAGGGAATCGCCCGCTAAAATCAGTGGGGAAAGAAGTGGGACACTAAACTACTGAGGAATGATATCTTTTCCTTGTTGCGTAGCACAATGGAAGTATTTCATCTGTTACCCAGAGTTTCTTCATAGTTACCACTGTTGCAATTACACGACCCTGTCACATTAATGTGAACATCGCCTATGTTCAATGTCAATGTGGAATAATCATTCACAGACGGCAGGTGGAGGACATATAGAGCTTTCCGGGGGATGCGGACAACACTGCAGTCGTTATCGTACTGCGGAAATGGAGCGACTCATCTGACGTCAAAAACGGCGTGATCACTGGCTGTCGGGACAAGGATGGAAGCATTTTTGAAACAGCTGAGTTTGTAAACTGTTCATGTGCCGCCGTGGATAAAGTGTATAGTCCATGGCAAAATGGTGCTATCCAAAACTGGCGCTATCCAAAACTGGCGCTGAGGCAACTGTGGTGCTCAGTGCCCAGCTGCCGCAGATGACAGAGCTGGATGAGGGTGCGAAGGTGTGTACGGGCCAACAGACGTGCAGCTGAACCAAGGTGTTACCACAGTATCTTCTCAACGACCATTCAGCATTCGTTACTATGTATCAGCCTCCGCAGAACGAACCTGGTTCATACACCCATGCTGACTGCTGTACATTGGCGACGAAGGCTGGAATTTGCACGCCAGTACCGCAACCAGAGGTCCACTGAGCGCGAAAGGTGGCCTTTTAAGATGAATCACATTATATGCTCCATCGGACAGGTGGGCTTTGGCGTATACGCCCCTTGTCGGAAGGGTCCAGGGAGCGTTACGGTCTCGGGAATACACTCATGCTCATAAATTAAGGATAATTGCAGAATGTGGTGCAACACAACGTGGCACTACACAAAACTAGCGCTAAAAGCATAGGCACGTAGGGAACACATACGACACAGATCTGTAAGTCCACGGTACGATTATAAGTTGAGAAAACCGCCCCGAAACACGAGTGCTACAAAACGCCACTGTTTCCTGCGGATGTACCGCGACATCAATGTGGGATATGATCACCATGCGCAGGCCGCACAACGGGTTGGCATAGTCTGGGCCAGGTGGTCGAGCAGCTGCTGGGGTATAGCCTCTCATTCTTGCACCAGTGCCTGAGCTCCTGAAGTGTCCTAGGGGTTTGAAGACGTGCAGCGATACGTCGCACGAGAGCATCCCAGACGTGCTCGATCAGGTTTAGGTCTGAAGAACAGCTAGGCCACTCTGATATCTTCTGTTTCAGGGTACTCCTCCACGATGGCAGCTCGGTGGCGCCGTGCGTTGTCATCCATCGGGAGGAAGGTGGGAACCAATGCACCCCTGAAAAGGCGGACACACTGGTGCAAAACGACGTCCCGATGCACCTGACCTGTTACAGTCCCTCTGTCAAAGACATGCAGTGGTGTTCGTGCACCAATCTAATCCCACCCCACACCATCAAACCACGACATCCATACAGGTCACTTTTAAGGATATTAAGGGTTTGGTATCTCGTTCCTGGTTCATGCCAGATGAAAACCCAGCGAGAATCACTGTTCAGACTATACCTGGACTCGTCCTTGAACATAACCTAGGACTACTGTCCCAATGACCATGTACTGTGTTCTTGACACCAGCCTTTACGGGCTCTCCTGTGACCAGGGGTCAATGGAATGCACCTTGCAGGTCTCCGGACGAATAAACCACGTCTGTTCAGTCGTCTGTAGACTGTGTGTCTGGAGACAACTGTTCCAGTGGCTGCGGTAAGGTCCCGAGCAAGGCTACCTGCAGTACTCCGTGGCCGTCTGCGGGCACTGATGGTGAGATATCGGTCTTCTTGTGGCGTTGTACACTGTCGACGTCTCGTACTGTAGTGCCTGGACACGTTTCCTGTCTGCTGGAATCGTTGTCATATTCTTTGTGGCACACGGAGAGCCCGTGCTACGACCTGCTGTGTTAGACCAGCCTCCAGGCGCCTAAGTATTCTACCCCTCATAACGTCATCAATATGTGTTTTTAGCCATTTTCAACACACAGGCACCATTAGCACGTCTGAAAACGTCTGCACACTTACTCGCTGCACAGTACTCTGCCATGCACCCACACATCTCTGCGTATGTGGACTGTTGCCAGCGCCACCGTGCGACGACCACAGGTCAAATGCACCGCATGGTCATACCCCGAGATGATTTAAATCTGCAAACCGCCCACCAGAGCGTTGTTTCGCCATGTATTAGCATTCTCCTTAATTTATGAGCATGAGTGTATTTTCGTGGCATTCTCTGGGTGACCTCGTCATTCTGGAAGACATAATTGATAGACATAAGAGTGCATGTATGCTCGGGGACCATATCTACCCTTACATGCAGTTTGTTTCTCCTCAGCTCGATGGCACCTACCAGCAGGACTATGCAACGTGTTACTCAGCTCACAGTGTACGTGCGTTGCTCGAGGAGCACCAGCATGAGTTTACTACACTTCCCTGGCTACCAAACTTTCCGAAATTAAACCCTCTCGAGAATCTATGGGACCTTTCGATTGGGCTGTTCCCACCACGGATCCTCAACCGATAAACCTAACGCAGCTGGCCGCGACACAGGAGTGGGCGCGGCCTCGGATCCCTTTCGGTACGTGGCAGAGCCTCACTCACTCTCTTCCTGCACGCCTCTAAGAATTCCGCGCTGCAAAAGTTGATTTTTCAGGCTTTTTACAGGTCGCCACATTAATGTGATTGGACAGTGTATATTTGCCTGTTCAAATTACGTGGCTGCGTTTTTAAGATATATTCATTCCTCTGCAACTGAACTACGTATCGTGGTACTAATTATCGCCTTATCTAGAGGATTAGAGAACTTCAAACACACCTCATCATTCCTCACTAGTTTAGTGTCCCACTTCTTTCCCCATTGATTTTAGCGGACGATTCCCTTCTACTTCATCATTTCTAAATTGCCATCTAAGTCTGTATCTTACCCCGGATAAATCTTGCAATCTCATATCTGATTTCGATAGCTCTGTCTCATCATGATATATTACACCTAGAATCTTCCCTTATTCCCAAAACGAAGGAATGAAGTAATGTTTCAACGTCCCGTTGAAGTCGTAGAGACGGAGCACAAATCGGGCTAGGGACGGAAATCGCTCGTGGGCTGTCAATGACTACATCCCAGAATATGCTGCAATGCGGTTAGGTTAGTCACGGAAACCTGATTCCGGATGGGCACATCGGGATTTCAGCTGTCGCCTCCCCGAATACGAGTTTAGTGTGCTTACCACTGCGCCACTTCACTCGGCCCGTGTCTCCAGACGTTTTCCAAGTATACCTCCTCCCCTTGAGATTCTTTTGAACAGTGTATTCACTATAACTAGCTGAAATTTATTGCAGAATTCAATTAATCTCTACCCTTTCTCATTCTTACTATCGACTCCACTTTTTCCCTCAAATTTGTCTTCTGTTCGTCCCATATTATATCGTTCCAGTCTCCCATGATTCTTAGATTTTCATCTCCCTTTATATAATACTACTATTAACTGATCAGGCCCAGTGGACCGCACGCATCTACAAGTTTCCTCCTTCATGGAGTCCATCCCTCCAACGCTTCGGTTAGCACACTGGACTCGCATTCGGGAGGACGACGGTTCAATCCCGTCTCCGGCCATTCTGATTTAGGTTTTCCGTGATTTCCCTAAATCGCTTCAGGCAAATGCCGGGATGGTTCCTTTGAAAGGGCACGGCCGATTTCCTTCCTCATCCTTCCCTTACCCGAGCTTGCGCTCCATCTCTAATGACCTCGTTGTCGACGGGACGTTAAACACTAATCTCCTCCTCCTCCTCCAACGCTTCTCGGGTCTCCCTGGCGGTCTCTTTCCTGTAGGTGTGAAATCCAGGAGCTTCCGAGGCCATCTGTGATCCTCCATCCGGGCAACATGGCCGGCCCACTGCATTCGTTTGGCTTTGACAGTTCCTGCTATGTTGGGCTGCTGGTATCGTTCCTCAAGCTCTTGGTTGTATCTGATCCTCCATTCCCCTGTATCTGCATCCAGAACAGGACCGAAGATCTTCCGATGCACTATTCTCTCAAAAACAAGGAGCAATATAGAACACCAGGCTGGATCAGGGTTTTGTACAGTCGAATCTTGAACTGTCTGGAGAGATATTTGGACCGAAGCAGTTGTGCTAGGCTGTGGTAAGATCGGTTTCCTGCTTGTATTCTGGCATCGATCTCTGCTTCACATGACGAGTTCTCAGTGAAAAGTGCTCCTAGGTATTTGAATTCTTGCACTCTCTTGTAGGAATGGTCCCAACCTGCAGTGATTGTTGACAGTTTTCTGTCGATACTAATGAAAGTAATCCTATCATTTGTAACGTATCCATCTCTCTTCTTCTGTAAATCTGGCTAAGTCTGAAGTCTATATGTCGTTATTACCAATTGTTATTACCAGTGTCTGAATCATTTACGCAAGCTGACTACTTACTCAATCTGACTTACATGAACAGGTAACATAATCCAGATTCAGTGAGCTATTTGAACCATAAAAATAGTTATCATATGATGAAGTAACTTGCCTATATTATAGAATTAGTTTTAATCAGGCCCACCAGCCCCATTCCCAACTTACATGTGCACCAGTGGTTTCTAATGATCACAAAGGAGAAAAGGATATTATTTATAACTTATGCAAGAACTGTAATTACTGTTTTGAATTTATACATTTATTTACTTTAACTATTTCAAGAATGTAATCACACGCATTCTCCAAAAAAATCTCATTCATTTTAATATCTTCCGTACAGGGATTTCTGACGCAAATAAACACAGCTGAGGGTTAATGAATCCACTTATAGTATCCTCGGAGAAACAGGCTAAATAACGACTACGTGGAAATGGCATACTGCAGCCAACACAGAGTCAATTAACTGTTAAATAGCCCAATTTGTGTTCTGGGAGTGTAACAGGAGGAGGAGAATGGGGCGGAGGGTAGAAGAGTGAGGGAAGATAGGTCGCCAGACTGAGGTCATGCACTTCCCTTCTTTAGAGGTCTGCATCCTGAAGACGGAACACGTGATTCTCCACTCTGTCTTCCCCACCACGACACAAACGTGAAATACAGAGTGTTTCACAAAGTTATAACGAGCCAACGCAGCACGCCTAATGTATACCTGGCGACGCAGTGTGTAGACATGCCAAGGGAAGTTTGCCTTCTACAAAGTGTATTGACACTACATGGAACTCACATATGAGTTACTAATAATACCAACGCAAGACACACATGTGACAGAATCTATGAACATCTTCCCACACTCTGTTTTATACTGCTGGAGAGGAAACTGATTCTTAGTCATCTGGTACGGCAGCTGTTGCATTCTTCCGGGAATGGTAACTTTCTCCACGAGGGGTGCTGCTCACTTCTCATTTTGAGGACAGGCTACACCCTTTCACCATTTCCTGTCTAATTTTTTTACGTGATAAGACAAAATAACTTCACGAGCTCGTGTTAATATAGAGCAGCTATTTGTAATTGTTTAAAAGAGTGCATATTTGCAGTTGTTAACTGAGATATTATGTAAAAATGTTGAACAGTTGGAGCTATTAGCATAGCGAAGAGTCCGTTTAATGTGTATCATGCTGTAGATGTGTATGTGGATTTCGTTACTTCCACTATCACTAGCTACAAGACTTCTCACAGCGTGAAGGGTATCAGATATATCATCACATCCGCAGCTCTCCTAACATCTGAAGACACCAGGATCCATAAATTGGCTTCCTTTGTAACAGAAATAGTTCACCTAGATGGGTTGCAACTTGACATACCTCATCATAAGTCAAGAAAGACTTCAACATGAACAGTCCCATGTACTGGAAGATATACTGTGGATGTTTGGAAAGAGGCTCCACTCAGTGCAGCCCACTCTTCTGAATGGAAGGAATTTATGCCTGTACAACGCAATTAATGGTGAGAGAAGTGAGTTTCCATGTCAACCATCCATTCATCTCCAAGTGACTACAACACAAATACGTAGCCTCATAACATGCTGCTAACCACAAACTGTAGCAAGACGCTTCATTTACGAAAACAATCACTTTCTCACCAACACTACATAAATCACTGACTGCATCACTCTTACAAACTAACCACTTCTCAGCCGTTGTTTATAAGAACGTATTTTACCTAAGGTCGCTAAACAACTGCAGATAAGTACTCCACTCTTAAAAAAAACAAAAAACAAAAAAAAAACGAGCTGAGTGACTCTGGTGGGGAATTTGCCTTTTCCGGAAGACTGCTAGAGTTGCCGTACAGGACGATTAAGAATCATTTTCCTCTCTAGCTGCTGCTTGCTGTGACAGAGTGAAGAATCACCGACTTCATCTTCAATTTGCAGACCTATGAAGGAGGGAAGTGCACGAACACAATCCGACGTCACAACCTTCCCTTGCGCCTCTAATTCCAGCCCACCCCCCTCCACCCTGTTACAATCCTAAAACGTAAATACCCTTGCCACAGCTCCACTACGGTTAGACGTGGTACGCAAAATTAATATTTGTTCTCAACACTTTCATTTAACAGTAAACATTAATTTTATATCACTAAAACACTACTCTAATAAATTAGTGTACCACCCCTGCAACGCGGATACCATTAATCCTAGAGAAAAATAAGTAGGATCTTCCTTATAGAAAATTTAGTGTAGTTTTATTTTGTACTTCGTTAGAAGCCACTCTCATAGAATCATTCAATAAAAACATGAAATAGTGACATTTAAAACGTCCCCATTCCACAGCTCACAGCCTACCAGCCGGGTTTGTTATTAAATGAGACTCCCTCCTAGCACTGCACAAAAATTTGCTACTACACGACTTTTTCTCCTGCTTTCCCCTCGTTTATTCGACTAAATAACAATTTACAAAAATTATCAATTTAGTGTAGAGGAAAATAAGTGGGCTACAGCTGTAACTGACTTGGCTGACTACAAAGTAAAGGACTGTAACCCTTTGGCTATTAGACATGCCATGTCAGAGATCAGACACTCAATATAAGTTGAGGGAATCAGAAAGGAAAACCCATTACAGTTGCTCTTTCATACTGTTAAAATAGGGATAACTGTTGTTATCAATTAAAAATGTAACGAGCAGTTGAAAATTGTGATATAGGTCAATGAAAACGTAAATGTAGCGTACTATATATTTTGCAATATTTCAAATGAAAGTTGTTTATTTGGAACTTGTTCCTGTCATTTCACTGTCACACACATTTTCACAATGTTCTTTAGCTACCATAACTTTCAGTACTGCTACTGTTACAGGAACTGAAACAATCTCTCAGCTGAAAGTGGTAATTCCATTACTTCACTATTTCTGAGTAAAACATAGAAGAAAATGTGTAAAACCTTTGGGTTGCAAATAACAGAAATTGATATCTCTATCATTTTTGAGAACTGTAGGCCTAACTGTTCGCTGAGGTAACTTCTTTAATTATTCAGCCTTTCATCATCAGCACTAAAATCATTAAGAGCTGACAACACTAAATTTTGTTCTCAGCTTCTGTTGTAGTTGCGTCTGTTCTGTCAAGAATCTCAGTACAGACTTTGCCCTTTGATTAAAAGCTACGGGATGGCGCATAAAAAAGACCGACCCGAAGTACAGACTGCTCGCCAATTACGCACGAATTGCTGCATGCCATGAGCAGATGCAACAACAAATAAATAAAGATTTAACAATTAGATAGTAAAGAAACAGCAAATAAGCTAGCGCAAAGGCCTGTATTTACTGAATTTATCTCTTCTTTTACATTACATTAGGTGCTGAAAATGATCTCCTAGTGCTTCAATGCACTTTTGTGCATGCTCTCACATGTTAATATACACTTTGTGCAACACCACCACGTCAATTCTCAAAATATCTCTACTGTTCTCCTTCAAATTTTCTTACGTTATTGTGCTATTTGCATAGATTTTTTCTTTTAGATTGCCTCATAAATAAAAACAAGTGGCGAACGCAGCGGTCACAGTCCTCTGCTGAGAGTCCCTTCTTCTGTGAATCTTTCAAGAATTCATATGATTTCCTCGCGAGAAGTGACAGGTCGCCCTACCCTGTTGAAAGACAGGATACGTACGTTCATGAGGGATCAAGTATGTGCAAAATTCCTCAAAGACTCGCAAATGCATAGCAGTGTTTACCGTTGTTTCAAAATGGTTCAAATGGCTCTAAGCACTATAGGACTTAACATCTGAGATCATCAGTCCCCTAGACTTAGAACTAAATAAACCTAACTAACCTAAGGACATCACACCCATCCATGCCCGAGGCAGGATTCGAACCTGCAATCGTAGCAGCTGCGTGGTTCCGGACTGAAGCGCCTAGAACCGCACGGCCACTGCGGCCGGTGTTGTTTCAAAAAACGTGGGACCCAAAATCCGACTTGCTGACATGACACGCCATACTCCGATTTTTTCACCGTGAAAAGGTTCCTCATTAATTGTATAGGGACTGTCGTTGACAATATTTGATATTCTGGGAGTTCACGTGTCCTGTCAGACGGAAACAAGCTTCTTCACTAATGAAATACAGCAGCTGATCCAACATTCCACTCTCATCTGTTTGACATAACTACCTATAATAATTCACACGTTCTGCCTTATCTTCCTCCTTCTGTTCTTGGACACGCGTCATCTTGTAGAGCTTCGTCCGTATACGGAGTAAAACACGTTGACAAGGCCTACGTGAACCTTTTTGCGATAATTTACGTGTCGTTCTTTGGACTGTGGATCTTCGCGACTATCCACGATCGCAGCAGGATGAGGCTCGACTCTTCCTTGCGTTCGCAACTGACCCTTCAATACAAGACTTCGTCACCAAATCCTGTGTACTGTTATTGGCTGATATAGAAACGTCAGAAAACTTCTTTGCGAAAATGTTCCACATTTTCGTTGTAACGTTCTTCAAAAAAGTTGTATAATAATAAACTTTACGATTACGTTAAATGAATGTATGAACCGTGGAATGGATACAGAACTCGAATTGTCGTGCTGTAACTGCAAGTGATGTGCTTACTCTGTGTCATTGTTAGCAAAACTCCCAATACCAATAACGAAATACAGCCACTGTAAAATACATTCAACCCCTTAGGCACTGAACCATCTGACCATGTTCAAAACTGATAACTTTGGTCCCTGTGCACATAAAGAATAAATTAAATTATCTTACCTCTAGAGCAGCAACGGTGGAACGCGATATATTCTGGTCTGAATGGTAGGCTCCATATGGTTCCCAAGTTGTGCAGCGACCGTAAACCATAAAATTACCAAATAAGCAGCGACTGGTTGCTGCTTATTTGGTAATTTTATTTTCTGGTCTCTCATAAAAAAATTGGCTCAGCAGTGTGCAACGCTGGCCATAACACTTGAAATGCACATGAAATTAATTTGGCCGATAAACGAGAACATTTAAGAAAATTCAGTTCCTTTGAAAAATATATGACCTGGACTGGAGGCGGTACTGATCATGGTGAATTACTAACACTCTATTTTTTAGCAAAATTATATTGCAAGTTAAGTTTGGCTTTTCAAAAACATCTGACAATTGAAGTTACATTCCTCACAAATGGTTCACAAACAATGAGATTTAAACAGCAAGTATCATCTAACTTTATTAATCCAACATAAATGCAAATCATCAAATTATGCACAGTTCTGTAAACAAATATTAAAGGCATTACAAAATTAAATAACTAACTAGTCTTTTTCTCAAAACAGTTTACGTACATTCTGAGGTTACTCAACAATTACAAATTATCAGCCAACTCATCTATACTAACGCGCTGGAAAAAACAGTAATCATAATTATTTAACATGTTTACCTTATTTCCAAGAAGTTTTCTGGTTCCATGTTCAACAATATTGACATACCTACGTTAATCTAACTCTTAGTGACTCCACACAGCAGCCACAAAAACTGCCTATTCCATCGTCTTTTCCTCACAGACAGCTACTTACAATTGTGCGCCCAGCGCTCTCTTACTCCAACGAAGCCCTATCTTTGGCTCTGCGGTCGTGCGCATTCAGCGATCCGCATTATCGAGCCTATCAGTGACATTCATAGTTTATAGTATCCTAGTTTCATTTCAATGTATTAATATTCTTGTCTTATTCTGGTGTCACATACAAGTGTGCCCCAGTAGTCGCCTTTCACCGTAAATGAACTAGTAGACACGTACGCCTTCATTACTTCGTTTCTTTCTTTAATAGGATACATCTCGCTAAGATATTTACTTCAGGCGTCTCAACGAAGTCGCATTGGCTTTCCTACTGACAGCAGAAAACGTAGTCGCAACAGCTTCGTAATAACAGATGACAATTGGCGGGTAACAACGAGCAGTCTAGTGTTCGGGGCCGGATTTTCTTGCGACACCCTGTAGTTTGTTGCCTAAAATATGTTGTACGGCAGGATCGACTGTAACGGGGATTGGGCCCAAGAACAGCACACCAGGAAACATACCTCGACCACCGCCGGTCGTCGACCTGCTGCTAAGGACTCCAACGGAAGTTACAGACCCCAGATCAGCCAGAATGTCTAAGCAGTGATGTGGTCCAGCCTGCGCTGTTCAAAGCTATATCGATGATACAGCCATCTACACAGTCACTAGGCATCGAACCTTGTTCGCCACCTTAACGCCCACGAGAACAAGCACCTCAGAAATCCGCGGCCTTAACAAAATTACACTGCGGGAGATCCAGTATCCTCGCTCTGCCAGGTATCAACAGAAAACTTCCAGTGCCCTGCGCCACTGGTCGTCGCGCAGCCTGACATATTCACAGTGGAGAAGCTTCACTGGGCCAGTACGTCACGGGGCAGGAAATTCGGGAGCCTTCCCTTGATTCAGAAGCCAGAGTGGAGATACCTGCTCAACGCTGTCACCTACCGACACTGGGCTATATATGCTGTGGCATGAGCCGACCACGTTCAATATCGACGTCAGCACCTTCAAAGCCCAAAGATTGTAAACAAATCTTTGTAAAGAAGTCGTCTCCTGCCGCACCTGCAGCCATCTTCGGCAAATAACCGCCGTCCATACCTAACCATGGCTGA
Source organism: Schistocerca americana (assembly GCF_021461395.2). Classification (NCBI taxonomy): domain Eukaryota; kingdom Metazoa; phylum Arthropoda; class Insecta; order Orthoptera; family Acrididae; genus Schistocerca; species Schistocerca americana. The sequence goes on along the minus strand of NC_060122.1, from coordinate 217,506,208 downwards.
AATCTTATCGTAAATTACTTCAGAGGTCCGTCTCTGTTACAACTGATGTCAGAAGAACTGCTGAAGATGAAGATGAACAACCAAAAGATAGCAGCCAATTCCATACCTCTGCAGTGAGACAGGCTACACAGCACTATGAGTGGATGCCAATTTTAGAGCTTTCTGGGTCTGGGTAGTTCTTTTCCAATTCATTCTGTGACGTCTCGACTCGATGGTGATGGTTGTCCCAGTCGAGATGACTTGGAACGGCGTCCGTCGATCACGACAACGCCAATCTCTAACTATTACAAAAACAAACTCCTCGCGCTGTTTGGTTATTTTTCAGTTACTGTCTCTCAAAACTGATATCAACGTCTCGATGGAGCAGCACCCCGGACTGTGCGCGCCATTCTTGCTTGTAATTAAAGCAATGGTGTTCGATGTCTATCGATCTTCCCCACTTATAAATATATTGACTGCACCACTCGATAACGCGATGACTCCCTTGATCTGAAATGATAACCGAAAGTCCTTTGGGTGTTCGCGACAGACTTTTCAGTTTACGCGAACTTGCTGACTAGTTCTTAGGCCCGGTTTGAGAATGGGTATTCAAACGTTGAAAATATGTCTTGAATCATCAATCCATCACCCAAGCCGAGGCCACATAATGATTTTGCGAGGATAATGAGCTGTTATTCAACAACTACACGGCGTAATTCCACAGATAATATACCCTTGAGCAATGCTCAGAATGCGTCGTATTTCGGTGTAAACTTATTGCTGTTTACAATTAAATTGTCACTACATCACTTCTCACTTTTATGTTAGCCGAAGAATCAGGTAATTCGCAAATACACTTGAAATGTCCGTTAAATGATGTAGGCTGAAAGCAAGGGGAAACTACAGCCGTAATTTTTCCCGAGGGCATGCAGCTTTAATGTATGGTTAAATGATGATGGCGTCCTCTTGGGTAAAATATTCCGGAGGTAAAATACTCCCCCATTCGGATATCCTGGCGGGGACTCCTCAAGAGGACGTCGTTATCAGGAGAAAGAAAACTGGCCTTCTACGGATCGGAGCATGGAATGTCAGATCCCTTAATCGGGCAGGTAGGTTAGAAAATTTAAAAAGGGAAATGGATAGGTTAAAGTTAGATATAGTGGGAATTAGTGAAGTTCGGTGGCAGGAGGAACAAGACTTCTGGTCAGGCGAATGCAGGGTTATAAATACAAAATCAAATAGGGGTAATGCAGGAGTCGGTTTAACAATGAATAAAAAAATAGGAGTTCGGGTAAGCTACTACAAACAACATAGTGAACGCATTATTGTGGCCAAGATAGACATGAAGCCCACGCCTACTACAGTAGTATAAGTTTATATGTCAACTAGCTCTGCAGATGATGAAGAAATTGATGAAATGTATGATGAGATAAAAGAAATTTTTCAGGTAGTGAAGGGAGACGAAAATTTAATAGTCATGGGTGACTGGAATTCTCGAGTAGGAAAAGGGAGAGAAGGAAACATAGTAGGTGAATATGGATTGGGGGTACGAAATGAAAGAGGAAGCCGTCTGGTAGAATTTTGCACAGAGCACACAGAGCATAACTTAATCATAGCTAACACTTGATTCAAGAATCATAAAAGAATGTTGTATACATGGAAGAACCCTGGAGATACTAGAAGATATCAGATAGATTATATACTGGTAAGACAGAGATTTAGGAACCATGTTTTAAATTGTAAGACATTTCCAGGGGCAGATGTGGACTCTGACCACAATCTATTGGTTATGAACTGTAGATTAAAACTGAAGAAACTATAAAAAAAATGGTTCAAAGGGCTCTGAGCACTATGCGACTTCTGAGGTCATCAGTCGCCTAGAACTTAGAACTAATTAAATCTAACTAACCTAAGGACATCACACACATCCATGCCCGAGGCAGGATTCGAACCTGCGACCGTAGCGGTTGCTCGGTTCCAGACTGTAGCGCCTAGAACCGCACGGCCACTCCGGCCGGCAAGAAACTTCAAAAAGGTGGGAATTTAAGGAGATGGGACCTGGATTAACTGACTAAACCAGAGGTTGTACAGAGTTTCAGGGAGAGCATAAGGGAACAATTGACAGCAATGGGGGAAAGAAATACAGTAGAAGAAGAATGGGTAGCTCTGAGGGATGAAGTAGTGAAGGCAGCAGAGGATCAAGTAGGTAAAAAGACGAGGGCTAGTAGAAATCCTCGGCTAACAGAAGACATATTGAATTTATTTGATGAATGGAGAAAATATAAAAATGCAGTTCATGAAGCAGGCAAAAAGGAATACAAACTTCACAAAATGAGATCCACAGGAAGTGCTAAATGGCTAAGCAGGGATGGCTAGCGGACAAATGTAAGGATGTAGAGACTTATCTCACTAGGGGTAAGACAAATACTGCCTACAGGAAAATTAAAGAGACCTTTGGAGAAAAGAGAACCACTTGTATGAATATCAGGAGCTCAGATGGAAACCAAGTTCTAAGCAAAGAAGGGAAAGCAGAAAGGTGGTAGGAGTATATAGAGGGTCTATACAAGGGCGATGTACTTGAGGGCAATATTATGGAAATGGAAGAGGATGTAGATGAAGATGAAATGGGAGATACGATACTGCGTGAAGAGTTTGACAGAGCACTGAATGACCTGAGTCGAAACAACATTCCATTGGAACTACTAACGGGAGCCTGTTGACAGATGTGAAAATTACCGAACTATCAGTTTAATGAGTCACAGCTGCAAAATACTAACGCGAATTCTTTACAGACGAATGGAAAAACTGGCAGAAGCCGACCTCGTGGTAGATCAGTTTGGTTTCCGTAGAAATATTGGTACACGTGAGGCAATACTGACCTTACGACTTATCTTTCTTCTAAGATTAAGGAAAGGCAAACCTACGTTTCTAGCATTTGTAGACTTAGAGAAAGCTTTTGACAATGTTGACTGGAATACTCTCTTTAAAATTCTAAAGGTGGCAGGGGTAAAATACAGGAAGCGAAAGGCTATTTACAATTTGTACAGAAAGCAGATGGCAGTTATAAGAGTCGAGGGCGCATGAAAGGGAAGCAGGGGTTGGGAAGGGAGTGAACAGGGTGGTAGCTTCTCCCCGATGTTATTCAACCTGTATATTGAGCAAGCAGTAAAGGAAACAAAAGAAAATTTCGGAGTAGGTATTAAAATCCATGGAGAAGAAATAAAAACTTTAAGGTTCGCCGATGAGATTGTAATTCTGTCAGAGATAGTAAAGGAATTGGAAGAGCAGTTGAACGAAATGGACAATGTCTTGAAAGGAGGTTATAAGATGAACATCAACAAAAGGGAAACGAGAATAATGGAATGTAGTCGAATTAAGTCGGGTGATGCTGAGGGAATTAGATTGGGAAATGAGACACTTAAAGTAGTAAAGGAGTTTTGCTATTTGGGGAGCAAAATAACTGATGATTGTCGAAGTAGAGGAGATATGAAATGTAGACTGGGAATGGCAAGGAAAGCGTTTCTGAAGAAGAGAAATTTGTTAACATCGAGTGTAGATTTAAGTGTCAGGAAGTCGTTTCTGAAAGTATTTGTATGGGGTGTAGCCATGTATGGAAGTGAAACATGGACGATAAACAGTTTGGACAAGAAGAGAATAGAAGCTTTCGAAATGTGGTGCTACAGAAGAATGCTGAAGATTAGATGGGTAGATCACATAACTAATGAGGAGGTATTGAACAGAATTGGCGAGAAGAGGAGTTTGTGGTACAACTTGACTAGAAGAAGAGGCCGGTTGGTAGGGCGTGTTCTGAGGCATGAAGGGGTCACCAATTTAGTATTGGAGGGCAGCGTGGAGGGTAAAAATCGTAGAGGGAAACCAAGAGATGAATACACGAAGCAGATTCAGAAGGATGTAGGTTGCAGTAAGTACTGGGAGATGAAGAAGCTTGCACAGGATAGGGTAGCATGGAGAGCTGCATCAAACCAGTCTCAGGACTGAAGACCACAACAACAACAACAAATGATGTAGGCGACACGAAGAATTATATTTGAGTTAAAGTTTATTATTCTTCGTTATTATTTGTCCCTACACTGAGCACACACACGGATATATTATTCAGGGGATTGCGTCTGTTAACATCATCAAATCTAACTTTGACGGTAGCTTCTGACAACACGGCGCAATTTTAAGTTCTTCGTGGTTGCGTTTATCTGTTGCCTACTCAAGTCTAATAATTGAGTTTATGTCGGCGATGAGTCTCTTTCTGTGTCCTTTGATGTCCGTGACTATTAATTATCACGGAGGCTAAGTCCCATCACCAATCAGTAATCACTAAAGTTATTTTTCTGTTACATATATCAATTATCCCGTTATCTGTCTAAACGGTAAAAATGATTTTACTTCAGTCCGACTTCTGCCTAATACTTCCAGTCTATAGCGTAAAACTTTTAAACTTCAGATCGGTTTTAAAACAATCTAGTAGCGCTTGACATGCGTACTACTATTGCAAGAGTACAAGAGAGGAGTGAACCTCTCCATCGCCGAGTTACATTGTAGTCACAGCGAACTTACAGGTCGATGCGGCTACAACTATCTTCTAGGATAAATGTTATCTTTGGTCAATTTATGATCTGGGCCTTAATCTTCGTAAACAATAATTTTTTTAAATTCTTTCTTTCAAGTTTTGGTTTCGTATTATATGGTATTCTTCACTTCAGTACTCTCTTTATGTTAAGCATTAGTATTTACATAACATTCTTGCTAATCAAACTGTCAAGAGCGTAAATTTTGTTGTCAGTAGCTGTCATCACTGTCAGGATGACTGATTTTTCTATTTCTTTTTGCAACAAAAGGGTGTTCGTTATGGGTTCTATAATTGGGGTGTTACAATTCCTCTATCTTATTGTTTCGCGTGTGCTGTATACTCGCCTTGTTAGTAAGTAATCAATACCGATTAGCAAATTTCCACTGAGGAGACGAGTCAGCAGCTGATAAATCAAGTACCTCAGTTGCAGACAGAATCATGGCAACTGAGGGAGCATAGGAGGGAACGGTGGCGTGCTACTGCACCTGTTCTTGATGCTAACACCACTTTGTTGGTGTCTCGATTTTCGATGAAATGAGGAGAAGTTGTCTTTGTGTTTCTTTGATAATTTGAATACAGCTGCTATGTTGCGTCATTGGAGTAATAAGCAACTATTGAACGTAGCTAGGCTAGCAGTATTGAGAGACCCTAGGACGTCTGTGCTCGTTTGACGACTTCGGGGAAGGGTTGTTAGATAGAGATCGGTTTAATGGGAAATTCCAGAAACACTGGGAATCCCTAGACAATTTGAAGACTGCATTCGCAAAATTAATGTCCAAGCATATGAGTTAACTGTGGATGATAATGCAAGTAAGGCCATAATATAGGAAGCTGAACAGTGAGTAGATGATGCGTTGTCAAAGGGGTTAACTGCGAGAAATATCACGTAGGATTCATATTGGATTCTAAGATGCCCTGAATAAAGAAGTAGAAACTGGTAGAGCTAGTTGTAACTCACATAGTGACTAAACCATGGTGGAAAAAGTAATATTTAATACAGATATTAATCAATATACGTTACAGATGCGGACCCTCAGGACATAAGATGCAGTGGCGGTCAAGTAGACTTTTGGACGTCCCGAACGGAATTATATGAACAAAAAAGTGCAGACAGAGCCGAGATGGTCACAAGCTTAACCTCATAACCTGTCGCTGAACGGGGCACGTGGCATTTTATCCACTGTACAGGGCTTTCAGTCAGAATTAACACAGATCACTTCTATGTGGCACCAGTGGCAGAATTTTTTCTAGTTAATTGAAAGAAAAATTGTGCAAATTCTTATTAGAATCAAGCGTAGTAAGCAGGAATATACCTGGTGAAGTAGAACTGGACCCTCCAAGATTAATTGGCGTAGTTGTGGTCGTGTTAATTCACTTTGTTTTGTGGTGCTAACATTTAGAGAGGAAAAAATAACTTCTGGATTAATATAGAAGTCTTCCCTATGATTGGCAGTGTTTACGTGATCATACTCGGTTTAGGTTTTCTGGTTGCGCACAACGCTAAAGTTAACATGGAGTGGTGTATAGCAGAATGGGTGGAACATTGTTTCGTCTCATTTTCACGGCTCAGAAGCCATTACTGCAACAAGAATCATGCCTAGGCCAGTGTTGTCACCTAAACTGAGTACAAGGTTACCCTCAAGTTAACTCGCGAGATATCAAACTGAAAGCTACTGGGAAAGTAATCTGGGTTGATGTAGAAGCTGATCTGCCGATTACCTCATTCCACGTAGTTGAACCTTTGCCCGAAAGTTTTTTCACATGGCGCAGATTGTCATATGTATAGGAAATTGATGAAAGCAGAGTTGTGCCTGTCAGTACTGACAACTTTAGTTCTGAAGAAGTGGAGCTATCATGAGGTGTTCCAGTAGCTAGCTTAGAAGAGCAAGAGGAGCTACACAGGGAATTCAATCTGTGCAGCACTGCAACACTGTCAGGTTAAACTAACTGAGGAGAAAGTTATAACCTATAGAGGGATGATATAAGGAGAACACGTTGAAAGTGTTAGAAGAATACACTGAATTATTTGATTCTCCTGGACCACTGCGTGTCACATCATTAATGCAACGTCATATCTCAACTGGAAATAAGTCGTCTGTCTATAAGAAATCATATAGAGCCCCACAATATTGGTACAATGTCATGGGTGAGAGTAAAAAGAGAGAGTAACAGCTCCTGACCTGCACTCATTGTCACTGTACCAAAGCAATCGTCAGATGACAGTAAAGCATACAGATTTTGTTGAGACTACCATGTTTACACCAGAAAATAATTACACATGCCTACTGTGCCTAATACAATAGAGACCTTAGACAATCTAGATCAGTGATGTTATTTTACAAATATGAACATATGAAGTGGGTACCATCAATTAGAAGTAGCACCAGAAGATCGTCCATATCAGCATCATGTACTCAATCTGGTCATAATCAATTGCTTGCCTTTTGAATAGATAAATGCACCAACAAATTTCCTATGACCATTACATGGTGTATTGTGCAGATTACAACTGAAGCAAAGCATGGTCTGTTTAAATGATACCGTTGTGTTCCTCAAGGATGACAAAGAGCATATACAGCATTTATGAGAAGTCTTTGACTGTGTAGCATGATTAATACTTGGCCTCGAAAAATGCCATTTCATTCTGCAAGAACGTCATTGTTTGGGCCATTTTATTGGCCACAACAGCGTACCTGCCAATCCATATCTTGTTGATGCCAGAACGATTAAGAGATGAGATGCTGAGGCAGCTGTTAATTTTAGATTACAACACCCAACTTGCCACATGGTATTTCACTTGACTCGTATCTAAGCTTTCAAAGAAACCCCAGAGGCACTGTCTCCATTTCCGGCAGCACCTCCAGAAGGGAGAAGGAGAGCACCCAGGAAAAAAAGAAAAAGAAGGGTAAAAGTAGGCAAAAAAGTGAGACACTCCTAAATGCTGATGCATCAAAATCAGGAAACGAGCGAAACAATTAGCTAACAAAAGGATTGCAAGATAACTGAGGACGCACCATATTTGTGAATTTTTTTTACTTACTAATGTTATGTGTACATATGTATACTACGGTTATGTTTATTTTTCAGGAATTACTGACTTATAGAGAATGTCGTTGCGAAAGAGACTCAGAAGTGAATGTAATGAAAATATTTTGTGTATGTTGAAGAAACTTTTGGGTGAAATCTTTGTTTGAAATATTGTTAATGGTGGTAAACCTTTATCAATTTGACCAGTGGGACAATATTGATGCTCCGTGGCAAACATAATAGTTATCGTTTTCAGGTCTGTAGCATTTATCTAAGATGCTATAATTCCAATCGTTTACGACCTATGGGGAAGGGAAGCTCCTCATAAGGTCATGCATATTTTTAAGAGAAATGATGTCGCACAACACAAGTCTTATTGATAGAAAACTGCTAGATGCTGCCCAATTAATGGAAGCATGGGTACCACACCTCATGTGGATACTTTAATGAAAATGAAACTAGTTGAAACTATAACAATTTGTTTTATTTTCATAAGACATTTAACAGATAATTTACCCACTGAATTGAGCAAGTAAACATTGAATAAGTAAACAAAAGGTTGTAACTATGAATTATAGCCTTGGTACTGGTGGTTAGAAACATGAAAGTATAATGTGAATCTATAACACAGATACTGCCAATGACTGCAAAAATGGTTACTAATTTAAGAAACGAACACTGGAAAAGCAAGTAAGAGAATACCAATAGATTGACCAGAGGGCATGATGATAGTTACTATCTGGTTGCGAGCATTGAAACTGGGCAGTTGAACCTAGATTAAATTTAAGTAGCCTCGCGTCGCTCTCGGCTCAGTAATTAAACCATCGACTCGTGCTTATCGCTCGCAAATAGTGTGAGTGTGGAAGACGGCTGCAGCAGCGCGTGGCCCAATATATATATATATAATTAGGCCATTTTACTGGGCACAACAGCGTACCTGCCAATCCACATCATGTTGATGCCAGAAAGATAAAAGATGAGATGTTGAGGCAGCTGTTAACGTTAGATTACAACACCCAACTTGCCACATGGAGCCCATTACAGTTTGAGTTCCTCAAATTTAAACAAACATTCATTCGTGGCGTAACCGCGTACGCTGGCCACTGCCATAGACTCCAATTCTGAGTGCTACATCTGGTTTTCCATATTTTTGTATCACGGACCAGCTAAAGAAGCTCCAAGATTGCAGAAAATAACAGACCTCCAGAGCAATAAAAGGAAAGGAGAGGAAAAAGTAATAAGCTGTGCAATCACTGACAGTAATGAATACCGTCTACAGTTACCATGTAGTGTTTAAGGATCGATTACTCTGACCATGGATACTAAAATACACTTAGGGATCACGAAATGTATGCGTAGTAGCAAGCCGCGACATTGGCGTCAGTGTGAACCTGCGCTCAGTAGGCTGCAATTGCCACAACATATTGTGCTACAATTGTGTTCACGCGGGAGAACAAGATTGTTTACAGCAGTGTGAGTTTTCATTAGTGACTGACGATTGAATACAGAGCTGCACCGTAATTATCAGTGTATTGAGGGAATTGTTAGAGTAAGTGTTCAAGTAAAAAATAATGGTTTGCTGCGCGATCGCCAGGTGTACTAGCCACAATTGGCAAGTAAATCCGTTTGGAATTAAGATTAATATACTCACATTTCCCAAAAACAATGAGACCAGATGAAAATGGATAAATCCTTGTAAACATGCAGAGTCAGTCGAAAATGCTTTTGTCTGCTCAAAACGTTTTACTGATTCGTATTATGAAAGAGATTTGAAAAGTGAAGTGTTGAACATTCCTCTCAAACGCAAACTGAAGACTGATGTTGTTCCAACTCTAAATCTAGCATCCTGCAGTACTGGTAGTAATGAGCCTACTAATGAGAGAAATATTCGGACACATAAACGAAGCTACCATAAAGAAGCAGAAGGTATATTACCAACTAATGCAGAAATTACTATCAGACAAAATGTTAACCCTGAAAACAACCACTCCAGAACTCTTGTTGATTGATAGAAATTAAAAATTGCATATGGAAATTATTTACCAGAACAAGATATCACTTTAAAAGAGCTATTTGGTCTCTTTCTCACAATGAGAGTGATAGGATGAAAACAAGAGGGAGAGAAAAAAGAACCATAAAAAAATTGACCAGCGAATTTGTCATACACCATAAGGAAATGGTAAAAGAGAAAGGAGTAAACCCAAAAAAATAAAAAGAAAGAAATCTACTGATGATTTGCTCCCTTTTCAGAAAGGGTTAGTCTTTGTTTAAGAAGTTAACACTGAAGGCTACGTCATGTCTTTAAGATCTTGAGAGCTACTTTTCCTAAATAAGAGGACAAGGGATTCTATGCCCATCCTTTGCCGACCACGGACTCTCAAAGAATGAAGTCTACGATTTTTAGCCATAGTAGGAGCTAAATATAAGAATAAGGAAGAATTTGATATATTAGGTACTAATATATTGGCCATAACTCGAGATAAGGCTGTATAACCGTCATCTTCGGAGAAGCAAGGAACTTATCCCCTACAGCAGAGGTCGACAATAGTTTTGGCTCCGGTGCCGCTTTGTGAAAACAGAGGTTAGCGGAGGACCGCAACTTTTAAAATGATTGCATGCATTAGTTATCTTTGCGTTTCAGGAAAGGTATACAATTCGGACTGTCTTGGTGGGCCTCATGAAAATAATTAGTGGATCGCATGCGAGCCACGTGCTGCTGTTTGCCCACACCTGGTCTACAGGAAAGTGAATGCCACAACAAAGATGTTGGAGAGATTGTTTCAGAGTGTGAGAAATCTTTGAGAATTGAATCTAATGGAAATCGGAAAATGTTCCAGACTTGAAGGAATATGTTGAGGTGTTATAGATGATTTGGAGGGTATGTTGCTTATCGAGTTAAAAGCAAACACCCCAGCAAATTTGGTCACATCAATGTTACAGGAAGGAACTGCCCTCAAACAATTTCAAGAGCATGTTTAATGAAATCAACAGAAAGTTTTATGGTATTTGCTTTGAAAATGAAAGAGAATTTTATCAGTTCTACGGAAATTTCATTGATTGTAACCCTAAGGCTTTTTCAAGGTTAACTAACATTATACTAAATGTAGCTATAAAATAATGTGACTGATGGTATCACAGAGTAAGTACACATGCGCCAAATATAAACGACTAAAAGCTCCGAAGCGTGATGCCTTCTCAGTCGAATGTTGCATCTATGATGTGTGTAGACAATTCATTGTTTGTGTAAGAGCTGTTATATTGTTTTGCTGAGAAAATGGTAGCCAACGGCCTTGTCGCGGTGGTAACACCGGTTCCCGTCAGATCATCGAAGTTAAGCGCTGTCGGGCTGGGCTAGAAGTTGGATGGGTGACCTTCCGGCCTGCGCTGTTGGCAAGCGGCGTGCACTCAGTCCTTGTGAGGAAACTGAGGTGCTACTTGATTGCGAAGTAGCGGCTCCGGTCTCGTAAACTAACATACACCCGTTTAGTTTTAGAAAAAAAGTGAAAAGTGTAGTAACAGAGCAATGAATTGACATAAAATGTCACATGAAACTTTGAAAACCTGCTAGTGGAACCTATCCTTTGCTAAAGGAAGTGTATGGCTAAGACTATTTATCACGTACACGAGTTTTTGAATGGTTCGACCGTTTCCAAGATGGCCAAGACGACGCTGAAGATGACTCGTGCTTGGGACGCCCTTCAGCATCAACAACGGATGAAAATACTAAAACAGTAGGTAGTTTGATTCGATCTGACCGTAGGTTGGGTATTCGATCGATTCTTGAAACTGTAGAAAGAGAAAAAGGTGTGTAAGGCAAATTTTACATAATCAATTTAACATGAGAAAAGTGAGTGTGAAAATTCTCACGATCGAGCAAATAGGAACTCGGGGAAATGTTTGTACTGACACTTCGCATGCCATTGAAAATGATCTTAATTTATGAGAAAGACTGATAACATGTAATTGGTTTTTCATTTATAATCCAGAAACTAAGCTCCACTCCGTGGACTGGAGGCGTCAAATTTCACCGAGAGCGAGAAAACCTCGAATGAGCAAATCAACATTCAAATGGATGATGATTGTTTTCTTCGATATTCAAGGAACTGCGTATCTTCACAGCTTTTCTCAAGGAGAAACTATTAATCAACATTAGCACCCTGAATTTGTCGCCTAACTCTGTGAGAAACTACGAAAAAACGACCCGAATTGTGGAAGAACTAGTTGTGGGTCCTGCATCAAGACAATGCGCTGGCTCATACCGCATTGTCTGTTAAGAGGTTCCTTGTGAAGTGCAGCATCCCATTGTTACACCACTCACAGTATTCGACTGACCTAGCGTGTGATTTTGATCTATTCCCTAAGGTCAAATCCGCGTTAAAAGAAACGAGGTTTCAGTCCGCTGAAACAGTGAAACAAAAAGGGGCTCGCTTGATCAAGGAGCTCAAAGAGGCAGACCTCCAGCACTGTTTCCATTAGTGGAAAATTCGCATAGCGCGATGTAGGGATTGAAAAGGGGAGTTACTGAGGTTAACAATGACTAAATATGTATGTTTTTGAAATAAAATATTTTTCACTAGCAGTCCCGTTACTTTATACTCACACCCCGTAAAAGAAAGTATCTAGGAATGCAGAACTTTGCTCTAAAGTGTTTCGTAAGAACAAGCACTTTCAGCAATGAGAAAGCTGTCAACAAGAAAAAAAATACTAAGGTAATAAAGGAACTGAGAGTAAACAAACACAAAAACTCAAAAATATAAAAAAGTCGTAACATCAATTTCCAGAAAAGAAAAAGAAAACGCGTTAATACAGTTAAAGAGTTTAAAATTACTTTATAGGTGGTTTCTCCTTATTGTAGGTCTATGTGGTCTAAGCCGTTGGGAGCCTACTCCCCTAGGAAAAAAAGAAGCGTCCTCCGGGATGGTGAGAGAGGCTGATGTCCTTCGGAGACTTTACACTAACATTTCACCGACCATAGAAAAAAATAGCCTAACTCATATGAAGGTTAACGATAACAATAATAACAATAATAATGCACTAAAACTTGGATAATTTGGATTACATTTATATGTGATTACAAGAAGTTAAGCTTCATTGCAGCGAGGCGAGAGGGTTCACAGTGATGTTATAGCTCACACTCCCTCTGCACGTGACCCCTACAGTGATACCAAGTTTTGGGATGAGCATATAATAGTATAAAATAGGTTGCGTGACAGTTAGAGGATAAACTGCCATGTAACACGATGGGCAAGGATGTCACAGCGCCACACAGCGTATAGAGCTAAAGGGTCAAGGGTACCGAGAATGAAGTTTCCACTCTATAGCGGTGAGTGCGCTAATATGAAACTTCCTGGCAAATTAAAAATGTGTGCCGGACCGAGACTCGAACTTGGGACCCTTGGTTTTCGCGGGCAAGGTAGGAGACCAGGTACTGGCGGAAGTAAAGCTGTGAGAACGGGTCATGAGTCGTGCTCTGGTAGCTCAGTCGGTAGAGCACTTGCCCGCGAAAGGCAAAGGCCTCGAATTCGAGTTTCGGTTCGACACACAGTTTTAATCTGCCAGGAACTTTCCGGTCACGGGATATGGATGAAAGAGGCCAAACGCAATATTTTCAGACCCACTTTTCGATTACTCATCACCACTACCGGAACCATCACCCTAAGTATCACCCACACATTAATTTGGCAACCCCATCTACTCCTTGGGGATTCTGTCCACGGAAAACGTTTTTACATGAATAACACTTTACACTTGGCTGTGCTCGCCTCCCTAGATGAGTGTCAGCTACGGAGAATAGCTGCATATCAGTTGAGCACCATTTAGATCATGTAAAAGGTATTGTTCCAAGTAGCAAGGATAACTTGCAACTGTACGAACCTGAACCTCAGCTGCCTCCATGATTTTGATTGTAATATGTATTGCTTACTACTAGTTCAAGCGTAAAGCTTCCAAAATAACCGTTTTTCCCAAACTTCAACCAACGGGATAAAACCAATACAACAGCATCAACGAGAAATAGTCTGACAAAGAAAAGAATAAAATAAGAACAGAAACACCATGTGAGCCAAGTAAAGCAAGGTCGAGAAACAAGTGCAAAGCGCCAAGTGTCGCTGTGAGCGAAGTAGAGAACATGAAGTGTAAATACCTGTTGAGAATTCAGTGCTCCTGTTACAGTCAGTCTTCAACGAAAACCCAGCGACCGAAAATTTCTTAAGAGTGAGGAATTGCAATGCGATGGATTTCAGGAGAGCTTGGAGCCAAGATCAGCCAGCCGGAAACGCCGTCGCTGACCTTCATGCTCAGCACCCTAGCAGAAGTTGCCACTCCCGTATTGTCAGACTTCCTTAGAATAGCCTCGAAAAGCCACTCTGCCTTGACCGAATTCCACATAACAACAGCCTCTTTGATCATTGCCTTTGTTCAGAACATTTTCACAGTGTGCCACATGGCAACAGCCTCTTTGGGCATTGCCTGTGTTCCAGGACATTTTCAGTGATACAGAAATGTCACCCTTCCGTAAAATCAACACTGAGCAACTACATTTGAACTCTTCCCCAGACCAAGAATCGTACTCGAACCACTGGGCAGCAAAGTGGTGTCCTGACAGTGTTGCTCAGGACCGTAACGCCGGCTGCAGTGGCCGAGCGGTTCTAGACACTTCAGTCCGGAACCGCGCTGCTGATACGGTCGCAGGTTCGAATCCTGCCTCGGGCATGGATGTGTGTGATGTCCTTAGGTTAGTCAGGTTTAGGTAGTTCTATGTATAGGGGACTGATGACCTCAGATATTAAGTCCCATAGCGCTTAGAGCCATTTCAACCATTTTTTTCTGCACCCTATCAGTGACGTGCCCATCTCCAATCTTACTGGGACAAGAATATCTGTTCAATGCTCGAGCTTTTAGGTGAACTGACAGCTCAGAAGTCCGCCCCCATCAAGGAACTACAACACAGGGGATGCAGCCATACTCATTTCTCCTGAGGTATCTCCGCAGGACTTTCATGCCCAGCACCAGTGGACATGATGCAATCTGACGTGTTCACTGTAGAGCAGCTTCATAGGGTGGACACATCACAGGCCAGAAACACGAGCCTCCCCTCAACATAGCAGTGGAGGCTCAGACTCAGTGCTACCACATAATGGCACGGTGCCAGAGGCACCTTGGCGTTTGCTAACCTCACTCACCATCGTTGCTAGAACATTCAAACTTTTTTCTCCTGCTCCACCTGCAACCATCCTCGACCGAGAATCGCGACCAACACCCAGCCATCCCTGAAACCAAGTCATAATTGACATCAGAAGTGTCTCCTCCCTTTATAGTCGTATAGCTTTAGAGTCAAATGGACAATTATTAAGACAATTATGTCCCTTCATCTTCACCGGAAGCTCTTCAAATAATGTGATTGGTGTAATAATTGTTGGCACACAATGTACAAAACGCGTTATACATTTCCCACACACTTTGTAACTAAAACAACTCTTGTACCTCAATGCTACAACATCGCTGAAATTGCTTAGAGAAAATTCTGGCCCTGAGATCTGTGAATGTTTTCATTTCTTCCCTAATGCACCACTGTTTGAACCGTAGTTCGCCTTCATGGTCATGACATTTACTTTCCTTGACACTCAGATAGGATGGCTGATTTGGGAGGATTTTTTGAAAGTCACCAGATCCTAATATTGATGGTTATCGAAATAACACTTTCACTGGTGTAGTTAATCTACACCTGTGTTCCCAAACTATATCACCATATTACTCGAAATGCGTTATGCAAGCTACCGCTTTAAGACTTGGTTAAGAATCACTTCTGTTAATGAGAAGGCCGTTTAGCACACAGGAAATGCTCATTAGAGAAAGACAATTAAGTTACATAATCATATTAGATTGATAGTTGGAAGTGCAGCAAGACGCACTGCATATCCTTGTCACCTGAAAAATTTCTTAAAAAGAAAGATAATTTCTCCTGCGATTATGTGCAATTAAAATGCATTCTCTGGCTTACTGTAACAGTACACAGATTCAACGTAAAAAATTGAAGTAATTTGCTGCAGCAAATATACTTACTTTCTTTATGCTGGAAAACATGTAATTGTTATTGTGTGACGCACTACGAATTGCACAGTAACATTCGATAAGGACACATTAAATACAATACTCAACATACGAGATGAAACAAAACACTTCCCCAACTTCGTTTTCACGGTCTGGCGGGCCAAGGCTGTGAGGTCACGTCCATTATCAGGTCAAGCAGTCACACCTGTTGTTTCACGAAGGCTTCTGTTATACATTATAATGTATAATGATAATTAACAGATTCTCAGCTTAAGCAGCTAAACCTGTAGTTTCACGAAAGCGTCGATTACACGTTAGCAGATGTCGGGGCCCACCAGGTGGTACAAAAGTTACCTCATGAGCACTTAAATACGAGGGTTGTCCAGAAAGAACGTTCCGATCGGTCGCTAAATGGAAACCACAGTGAAAATCAGGAACATTTTGTTTGCAAGAGTTAGCTACACATTCCAGGTACTTCTCTACACAGTCGCCGCTCCGACTTAAACATTTGTCGGAGCGTTATAGCAAATTTCCAACACCATGGCCATAGAAGGCAGCCGCCTGTGCTTTCCGATAATGCTCTACGCTGGTCTATAGCGCGTAGCCTGCGCCCAAGTGTTGTCTTCGTATCCAGCGTTTCATGTGAACAGAGATGATCAGGACGAGCCAATTCAGGCTGTGTTGTGGGTTGAAAAGGCTGCAGCAGGGTCTTCACTGCCCCTGCAGAGTGCGGCTGAGACTTGCCATGAAGAAGGAAGTGCGAGGCAGTTGTGTTAGGTGGGCTGCATTTATTAAGGCGAAGCCTCTCAGCGGCCCTCCTACTTGGCGGGAGACATCGTTGTTCTAGGCACCTTTATTCGCTCACAGTACGCTCACAACTGAAAATAGCATCTTGATGCGATCGACCGTTATACTAGAGACACTATTCAACATATCTGTGCAAAGCTTCATCGGATTTTCACTGTGGTGTCCATTTCGCGACGGATCGTAACGTTTCTGGACAACCCTCGTATATTTGTCGCAGACGTACTACTAAATGTTGCCATTAGGAGAACACATATGAAACATACGCGGTGTAGTGTTTCAAGAAAGACGATACCTTAAAACTAGCTTCGCTTTTGGTTGCACCGTCTTATTGAGTACAACAGATAATTTAATGTATCTGAAAGAAATGCACTGACGTAAATTCAAAGTATTAAGCCAGGAATACTCTACAGCGTACTGTCGGCTGGAACAGCTACCAGCCTGTATTCGAACTTTTATATGTCTACCTACAAGTGGTTTCGGTACCAAGTATAGTCATTGGGCCATACCATGGTAGTCGTTAAGCTCGCTTAGACAGGAAGGTGTGTCATATACACTAAAGCACATTGAAAACAGCGCACACGGTGGGAAGACAGGAACAAACGGGGACAGTGAGATCCGATAAGCAAACGAGCCAAGTTTGGTACCATTGCACATGGCCACAGACTCTGGAGTGGCGCTGCAGTCGGGCAGGGGAGTATAGTCAAACGGAGCGTAGTGGACGACTCATAGACGTGACGATCACATCCCTACTCGAGGAGGACATTAGTAGGTGCAACTGCCTGGCAGATGTGCTAGACTGTGTTTCTCACAGTTAAGACAGTTGACAGGGACGTCATCATCGGCATGAAAGCAGTAGGCTAGTCGACATGGTGTGTGGCTCGCCAGGTCTATCCTTCGCAGTGCTCCGTCTGACGGCGTTGGGAGCAGTAGCCATCGGATGGTACCTGTGAGCGACGTGCCAGGTCTGGAGGGACCAGGAAGACGAGGAGGCGAGAGCATCGAAGGATCGTGCAGCAAGCGATCAGGGATCCTACAGTCACTCGCTCCATGAGACAAGCAAATCAACAGATGTCAGTCGTTCCACAAACCATATGTAGACGCTTTGCGCGTATGAATTCCCAGCCCAGGAGTCATTGTCATGTACTGCCGTTAACACCAAGATATCAGCCACTCCGTCTACAGTGGTATCGAACCATCACAACGTGGACTGCCACAGACTGGAAAACGTGGTGTCTGTTGAACCCCGACTCGTTTTGTGCATCGATGATAACCGCTTACGGGTGTGAAGGCACCCAGGTGAACGGTACAGTTCCAACTACGGTATCGTACGCCACAGTGCCTGCACAGCTGACGTAATGGTCGGGGGGGGGGGGGGAGGGTGGAGGCGGGAGGTGGGGGGGAGGGTGGGAGGGGGCAAAGTCTACGACACGCGGTGCCCTCTAATTGTGGTACGTGGAACCTTATCGCGCCAGCGTTATGTTGATGACATTCTTCAACCCTATGTGGACTTTTTCTACACGGTCTACCAGGGGCACTTTTCCAGCAAGACAGTACTAGACCGCACTTATGCATGGTCGGTTTGCTCCCCTGACTTGTCCCCTAAAGAGCATGTTGGGACCAGTTGATGCGCGCCACCGTGTCACTCTGTACATGACTTGGTGGTGGCTGTTCAAGACTTGTGGACCAGACTGCCCCAGGATAACATCAGACGTCTGATCAACCTCAGACTGGATTGTGTTGTGGAATGTATTGCAGCAAAAAGTGGTCCAACCTGTTATTGACGTTGCACTACATTTGATTACTTGTACTTACTGTACTTGTTTACTTGTCTCCAGTTCTGGAACAATTGAATCTTTGATATGTATCATTATGTTTATTAAATTTTATTCCGATCTGATGGTCGCTCTTGGTGTGCTATTTTCAAAGTGCCTGACTGTGCGACAGGTCTCTCAATTTACGAATGCCGGAAACGTAGCTGTTCGTCTTTCTTTATCTAGGAAGATACAAGTATATACATGAAGATGGTATCGGTCCGAAAGAACAGATACAATCTTCATATATGTATACACTACTGGCCATTAAAATTGCTACAACGCGAAGATAACGTGCTACAGACGCGAAATTTAACCGGCAAGAACAAGGTGCTGTAATATGCAAATGATTAGCTTTTCAGAGAATTCAAACAACGTTGGCGCCGGTGGCGACACATATAACGTGCTGATATGAGGAAAGTTTCCAACAGATTTCTCATACACAAACAGCAGTTGACCGGCGTTGTCTGGTGAACCGTTATTGTGATGCCTCGTGTAAGGCGAAGACATGCGTACCATCATGTATCCGACTTTGATAAAGGTCGGTTTGCAGCCTATCGCGATTGCGGTTAATCGTATCGCGGCATTGCTGCTCGCGTTGGTCGAGATCCAATGACTTTTAGCAGAATATGGAATCGGTGGGTTCAGGAGGGTAATACGGAACGCCGTGCTGGATCCCAACGGCCTCGTATCACTAGCAGTCGAGATGACAGGCATCTTATCCGCATGGCTGTAACGGATCGTGTAGCCACGTCTCGATCACTGAGTCAACTGACGGGGACGTTTGCAAGACAACAACCATCTGCACGAACAGTTCGACGACGTTTGCATCAGCATGGACTATCAGCTTGGAGACCATGGCTGCGGTTACCCTTGACGCTGTATCACAGACAGGAGCGCCTGCGATGGTGCACTCAACGACGAACCTGCGTGTACAAATGGCAAAACGTCATTTTTTCGGATGTATCCAGGTTCTGTTTACAGCATCATGATGGTCGCATCCGTGTTTGGCGACATCGCAGTGAACGCACATTGAAAGCGTGTATTCGTCATCGCCATACTGGCGTATCACCCGGCGTGATGGTATAGGGTGCAATTGGTTACACGTCTCGGTCACCTCTTGTTCGCATTGACCGCACTTTGAACAGTGGACGTTACATTTCAGATGTGTTACGACCCGTGGCTCTACCCTTCATTCGATCCGTGCGAAACCCTACATTTCAGCAGGATAATGCACGACCGCATGTTGCAGGTCCTGTACGGGCCTTTCTGAATACAGATACGGGCTGCCATGGCCAAAAAATGGCTCTGAGCACTATGAGACTTAACATCTGAGGTCATCAGTCCGCTAGAACTTAGAACTACTTGAATCTAACTAACCTAAGGACATCAAACACATCCATGCCCGAGGCAGGATTCGAACCTGCGACCGTAGCGGTCGCGCGATTCCAGACTGAAGCGCCTAGAACCGCTCGTCCACACCGGCCGGCGCTGCCATGGCCAGCACATTCTCCAGATCTCTCACCAATTGAAAACGTCTGGTCAATGGTGGCCAAGCAACTGGCGTGTCAGAATACGCCAGTCACTACTCTTGATGAACTGTGGTATTGTGTTGAAGCTGCATGGGCAGCTGTACCTGTACACGCCCTCCAAGCTCTGACTCAATACCCAGGCGTATCAAGGCCTTTATTACGGCCAGAGGTGGTTGCTCTGGGTACTGGTTTCTCAGGATCTATGCACCCAAATTGCGTGAAAATGTAATCACATGTCAGTAATAGTATAATATATTTGTCCAATGAATACCCATTTATCATCTGCATTTCTTCTTGGTGTAGCAATTTTAATGGCCAGTAGTAATATAAGGCTCACCGGCCATTTGACCATCTTCTTCTTCTTCTGTGCGGATGCACAAACAGAGCCCGAACTCTTACGGGAATCGGCGGTAAAGCCGCGAGTAGTGAGTATAATGGGTTGGGGTTGGGTTATTTTGGGAAGGAGACCAGACAGCGAGGTCATCGGTCTCATTGGATTAGAGAGGGATGGGGAAGGAAGTCGGCAGTGCCCTTTCAAAGGAACTATCCCGGCATTTGCCTGTAGCGATTTAGGGAAATCACGGAAAACCTAAATCAGGATGACCGGACGCGTGAGTATAATGGGCAGGGATACTATGAATATAGTACGGGACGGTAAGTAGCGAATGTGGGTCTCACGGGAGGCGTGCCTCAGGTAAGTCCCTGCAGTCGCACTATCCTCTATGTCCACGGTGGCTCATGCCGGCAAAGTAGCTCAGCGTGTTCGGTGAGAGAGCTGGTTGGCTTCTGTAATAAACAAAACTGAGTGGGAGGATCAACAAACGAACTTGAATGGATGTCATGTGACGTACACAACGACCAAACACAACGATCAACAACGAACAAAATGCAAAAAAAAAAAAGATGTATAGAGCGTTTGCCATGTAAGCCCGGGTTCGAATCCCAGTCGGGGCACATATTTTTTACTGTCCCCGTTGACTTATATTATTGCCTGTATGGAGCCAAGGGTATTCATTTCATTGTAAAGACGCAAGTGTTATCTCACGTGTTCCACCGTTTCTCCAAGACCCAAACTGATTTTCCCCGAGGTTGGCCTCTACAAGCATTTTCCGTTGTTGTATAAACAATTCGTAGTATAATTTTGCAAATATGGCTTACTAAACTGATGGTTCAACACCATTCACGTACGTTAGCAGTTGTCTTTTTCTGCTTTGTAATTATTGGCTTATTTCTTAAGTCTGAGGGTGTTTCGCCCGTCTCATACAGCTCGCAATCGACGAATTGCGTAGGCCCTGTAGTATGGCCAGAGTAGAATTTTAGAAAGCTTAATCACTGACGGATACGGTTAATAACAGTTGTTCCGTAATCCTATTCTGCGGGAAATACAGACAGCACAGGAACACACCTGGGATACAACACTTACAGACAGAGGAACACATATACGACGCGATCAGAACACCTGAACTTTGGGACATACTGAACGCACTAACAGACAAAATTTCTGACGAATGCCACAAAGAGTACAGGAACAGAAGACCACACAGACAATAAACCTATATGCAGCACCCAGACAGACACCATAGTGTGGAAGAACTAAACTAAGTCTCAATATAAAACAACTGACATGCAATAGACTTACATAAGTAGACCTAAAACTGACAATAGATTAATGTATAAAATTAGACATAAACAGTGTGGCGCACCGTCGCAATTGCCATCAGCTACCACGGCACTCTAAACCTGTATACAAGTAACCAGATAGAACATAAATAGAGATATCAAACGCCACAAATAGAATAGAATAGAACTTCCTAGGCTAAGGTTAGGGGACTGACGATCAGAGGCTTGAAGATAAATCCCAAGACGCTCATCCTCAGTCCCCTACGGTGGTGGGACTATCATCTCTTCCTTTCCTATCGTCTTTTCTCCTCTTCAGACTAAACTATTCCTTGTATTTCCTCCTTCCAATTCAAAATTAATTTTTGCAAAATTTTTGTTAAATCGGTTTTGGGAAAGCTGCCAAAGTAAAGAAGAAAAAAAAAAAAAAAAAAAAGAAACGTGTTCCGTAATCCCTCGAAGCAGCAGAGCTTCTCTTCCCGAAACAAGCAGTGCATCTACGGCTGTCTTCGGACCGTCGGCACACGGCGTAGCACAGCTGGTCCACCTGCGGACGATTCACGACCTCTCGGGCTTTCAGGTGGCCAGCCGGGTGTGAATGAGACGAGCGGCTGAGATACGGCGCACCCGATGACCTCTGTCCTCCCTCTTCTCTGGCCACTTTCCGCAGAGGCCGCTCGCTGCCCTCGGCGTTCTTAGCGGATGACGCCCTGCGCCCGGTGCCGGGCCGTGCCGTCGCAGCAGTCGGCTGCGGCCGTGCGGCAGGTTGCCGCCCAGTGAGAGCGCCGTGCCGCTGTAAATCCCGGCCGTGGGCGAACTGAGTTACGGCCGCCTCCTCACGAGATAACGCGCGACGCCTATACAAGTGTGCCGCGAGTATTTATTGTCCTCGGACGTGGTTCAGTGTTCCTGGCAGTTTAGCTGCCATTTACACCGTACGATGTCGGGCTGCTAGCCGCCCTCCTCCCTTTGTATTCCTCCCGCAGACGTGGCTGTTTCGCCGCAGTTAATCAGTACCTGCATCTATTTCGGTGGCGCCGAGATAAATGCGTCAGCTTACGAGACGAAGGCCAGAAGTAGGAAGGATGGAGGATCATAAAATTGTCTCAACCCTTTCGCTGCTACAGACGCGCTCTTAGCATTCCGTGCTGAGGTGGCTTTTATTATGATATACTGCTCCTAAAACACTGGTGCATCTGCTGAGGGACAGCTTTCCAGCAAATATAAAATATCATCCAATTCTTCGAAAAGTGTTAGCTGAAAAAAATGATTTTTGCACGTCTTACAGTCTGATATGATCACTCGATTAAGAACTGAATTTCCTTTCGTTATCGCCAGCCGGTGTGGCCGTGCGGTTCTGGACGCTTCAGTCTGGAACCGCGTGACCGCTACGGTCGCAGGTTCGAGTCCTGCCTCAGGCATGGATGTGAGTGATGTCCTTGGGTTAGTTAGGTTTAAGTAGTTCTAGGGGACTGATGACCACAGATGTTAAGTTCCATAGGGCTCTGAGCCATTTGAACCATTTCAACCTTTCGTTATCCGTCTCACTTACTGCGCTGCATCAAATTAAATAAAACATTGGACGATAGCAATTTCAAGTAACTGTCTGAAAGATCCCATGATCATACGGAGCCCCACAAAGGGCTTGAAGTGTTGCGTGATGTGGTTGGTGTGGTTCAAATGGCTCTGAGCACTATGGGGCTTAACATCTGCGGTCATCAGTCCCTAGAACTTGCAACTACTTAAACCTGACTAACCTAAGGACATCACACACATCCATGCCCGAGGCAGGATTCGAATCTGCGACCGTAGCGGTCGCGCGGTTCCAGACTAAAGCGCCTAGAACTGCTCGGCCACACTGTCCGGGTGGTTGGCATCTGTGAGGGTACTTTACATGGTGAAGCCATGCTGCCTCTCGACCATTTCCATCTGCTTAGCCGTACACAAACACCACGGCATGTGGTCAGAGGAACTGTCATTCGTCAGTGACATCTACCGACTCAAGGACGAATTTCTGGACATTTGTTCAAGGGACCACTTTTACTCCATTTCCAGTCAGGAATGCGTCCCTGCAGTTTGTCGGTTTTATTAATGTTCACCCTGTATATAGCAATAAACATTTTGCATCACCCTTTTAGTTCGACATTCATGGCATAGAAACAAAAAACTGGCGCTGATGAATGCGTTTCTATTCACTTGCAGTGTGTCCAGATCTCTGTATACGGGATGATTCTTACTAACGTTTAAAAATTTCCGAAAAGACGTAGCCGACGCTGAGATAAGTAATTTAATGCAAGACACATGGGACCGGAAATACTGGGAGAAAGTGGACGACGAATGTTGAACATCACAGCACGTGCAGCGGTGGAAGCTATCGGTCACGTATTCACGTCCATGTGGCTCCGGGCCTATGTGTGTGACTTAAGCGCATGGGGCTAGAGGTTCAAATCATATGTCTGGCAGGCAGCGTCTTTTTGCATTGCGCCAGGCAACTCTGTGTTTATACTGAGGTAAGATTTGTTATTTTATTTACCCGTCTTGGGGTCTCGGTTGGGTAAGTGCAAAGTATAGTACAACAAAAATCTATCATATTGCGTCACAAGTAAACGAGTATAAGCTTCCGAACTG
This sequence comes from Schistocerca americana, assembly GCF_021461395.2. Lineage (NCBI taxonomy): Eukaryota > Metazoa > Arthropoda > Insecta > Orthoptera > Acrididae > Schistocerca > Schistocerca americana. Next base: position 217,482,173 of record NC_060122.1, on the reverse strand, counting down.
CATCGCTACCAGTAAATGACCTACGTGTTCTTCATTAAATAAAGTAAACAAAAACCGACGTGCCAAAAGGAAAGAAACACAAAGTAAGAACAGCTTTTGTTTGGTTACAGTGAGGACAATAATTACGTAACTTCTACATTGAGAACAGATCACATTTGTAATAGGTGTTCGAAAACTGGGTAGTGTAGTGAAGCGATGTTGTAGTACTGCCCCTTCTGGCAACGGTACGACACCGAGCGAGGTGGCGCAGTGGTTAGCACACTGGACTCGCATTCGGAAGGACGACGGTTCAATCCCGCGTCCGGCCATCCTGATTTAGGTTTTCCGTGATTTCCCTAAATCTCTTCAGGTAAATGCCGAGATTGTTCCTTTGAAAAGAGCACGGCCGACTTCCTTCCCTAATCCGATGAGACCGATGACCTCGCAGTTTGGTCTCCTCGTCCAACACAACCATCCAAGGGTATGACACACAATCCTAACTGCTGTGCGTATGGCCAGGACGGCATGTGGTGACGTAACACGTTAGGAATCGACTGAAACGAGATGTTTTTGGATGCCGAAAACGATAACGTGCTCTGTGCGACTTACCCAGAATCGCAATTGAAGAGTGGGACACTTTGGACCAAGGATGGCTTGGTAATCTCATCGATGGTATTCCCCGACTGATTTAAGCGTGCATCATTTGACGTCCACTTTTACGATATTTCCCGACATTTGCGGCTCCATTACTTGCCTCAGCGTCATCTATGTCGCTTCGTGATTTTTTAAACGTTGATCGGGATCACCCTATATGTACATGTAAAATTTGTGTAACGACAAAATCGTCTTTTTCCCATGGGGGTTTTTCGCACAACTCTTATGAACGTCAATATGTTTTGGAACATCCGCCTGCTCTGATGCACGCTTAAATCAGTCGGGGAATACCATCGATGAGATTACCAAGCCATCCTTGGTCCAAAGTGTCCCACTCTTCAATTGCGATTCTGGTCAAGTCGCACAGAGCACGTTATCGTTTTCGGCATCCAAAAACATCTCGTTTCAGTCGATTCCTAACGTGTTACAGTGGGCTCATGCCTAGGGAACAGGCGGGACACTACATTCTGGTGATCCTAGCATGCTGAAGGTACGTGTTCGGGAGAACAGCACGATGAGTACACGAGTCTTCATCCATAAATTTTCACCAAAGTTTTGCCAACGTGGTACCACTATTGGCTGTAGAATCTCGTCCCTGTACCGTAAGGCACTGAGATTACCCTCAACGATCATGAGAGATGTACGGTTGCCTCATGTAACCACATCCCATAACACCACTCCAACACCACCACCACCGACTTGTTCCTCATGTGGAGCCTTTCGTCATTACTAGTGTCTGCAGACACCTTGTCTGCGGTTATCAGGGTCTGAGTTTCATCCGTAAAAAACACCGACGCCAATTCTGGATCGTCCATTCTGCATGATTTGTTACCATTGTGCAGCGGAGTCCATGACATCTTGCGCTACGTGGTGCTTGCCATGGTCATCGGGAACGGAGACTCACATCATCCAGTCGTCCCTAACAGTCTGATGCGATACATGACGTCCTGTAGGCTCTTCAACCACCGAATTCAGGTCAAGAGCACTAAGCCCATGGTTCCTTTGCCTCAAAAATAGATATCGATCGTCCTCTGCACCTGTCGATCAAGGACACCCTGCACGGTCTATCTTCAGCGCTAAATGTCAAATGGAAGCGTCGAACGAGTTACTTGGTTGTCATGTCTTTATCGCGGACCCGATCATTGGGAGCGATTGTCCTTCGTGCCATAAACGATGTTCACTCTTCCGAACACAGATGTTACTAATGCGTCGCCAACAGTGCTTTACGGCACTTCCACCTGAAATGCTATAACCCATTCTTGTGTGGATTTCTACTGATAGGTAGCGCTCAAGGTAGTTTTGTGTATCAAGTTCTTTGACATTGACAATCAGGAGATACACTATCAGTTGTGGAATTTTTATTTATATTAGAGATTGAAAGCCCTTGAAGTCAATTTTTGCCCATGAAACTCCATTTGGATTGGTTACTAATTTTGGTCCACAATCTAGTCATCTTAGATCATAAAACTTTCTTGATTAGTGTTGGTGTCATTACGGCTTCACAAATCGTTGAAATGTTTCTTAAAATGACAACAGCAACACATGACGTAATTTAAAACAGCTTTTCATCGCTCGTGGGCTGTGTAATTGAACGATGGTCGTAAAACAAAGGCGTTATGTGGTTACAACTTAGTAGCTGATACAGTCATTATTTACATCATTTCGTAACAGAGATTAGCTGCGACATGGAACATGTGAACTCGGCTGGTGCTCATTACAAAGTACAAGAAACGCTACATTCGGCACTGGTACTGTGGTGTAATGGGGACTGACACCGACTGTGTCAGCAACTAAATTATAACAGCAAAACGCCTGTGCTTTATGACCTCCATTGAATTACACTCGCCACAAACGATGAAAAACTGTTTTAAAGTATGTTATGTGTGGATATTGTCATTTTAAGAAAGATTTTAACGATGCAAGAAGCCATAGTGGGACTACCACTAATCAAGAATGTTTTATGATCTGAAGACGGCTAGATTACTGAGCACAACTAGTAATCAGTCCAAATAAAGACTTCATGTGCAGTCTCGACTTCACGAGTTTTCAATCCCTAACGTAAATAACAAAAAGCTTTTTGGACGTTTACACACAACGTCACGGGTGACTTTCCTATCGATACAGCATCAGTCACAATAACAACATATCTGCATGACATATCGCGGTGATACAACGCTTGCTGGTGTGTGTGGATTTTCGTATGGGCTTATTTCTATAGTAAGACAGAAAGTGCAGAATTAACAAACACATTTAATTTGCATTACACTATGTAACATGAAACTGGTCATATCGATTTCACAACACTTTCTTAATAATATTATCCTGTAGAACATGAAAATAACCATAGGATTTTTTTAATTTTTAGGATATCCTTGTTTTTAAAAGATTTACAATAAGAATCTTTCACTCACTTACTTCGACAATAGTCATCAGATAGCACACAGTAGCTTTTTTTCTTATTAGAGTTATGTCCATTTTCTTTTTTTCTGCGATACGTTACGACTACATAACTCTCAAGTGCAAAATTATTCCATTGTTTTAAAGATTATTCGAAATTAGCTGTAAGTTTTTTTGTTGTGTTTTTTATAAATAATTCAGAACAATGACATCCAAAAGAATGTGTAAATTACCAGTCGGTATAATATTGGACCTAAGCAAGTTAAATATGTCATTGTATTAGTCACGAAGTTTTGTGATCCAGAAACAGCTTACTCTGGAAAGCCTGTTGGAGATCCAGGTACTTCTTGGACTCCTCATGTGACATGTGGAAGCTGTAGATGTACAATGGATGGATGGATTCTTTGAACAAGAACACTCTTGTTCAAAGAGGCCACAGACCATCATGATGATTGCTATTTTTGTATAGTATACATATCAAGCTGCAGGAGCACAAAGAAAAGAACAAATGTAACTCTGATTTCAACGGCTATGACTCTGGAATCATCTTCCGGAACGTGAAGGTTTTTACGATTTAATAATGGATTTGCAGTTAATGAAATCAAAACCTGAACTTCTTGCATCTTTAAGAAAAACTTCCCGGTTTTCATCCCGCGTCACTTCGAACAAAATACTCTCGTATCTCGTTTAAAAATAGAAATTTACTAAATTATTGTTGCTGGATATCTAAAGCAGTCACCGATTGCTTCATGAAAATTGAAGGATATTTATGTCTCTGTTCTGATATGGCCGTCTCTTTGAAGCAATCGGCATAAATGACAAATAAAATGACTGGCGTCTTGTCACAGACAGCTCTGCCAGCTGTGTTAAAGCGGTTCTTTTGCACAATGCAAATGAGCACCCTTCCATTCCATTGGCTCCTTCTGTTGAGCGAAAGAAGATTACGAGAGCGGTGAGAGAGAAAACAGTGCGTGAATGCTGCTTCTGGCATGTCTATTCAGACTCTAACGAGATTGAATTCCTTCTAGGACTTCGAGGAGACTCCACAAACTATTGTTTCTGCCCATGTCTTTCGAGTAACAAAGCAACAGTCGAACACCATAGTAGGAAAGAATGACCTGTGAGTGAGGAGTTAATTCCAGACACAAATAACGTACTTAAATAAATTTATTACGCTCTCAGTTACTCTTTACTTTATAAGACAAATATTTCCTAGATACCTAATGCAAAAGTGAAGGGTGGAATGTTTATTAGTCCCAAACCTCGGCTCTTATTACAATCAAAACATCTAGAGGAAGCTACGACAAAGCGAATTCAGAAGCTGGTGGATGGGTTTCATATAAACAATAGAAAATTAAGATAAACAAAAACATGATTAAATTTTGTTGCTCTGTCTTATTTGAGTATTCAATCTGTTATCAGGACTCTTAATTTAATTTCATGTAAGAATAGCAAATTAAATCTGATTAGAAAGACCGCTACGACGTTCAGCAAATAATATTGCTGACAGTGGTAGCTCCTGCAAAATTTTACCACTGTGCTACAGTATTAAAAAAAATTAACAGATTGTGTTTCACTATGTTATCATGATAGGTACAACCTAATATTGTTCCGATATTAGCCTTACCTAATGCACTAAGACCAAGTTTGTTGATTGTTATCATTATAATATTTTAGTGTTCAACCACTAATATTAGGAACATAACCCACAGCAACGCGTTTCGGGAGTCAAACTCTCATCATCTGGCTGTCTAGGTTAAGGCTCTCAAGGTTAGATACATTGTATGTAGGATTAACTTAGACAGCCAGGTAGTGGGAGCGTGACTGCCAAAATGGTGTGGATTACAATCCTAATGTTAGTGGTTGACGCTAAAACATTTATAACGATTACGTTAACGACTGCTACTTCCAATCTAAGATGGACAATACTAGATGTATGTAGTTTATATGTTTACAGTTTACGAAATGTTTATTTTAGTAATGCATTAGTATATCGTAGATCTTTCACTCTCCCTGTACCCAATTTTCCCGAATAACAAACACGAGAAAGATAGTTGTTGTGAACATCACACTTAAAGCTCCAGCTCTCTTCATACCACAACCAATGGCCTTTTGACCTATAACGGTATTAGACTGTACAGTGAACTTTTGAGTTTATTTAAATTCTGTAAGTAAGTTTTGCTTGATAATGGTCATTTGACCGAAACAAGTAGCAAGGTGCATTGTGCAAAGTAAAGGACAGATGGAGTTTCATCATAAATTTTAACAATTATTTGGTGGCTGGATACCCCCACCTACAAACATACATAAATCTTCTCGCTTAGCTTGAACCATATCAGTGAGCTCCATCCCATGCCTCCCCTTCTTTAGATTTGAATTTGGGAAGGCCTACCTAACTCTTTAACTCTCACTTTCTCCTTCAGAGATCTACCGGAAAAGGACCTCTATAGCAGACCATGTACAGAATTCGCCATATTGCTTGCACAATACTTTTCACGCACTTCCAAGGAAAAATATTGACCTGTTGCTGTGATCACCACGGATGACGTCGCATCACAGCTTGCGCAGTCGAAAACAGACAGCTGAGTCCCTTCTCCGAGTTGATCGTACCGCAGCTGACCATCGTTTCATCACTCGACACTGGTTTCTACACTCATGCTCATACATTAAGGATAATTGCAGAATGTGGCGCCACACAACGTGGCACTACACAAAACTGGCGCTAATTGCATTGGCACATAGGGAACACACACGACAGAGATCTGTAAGTCCACGGTGTTGGTGGTAAGTTGAGAAAATCGTCCCGAAACACATGTGCTACAAAACGCCACTGTTTCCTGCGCATGTACCCCGACATCAATACGGGATATGATCACCATCCACACGTACACAGGCCGCACAACGGGTTGGCATACTCTGGATCAGGTGGTCGAGCGGTGGCTGAGGTATAGCCTCCCATTCTTGCAGCAGTGCCTGTCGGAGCCCCTGAAGTGTCCTAGGGGTTTGACGACTTGCAGCGATACGTCGACCGAGAGCATCCCAGACATGGTCGATTGGGTTTGGGTCTGAAGAACAGGCAGGCCACTCCATTCGTCTGCTATCTTCTGTTTCAAGGTACTCCTCCACGATGGCAGCTCGGTGGGGCCGTGGGTTATCATCCATCAGGAGGAAGGTGGGACTCACTGCACCCCTGAAAAGGCGGACATTCTGGTGCAAAATGTCGTCCCGATACACCTGACCTGTTACAGTTACTCTGTGAAAGACATTCAAGGGTGTACGTGCACCAATCATAATCCCACCCCGCACCATCATGCCACGACTTCCATACTGGTCCCTTTAGAGGACATTAAGGGGTTGTTATCTGGTTCCTGGTTCACGCCAGATGAAAACCCGGCGAGAATCACTGTTCAGACTATACCTGGACTCGTCCGTAAACATAACCTGAGACCACTGTTCCAATGACCATGTACTGTGTTCTTGACACCAGGCTTTACGGGCTCTCCTGTGACCAGGGGTCAGTGGAATGCACCTTGCAGGTCTCCGGGCGAATAAACCATGTCTGTTCAGTGGTCTGTAGACTGTGTGTCTGGAGACAACTGTTCCCGTGGCTGCGGTAAGGTCTCGAGCAAGGCTATCTGCAGTACACCGTGGCCGTCGGCGAGCACTGATGGTGAGATATCGGTCTTCTTGTGGTGTTGTTCACTGTGAAAGTCCTGTACTGTAGCGCCTGGACGCGTTTCCTGTCTGCTGGAATCGTTGACATAATCTTGAGATCACACTTTGTGGCACACGTGTGTTCCTTGAGCCATTTTCAACACACAGTCGCCATTAGCGCATCTGAAAACGTCTGCACACTTACTCGCTGCACCGTACTCGGACATGCCTCAATACACCTCTGCGTATTGTGGACTGCTGCCAGCGCCACCGTGCGACGACCGCAGGTTAAATGCACCGCATGGCCATACCCCGAGGTGATTTAAACCCGAAAAACTGCCCACCAGAGCGTTGTTTCACCATGTATCAGCATTATCCTTAATTTATGAGCATGAGTGTAGTTATCACAGAAAGAGCGCTACAAACCATATCTTCGTCTGCCTTATTTGGATACCAGCACTGAAAAGCTTCCGGATTTGATAAGTAGCGGCACCCGTCAAGAAAATTGACATCGGCCGGTCGGCCGGGAAAGCGGTGTGCTGACCACATGCCGCTCTCCATCCGCATCCGGTGGCGCCAACGGCTGAGAATGGTGACACAGTGGGAGGGGGGGAGGCGGTATCGTTGGGCCTTCAAGGCCTGTTCGGGCGGTGTTTGTTTTGCTTTTTGCGTTCGAAGAGAAACGGTGTGATTTTAGTGTGATTTTCGGCTCCCTTTCCAAGAGAAATGGCATAACTTTAGTACGATACTTGCAGTGTGCTGTAGCACATTAGCACATGATGACTATCCGCCACTGATTACCACACATTAACAAAGGAGTTGCAAGGTAATAGTCTGGGAAAAAAGAGAGTGGCCACTACCGTGCACCACGTACTATAGAAGGTTGAGCGAAAAAGAAATACTACAAAGGCTTTCAAAAAGTAGTGTAACACTTTTTTCTGGACCAAATTCGGTTGAAAAAATGCAGACTTTGTTGTGAGACCTCATGGAACATTTCAGCGTCAAGCCCTATAGTCTCAAGAGGTTCTGATAGGTGGCGGCGCTTAACGTAACCTTGAAAATGGCGTCTGTAACAGAAAATGTTCAAATGTGTGTTAATTCCTAAGGGACCAAGCTGCTGAGGTCATCGGTCCTTAGACTTACACATTAAATTACGTTAAGAAAAATACACATGCCCATGGCCGAGGGAGGACTCGATCCTCCGGCGGGAGGACCGCGCAATCCGTGACAAGCTGCCTCTAACCGCGTGGCCACTCCGCTCGGCATCTGTAAACAGACATGCGTTCCAAGCAGACAGCTGTCGTTTTCTGCTGGCGAAAACCAGAGCATCGCAGATATTCAAAGGCGCTTGCAGAATGTAGAGACAGTGAAAAAAAGCACGGTGAGTCATCGCGTATGTCATCATCGCAACAAGGTCGCACAAACCTGTCCGATCTCACACATGCCAGCTGGGCAAACAGAGCTACGACTCCTGCAGTGTTGGAACGTGCGGACACTCTCATTCGAGATGATGCAAACGAACTTCCCGTTCTCCATGACAAGTCTGCGCACCCAATAGTAGCTCACAAAACTTCACTGGACTGTTCTTCCTCTTCCACCCTACACCCTTGGTCTCGCACCTTCCGATTTACATCTGTCTGGCCTAATGAATGATGCATTCCACGGGTGGATGATACTATTGATGCAGCAAGGCACTGGCTCCGGGGTCGACAAGTAGAATAGTACCATGTGAGCATACAGCCCTTCCCAGTAAGATGGCGGAAAGCCGTTGTACTAAACGGAGACTGTGTTGAAAAATAGGTTTCTCTAGCCGTAAGAGCAGGGAATAATATGCTGTACTGGAATCCTGAATAAAACGAACCTGCTTTCAGAAAAACATGTATTGTATTACTTACTGAACGCCCCTCGCACTGGAAATAGTAAAGCCGCGCGCAGTGGCCGCGCGGTTAGAGGCACCATGTCATGGAGTGCGGACATGGGTGTGTGTGTTGTTCTTAGCATAAGTTAGTTTAAGTAGTGTGTAACTCTAGGGACCGATGACTTCATCAGTTTGGTCCCTTAGGAATACAAAAATGGCTCTGAGCACTATGGGACTTAATTGCTGTGGTCATCAGTCCCCTAGAACTTAGAACTACTTAAACCAAACTAACCTAAGGACATCACACACATCCATGCCCGAGGCAGGATTCGAAACTGCGACAGTAGCGGTCGCCGCGGTTCCAGACTGTAGCGCCTAGAACCGCTCGGTCACCCCAGGTGGCCCATTGGAATACACATACACGTGTTTTGAAGTATTGAAGTGAACGCGTATTAATGTGAGTCTGTAAATATTGTCCGCAGCTCGTGGTCTTGCGTTAGCGTTCTCGCTTCTCTTGTTCGGGTTCCCAGGTTCGATTCCCGGTTGGGTCAGGGATTCTCTCTGCCTCGAGATGACTGGGTGTTGTGTGTCCTTCATCATCATTGACTCACAAGTCGCCGAAGTGGCGTCAGCTAAAAAGGACTTGCAATACGGCGGTCGAACTCCCCCGCATAGGCCTCCCGGCCATCAATGCCATCAGATCATTTCATTTCGTTTCTGTAAGTACTCTCATATTTGTTAAATTTCATATTGGGTACTAATAAACCGCTTCAGCTGTATTTAGTTCTTTATTTTTAGACCAATACTGGTTTCGTGGCACTAAAAGCCACATCTTCAGGTGAACATATAACTAAGACATTAGAGCAAAAATGCTGGTAATAATTCGTTGTCTGTCAGAGCAAAACACACCACAATGTTGTCTGCATATGGTAAGTTGTCTCTCGACTCGTTCCCAGGTTCAACACTCCTGCTTGCAACTGACGCCGTGGAACAACACTCCTCCCGCAGGGGAGAGTAGGGATGGATGTCAAGGGCACCGGCACTATGAGAGGGTGCAGCTCGTTCGCCCTCGGCAGATGTGCAGCGGGAGCTGTAGTTGTAGTTGTAGATGCCGTAAGAGAATCCGCCGCTGCCCCAGGGCTGGGATTGGAGGCCACGCGAGGCCGGGCTGCCGGCTGTCCCATCGCCGACAACTGCGCGCAGCTGTTGCCCACTCCAAACAATAACACAGCCGAGTGACACGGCCAAACGGTCTCCTCTCCCCTCTCTGCCCCCTCGCCACTTCGGAAGGTCATTAATTCCTTGCAGCACGCGCCTCGTTTCCTCCGCTCCGGAGCAGCAGCAGGCGACGCGAAACTCGGGGTCCGAGAACAAAGCCTCTGACGAAAGCGTCACTTCTCACTCTGGAGGTGAGCTCACAGCTGAACTTCGTCAGACGTCCTGTGAACATTCTGGAGTAAAATTAAACAAATTTCCAAATGTATTCCTTACTAATTTTCCCATCCTCTTCACATGTCGAGGACATTTGAACACATCCACAAAAATTTTAAAAATGTGCGTATGTACGAGGGTCATTTCATAAGTCATACCGAGCGATGTCGCGCAGTGGCTAGCACACTGGGCTCGCATTCGGGAGGACGACGGTTCAATCCCGCGTCCGGCCATCCTTATTTAGGTTTTCCGCGATTTCCCTAAATCGCTCCAGTCAAATGCCGGGATGGTTCCTTTGAAAGGACACTTCCTTACCTGATCCGAATGAGACCGATGACCTCGCTGTCTGGTCTCCTCCCCCAAAAAGCCCAACCCAACCTAACGTGAGACCAGTTGCTCCGTTTTCGCATTACGACAACGACAACAACGACCATAATTCGTGGCATCTACGGTATATCGTGCGAACACGTGGCAGCACCGTAATCATAGTAAATACATTACGAAGCCCGCGGAAACAGTGCCGAAATCAACCGAGAGATAGCAGCCGCATGCGAGGATAGCTCCATGCAAGGGTCTCAAACATTCAGTGTGGGTATACTTGGAAGGAGAGACAGCATTGGTCGTATATTTTTGTTTATTATCGCAAAATCAATTTTCGGTCACTTAGTGACCATCTTCAGTGCTGTAATATATAACTTAAATTAGTAAGCACTGGTGTCAATAAGCTGTAATATATAACTTAAATTAGTAAGCACTGGTGTCAATAAGCTTACGGCGATCACATAGTCTCTATGTGATCGCCGTAAGCTTATTGACACCAGTGCTTACTAATTTAAGTTATATATTACAGCACTGAAGATGGTCACTAAGTGACCGAAAATTGATTTTGCGATAATAAACAAAAATATACGACCAATGCTGTCTCTCCTTCCAAGTATACCCATTATCTGGTCGTAGTGCACAGGACACTATGGAGTCGCCAATCAATTCAGTGTGGGCTTGGCCGTGCTGCAAAATGAATGTAAGCAGAGTAGACCAGCGTGCACACCTGAAAATTGCCTTTCTCGCTGTCAAAGATGCTATTCAGTGACATGAAGAACTGCTAGCAACTGTGGGTGATAGGGCATCACCTACGAAGGTCATTGTCGGTTTGGCGTATGACGATGATGATAATGATGTTTGGTCTGTCGGACGCTCAACTGTGCAGTTATCAGCGCCCATACAAATTCCCAACCTTTGCTCAGTCCAATATCGCTCCTTTCAGGAATGATGATGAAATAATGAGAACAACACAAACACCCAATCATCTCGAGGCAGGTGAAAATCCCTGACCCCAGGACCCCGTGCTCGGGAAGCAAGAACACGACCACGAGACCGCGAGCTGCGGACTTTGGCGTATGACAGCCACAGTATTCTGGAGTGTCACTCTGCTAGGGACAGCCACACTGTCCAGGACCAGTACTACCGCAACTTTCTGCTGTACCATCTGCGATGTACACTTCGCCAAAAACATCTTCCACTGCTGGATAATACAATCATACTCCATCATAACGCTACAGCCCACACTGCAGGCGTCATCCAAAATTGTGTACAGTGGTCGGTCGGGAAATCTTCCCCAAACCGCCCTGATCACCAGACTTCAGTCCATGCGACTTCGGCCGCATAACGCAACTACAGAAATTATTGCGTGGGAGTTGCTTTGCAAACAGAACGGATATCCTCACGGTATTTCGTCGACAAGTGGCCAGTGACAGTCAATGCTGTGTGAATGCACTGGGGGACTATACTGGAGAACAGTAGTTGACTTTGATTCACTTTTGTTCCATTTGTACTTGTGCACAACATATTTACACAGAGTTCCAATGCGTGTGCTTCGTTTCAATTTTGCCATTACCTGCTATACTGGAAAAATGTTCAAATGTGTGTGAAATCTTATGGGACTTAACTGCTAAGGTCACCCGTCCCTAAACTTACACACTACTTAACCTAAATTAGCCTAAGGACAAACACACAGATCCATGCCCGAGGGTGGACTCGAACCTCCGCCGGGACCAGCCGCACAGTCCATGACTGGAGCGCCTTAGACCGCTTGGTTCCTACAGTGGAACGCTATTTTATGTTGACATTCAGATGCACACTGCCTTACTGATCCAATGCACACCGAGTAATTTCCAAGTTTTCGCATTATCGCAAGATACACCATGGTTGCCATGACTTATGGAATGACCCTCATATGTGTGTATGTATTTATGTTCTACGTCTCTACCTAAACCACGGGATCGATTTCAGTCAAACTTGGTACTCACATCATTTACTGTCTGGAAAGATTCACCGTTGGAGTTAGAACAATTCACCTATCAAAGCGGTGGGGGTGAAAAAGCAGTTTAGCCAACGACGTGCGAAACCAGTATTTGAGAATGTCAGTGCTTAGAGACTTGCAACAAACTTTAACATAATTTCTAAACTTTACGAAACTTTTTCTCACTGGCGACCCCCACAAAAAGAGTGTCACTCACTACGTTTTCGTTGTTCATGCAGCACAACTGCCACATTAAGCATAAGGTTTCAAATTTATTACTTCTTTTCCACTAATTGTTTTAGTGACACAATTTGCGGACGGTATTCTCATATACCATTGAACGTAGCTCAAAAGTTACATCATCGTACAACACTTTGTTCAGGAGATATTGGGTCATAAACACTGAATGCGTGAAAATCTACGGGACCATGCAGGGCATTTAAATTCATTACTTCGTTGCTACTGACTCTACTCAAAACAAATTTTTGTGACAGTGTCCACATTTGTCGCTTAATATATCTACAAAAGGATATTAATGCCCGACAGATAGCTCCGAAAATATGACGTCATAAACAGGGAGATGCGTGTGTAATTGCGGCATCATGCGTGAGTTTTTAATTTGTTACTTCCTCGCTACAAACTCTATTCGCAACACATTTCGTAGTAGATATCCACAAATGCCGCCGAATTTGCCTAGAAAAATCAACCACTGCATGACGCATAGATCAGCAGATATTGTTACGCGTAAAGTCAAGTGCCGACAAGCCAGCAAAAGCGCAGCGTGCCACACTCAACTGGCAGCGGCGTGGCATGTCATGACACCCGGCATGGGCTCGCTATCTTAGCCTCTGGTTACAGCACAAACAGTGGATGGCAAATGGATGGCGACGATGGTGTTCTACGGTACTAAAACTGACAGTCGTTAATTGCACTTGACGAAAATTTTTCGCGTCATTTCCTATAAGGGGATGACCCGCCTATTTCTTATGACTTGTTGCTAGTGGGAAGCTAGAGTAACTGGTGCCTAAGGACAGACGTGGTCCTTAGGCCCCCCTCCTCCCCCCCCCCCCCCCATAACCGATGTCACCGCACTATTGATGACATTTAGGCCAATCATCATCACCTTTTAGCCTGTTTATTCAATATCTCACAACAGTATGGCTTTGGATTAAATTAAAGTTTCAATAATTTTGTTTTATATGTCATAGTTCTAAACATGGAACAAGACACAATACAAAGACGCACTGATCGTAATAATTACGCTATTCCATTTTAAACTGTTTCATCGGAGATGATTTCAAAGCCATAACAATCAAAATAACAAATGCAATATGCGTATTTATACTTGTGTTGGCTCACTTACGCCCTCTCCTATTGCTTGTATTGGCTCACTTACACCCTCTCCTATTTGGCCCTCCATCTCCCCGATTGTTATTCCCTTCGTCTCTCTCTCTCTCTCTTTTTTTTTTTTTTTTTTCGCCGGTCACAAAATAATTACGCGCTGACGGAAATGGCCATCAGTTTCCGCCGCAGTGTAGTAGCAATTAGAGGTTAAATGCAGTGGGAGCGTATCCAAACAGCCATCGTGTGTTCACTGTTATTGCGCAGTCCAAGCTGACAAGCTGATACTGTGCGTGGTGGCTAATTGGAGCAACCGTAAATGCGTTTCCGTTTGACTGTTGCTTCCATCAGGCACCACGCGAATAGTTGGTTCGGAGTGGTCAGTATTTGTGAGCTATTACCATCACCCATTATAACAGATTATTCTTAGGCTGTCACAGTATCAAGCTAATGGGAGGAGAAAACTTCTATTTGTTGAAAATATTGTTTTCGTCGTATTCAATTTGCTTTCCTATGGAGAAGTACTGCGATTCTGTAACTTTGCTATTTCAAAGAAATTTCAAAGATCATATATCGCAAACGATGTTTTATTAAGGACTTTGGTTTTTATAATGTTTTTGTAGGTTATAGACTGCTTGTATCTTCGTAAAAAGTGAATATCTAAGAAAGGGAAAGTTGGACTTACACTTCCTATCTTTCGTTAAAATTTCTTTTATCTCTAGAGATTTGTTTTACTGGTCCTGTCAGTTTATGTAAATTCAGTTCTTCAGGGACGTATATTGATATTTTTAAAAACTCTTTTCTATTTAATTATTGCATTTTCTGATACATCTTTCAATTGCCGTACATAGTGAAAAGATTTGCTACTAAAATTTATTATTTTTTTACAAGTGGTCACACACAATAGACAGGAAAACTCTTATGTTGTAACCATATGTGTAAGGGGCAGTCAAATGAAAACGAGAACCGTGGTCGTATCCAGGAGTGCACCTCTTCGTCTGGAGCAAATCGATGGCCACGAATATTTTTCTTGTTGGCTCCAAACATGTGGAATTCGGGACTGTATGGAGGATGTATGACGGGCTCCCAGCAAAACTTCTGCAGCGTACTCTAAGCAACCTTGGCAACTTGGGTGGGCGTTACCTTGCAACACAATGAGATCAGGGACCAGTCGTTAATTATTTTACACTTATCATACATAAAACACTCAAAATATAGCAAATAGAAAAATAATTACTCAATACTTTGAAAATACAGATGGAGAACCTCTGCAATGTTGCTCGAGTTTAGAGGGAATACCAAGTGGGCTGGAGTGTGAGTCGGAATTTGGAACGAGGAGGCAGGCATGCTAGGATACTCCATTCAGTTGTGGAAAGCCACTGTGCCGTGGTTGTGTCGTGGTTAGCACATGTGCCTAGAGGCAGGAGACCTGGGATCGAATTCTGACACTGATACAAATTTTCATTCATCACTTCAGTCTGGATATGTAGATAATAGATGTTGCAAACTTGAAAAGGTCTCTGAAACCATGTAGTTTCATTTGCGTGCACTGAAAATAGTCAACTAAATACAACACAAATGCTTAAACTCACGTTACCTCAAAACTCACATCATCTCAAACAAATTTTTAGTGATTCTTTCACCAAATGTAACAAAATGGGTTGAAAGTTAACACAACAGCACTTTTACGCTGAAGAAAGTCGTTATTATCCAGGAAATGAATTAATAGAAACAAAGACATATAATTACTTTGTATTACCATAACGACTCATAGTACCGAAAGTATATGACAAATGTAATGATGAATGAAAACATGAACGAAATTCAAATTACAACGATAAATGTAATTCACTAATGTGTATGGAAAGCAATCAAAAATATCTCATACTGTAGCAGTATAAGCATGCTAAATGTCACGCAAGAAATTAGTGAATAAAATAAAGATTCTGTGTTAAAATATCACTTATGCAACTAGTAATCAAAATGCACAAAATTTTCATGTACTCACTTTAAATGGAAAGCACTGCTGTATGCAAGAATTAAAAACAAATACATGTCATTGTGTAAAAAGGACAAGAAATTTCAGTCATGCAAGTATAGTAATTGTCTCATACAGAACAGGTCTATCAAGCAGCAGCTGTTTGCACATATTTTGCAAGCAAATGCTGGAAACATATTGTGAATTACAACAAGAAATTGTATAGAGGAACAGTACATTCATGTAACTAATAATCAAAATGGACTAAAATAGATTTAAAGAAATGTGTCAAATGTTAAAATATATTAAATATTCAATCACAGAAGTGTGGGGGCAGCAGCCTTTTCAGTAGTTGCAGGGGCAACAGTCTGGATGATTTACTGATCTGGCCTTGTAACGTTAACCAAAACGGCCTTGCTGTGCTGGTACTGCGAACGGCTGAAAGCAAGGGGAAACTACAGCCGTAAATTTTCCCGAGGACATGCAGCTTTACTGTATGATTAAATGATGATGGCGTCCTCTTGGGTAAAATATTCCGGAGGTAAAATACTCCCCCATTCGGATCTCCGGGCGGGGACTACTCAGGAGGACGTCGTTATCAGGAGAAAGAAAACTGGCGTTCTACGGATCGGAGCGTGGAATGTCAGATCCCTTAATCACGCAGGTAGGTTAGAAAATTTAAAAAGGGGAATGAATAGGTTAAAGTTAGATATAGTGGGAATTAGTGAAGTTCGGTGGCAGGAGGAACAAGACTTTTGGTCAGGTGATTACAGGGTTATAAATACAAAATCAAATAGGGGGTAATGCAGGAGTAGGTTTAATAATGAATAAAAAATAGGAGTGCGGGTTAGCTACTACAAACAGCATAGTGAACGCATTATTGTGGCCAAGATAGACACGAAGCCCACCCCTACTTCAGTAGTACAAGTTTATATGCCAACTAGCTCTGCAGATGATGAAGAAATTGATGAAATGTATGACGAGATAAAAGAAATTATTCAGGTAGTAAAGGGAGACGAAAATTTAATAGTCATGGGTGACTGGAATTCGTCAGTAGGAAAAGGGAGAGAAGGAAACATAGTAGGTGAATATGGATTGGGGGGAAGAAATGAAAGAGGAAGCCGCCTTGTAGAATTTTGCACAGAGCTTAACTTAATCATAGCTAACACTTGGTTCAAGAATCATAAAAGAAGGTTGTATACCTGGAAGAATCCTGGAGATACTAAAAGGTATCAGATAGATTATATAATGGTAAGACAGAGATTTAGGAACCAGAAAATTCATGATCTATAAAAATAAAGTCTCAAAAATCAAGAATTATTCTTCCTATAACAGTAATAATTTCAACAATAGGATTAATCTCAACATCAACCTTAATCTCATCGAGTATAGATTGTCGTTTCTGAAAGTATTTGTATGGAGTGTAGCCATGTATGGAAGTGAAACATGGACGATAACCAGTTTGGACAAGAAGAGAATAGAAGCTTTCGAAATGTGGTGCTACAGAAGAATGCTGAAGATAAGGTGGGTAGATCACGTAACTAATGACGAGGTATTGAATAGAATTGGTGAGAAGAGGAGTTTGTGGTACAACTTGGCTAGAAGAAGAGACCGGTTGGTAGGGCGTGTTCTGAGGCATCAAGGGGTCACCAATTTAGCATTGGAGGGCAGCGTGGAGGGTAAAAATCGTAGAGGGAGACCAAGAGATGAATACACTAAGCAGATTCAGAAGAATGTAGGTTGCAGTAGGTACTGGGAGATGAAAAAGCTTGCACAGGATAGAGTAGCATGGAGAGCTGCATCAAACCAGTCTCAGGACTGAAGACCACAACAACGACAACAACAACAACAGAAGTGTGAGTAATGACACATGCAAATCATATAAATAAAAGAATGACCGTTTTATGCCCATTATAAATGTAAAAAATATGTAACTAATGAGGCACACCAAAGTTAATTAAAGAAGCAAAACGTATTTACGCAATCAGTAGCTTAAGGGGCTCTCCCATAACGGTCACCAATGTGCACCTCAACAATTACCGAATCTAGTATCCAAATAAAATGTTATAAAAATGTAATCACAGTTAATGTACTTGGCGTTCTATACATAATTAAAAATGATTGAAAACAGTTACAAAAATATCTCCTGACACAACGAATCGCTGATTGTCACAAAAAATGATAGTGAATCACATACAATGTCCACATGGAACCTACATATCACACTGTATTTACACTTCACAGGTGACTACTGACCCACATTAGGAGGTTGTGGCTGCTGGAGCCAACATGGAGGACAGATTGGGAGAGAGCTGTCGCAGTGTCTTGGTGGAAATGGCAGTTGATCTACGACGACAGCGGTCATCACGGTCTCTCATAGTGTACCTCATGGCTTCTGCATGACTTGGTTCGCATCGTTTGCCACCAAGAAAATGACATTATTGACTAGAGATCATCGTAGTGTATCGAACAGTATTGTACCCATCGTGTTTTCTGCTCAGGAGTGCCTGTGATACTCATCAAGAAGATGGCTTCATCTCGTCATGACGTTAACTTTGTCCACCAGAGACAGAACGGACTATGGTAGTCTTCAGTACTCGAACTAGGTTGCGTGTACTACCTCTTCTTATAACTGGCAAGTACCGTTGTGGTAAATATGGAGTTCACAGGCACACAATTTGCATCCTCCATTGGCTGTCAATAAGTAGCAGATTAACACTTCCTTGGGTCGTGCATCCACATCGATCCTTTCTTCTAATGAACTGCTTCATGGCTACTATGTTGTCGTTCATCGTCGAGTGCGTCAGCATATGCGCTGCAAGAAGACATAAAGAAAAGCTAAGCATCTGTTTCCACACCTTCCAGGTGCAAGAGTCAGGTGTTGCACTTCTGTCAACTTCTCCAAGTTCAGCTGGTCCCAGATGAAAGTAGCCGACAGCCATGGCACCTGCATATAAAGTATGACGTTGGCAAAGGTGATGTTGACTCCACAATTAGTCCTTTGCTGCCACAGCTGGACAATGGATGGGATGGCCTTTCTCGCTAAGCTCCTGCTAATGTTCGCCACATAGTGCAGTCTGACTGAACGTTTCTCATTTGCGCAGTCAGGGAGAAAGGTAGGTCGAAACCAGAACGCTCTGCTGCCTCGTAAGCCCCATCATCACTCTGCCACTCATAAGAGAATCTTTATCGCTACATTTCACCAGATGATTTAACAAACTTGGGTTCTTATTGTTATTTACAATGATTACGCATTTATTTTGCCTTGAATGTAATAAAAAGAAAATTGCAGTTAGTATATACTGTAACTAACCAATTCTCTTTCACGGAATGTATTCTGCAGGTGTCACACTCGTTGCAGACAGGTGGTATGGAATGAGAATAGCACATATTATCAACACGAATGTCATTCATAGACCACATTTTACATCAGTTGCATTACCTGTCTAATATACATTTAGTACTTTACAACACACAAGGTCCATCATCCCTATGATTAAATACTACTTAATTCCAACAACTGTGTACATAATTTCAACTTATACATTTGCATTTTACTATCTGCTTATTCAGCCGAGTGATTTCGATCTACCACTACCAAGCGTCATGACCAATCACTAGTTCAACTATACAAAAGCCATTTGCTGGTAAAACAAGAACACACCGAGCGAGGTGGCGCAGTGGTAAGACACTGGACTCGCATTCGGGAGGACGACAGTTCAATCCCGCGTCCGGCCATCCTGATTTACGTTTTCCGTGATTTCCCTAAATCGCACCAGGCAAATGCCGGGATGGTTCCTTTCAGAGGGCACGGCCGACTTCCTTCCCCGTCCTTCCCTAATTTGATGAGACCCATGACCTCGCTGTCTGGTCTCCTTCCCCCCCCCCCAAAAATAAACATAAGTGGGCACTGTTCACCAGGTGATCGGCGAATGACATTCATAATACCCCAGTCAGTGGCACCTGAAACGCTGGGGATCTGACAGAGTGTTGTATTTTGCCTGTGGCGAGAAAATTGTACGTTTCAGAAGTCTTGATCTCCACCACAAGTCCTGCCACAGAGGAGACGTCGGAGCACGTTTGGCATTCTTGGAATGGCTTCATGGCCTAAAGTTTTAAAAATTTTAGTGATTGTAAGTTTTTATTTTTTTATTTAGTGAAGTTCCAATCTGTTACACCTATTTATTGTGCCTAAATGAGCTCATGTCGGTCAACTGTTTGGCAGTGAACTTCAATTATGGTTAACAGAGCAAGTCTTCAGGTCGAAATTAAATAAGTAATGTCAGGTCCAACTTGTTTGTAATTTACCACAGTTCACCACACCATTTCTTCAATACGTTTTTGACATACTGGTTTCGTGAGAGGGGATAGGTTGGGTTCACCCTCTATCCTCACACAGATACCAACTGTGGTGTCACCGCCAGACACTACACTTGCTAGGTGGTAGCTTTAAATCGGCCGCGGTCCATTAGTACACGCCGGACCCGCGTGTCGCCACTGTCAGTGATAGCAGACCGAGCGCCGCCACACGGCAGGCCTAGAGAGACGTCCTGGCACTCGCCCCAGTTGTACAGCCGACTTTGCTAGAGATGGATGACTGACAAATACGCTCTCATTTGCCGAGACGATAGTTAGCATAGCCTTCAGCTAAGTCAATTGCTACGACCTGGCAAGGCGCCATCACCAAGTTGTATTGAGATGATAATACTGTATCAACAAGACCAATGATCACCAATTGTGGATTAAAGTTAAGTATTCCAGCAGCTACGTACTTTTCTTTATAGCATTCATTACGTATCCTGTTTCAGACCTCACGCCAGCCTGCGTGAGTTTAAGCGCGTGCCTTTCGGCTTCCTCTCATTGTGTCTAGGCTGTCTTGCCTAGACACAACACCAACATGACGCTTTCCTATACAATACAGCTACATCAGCAACTAGTTCCAGATTGCTACTCACCTTGTTCATCAGATATTTTATGTACGCAGAGAACAAGAACAGTTCTATCAGACTTTCTTTGAGCCCACCTGACGATACTCTTAGGTCTGATAAACACTCACTTACCGTCCAGGAAATGTCGATGGCAGAGGAGATTTCGTAACCAGTATCTGGCCAGCAAAGAGAGAGAAATGACATGCACTGGTGGAAAAAAAAATCGTAATACCAAGAAGGAGTTCTGCGGTGTTCACGAAAGTAGGTAGACGTCATTACACATCTGAAAGATTATTTCTATTCAAATTTCACACCAGTTACTTAAAAGTGGCGCTGTAGTGCCACTATGAGAGCGCAAATCAGGCTTGCTTTAAATACACGCTGTAACGGTCATGAGCGTTAGTTACCTTTGATACATCAAAGATCCGTCTCAGTTGCCAAAACTTACTGGTCTTTACCCAGGTTTCAGCTAGAGTTATCTAGCCTTCTTCAGAAACGTAAAATAAAGTAATACATGCCAGAATAAGGCAGGGTCAAACATAAAACGCTAAAGTACCGTGGTACCATGTGAAGCTACGTTACTTAGCTGAGGAACAGCGCCGGCTCCACTTCATAGAAAGCGGTCGGTTAGCCCCGGACGCTGCGTTGGAAGGCTAGATTACTCTAGCTGAAACCAGGGTAAAGATCAGTAACTTTCCGCAACTGAGGCGGATCTTTGACGTATTAATTTATCGCAGTTGCTGACAGAGCTGCAACACGTTAAAAATTGTTAGTTACCTTTGAGGTTGGACGTGGAGAGTTTATGTTGGTCTAGAATGCCTTTAAGGCGACAAAGACGTCATTATCAACACCTCACGGAATTTGAACGAGGTTGTGTAACAGGGCTGCGAGAAGGTGAATGTTCCTTCTGCGATACTGCAGAAAGACTTGGCAGGAACGTAGCCAGTGTTCATAACTGCTGGCAGCGGTGGTCAAGAGAATGTGCGGTCATAAGAAGACGGGGCTCTAGACGGCCACGTAGCATTACAGAGGGAACATCGATTTCACCGTGTTCTTATGGCACATCGCACTGCATGTGCAGCAGCAATCTGAGTAGCAGTTGGCACCACTATGACACAATGAATTGTTACAAACTGGTTATTTCGAGGACAGCTCCGAGCCAGACGCCGTTTATCGCGCATTCCGCTCATCCCTAACGACCGAAATTTGCGGCTTCAGTGGAGAGCTCACTGAAGAGTAGGATGGAAGTCTGCTGTGAATTCGGATGAAAGCCGGTTCTGCCTCTGTGCCAGTGATGGCCGCGTGGTGGTTAGAAGGTGGCCACTTGAGGGCCTTCACCCAGTTTGTCTGCATGCTCGACACACAGGACCTACACCTTGAGTTATGGTCTGGGGTGCGATTTCGTATTACACCAAGAGCATTCTCGTTGCTATCCCACGCACCCTGTCTGCAAATTTGTACATCAATCTGGTGATCGGACCTGTTGTTCCGCCATTCGTGAACAGCATTCCAGGTGGAGTTTTCCAAAAGGATAACGCTCGTCCACATTTCGCTGTCGTAACACACATGTTCTCAGATTGTCGGCATGTCGCCTTGGCCTGCTCGATCACCAGATCTGTCTCCAGTCGACCAAATACGCGACATTATCGGATGACAACTCCAGCGTCATCCTCAACCACATTAACCGGCCCTCTAGTCACCGACCAGGTGCTACAGGTTTGGAACTCCATCCCACAAACTGACATTTGGCACTTGTACAACACGACGCTCGCCCATCTGTATGCTTGCATTCAACATTCTGGCGGTTACACCGATTATTAATGTAACAGCGTTTCATATTAACAATGGCTTATCTGGCACTTACATTAACCGGTGATCTTGCAATGTTTATCAAAAATGGTTCAAATGGCTCTGAGCACTATGGGATTTAACATCTGTGGTCATCAGTCCCCTAGAACTTAGAACTACTTAAACCGAACTAACCTAAGGACATCACACACATCCATGCCCGAGGCAGGATTCGAACCTGCGACCGTAGCGGTCACGCGGTTCCAGACTGAAGCGCCTAGAATCGCACGGCCACACCGGCCGGCTGCAATGTTTATCACTTAAATACGTTACCTAGACAAATGCAATACAGAAACTTCATTACTCTACATGAATTTTTTTTTTTTGTGTTGCGATATTTTTTTTGTTAGTATGTTGCAGCACGGGTCCGTTTCTACTCCGCTGTTTAGGCGCAGCTCCGTAACTCATCACGAATCCGTTTACAAGTCACACTAAGTTACTAATCACTAGAGAGCGTGCCAACGTTTGTGGCTAAATTATAAACCACTTTGAAACCTTCCCATCGAATAAAAGAAATAATGATTAAACTTAATGCTTTTAGACGATAACCTTCCCGTCTGGAATACAATAATTTAACTTACTTTCCACCTAATAAAAGAAATAAAGACAATTGAACTTTTTGTTCTTTGCAGCTTTCCTGTCTGGACTTGCTTTTGACAACGGGTCCGATCTGATAGACTTTAGCGTACACAATGTTGAACGCCTCGTGCCTTTATTGGTAGTAATAGACTATTGACCATTAAAATTGCTACACCACGAAGATGACGTGCTACAGGCACGAAATTTAACCGACAGGAAGAAGATGCTGTGATATGCAAATGATTAGCTTTTCAGAGCATCCACACAAGGATGGCGCCGGTGGCGACACCTACAACCTGCTGACATGAGGAAAGTTTCCAACCGATTTCTCATACACAAACAGCAGTTGAGCGGCGTTGCCTGGTGAAACGTTGTTGTGATGCCCCGTGTAAGGAGGAGAAATGCGTACCATCACGTTTCCGACTTTGATAAAGGTCGGATTGTAACTTATCGCGAATACGGTTCATCGTATCGCGACATTGCTGCTCGCGTTGGTCGAGATACTATGACTGTTAGCAGAATATGGAATCGGGGGTTCATGGGGGTAATACGGAACGCCGTGCTGGATCCCAGCGGCCTCGTATGACTAACAGTAGAGATGACAGGCATCTTATCCGCATGGCTGTAACGGATCGTGGAGCCACGTCTCGATCCCTGAGTCAACAGATAGCGACGTTTGCAAGGCAACAACCATCAGCAGGAACAGTTCGACGACGTTTGCAGCAGCATGGACTATCACCTCGGAGACCATGGCTACGGTTACCCTTGACGCTGCATCACAAACAGGAGCGCCTGCCATGGTGTACTCAACGACGAACCTGGGTGCACGAATGGCAAAACGTCATTTTTCTGATGAATCCAGGTCCTGTTTACAGCATCATGATGGTCGCATCCCTGTTTAGCGACATCGCGGTGAACGCACATGCTGGCGTATCACCCGGCATGATGGTATGTGGTGCCGTTGGTTACACGTCTCGGTCACCTCTTGTTCGCACTGACAGCACTTTGAATAGTGGACGTTACATTTCAGATGTGTTACAACCCGTTGCTCTACCCTTTATTCAGTCCCTGGGAAACCCTACATTTCAGCAGGATAAAGCACGACTGCATGTTGCAGGTCCTGTACGGGCCTTTCTGGATACAGAAAATGTTGGACTGCTGCCCTGGCCAGCAAATTCTGCAGATCTCTCACCAAGTGAAAACGTCTGGTCAATGGTGGCCGAGCAACTGGCTCGTGACAATAAGCCAGTCACTACTCTTGATGAACTGTGGTATCGTGTTGAAGCTGCATGGGAATCTGTACCTGCACACGCAATCCAAGCTCTGCTTGACTCAATGCCCAGGCGTATCAAGGCCGTTATTACGGCCAGAGGTGGTTGTTCTGGGTACTGATTTCTCAGGATCAATGCACCCAAATTGCGTTAAAATGTAATCACATGTCATTTCTAGTATAATATATTTGTCCAATGAATACACGTTTATCATCTGCATTTCTTCCTGGTGTAGCAATTTTAATGGCCGGTAGTGTATTAACGTGACTGATCAAAAGAAGGTTATTTCGACATGAAGACATAAGCCGAAGTGGCCGTGCGGTTAAAGGCGCTGCAGTCTGGAACCGCAAGACCGCTACGGTCGCAGGTTCGAATCCTGCCTCGGGCATGGATGTTTGTGATGTCCTTAGGTTAATTAGGTTTAACTAGTTCTAAGTTCTAGGGGACTAATGACCTCAGCAGTTGAGTCCCATAGTGCTCAGAGCCATTTGAACCATTTGAACCATAATACGATATTGACTAAGATATACTGATCTTTCTGAAAATGATTGAATATAAATGTTTAACTCTCTATAATGATTCAATT